>NC_135077.1:4557500-5757500 GCF_051107435.1 Chaetodon auriga | reverse complement strand
CATGAAAACATGAATATCTAATATGTACATTGTGTCACTCGAATCCACCGCTCATTCACTGTTAGTGAGGGCACGTGTGATGCTACAGCCACAATCCTGCCACGCGCCAGCACTTTCAATTAATTTGGTAGTCATTTGCATGTTGAAATGGCAGGAGTGGAGTAGAGAGATAATTTTGTCTCGGTGACTAAAATGTGTTTTAGTTTGTGTGTCAAAGATGGGGGAGCCGCTGTCAGTTCTGGCTGACGTTGCTCTGGCGCTATCCTGTGGCGATCCAGCGGCCTGCAGTTGTGCCTGTGAGGCCTGCAGCTGTGCGGAGGTCAGGCGGGTGGAAAGAAGCCTCCCGTCCATGCAGCTGCAGCTCCAGTTCCTCATGAGCGAAGCGGATGACTTCCAGGACGGCCTTGTCAATGGGTAGGGTCCCGGCTAGTTATGATGCACCATTGTCACCAGGGTACTTAAAGTGTTTTCTTATTCCTTTTGTGTCTGTTTTTGTAGACAGGGCAATGGACATAGAGAGGTTCTTGCTGTTGCACTACAAGGTTTCCTGTACACCTGTCAGCCTTTCTTTAACCACCTGGAATCTACAGCTAGAAACAGTGTGTCCCAGCTCACCCACCTGCCCTTTGACATCTACAAATGGGTAAATGCCATGCTGATTGTTTTAGAACTAACATTGGAGCCACTCTCTGCTGGAAAAAGTCTCTATGAAATCTGCTGTTTCTGGATGTTCAGCTGTCTGAAAGATTCACACATGTCTGGATTTGCCGTTTGTTTCGATTGGTTCCTCTAATTCAGACTGCAGGAAATACTAGTTGTGACTGCTGTTATAGTTCCAGTTGTTGGATCAAGAAATCTGCTGCTGAATGAGAAGGACATCTGTGTTCACTGTATGAAAACATCATAGTTTAAGGGCTTCAAATTGACTCTAAACTTCCGCTGTGTGTGTGTGTGTGTGTGTGTGTGTGTGTGTGTGTGTGTGTGTGTGTGGCACCTACAGCTGTTGGACTTGTCTCAGCAGCTGTGTGACAGGTTGGAGCAGCTGGTGTTGACCTATGCCAACTACAATCTCCTTTGTTTGGATGAAGCTGAGCCAAACAGGTACGCACACGCAGAGCAACACATTTCTACTAATACATATGGTTTCTATTTTTATATACCTCTAAATTTTTTTGTTGGACTTTGAAATCCTGATAAAAACAACACAATACAACAAAAAGTCTTCATGGGGACAAACATAACAAATATACATTCAGTTATCCTGCATTTAATCGATTATTTACTCATGCAGCATTTGGGTTTGTGCAAATGATCCACATTTCCTTATTTCTTTCACTTAACTTTAAAAACATGACTCAACTTTTCCATTGCATAGATTTTCTGAGCAATAACAAACCATTGCTCTTTTCTTGGAGGATCAACTTCAAGACAATTTGTTGTTATTGCTTTTTGCCAGGTGAAAACTCTCTAGCTGCACGACAGCGCAGTTGTTGAGTTACAGTAAAACCTTTAATATATCTGAGAAGGTTGTATAAGAGAAAACACATGTTGTGCTTCAGGGCTGAGACAGCTGATGCTGCCAGGATGACCGGCTCAACCTGTGTATACTACAGCATGCTCTTAAGTAAAACTGCCCTAACTTCATGATGTGCTGAATGTCTTAATTCCCCATAGTTTGTGCTTGTGTAAAGACAGCATAGCATTTAGATTTAGATTATATATCCAGCCATGCCCTTTTACGTCATGGCATCTGGAAGCCAAATGTAGTTGCACAAGCTTGTAATCATTTTGAGGCTTTGCAGTTCCCACATTATAAGCACACTAAATGAGACCGATATGGCACATTGCCTGCTGTCCGCTCTTACAGATAGCTTGTTATTGTTGGCAGCATAAATGTACCCCACTACAAATGTTGATTCTACCTTTAATATTGTTGCTGCTGTAACAAACCATTTTCATATTATCTTTCTGTGTAACTCTTCCCACTCTCCTGTTTGCCTTCCAAGTGTGTCTCATTTCTGCATCGGTCAGAGTCAGCTGGGACGACTGAGGCTGACTGCGTTCCTGTACTGTCAGCCGACGCCGTACCTGGCCCGGGTCGACACCGGCCTGTACAAACGCATGCGCTGGAACGTGGACAGACTTGCAGATGAGCAGCAGCAGACTGATGAAGAGCAGGGTGGAGAGAGTGAGGCAGACACAGTCAGCGAGACAGAATTGTGAGTCTGGATGATGTCTCCACTCTCCATGTCTCTGTTTTTGACAGGAGATGAAACAGAAAATGTTTTTCACCCTTTTTCGTCCTGTTTTTTTTTTTTTTTTTACCAACATACTATGGATGGCACACTCCCTTAATCTCTCTTTACCAACATTCCATTCAGTTACTTCCTGTGCTACGAGGATATTCTCAACGCAGAAGCAGACGGGGATAGCCAAGGTGTCTCTCATGGTAACATGGTGAGGATGTGGTCCATCGGTCAGTGGGTGCAGGAGAACCCTGACCCCAACACAGAGGACATCTATGACTGGTACTGGTTTACATTTCTTCATGTTTCTCTGTTGATGCTTTTACAAAGAGATTTTTCCACGTGTCAGGAAAAACAAGACATCTGTCGCATTAAATCGGCGATTCTGTAAAACGTAAAAAACAGACCATCATCAGCACGTGCGACAACTCAGCAAGTTTTCGTAGTTCATCTAAATATTTGTGTCCCTGTTCGTTTCAGGATCATGTGCGAGGTTCCTCAGGCCAACTATCGCAGGCTGTTGTTACTGGGCAGCGATGAGCCATCGAGCTGCAGTGCTACAGACTTCCTGCAGCAGCTGCTGTTGTCACAGCAGATGACCGAGTGATATCAGGAGGGAGTGTGTGTGAGCGCCAGTGCACATGTGGCATCTGCCTCTGGGATATGCCATTCTACGTGGTTGGCAGAGGGATAAACAGCATGTGGACAGAGACCACTTTAGATCACACAGGACGGTGTGGATAAATCCTCAGGGGAGTTATTAAGCAAATATGTTTTGCTGAGTTTATGGGAGATTCTAAGGTTGAACATCTGGTTTTGTTACAGATGTCAGAGCAGAAACACTCGAGCGGGAATCAAAAGCAAATGACTGTAAAATATGTCACTTACAGCCAGAGTGATTTGATGTGTTCAAGGACCTGTTCTTTCTTTCTTCTTTTAAAGCTGAAGAGGCTTGTGTTTTCACAATATGCTGTGAATAGTGCTGGTTTCGAGCTTTGCAGAGTCAGTCAGGTTGTGCAAAAATAGTTTTATGCTGTATACTGTGTTTGTTCGTGTTTCTGCACATTATTTTGTCACTTTATTCTGTTCAGTGTGTTAAGATTTTAATAAGAGTTTGTAAGTGTTTTTGTAAAGTTTAACATTTTTAAGAGCCTTTTGTGGTGTTATAAAGAAGTCCAGAAATGTTATTTAAAAAAATTTTATTTACAAGAAACATTACATTGAAATAATTACACACAATCACAGATGCCTGTGTCTCAGAGAGTCCAAATAAACAACGAAATTAATGTTTTTGAACAAGCTGCCACAATTTGGGCTCCACCAGTGAGAGGGCCCATTTACTTCATTTCAACAGGTTCATCAAGCCATTTAAATTAGTTCACACAGGCCTCACTTCATCCTTAATAAATTAATATCCAAAATGTGAGACTTAAATCTCTGAGCCGAAGTAACAAATAAAATCTGTTGACTCATAGTTCAGTCTTCTGTGTTCAGTTTGACCTTGTAACCATTCAGCTCATCAGTTCTGTTGACTGGACAGTAAGAATAAGCAGAAGGCAGTTTACTAAAAACAGAATAAAATCTACCATTTACAACCTACATCCTTCATTTTCTAATCAATAAAAATCTATATGACTCTTACAGGGCTACTATACTTCTAAATCTCTAAAGTACAAAAGTAAAGTGGAGTTTACCCTTCATTACAGTGAACTGTCTTTTTAAACAATATACACATAAATGCTGACAAAACCACTACACAGACATGTTAAAGAAAGCACACTTAAAAAGACCAGCTTTGTCAGCATTGCAGTGATCACAATGTGTCCTGTGAGGAGGGCATGGAAAGCAAACATAAGTATAAACACCTGCATAACTTTCAGCTGCTACACGTTGGCTTTGATAAGAAAGGGCAAGAATCTGCCTTAAGAGTCAGTTCATGTTAAAGCACTGGATGCAGATTCTCCTTTGTGTCATCCCTGGCTGACTGATTTCAATGAAGTAATCCATTAAATTAAGCCTTTATGCTATTTGGCATCTTCAACTGACGACATACAGAAAGCTGACTGAACTGGACATGAGCACAAACTAATTCTCTGATCACATTTCTGTGCCGTCCTGCGAGATTTAAAGGGGAAGAAACTGCCAGAAAACGACTGACTCCTGTCTTAAAACTTGTGATATTACAGTGAAGCTCAACATGACTGCCTTAAACACTGACCCACAAGCACAGCAGCCAGACAAGACTGACATCAACATACAGCGCAGATATGAACATTTACAGCCAGCAAGACACACACATCAATACCATCGCTCATCACAGTTTCAACAATAGTTAATACCCAGAATAACCTGATATTGAACCCTCCCAGAATTCCCTCACTTCTAATAGTCTTCAAGTCACATGAAGTGACTCCTGACCTTCACAGCAGTATCGGTTTAAACCCAGAGTTAGTCGTTGTCTTTTAATGTTAAATGTGAACTGGACTAGTGCAGAAGGCCTTGCAGAGAAGGGCTACAGAGCAGTGACGTCTACCATATAAGACTAACCTTCAGTGTTTACTCACTAACAAATCTCATCTCTCCTCATCAGTGTTTCAAAGGGAAACGTTCACACATTGTTCTGACCTTTGGTAAGAACTGTAAGATCCAAACAGCTCAGACTGAATATGTAATGATGCCTGAGCTAGTGCAGAAGGCCTTGCAGAGAAGGGCTACAGAGCAGTGACGTCTACCATATAAGACTAACCTTCAGTGTTTACTCACTAACAAATCTCATCTCTCCTCATCAGTGTTTCAAAGGGAAACGTTCACACATTGTTCTGACCTTTGGTAAGAACTGTAAGATCCAAACAGCTCAGACTGAATATGTAATGATGCCTGAGCTCATGCTGATGATCCCCCTCATCTCTGATCAATACCTTTCTTCGACCTTAGCTGGCGAATAAATCATAATTTATAAGAGGACTTAACCAGCCACAGTGTCCAGGCCTTGAAAATCGACATGTTTCAACTGATACAAAAGACGACGAATTCGATTAAGAGCAATCTGAGAACTATGGGAATGTGTACTTTTATTGCTATTCAGTAGCAAGACGTCTCCAGTGTAATCTCATTTTAAAATAAGGAGATAAGGACGTGTGTCAACATGCGAAAACAGTTATGGCTTCAATTAAAGGGGCAACAGGTGAGGATCCAAAGTAAAGCAACCGATCGGTCAATCTACCTTCAAGTGGCCATTTGGCACCGCTGGTGTATGTGTTCATGAGTAGGGATGTAGCCACCTGTGGCACAGAGATTTGGCGTAAAGAGTCCAGTTCTCACCCTGTCATCGAGAGTGATGCATCATGGGATTCTGTCAGGAATCACATGGTTTCAGGTGTGCGAGTTTAAAGGATTGGAGAGTAATGTTACGGTGTAGCAGTCAGGGTGAAGTGTGTTCTGTGCAGTGGTGTGGGATATCGAGTGCAAGGTGCTGAGTTTCACTGCGGTGTCATGTTGTGTTTGTCTACTTCAGTTTCTGTGGCGAATGAGATCCAGGTTCTTAACTGGCAGGACCAGAGACTTTCTGGCCCTGAGCAGAGACTCTTAGGTAGTGCCATAAGTACAGCTGAGGTCATGTCCTTGGGGCTTTGAATTCAGGAGTTGGAGCAACCTGGAGGCAGTTCCGCAATTATAAACATGTTTACTATTCACGCAGTATGCTTTAATTTGACTACTTTAAGGCCAAAAATAAATGAATTTAAGACTGAGGCTAGATGTCGATATCATCAGCGCTAGAATTAGTTAATTCAAGGGGTATGAACATGTTTTGACCATTTTTTTCCCATTTAACTATATTAAACTACTCAACGCATCATGAGCTAAGAGCCTGAAGTTTAAGTTTGTTTTTAAATCAAGAAATAAACAAGAACATGCCAAAGAACATGGCTAAATACTTGGCGGTCTGGGCATGTTTCACTTGGTACTCTGAATGTATAGAGGTTGCAGAAAATGTAACAGTTGACTGAATTAAATGAATAAAAATGCAAATAATTTTTAACAAATACAGCACATATGAGAGGATTTGGACTTTGGCTTAATCCAATCCTCGACTTTTTATGTCCTCAATCTAACCATTTCCCTTGTTGGAGTGGTAGCTAGTCTAGGGGTAGGTACTACCTGAGAGTCCCAATTCAGGGCAAGAAAGTTTTTTTTTACCTCGTCTGTATCAATAAACAGCAGCCAATAATTGAACTGTAGCACCGCCGAGCATTGGTATCAGTGTTGTATGTGCTTGTTTTACATTACAGTTAGAATCCCTGTTGGTCTCTTGTGAATCTATAGCAGTAGTTCCCATCCTTAGGGTTAGGGTGACCAAAGCAACTAAAGAGTGATTATTCCCTCTCAGACTGCTGCATCTGAATACTTTTTATAGTCCTTCAAGGTAAATTCATTCAGTAGTTAAGATGAAAAACAAGCAAAGTTTACAGCAAAGCCTGAAAAAAGACAAAGTTTCTATTTTCTTCTATCTTTCTTCTGACCTGTCAACCCTTCAGATCTGCCTTGTGACCCTTGTTGCTTGGGAACCACTGATCTACAGCACCACAAGTTTATGGGTCTACCTACAGGGCTGGGCAGTAGATCACAATCATTTACTGTTTATCTTTGTGATCCTATCATGGATGTTTTGGCTTTTTTTAAACACAATGTGACCCATAATATACTCTCTAATTCAACAATGGACATAAAGTGATCTAGCTCATCTTCCATAACTTACATATTAGACATTCTCAGATATTGCAATAAATATCGTCGTCAAAGAATTTCTTCTGCATATAGCAGTTTTTTTTCCACATCGCCCAGCCCAAATATTTATTTCAAACAGTCTGTACAGCTGTTCTCCAGAAGTAAATAATTTGCTAAATTGTGTGTATGGGCTGCTCTGCAGGTGTGTGTATTTGTAGTGTGCCTCTTGAATTCCTGTGTGTGTCTGAATAGAGAGCACTTGTGCTATCTTCCCTGTATGAGTCATTATTTAACAGTACTACAGATGTTATATTTAAAGTGTGTGAGTGAAATCACACATCCCTGTCCCTCAGTGATGTGTCTCCAGCTCTACCACTGTCCACTCTCCCTGTGGGGAGCTCCCAGTAGCCTCTGGGGAGAAACTACTTACAGAGGTGACTGTGGCAGAGGGAGGGGTGAGTGGAGGCAGCAGGCTGGGCCACAGGCTGCTCTCCAGGGGGCTCAGCGTGCCTCCTGCACCCCCTGGCAGCAGCAGCAAGGAGGAGCAGCCATCTCTGTTCAGTAGCAGGGTCTGATTGATCAGCTGCTGGACAATGTCCACTTTCTTCCCCCAGTCCAAGTCCAGGGGTGGTGGTCGCTCTGGAGACTCGGGAGGGCAAGGGGAGGCGCCGTCTCTGTCATGGGAGGGGTTGCTGGGTGTCTGAGGGGAGTCTGGGAGAGGAGGAAGGGTCTCGGTGGATGGTGATGAGTCTCCATGTCTGTGTTCATCTGATGTGACCCTTTCAAAGTCATTAACAGTCTCTTTGTTTGGTGCTTCTTGTCTGGGCTGCTTCTTTTCTTTAGCGGGTTTGAGCTCCTTCATTTCCTCTTCTTCATTTACAGCCTCCTCTTCATCACTATTCTCCAGGGCTTCATAAATGGTGCAGAGGCCAGAGGAAGGGGACAGCAGCACTGTCTGACCTTTATTCGATTGTTGCAGCTCTTGTTGCCATTGCATTATTTGCTGTCTTTGCTTCAGTTCCTCTTGTTGCTGCTGTAACTGCAGTTCCAGGTCTCTCCTCTGCTCAAGCTCCTCTTCTTCCTTCTTTGTCACCTCTGCCTGCTCTCGCATCTTCCTCTCCACCTCCTCTTTATTCCTCTTTATTTCTTCTTCAGCTTCCTCCTTCTTCTTCCTCTGCTCCTCTTCCTCCCTCCTCTTCCTCTCCTGCTCCGCCTCCTCCAGCGGTCTGCTCTGTTGCTCCCTGCGCTGCTGCAGCTCCAGCAGCTGTCTCTGGTGTTGCTCCAGCCTGCGGAGCTGGGGGCTCAGCGCCTGCTGTCCGAGGCTCCTGGGTGGGAGGTCAGCACAGGTCAGCTTTGGCGGGGTGACCGCAGCGCTGTGAGGCTTGACGATGTCGCAGTAGGTTCTGGGGTATGCTGCGTGATCGCGGCGGTGAGGATGCGGTAGTGCAGTGAAGCCTGTGTGTGAGAGGAAGCGGGAAGGAAGATTACAGTAGCGTGAGGTTATAAAACAGGTCACAGGCAGTAGGACAGTGAGAGCAGTGCAGTGTGAGTACAAGCAGAAGGGTGTAGAGGGGAGGGGGTAGCCTTCAGAGGCTCATACTTGCTGAAGGAATAGTGAAAGCGTTGTGAAGCCAAGCCCAAAAGTACTGAAGAAGTGATAGTGGGACATTGTTTGAAAGCAGTGCAGGAGTGACAGATACAGCCTGTGAAGTTTTCAGAGAGGTGGAGACATAAAATATGTGTAAAACCAGTGAACACACCAGAAAATAATGACCCAAGGTGAGGTGACCGGGGGTGGTGGCTGGGGCAAGGGTAGGAAAATTTGTGCAGAGAGCAATGTGCTTATTTAACGTGATTTTTTTTTTCTACATGTAATATTAAAAAATAAATAAATAAATAACACCCAGAAAATAAACATTTTTTGTGCAAAAAAAAAAAGCAGCCAACTTCCTGTATATGCAATCACTATCAACTATGGTGAGAACATAAACAACCACAGAAAAGCTTACTGCAAGCTTCAGCAGTCATCACCCATCAATGGAGTTTATAGTTAGTCAAACAGTGATACATGCAAAAGCTCTCCATGCATTTATAGACATCCAGCATCACAAGGAAACTGAAATAATAGCTTGGCTTTAGAAAGCTAGACATAATTCCACCCTAAGCACATCAAGTCCTAGAGCCAAGCTATGTGGCCGACCCTGAACAAACCAATCCAAAGTAAAGTAATGAAAGTCAAGTCATTGTGCAACAGTGACATGCATAAGCATAAGTTAACATTAATACAGTGCTGTCGAACAGTGCAACAAGAATGCTTAAAAAAAGATAGTAGAAAAGAGTTAAAACAGCAACACACCCACAGTGGACTGGAGGGGAATTACAGTAGCAGCAGACGGGGCAGGGCTGGGTTCTTGAGGCTGGACGATGAGATGTCAAACTTCTTTGCTGCTTGAGATGCCCAAGTGTGAGCCATGAATGAGAAAGTCTGGTGGCGGGGATGATCAACTCATGGCAGATTCATTCCAGTTTCAGACCACTCAAGTCTTTGAGGTAGGGCACAAGTTCTGCTGTTTGTGTCCAGTTTTCACAGATGAGGTCACAACTTATCTATGAGTATCTGTGTGAGTGTACGGCAAGAGTAAAGCAATGAGACGTATAGAGTCACTGGCAAAAGGAGTTTGTGAGACCTTGAAATGTATGTCAGCTGTGTTGGAAGATTTGTCTCAAACACAGATCCATAGACCATAAGAATGCCTCCCAAGTGCCCATTTCAATAAAACTGTACAGTGAGAGAGTATATCATGTTAAAAATCTAATCTTTATTTAAAGTCTTAAGGTTCATTACTCCAAAAGATAAACACAAGAGAAAAAGCTGGGTTACAATTTAAAGTGCGAGAAGAGGAGTGATTTGGGATATAAGGAAGATTGCCTGTATCATAAGGTAGGAGAGCCAAATCAAACAGGAATATACAATCAAAACTCATTTTCAGTTATCAGCTTTGTTCAGTAAAATATATTGGGATAAGTACATATGAAAACATGTAAAGCAGTTTATTCCACATTTCTTTTGTGATGCTTCATTTCTACTGAGCTGTAAACAGTCAAGTCAGATCCATGCCAGTTCAGGACAACCACATAATAATTCTGTGTTAAATAAAACAGAAACCAAAACCCAGGCACGCTCACACATTAGGAGTACATAGTAGTAGCTATTGCACATACAGGAATTTAAGCCATATACTCATACTCAAATGTTATATCAGAGGGAAGTATCACTGCTGTCCTCTTATTTTATTTCTTCCCTTTCTTTGCTCTCTGTTTTTGTTTTTTTAAACTTTGATAAGTCCACCCCCAAAGATTTCAGAACAAACAATAATGACGAGGACGACAACAGTGAGATATTGTGGGAGGCTGGAACAGGGCTAGAGTGAGTTAGGGGACATTACTTGGGCTGTAAGGGAGATGATGAACTATACATTACCTGCAAAAGAGTTTTCAGTCTTTTCACAGATAGCAGAATAGTAGGGAGGCTGGATGTCATCTGGATTTTCCTCCGGTTGCTGCAAAGTGCTAGGAGTTGACAAAGGATCCAGGGCTTCCTCTGGCCCTGGCACTTCCTCCCTGACATGCTCAGCAGACTCCGCTTCCTGCTTCCCACATTCGATGTACTGCTGCTCTGAGAGGCATGGCTGGAGGTGAGGCTGCGGGTTCAGACAGGGATCCTTGGCCTCCTCAGGCAGCTCCTCCAGGGAGAAGATGCCAGGGCTCTTGATGCAGCTCTCTCCTGTAGACTGGGCATTGGAGTTTGACGCCGTGGTCATGGTGTCAAAGCCGTAAGATGCCAACGACGTAGCCGAAGGTGGGGTAGTGTCTTCACCCGCACCACCCTCCACCCCCTCCACCTCAGCCTCCTCTCCCTCTTCCACAGTGGACAGGCAGCGCTGGGCTGCAGGCTGGCTATCAAAGATTATGTTGCTGACCGCTGGACACTCCAGGGAATCATCCAACTGAGCTTCTCCCTCAGTGTCGCTGGCCTCATCTTCTGTTACGGAGGATGAGGTGGGGTTGGAAGTGGGGGCTGTTGCAGGGCCTCCCATGACCTCATCAGCAGGCAGAGTCACTGCCTCAGGCTCTTCTTCTCCCTCCCCGTCTCCTCTCTCCAAGTGGATGCCCATGTCCTGGTAGTCCAGGTCAGGCTGTGGGGACAGCACCACCGCTTGCGCATCTTGAGGCTGGAACTTCCCATCTCGACTGTAGTCACCGAGTTCCTCGGGTGTGCTGGTCTCACTGCTCAGGGTGCTTGACAGAGACATTCCAGGGGCAGAGGGGGGAGCAGGGACCAGGGTCTGCATTGGGACTGTGCTGGACTGATCCATGTACATTTGGGCCTCTAGATTTTGTGGCTCATCTTTCACAGAGGAATGATGGGGAACTTCTTGGTTCTCAGGAGCAAAAGGACCACATCCTAGTTCTAGCCAGGCTTGGGCTAGTGCTGGAGTCTGAGTTGGAGTCTCAGACTCTGCTTGCCAGGGGTCTACCAAAGGACTTGCTGCAGCTGCTCCTGCCACTTGTGCAGGCTGGGAGACATGCTCAAGAGCCTGCTGTGGCTGAAGAAGTTCTGCCCAGGGATCAGCAAAGGGGTTTGGTTGGTCCCACTGAGCAGCAGGGGCAGAGGGCAGCAGAGGAGGAGGGGGTGGTGGCTGGGCCACTCTGTTCAAGTTGTCCAGCCTTTCATCCTCAGCAAAGTCATCCTCATCTGCATTCCCGTAGCTTTCCAGCCCACTCTCTGTTACCCCCTCACTAGCCATCTCCACATCTTCATCCTCCTCATCATCATCTACATCATTGTCATGCCTGGGTCTCTGTGGTTCATCTGCCCGCTCTGAGCCAACATCCATGTCACACACCCGATCATCGTCATCATCTTCATCTTCGTCCTCATCGAAGTCATTAACTGGTATGTCAGGGACCTTCTCAAAGTCCGGTGAACCTGCTGAGGCTCCTTCCATGTCAATGGCTCCTTTGAGACTGCCATCTCCCAGATCATCCATGCTCTCTGTGCCCTCCAAGACACCAGGGGCGCTCAATTCAGACGCACCCTGCTGACTGCCGCTTACCTCCTCAGAGTCCAGCTCAGAGAGCAAGGCGCCACCAGCCCTCCAAGCAGATCCTCCTATAGGTCCAGCTGACCCAGGGCGAGACTCCTCTGTGGGCTGTGTGGTTCCACTCATTTCAGACACAGAAACCTGCTGGCTTCCCTCCCTCTCCTCTTCATCCTCCACCTCATTTAGATTGGTGGGAGGAGCTATCAGAGTGATGGCATTTGTTGCTGCTGGGAGGGCTTTAGATGTGGAGGAGGTTTGGTCTGTCAACAGGTAAACTGGTTCCTCAGATAGGTCAGGAGGGGAGGCCACTGGTGGTAATGTAGGCTCAGCTGTGGCAGGCGTCTGCTCCTGTGTTGTTAGTAAGGGAACACTGCTTTCTAGCTGCTCCTGGGGTGGAGATGTATGTGGTAAGGCTGTCCCGACAGGGCTTTGTGGAGGACAGGAAGCAGCTGCATGGTTCTGAGCAGTCTCTTGAGGTACCACCTCCAGTGTGGTATCACGGGCCAAGACTGGGGCAGGGACCTCCTCTGGTGCGGTGGAAGCAAGGGATGATTCTTGTGCTGAGGACACTGTAGCTTCCATTTGTCTTTCTGCTAGCACAGTCGCAGCTGCTACCGCTGCACTAGCACAACTCTGTGCTCCTACAGCAGGAGTGGTAGTATTTGTAACCACTGTCTTCTTGGCTGCAGTGAAAGGCGTGACAGCCTGAGTCGGTTTGGTGCCGCGTTTTGTCTGAGGAGTGGTGCTATTTGCGGGTTTGTTGGCTGGAGATGCAGGTGGGGTTCGACCAAGAGGCAGTTTGTTATGGGCAGGGAGCTGAACAGCAGTTACAGGTTTCTTTGAGGGAGTAGATTTCACAGGCTGTTGACTTTTGGTCTGTGACACTTTTGTGTCTGCTGTCTTTGCTGTTGCGGACCATTTGGAGGCAGAGTTGATCCTTACGGTGGCTGCAGGTTTAGAGGCTTCGGGTTTTCTGGTAGCAGCGGATGTTGTAGCTGTTGCAGGTTTCTTAGCTGCCGCAGCAGAAGGTGGTCGACTGACATCTGGTGCAAAAAGAAAAATAACAAACTCACTCAACTCACCAAATCTGATTATCAATATCAAAACATTTTTTATTTTATGAATCACTAATGTTAGCTAAGCATTTTTAGTTCAGACTAAAAAAAACCCCAGTGAATTTAACAATATTTGTCTTTCCAGTACACAGTTCATAAGATAGCTAAACATCAGAGATTAAAAACAAACGTTTTTGACACATTCATTTAAGATATTGCTGGAACTGAAGTCAACCACTTCACACTAAATTATTAAAGACATGTTAGGTCGACAACTTGAAACTGTCCATCCAAAGCGATCAAATGTGTTTATGCAATTCAAATGCAAATGGAGCGTTGCTTCAGAAGAGCGTGCCCTAGTGTGAACAAGGTATAATTTCTAACCTTTCTTGGCAGCAACAGTTTTGGGAGGCTGTGCTGCTGTGGTCCTGCCAGCAGAGGATGCTGTAGTAACTCTAGAAGCAGCTGTTTTAGCAGCTGCAGTGGTGGAGGGCTTGACTGCAGCTGTGGTAGGCCTGGCTGTCGTGGATGCAGGTCGAGATGTTGAGGGACCTGTTGCAGGCCTGAAGAACAGAAAGAAAGGCATGTTCATGTGGCATACAAACACTGAGGAAAAACAAATTACAAACAAAAACAAGTGGTAAGATCTTAATTTTTATAGTGTATTGACTTTGTTGGAAAAGATCCAATCATGAAATCTGGCACTCTGTACATGCATCTACAAGCACAAATAAATGACCTGTCCTAATGTAAACCACAAAAGCAATTTCACCAGTGGGAACCCATTAACACAGCACCATCCATCTACTGTCACAATGAAATGCCTCCATTTTCCAATCATTTCAAAGTAGCAAGGACGGGGTCTAATGACAAGGAGGATGGCAAGAAAGATGGAAAGGGAAAGGAAAGCTTGAACAGAACAAGAACGACAAAGAAAACAGATAATGCAGAGTTCGAAGAGATGACAAGTGAGGCAGCAAACAGGAGCAGAGGGGGAAAGAGTTGTGGGAGCTGAGAGTATCGAACGGAAAAATGAATGGTGAACAGAATGAAACAAGACAGTAGGATACCACAAGAGAGTAATTGTGAGAAGAGGAAGAAAACAGAGGACAGCAAAGAAATATGGTTCAAAAGAGGAGGAAAGGGAGATAAAAGCTAAAAACACATATAGCAAGTAGTAACGCATTGATTAAATTTTTTCTGTTCCAATCCGATTCCAATACCTGAATTTGGATACGTTCATGTAATCCATACACTATGTCCTGAAATTCCGGTTTTGCTTTAAGAACCTTGTTTCTCATGTTGTGGTTTGCCATCTTGAGATGAGCCCAGTCTTTGAGCCTGAAAGCTTTACCGAGCTTCTTCCAGGCTCAGTTTCATGTCAGGTGTAATCCAGGGTTTGGGGTTGGGACAGCTCTTCATTGTTTTGACTCCTATAGTGGTACTTATGCAGAAATTGATATAGTCGGGAATGACAGTGACCCCTGTTATTCAATTCTCTGTCAAAGATGTCCCAGTTACAGTATGCCAGGAGCCTTGGAGTTGTGTGATGGCATCCTCTGACCACTGTGGGGCACTGTACAATTGTGGCTTGCGATGTTCCTGTTTGAACATTACTGTGATGTTACTAAAGTTTAAAAATGAAAAAAAAAATAAAATAATGTCTGAGTGGCGGGTATGAACACACGGAACACATCCGAAATGTTACCATAGCACAAATCCAAGATGTTTTCCTTTCTGCTAGGAATGCCCACACTGTCCACTGTTGAGATGATGGCAGATCATTGTCCAGTCTGCAACTGTTATCATCTCCCAAAATAAACACCGCAGGTTCCAGAAAACTTAGCCATTATAGCGTCAGCAGCTAGAGATGACAGGCATGCATAACTTGCATTGCATTATAAGCAACAGCCCTCATTTCCCATAATGCCTTGTGCTGGACGGAGGATTTAAGTTTGCGCTTTTATGTTGTCAAAAATTCAACTATTCAGCTTTTTTTGTTAGTGTTTGTAATGTGTCTGGTTTTACTGCTGTATTTTGGAGTTGTTATCCCCTGCGTTCAAAATCATTGAAATGGCTGACTTGGCTGAGAGCTGCTTCCAGTCAGTCATTACACGCTGCTTGCTGCAATATTCGAAATTCATAAAATCATCAGACTATAAAATCTGTATCGTCATGCGGATCGGTGATGTTAGCCCGCTATCCGATGAGTGAATTTCGTCAGTATCGACACCTGATTCTGGTATTGGATTAGATCGCCCCCAACTTTAACAGCAATTCTGGTCTACTCCTCAGTCTGGAGGAGTTCTTATGTGACACTGCACTAATCCACTCAATCACTCCAACTGCAGCTACAACAAGCTAAAACTTGCCGCACCCTCTCTTCTTCCATTAGGCTCCCCTCCCAGACAAGTGAAAGGACTCTGCTTGTGGTCTGCCCTTAGCACAGACACACTGTGGACTACAGCCCACAACAGCTACAGTGAAATTGATATTATGTTGGTTCATCTGAAGCCATCTTCCTGTCAAAACTGGGGAGGTGGAAGAGGAAACAATCCTGCTTCTTTGACACTGAACATGAGGTTTTTAAAATAGTTTTTGAATCAGCAAACTACAGTTCTACAGGAGGCCTACAGTTTAGGCCCAACCAATCCCTTTGTCTTTAACACCGACCCAAACCTACGAACAAAGTCATTCGGTTAACCGAGCACACCGTCAGCCGCTGTACTGGCCCTCTCTTCTACACTTAAACCCTCTTGTGCAAAAACTATGCAAAACCTCTGCACTATAAATAATCTGTCTGACATCTGTTTCGAACAAATCGAGTTCACTTTCACAACATGAGCTGTATAATCAAATGTATATTTGCCTTTAGGAACTGCATGACACTAACACCAATTACAAAAATGTCCATTCTGTCTTCTTTTGGACTCCGCCAGCTAATACAGTCGATGATGTACACAAAGACATACTGACTTTGATGGTTTCCAGCATAGTAGCATGACTGCACACAGATGCCACTCCTATTACAATAACCATTACAATGACCATTTGTTTCCCCAAGATCAGACAGCCACTGCACAGACATGGACTCTATGGATATGGTAATTGGTAACCGTTACACTTGGGTTCTAATGTGACTTGCAGCCCAAAGACTGGAAAGTGTGTCAGACACTGTGATGAAGTCAGCCCTCAGTGAGTGTTGGGTAATGATGAACAAGAGAAGAAAAACAAACAAGC
The DNA here is from genome assembly GCF_051107435.1 of Chaetodon auriga. Lineage (NCBI taxonomy): Eukaryota > Metazoa > Chordata > Actinopteri > Chaetodontiformes > Chaetodontidae > Chaetodon > Chaetodon auriga. The sequence continues at coordinate 5,741,129 of NC_135077.1, read as the reverse complement.
AGAAATATAGGACAGAGGCACATGTCTGAACTTTTGTGAAGGAAACCCAACAGAATTGGGGAAAGGTAGGAAAAAGGTGCATTAATTGAGGCCGTCATATCCAATCCTGCATACATGCAAAATATGAATTGACAGAATGACTCAATTATAGCAGGAATCAAGACAGGCAAAATTGAGTGAATGAGTTTCTCTGACAGAAAAGTGAGCCTGAAGGATGAAATTAGAGAGACAGAAATGAAGATAAGAGTTAAGGGGTGGAACACAGAGGGTAATGGGAGGTCACAGACACAATATAACCCCCCCCCCCGTGACATTGTTTTTATGATGAGTCATAACTCATAGTGGCTTGATCCAGAGGGACAGCACAGAGAGGAGCTGACAGACTTACTAATGTCTGTACTCCACACACTGCCTGTGGGCGGTGGCTGGTGATTCTGTTGTTGGTGTATTAGTATGGATTACATTTCCTGCCAACACAGGGTTGAAATCAATGCAAATCACAGTTCAAAGAGAGGATGAGAGGCACCACACAGCCATCTAGAGGATTTTAATGACCAAACATGAGGTCCTCTTAAGGTCAAAGGTCAGCACAAGGACAAGTCATTAAATACAATTTATGGCTTGCTTTGTGGTCAATATTCACAAATGTCTATGACACATGCAATAAACACATCCACAGTATTTACATTCTGAGCAGCTGACACATCTGTTGACCAAAACTCAAAGTGTAAGCATGAGCCCACGGGGCACTGTTGAAGCAACACCTACTCCATCTTGTTGCTTCTAAAAACACAGCTGGGGAGCTCGAGTCCCTCAACATACCTGCTCCCATAGACTAAACTATTCTGTTTTAATCAAGCCAAAGAGAAAGAAGCGGGCTTGGCCCGGTGGTACACTTTATTCCTGTTGCAGTAAGCTCTTCCTACCAATAAAATGCAATTAAATACACATTCTTCTGTCCTCATCCTTTTTCCCCTCATCACTTGAAGGGCCCCCCTCCAAGACAACAAATGGAAATGGAGCACCCCAACAATACCTTGTTTGGCTTGTAGGCTGTCCAAAACCAGCTGCTTTACTCCTTCTCGAGAGTAGCACACATTCCAAGGGCTTGTGTTATCTCCTTGACAATAAAGAGTGGAGGCCTGAATCAGGTCGGTGGAGAGTTTAGATGAAGTGTTGCAGCCTAGCAATAGCATGGCAGACAGTGTTGGCTCTTAGGCCCTGGGCACACACTGTCACTGTGATAATGCCATAGGCCTTTTCTGTTTGGGCAGCAATCCCGCTCCCTGGCAAGAGCATCGGGCAGAAATGATAGTTGTATCTCCAATGGAACCACACAAAAGAAATCGAGAGATGAGACAAGAAGAGAAACGCATCCAATGACAGGATAAACGAGGAAAACCAAGAGAGTCTTCCAAGGTCAAAGCAATGGTTGTGGTGTAATTGTGATCAATTATCCTTGACAGCCAATTCATGTTTTGTTTTGTCAATAATGAGAAAATATTCTTATCTAAGAGACCAACAAGTCCTGTTCATCAGTAATTCTGTCCATTCTTCATGGTGACCCTTTGAGTATTAATCTTTTTCACCAATATGAATGCATTTCCACTCCCTTTTCTCATGTTACACAACTACACTATGAAATTTTAATTCTCTGTAATGCAGCTAAATGATTAATGAGTTAGAAATAATGAGGTCAACTACATGGACGATGAACTGTAAGGTAAAGAGATTCTGGCCAAACTCCCAGCACTGTACACGCACAGACGGCGGAAAATAAGGGACGAGGGTGAGGAGAAGGGTGACTGAAAGAGGGGGTGAGGCGGACAAAGACTGATTGCTCAGTCAGAGCAAGGACAGCATAAGCCATTACTGGAGGACAACAGAGCTAAGTAGGTACCAGAATTTTAAAACATTTGGCTTCTACTCCATTTATCAAGGGATCCTATCAACCACAGGGACAGACATCCTCCTGTCATTCAGATGGATTGTGTGTTTACACATGTATGTGTTTCTTAGTTACAGTATCAACACACAGCTGAAACAGCCCTGCCACATGACTGTGTACAATAAAAGTGTTCACCAAGGATCCAGCATTTTCCTGACCTTTCTATCATGTCCTTCAGGCAAGCTCATTCCCACCTTCCCTAAACACAAATCCTATTTCCAGGAGCTCACAGTTAAACATAAAGTTAAAAGTAAAGGTTAAAGTAAAATAATTTTTTTAAAAACCCAATATGTTGTTATTCCTCCCTTTGGCCCAATTAACATTAATACTTCATGAGAGAGGCTGGTCTTTCATTTGCCATAGGCAGTGTGCTACTACACTTTCCATGGCATGCTGGCCTTATTGTGGGTGCTGTTTGCTTCAGTCAGTCTACATGAAAGAGATTTACCCGCAGATACTTTACATGGAAAATGTTATTGTGTGTTCCTGTGTGACAGCAATACGGGAACAATATGGTAGAGAAAGCAGCTGTGAAATTACCAGGAGGAGGCTTTGCAGCCTTTGTGTTACAGATAAATAATCTCACTGGGTAGTTTGCCAAGTCCTTTAGCAACATTAAATTCTGTTGCATGTGTTTCTACAGATCATCGCTTCTCAAAGTCCAGACCTTGGTCCTCATCTGGACAACACAGAAAATCAATCAGGACCCAGCCTATAAGTGATTGTCAAATGACGAACCAGGGGCCACATCCGTCCCACAGAATATTAATGAATTCAAAGAATGTGCGCATCTAACATTACTCACCACTGGAAGAGGCCCAGACCATCCAGAGAGAGATTGTTGGTTACCTTGCCAACCTCTAGCAATGAGCCAGTGAGTCTGTAAATCATAGTTGTCCCCTTCTACAGGATTTTAATTATTCTGTAACTCCATCCTCTCTACTCTGTGGACCCACCATCAAACCGCTCTTCTCCCTGGCTGGCCATTCTCTGGGGCCGTCAGCAGTGCGCTGGCCGGACTACTGGAGGGAACTCGGGAGCTGTCTGAGAATCACTAAGCTTCTCTAGCTGACGCAGGAGGTGACAAACTGAGGATTTTCATTTGCTCCCTGGGATCCCAAAGAGAGTTTTCTTGTTGAGATAAGGACTCATACATTGGTAGTTAAACTGCAGGTTTTGTATTGAGCACTGACTGCCCCCTCGGCGGAGCTCTTAGAGCATTTTCTACTTAATTATCTAGTTATTATGTATTGTCCATATTTTAGCAGACTGTTACCCTAATATAGGCTCAATTTTGTAAGAAAGTGAAAACACTAAACAATAAGAGGATTAACTAAACCTGATTGTCTTTTTTGAATGTCTGGCCCTCACAGTATCTGCCAGGAAAAATTTTGGCCCTTCGACAAATGCAGCTGAGTCCCCTGCCATACCTTGTGTTATGAATAGGCTATAATACGGTATGTGTTGTATGTATGTAAGTGTAATTTTTCTATTATGAAACATATTTTCTATTGATCAATAAATTGTTAGTGACCTTGAATATGCAGTGTAGCTGGAGATCACTCACAGCGATCCTGTGCCCAGATGAATGTGGTTTTAACATGGCTGATTTCCCTATTGTTGACAGCATTGCTCCAACTGCTGGAGACTGTTGTGAGTTGCTGCTGTCGAGTTTTCACGTTTATGTTAAACTTGAAAATTTACTATCAGCTCACAGATTTTCACTGGTGCACAATTTCTACAACTAATGTAAATGTAGTCAGTGTTTTGAGTCAGAAAGGGACTGAGCCTTGTCTGCCTCAGTTTCACGCTGGCCCGATCACAAGAGATGTTACATGAATTAATTGAAAAATAAAAATCAGATGTGGACCTTTGAGTGGTAAGTTTCAGAACACCTGCTTTAGATTATTAGTGTTATCATGACCAATGCAAACACAGGCTCCAGCTGGGAGAAGCTGTGTTGGTGTTACAGCACGAACAGCAGTACTGACTGAAGAGCACACCACTACCAGTGAGGCTACACAAAGGAATCAACATGACACTGACTTTGCCATCACACGCAGGTGGCATGAAATGCAACACGCATTATCTGACACAAGGGCAGACACCTGCTGCTGTTCTCCTGTTCTCCTCTCTGTGTCTCAGGCCGAGAGGCGAGAGTCTGATGTCACTTCCTAGGCAACAACCCAAGCAAAAGTCACATAAGGATGATAAGCTACTGTAATCAGGCTCCTAACACTTGAAATGACACCTCTGATTAATTCAACGGAAGAGCTTCTCCATGTACACATCCTTCCACACATGTTATAGAATATCAGGAATAACCACTCCAACCTTGACCCCTCCATCACCCAAATCTACATGGTGCCCCAGTATTAAACACGACATAAAACTGATCATGGTCACTCGTGAAACAACACAGAAAACAATCAAAATCCTTCAGACAATGGTAACACTGTCTAGTCCAAAAAGATTAAATGATTTACCAAGCAAAGACTACAACTGTTCTTTGGTTCCAGCTTCTCCATTGTGCAGATTCACTTCTTTTTTCCACTCGTACAATTTACTTAACTTTACTCATTGGGAATATTTTGTCTGACCAGTATTTCAAAAAAGATATTCACTCATCTTGGAAGCCAACCTGGGACAAGCATTTAAAAAATATCTAAACATTTTCTGACATTTTAAAGACAAAAAGTGGAAAGATGTTGGATTGGTGTATTATGAATCTGACTCTCTACAAACATTAGAAACAGATCACTTCATTTACACAAACGCCTAGCACATTAACAAAGCTCAAAACCTGGAATCATGTATGTTTTGTAGTTATTGCTTTGGCTACCAGCTGATGATTCTGTTTGGCAACAGAATACAAAAGCCTGTATTTTATTGGGACAGCTTGAATTTCTTTCAAGTAAAAAGCATTTTCAGAGAAAAGCTTTCTTCTTGAAATGGTAGTAAATGACTGGGTCAACTATGAAATTCTACAACTGCCAAAATGGACTTCAGAGAACTTGAGAGCAGCTCTTTCAGCAAGTTTAGTCCAACCATAGCACTCTCTATCCAAACCTCAGTTCAGTATGAGAGGGATTATGATCCGAGTCAATAGCTCTCTGCCCTGGGGAGGTGGGGCCAGTTTCAGCTAGGGGGTCTGCTTGGGACAAAGCGGTTGTTCTTCAGTATCGCTGCCTCTGTTAAGGCCCTCTGTCTCAGGTTATTACTGCTAACATGACTCACTCTCTTGAAGCGAAATCTGACTCAATAATCGCCCAAAGACCACAATGGACATCGTTCTCCGCGGCTCTCTTTCAGGGCATCAAGACAAATAAAGTCGCCTTCTCATCCAGATTGTAAGGTGACTACAAAGTTTCGATCTCAGAGAGGGCAGAAGGTTATTGCCAGTAAAATAAAGGAGTTTCCCTACTGAGAAGCTAATTCAATTGTCCCTGAGAGCTCGATGGACACGGCATCATTGGCTGGTTATATTACGTAATCAACTGCTTTTCATTTGTGTTAGGCATGCGTACCTGGTGGTCTTTGAAACAGCAGAAGCAGCAGCTTTTGTTGTGGTCGAAGTGCTGGGTTTAGGAGCAATGTATGCTGCTGGTCTGCTGGTAGAAACTACAAAAAAATGGAACATGAAAATGAGACTGTACAGAAATCAGAAAAAGCAAGAGAAAAGGGGTGTTTAAGCATAGGTTATCCAATACAGCAGAGAAGTTGCCATGAAATATTTTTTGACTAAATATTAAGTATTATTTCATTTCCACTCAGTTTTAATGATCTCATTCAGACTTACCAGTGGTTTTGGGTCTAGCTACATTAACAGTCTCAGCACCTGGTCTCTTCTTAGCAGTGCCATTCACTGTTGTTGGTTTGGTACCATTTGTTACTGTAGAAGCAGCAACAGAGGTAGTCCTGGCCGGTCCAACAGGCTTCTTATCAGGCACTCTAGTTGGGTTCTTGACGGCGGAGGAAACGGCTGCTACACCTACTGGTCTTTTAGGTACAGTACCCGCTGATGATGATTTTGCAGCTGCTGTTGTTGTTGTTTTCTTGACTGCGGCTGCTGTAACACTGTTAGAAGATCTGATATCATTCACCGTGCGGTGAGCGGCAGCACCTGGCCGTGAGATGGACCCTGAGGCCCCTGCAGAATTGGCTGTGGGCTGTGTTTTACTTGCAACAGCTTTCGGTTTGATTTTTGCCGCAACTGGCTTGACGTTGGCCTTAGGAACAGCCCCGGGTGCTGCATCATTTGCAATTTCTTCTGGTTGCGATGGGGCTTGCTCTGGTATGTTCTCCTGCAATGGCTCTGATGGCTCTGCTACACCTGCTGCACCTTCAGTGGGCTCAGTGGTTTCCATGGTAACCCCATCCGGTTTCATTCCCTCCTCCTAAGGTACGGGTGCCGAGGCTCCTGCTGTTACCTACAAGGTCCAGGGTCTCACGCTTGTCTTGATTGGCCAGATCCTCTCACACTTCAATGTCCTGTAGAGGAATAATAAAGCAAGGATCACAAGGATGTCGATGTCGACAATTTTCTTTTATTACACACCTATTAAATGCTGGATTGCACCACGGTGCAGAACTCATAAAGTCATGAAAAACATGTCACTGTTAGCCAAAGGAAATGCCATTTCTGGTAAGGGGCCTCCAAGGCCTTTGGGGGAGCCTGAAAAAGAGGAAGTGAGCAGTTGGAGATGCCAAAAAAATCTTTTCTCTAAACCAGCTCTTCTCCACAGTGACCAGTCTGCTATTCTAATGTGCTGACCATGATAATAATGCATCAAAATGCCTGCGGCACCAAAATAAACTTCGCTATTCACTATTAAAATACCACAATAAAAGGATCCCTGGATTGGTTCAACTGTGTATTTTATGGGGCAGAAACATAAAAAACTGATGACTTGTGACTGTTCTCCAAATGGCTTCAGGCATCTTGAAATTGAAGGGGAAAAGCTGTGGTTTGGAGTGCTGAAAGCCAAGGGAGGCTTCACAATCTCCTGACATGACACACAGGCCACAGAGGAGGAGGAGAGGGAGGAGGTGGAAAACAAGCTCCAAGTGGCCCATTTGTTGGCCATTGTCTTCCTCTCTGTTGAGCAGATGCAGATGGTAACAGTCATGTCATTTTATGATTGCTAACAGATTTACGTCCTAGGAGATTCCTTACTTGACAGCACTAGTGGAAAACTTGAAATGAATATCCTATAATATCGTATAAGAAGCTGTGGTGAGGAACAGGAGAGAATGAAGTGGAAGGGCGAGATGTGGAGGATGTATATTAGTAGAATCAAGTCTTGGAGTCATTAACCTCAGTCAAGTTTTCCCTTGCTCTTGGACAGATCTCTTCCCGGATCCACTGTGGGTTTATCCCCCCCCCATCCACACACACCCACTCCTTTGCCCCTCTGACCACAGTAGCTGAGCTTCTCCCTACCCCCTCCTCATTACTCCCCTCTTGGTGCTTGTTCCTCTGTCTCCTCTTTGGTCACATCCTCCCTCCCCTCCTCCCACGGTTAATAGATGTGCTTCCAGTAAATTGCTACACATATGGTCTAGCCAGCAGAAGATCTGTTTGGTCCTGGAAACAATCTGTGCAAGAGATGGATTGAAGGAGAAATGAAAAAAGACTGTAATGGCTAGAAAAAGAGCAAAGACCTATGAGAACATGACAAAGTAATGGAACAAAACAAAAGCTTCAAATGGAGAGTAAATGAAATTCATTAAGCTGAAGTAACACAAGGCACACAAACACATGTCAACATGTTACAATTACGGCAAGGTAAGAAAGAGTGAAAATACGAATGGACAAAGCAAAGAGCAAAGTCTGCAATTTCAGTACAAATTAATAAGGTGGTCATTGCCATAGATGGTTTATGATACGCAAGCCATTAAGCCAGATAACTAAAAACATCTTGGAAAATCAACAAGTACCAATGAGTGAAAGTTTCCACAGACATGAGACTTATACAGCTGCACAGTGCCGAATAAAAATCAAGGACTAAAAGGTTTAGCCTTTGGCCTCGATAAAGCATCTGTATTCATCTCCCACTGACAAAATTTCCAAGAGACATTTTAGAATAAAGTCTTTTGAAGAACTAGCCCTCATTCTTGTCGAAAGGTAAGGAAACATTTGTTTCCCTGCATTAACATCTGAAGTAACACAATACTGGGGCACCAACAGTGACAATGGACCAATTGTTGCCAATACTAGAATAACTTGTTTGGCCAGTTAAGCATTGATATCTATTGAATACGCCTCCCTGCAGACGCCACACAGGCATGGAGAACTTGACAGCTGGACTCAGTGGCTGCCTTACAACAGTTTTCACTCCTGCTGCCTTCTCTCGCCTTTCTGCTTATCCTCTGGTCTCTGTGGTTACAAATATCACACAGAAAGGAAGCAGAGTCGGGGAGAGTAACCTGACTACCAACACAATGTTTGGATTGTTCCTTCTTTGGGAAAACATTAAGCCTTAAGTGAGGGTCAATTAGCTAATGTGCAGAGCCTGAGACACCATTGTGAAAATCAAATCCATTATCATCATGCAACCTATATAAATGGAAAGATTTTCACGTCATAAACAAAGTAGGAACCATACAAAAAAAGTCAAAAATAGGAAAAAAATGGAGGAGGAGTGAGACAGAGAGTTTGACTGCTGGCATGGCATAGTTTTGCCAGTCCAGCTACTAATGCCGGGGGCTTAGCAGATAGCAGAATGAATCACATTCCCGATGTGATGACCCCCTTCTAGGCAAGTACAGGCATCATCTCTAAACAGCTGACATGATGTGACGCAGCACAGACAGGAAGTGAATGGATCATTAAAATCCCATCCACACACGCACGCACAGACAAGTGATGTTTTACTAAATGACAGTGAGACTGCTCCGTTACTGCGGTGCTTGCTTTCATATCCATTAGAACGCACTAATAAGATTTATTTATTCTTCAAGATGTCGACACATAGTTGGAAACATGTTACGTCAAAAACAAATGACTGTGCAACAATACCAGCAGCATTTTTAAAATGGTCCAGATGAACAGCCTCATGCATTTTGATGAAATACAACAAATCCTCTATTGTCTGCCATTCTCGTTGTCCACATTTGCATAACAAATCCTTCTTCACTGAAGATTTAAAACCATATTCAGGGCACAGCATGCCTTCTTTTTGGCCGGCTCCACATGACTAATATCAGAATTAGCTCAATAACCCTGGTGACAATTACAGTGTGCTGCAAATATTGTGATGAAGATGAAGGCCCAAGACCAAAACTGCAGCAACACAGTTGTAATGTTTAGCCCAAGCAGAAGAAGAGTGTGTTATTAATGCAGCCATCACTTTGTAAGATTGTTAGAGGGAGGCTGTCTCGACAGAGAAAGAACTCCGTGGTGTTTACATTCCACTTTCTCTAATACAGAAATATGGCCTTGTGTGTCAATAAATCTTACTCCTGACCTCTGTCTTGAGGCAGTTTAATTACATCTGTCGTACCCCATCTCTATCTATCTCTCCGTCTCTTGCTCTACATGTCCAGACATTAGAAGCAGTGCCTGACAAAATGGGTCACTTTTAATACTGTGTCTAATACAAGCAGAGAGGGATTTAGCTGTGTTGGGAGCATGGCAGGGGTTTGGGGGTGGGGGGGTGGGGGGGTACTGAAGCTTTTAGTCATTGTTCAAAGATAAATATTATGTTCATACAGCTTCTCAAATGTGATGATTTGAGACTGTTGGCTGGACAAAGAGATTTGTCTGTGAAAGTGTTTTCCACAATTTTCTGACATTTAATAAAGCAAATAGATTGATATGTTTATCCAAAAAAAAACAAAAAAAAAAAAACAATTGCAGGGCTAGTTTGCATATTAAAACTAGCTGATGTTGAGTTTCTACTTTAAGATCCATGTCAACGGTGCATCTGCTCCAAGATGATTAACGGTAGACAGTGCACACCAAATGCAGCAGTGAGTGGTATCGAGAGCACATCCGACCCATCCACATTCCAGCTCTGCTGACTTCCTCAAGACTCCTCTGGGCTACACAGTGACAGCTGGCTGTGCGTGTGTGTGTGTGTGTTATGAGCATGTGTGTTACTGAATAGGGAATAAAATGGTCAGAGGGAGTCCATTGAATGGATGCGCGTTGCGTGTACATGCATCAGATAGAGCCGTGTGACTGAGTAAAGAATGCGTAGGATGAAAGTGTGCATGAATGTAATTTGCACAAATTTATACACATGCAGACGGAAAAAAAAAGAAGTCAAAGCTGGAATTCAGTGGCCCGCCACTTCCTGCATTCCTTCAATTCCACAGGCACAGTTGATTCATCTCTACATTGTTAAACTGCTCCTTCTTTAGACATTTAAAGCTACAGCTGGCCTGGCGGACGTGACAGCAGCTACAGGTCTGGGAGCGTTCAGCAGACAGCGTAAGTGGAGTGGAGAAAGACAGTGTTTACAAATGAGAAATGAAACCCTTCTGTCCGTTTGTTCATTAACTTTACTCTGGTGTGTGTTCAAGGGATAGGCATGTACACAGGAAGAAACACAGGCAGTATTGTGAGTGTATCTGTGTGTGCGCAACACTGTATAAGTGCAGTGGAATGACAAGCAAAACAAGACGTTTAATCTTGTTTGGGAAAGGAAGGGGTTTTCCTAACACAGAGTTCAAGGTTCTGTCTAAGAGGAACAGACCAGATGCAGGGAAACTGCTCACTTCCACTCCAATTTTTATCTACTACTAGTACTGATCCTACCGCCAGTACAAAAAAGGTACAAAATGTATCAAACCGCTCTTCAATGACAGATGAAACCAAAAACAATCTTACCAAAAACAAGACCCCCTCCAAGGAAAGTCTAGTTTTTAACCTTCTTAGTATGCCCATATGGTGTTTTTTACATGCTACAAGACATATCATGAGCGAGTATTGACACCATGGAACTGCAGAGGACCAATGACGTCTCACAAACACAGATTCAGACAGCCAGGGTGTCGTACATCACATACCTATGGAACCAATCCCATCAACTCGCTAGGGTAGGATGAAAAAGGAGTATCAGAGGAGAAGGGGGTGTAGCTATATATCAGTATTTTATAAGTTTCACTATGTTCGAGAAGAAGGCAGACATGTTCCCTTTTCCGTTGCAAAGTTACAAAAGGACAATTCATTCCTTTTCCTGGGCACACAGAGAGTCCAAGAAAACATGTTGGTGAGTTTATTTTTCTTTCCAAACAAACGCAGTGTGCTAGATAATGTTAGCCAATGTTAGCCTGCCACGTTAGATGATGATTCATGTCAAATGCCGATAGGACATTTTATATGGCTTAGGGGTGCTGACGAAGAAAGTTATGGCAAACGTTACTCAAAACAGTTTGTCAGATAGCTAAGCTGCTGATGAGGTTTGGTGTTTGATGAGCAGAATCCAAGCTTCCAGCAAGTGGAGGGCTGGGTGGAGGGGAGCAGTTTCTGATGGCATGGTGTTGCCTACAGACCAGTAAAGGAAAGAAATACAGCTGAAGCCTCTCCATCTGACCATACAAGGCAGTGGTGCTGTTTCTGCTGTATCACAACGTGAGTGTTAAATTAACACAAATACAGAACGACAGAGAGGGAGAGAGAAAGAAGAGAAATTTAATCTGCGACTGGAACATGCACACACACACTAACACATTTCAAAGCAAGCTGACAGGAGAGGCACAGTGTGTATAAGTCAAGGGTTTGAATACACCGCTCTACAGAGCAGACTGCTGAATAGCTGATTCTTTGCAGCTCCCTCTCTCACTTTGACACACAAACACAGTACATCTTACTTTTTCCCAGTCCTTACTGGCTGTTTCACCAACAAGTCCAAGAAAAAAAGGGCATTTGGTATCTATATCTTATTCCTCTCTTGAATAAGTGTGACTTGTTGATTTGAAAACTGTCCTGACTTTATTGCATTTTGTGTCAGCTTGACCTACATTTCATTTCCAATCAACGAAAGTGACGTTGTGCGGCTGTGCCCAGTTGGTGCCAGTGCATGTGTCCTGGAAGACTTCAATATTCCAGACAAACGGGAGGAATTCAAGTCACACATCATCTGATTATGGGGTTCAAGTGCCCAATGGAGACATTTTTTTTTCATTAAGAATGAAGGCGTGGTAGCCAGCAGCCACAAAACGGTAATCCCTGCAGGCATTTGTGCACTATCAATGTACGTCCGCTTGAAGTGTTAGTTTTTGCCACTGACAGGCTCTGATCATTATAATACGTGTCGGACAATACAACGGAAAGGATCCCCACATGGACAGACCTTTTTGTTAAAGAGTAAGATCTGTTTTATTCGACATGAAACAGCCGTTACATCGCTTTAATCAAAGTCATCAGGCTCCATTCACAGAAATAGTCATTTTATCGCACTGATTTTACTCAGATGGGATTAAAATCTGCTCTCCTGGCTACAAGACCAGACAGCAATCTGACAAACCACTTTATGTTGGTTTTTATTGACATTTCTCAGCCTTGATCAACAAGAAAGGATAGAGATAACTGATGTGGGCAAAATAGACAAGTCTGTCTTTGTGCTTAAAGCTCAATGTGTCTAACATGATCTTAAAACGATGTTAGTGACTGCTTGCACCAGGTTAGAAACGACCAATAAATATCAAGTTAATGAAGGACGACGTAGCTTCACAGTTACCATCAACACAGCCATTGGATCACAGACTTTTCCCACAGTGTAATGCTGACTGTGAAGAGCACAGGCTTATTCAAATGGAAATTCCTTATATCTATGACACACTGCTTTAGTTCTGATACCACAGGAGTGATGCGTCGCATTACACTAAAAAGAAAAAGAACCACTGCAACCTTAATGATCCGTTTCTGACTTCTGTTGTCCACATACTGTACAGTGGATGATGCGTTCATGCAATCTAAAGATAAAAACATCACCCAAAGCCACAGCACCGCTTAAAGCCTCAATCTAATGAACTCCCTCATGGAGGGGAAGGATTATAGTTGGGTAGGGCTGCTTTTTACTCATATTGGGGTACATTGTTGGAAAACCATTTGTAAAATAATAAAATACATTACATACCAGTAATATCAGAACTTTATGTTTTACAACCAGCCAATCTGACCAGCAGGTAGAAAAGCATACAAGGCAAGAAAGAAGACAAACCTTTAAAAGCTGCACCATCCTATAGCTTAGTAGGGCAGAAAGATTAATAAGATTCTCTATTAACCCTTTTTTTTTTTTAAATAAATGGCTTAATAGCTACCCATTGAAGCGGTTCATTGATACCTTCTACAGGCTGTTAGTTGATGTCTAAGGATGGACACTTTATGTGTGTGAGAGAGAGAGAGAGAGAGAGAGAGAGAGAGAGAAAAAGAGAGAGAGAGAGACACCATCAAGAACATAAATGGCACTCCATGAACCTTGTTATCTGTAAAGAACCGTATTAACCATCAATGACTTTCCCAACTTCACTTCATCTGTCAAAATAACAAAGACTGTGTGCATGCTGTCAAGCCTCATATCACCGTATTTCATCCCAAGACTGCATTTGCACTGATAAATGCTTGTCCTGAATAAACTGACTTGTTTTCCACAAATAGCTTTCTCCAACTCTTTGTCATCAATCCCTGCATCATTGAGCAGTAATTTATTAAAGTGGAACGTAGGACAAATATCATCCAATCAAGCTACTAGCCTGACATCAGGAAACAGGCCCATCTTTAACATTTTGAACACAGCACAATCCTCAAAGTCCAAATCCAAACCAGTGATGATACATCCTTGTGCCCAGAAACCAGTCACAACCAGGCATAAAATGCCAATTGTTAAATAACACTGTGGCACATCCACCATCTGCAGCTTGACAAACAATCAGCAAAATTTATGTCTGCAAAATCTCTTCAATGCTATGTGTGTCTTCTTCAGAAACAATTGAAATTTAACACATTAATACATTTGAACACGCTTTCTTGAACATACACATATGACTTTGTTGTGAAGTAACAAAATTAATAAAATTCCTAATAAGACAACACACCACTTGTTAATGAAAAATCATTTAAACTTGCACTGGAAAGAAAGGCACCTGGAAAATACTAAACTAAAAACTTCATTTAAAATCAAACTGTGCCAAAAAGCAATAGCAATAAGGCCAGAATGTCCCAAGTGTACCTCAGCAATGTGCCCTACAAGCATGATACACAATAGACAAAGGTGAGGGATGTGTCCTATGACTATACCTTTAATTAGATTAGTGGCGGAAATCAGAGTTCCAAAGTTCACGCTGTCTGTACAGATAAAAAAAATGAAACTGCTGACAAGAGCTTAAGATGCTCCATGGCACAGTCAACACTCTTAGCAGGAAAAAACACTTTCATCAAGGGGGGGGATCACGCTTGACATTAAGCAGGCAGCTTATTCTAATCAATTCCATACGGGACACTAACATGTGCTAAGTGACTGTAAGCTACTCAATAGGGCCATTAGGAGCAGGTGGTTAAATGTGGCTACAAGTTAAGTGGACTAAGCCAGTTAGCCTTTATGGGAGTGGCAGTCAAAATGGGATGGACTAGCAGCTACTGGCGGCACAGTGGTCTAAAAGGCCGCAGGGGAAATGGGTTACAATCTGTTCTAACCTGGCATGATTATCAAAAAGACAGCGGCAAGGTTCTGCTGCCACCAGGACAGGCTGATGGTGGGGCAAGTAGTCAGTAAAGTGGTATCATCAACCAGAGGGGGGTAGGAGTGAGTGTATGCATCTGTGTCCATGTAATCAGATAATAACAATAACCGCAATAATGGCTGTGATTCTCATTCCATAATAACCTTAAGTGTTTGCATGCATAATGCATAACATTAGGGTACTAAGAGGGGGGAGTGGACAGATAAGCCCCATTGTCTGCACAGTGCACCATGTAACCCCCACAAGCACGATGCTGAGGGGAGTGGGGGTGGGTTTTGAGTGGATTATCCTGTGCAATGGGATGGAGGAGCAGCTGGCACGGGTAGCTTCACCCAAAAGTACCCAGGGATATTGAATGGGCTGCAGGGTGAAGGAGGGACTCAGCGATGTCTTTCATACAGTAGACATTAAGGACTGCTAGTATGTCACAGGTTCATCTTTACGTTCTACTTATGTCTGCAACTGTAGTCCCATACAGATCTCTGTTAAGTCAGGATTCCACATTACATACTGTAAATACCAAAATAATGCATTAGTTTCAGGTCAGGCTTGCTTTTGCTTACTTGCTCTCTCACTTTTAGATCAGTGAAGGGCACTTAATTACCAATAACAATTCCGCCCATCTAACAGTTCCATTCGCAAATGTCAAGGCGTGTTCAACCTGTTTAACCTCATGTATTACAGGACTTCAGGTAGAAACTAGCAGAAAGGCTGCAGAAGAAAACAAAGGCAGGGAAGAAGTTGAAGAATGGAGCCATGGCTGTAAAAAAGATTTAGACCAGGCACACTGCTGTAGGAAAGTCATGCCAGTTTCCTGCCAAGGACTGTTGCCCCATGTTATCTCCCTCTCTTGTTCCATATTTTGTGTGCCTTTCCACTGTCAGCTAACTAACAAAGTAAAACAGAGGGGCAGGAGTTGACTGTGCAGGCATGAGAAACACTGAAACCCTTTATTCACAGAATTTCATTATTCTTTGTTAAAAGCCTCTGACAATTTTCAGTAACTTGAATTCAACATAAAAATTAAAGAACCAGATTAAACAATTCGATAAAGGATGGTTGTCTGTAGAGAGGCCAGAGATTACATAAGATTTGACATATTTAAGCCTGTCAGCGGCTGCTCTCCTGTCTACCAACTAACTGGCTACACACAGGCAGATAGTCAATACAATGCTGGAGAGCCTGAGGGCCAGATCAGTTACTATGCCTCTGACTGGGCAGGGTGAGCTGAGGCCAGATGGACAGTGATCCACACCTCCCCTGCCTGCCTCTCTGACAGACACACAAACCCACAGCCGCACCCCTGAATGTGTGGCGCACGCACGCACACACACGAACACGCACACACCAATGAGAGAGCACAGAGGTTCAACCACCTCATGCACATAGAGGCGCAAAGGATGGCATACACAACAGGATATGCACGACCTGCTCAACACAAACAAAGACACACCCTCGTAGCTGTTGTGCACTTTGATTCACCTCAGACAGACTTGGATCAATAACTAAATAGATGAAAATATACAGCATTGCACCGACAGAGACAGCTGCTACACGTGGGAAACAGGGCCAAATGAAGGCATCATCGCCATGCAATATCAAATCTTATTTGGTTGTTAAAGTGCACGGTTTCAACCGAACAGGCGTGCACACACACGTTTTCCCATTTTTTAAACTCGGGCTGTCACTTTTTATTCCAAATGTAATGACATGTTCACATTTACAAATTTCAGCTTATGACAGTCACCATGTACCATCCAGGAACGTTTGAACGTGTCACAGGTCTTTCTCTTATCAGCTGTAAATACAACAGCACTTTACAACACTGCAATATGTACCACTGTAATGGGATAGCAAGATGTGTCTTTGGGAAGGCATTCAAAGCTACCAAAGTGAACTAAAAAACAGACTGT
This sequence comes from Chaetodon auriga, assembly GCF_051107435.1. Lineage (NCBI taxonomy): Eukaryota > Metazoa > Chordata > Actinopteri > Chaetodontiformes > Chaetodontidae > Chaetodon > Chaetodon auriga. Next base: position 5,724,578 of record NC_135077.1, on the reverse strand, counting down.
GAAAGTGCTGAATTACTCTTCCAATAATTACAGTGCACTGAGCCCAGCATCACAGTCCCAGACAGACTGAGTGCCTAAAATTGCAGCGCCAGCGTCCACCACTTCATCCTAATGAGCAGGAGGGTGCCAGCCTCTAAACCACAGTGACGAGAGTTCGAGCACCACACCGCCTCATCGCCCCACAGCTGAACGGCCAAGAGCAACACAGGAGACACACAACAAACCCGAATGACGAAACATAGTTTAACCCTGAACGCCATCCTGAACAGATGCAGTATAAAGCAGGCAGGGACTGGATGTCCATGGGTGTGGGACCGAGACCGACACTGGTTGCAGGACATACAAGCAGCTGACTTTCAAGTGGATGCAAATGCTCTGCCCTGTACGGGGCTGTGCTTTCCCTTCAGCCGCCAGGACTTTTGAGTGAGTTCTCAGACAAGGGACAGGCTGAGAAGTGCCAAATCCCAGTGGTACAAATGATGGTTTTTACAGATACAAGAAGTTCACCACTATCTCTACTAGTCTACTCTACAGAAATTCATATTCGAAACAATTAGGTAATCAAACAATTGTAATCGTCAATTGAGCTAGAGTCAAACATTTAGTGGCTACGGATTCTCCAAATGTAAATATTTTCAGGTTTTGATAGTAAATGGAGTAAGTTTTGATGATTGCTGACAGACATTTGAGGGGCAGTTTCAACAGTTACAGTACTGAACCAAACACTTTCACAAGTAACAGAGCTGCAACAATTACCACAAAATCAACTGGCAACTATTTTGATAATCGTTCAATACAATTTCAAGCAAATCTGCCAAATGAGAGGATTCAGTGCTTTCCATGTCATACATTTAAGTTAATTGAATATCTTTTGGTATTGGACAACAAAAGACATTTGATAATGTCACCATAGGCTCTCAGAAATTGTGATGGACATGGCCTCTCAGACGTGGATGACTTTGACTTTAAAATCTGCTTCACAATGACCATAAAAACACCCAAAAATTGATGCTTGTTGATACTACAGAGAGCAACTGGTAAGTACATTCTGTTCTCACTCTGTGGGATGACGGTGGAGAATAGATATGAACCCTTGACCCCGGCATCCACAACCATCATAACCTCTCACAGCTGTTGCACTAATGCACACGAGCCTACGCTAAGCTGTATAAACACCACAAATGATCTGCCCCAAAACGTATCAATCCAACAGTATATCACAACATTTGTTGTTAGTCGTCTTCATTCACAGGCCTGCCACCCAGATAAAGTCAACCTTTTGGATGGCTGAAATCTGACATGACAAAAGGCCTTTGAGTAACTGAGGAGAAAGTATTTGAGGTACTGCAGGTATTTCAGTGCAGACACAGACCGGGTATTGCTCACAGAGCAGTAGGCTGGATCTGTTTCCCAGCGCGTGGCCCCCATTTTAAAGTCACACTTCTGCCAATGTTTCAGTGTCAACCACCTGCATTTTTCTCAAGAATGTCATGTCTGAAATTCTTTTTTAAAGTTTTTAAAGCACGGCAGATTTCTTTGCATAACGCTTGTGGCTTCCTCTTTTTAATCCTCTTTTTGCTTTGGCCTTGAGAAAGAGGAAGGGGAAACAGCGGCGTCAACAGCGGAAGTGGCTGAGCATCGTAAATACAACAGCTGTGTCACAACTCAAAGGCTGAATGTGGCAAAAAATGTGGGTCTTTCACAGAACCTGAAACTCAGGCAGAACCTGTTCCTGCTCACCTGGAAACAACACCTTCAGACGCAGAACTGACAATTCATCTGAGTGGACCTGAGTCCTGAAGACACTGTGCGAATGTTAATAAACATAATTGTGAACCAATGACAAGTCCACTGCAGAAAATAACACATTACCTCTGTTTGGGGTCTCAGAGACAAAATGCAATAGGTTATCATAAGCTCTATGTCTGTGAATGGTATCAACAGTACTTCTTTCTACGCACCATCTCTCCCAAATCCCATCAGAGGTCTAACAGGACCCCTCTGGTGCCATATAATCTTTTTCAACTTTATTTATTGACAAATCTCAACTCAACACACCATCAGACTATCAACCAGTGCACACTAGATGGTGGAAAACTGAGGGCCAAAAACAATACAGTACCTCAAATTGAGGCAAAAGAAGGCAGCATAAGACACAGCATAAGTGACCCTGCAGTAAGGGTCTTGCAGTCCATGCAGAAAGTCGGGAAAGGTGTGAGGGGGACGGGAAGAAAGGCCACACGTGTGTGTCATTCACACTTGATTTCACACGCAGATGACAACAGACTCCACACCCTGACAACAGTAGCATGGAGGTTTTCAGGCAGCAACACACTCCCCAGTGAGTGCATGTCAGGATACCGTTTTTAAGCCAAGGATAGTGTCATCGCTCCCACACCCTAACCATGCCCACCACACCCACACAGCCCAAAACACACTGATTATGTAATGCAGATTCAGAGCCAAAACAGCATCCCTCTATCACTGAGATCTGCAGACGATGCCGCCTGATAATCTGCCTCTGAGCTCTCTGAACTCCTTTTCTCTCATGTCGCTCTGTTAAGTCAAGAATGAGATCACTGCATGTGTAGGGATGCAAATACCAACACAGAGATGATGGTTATCTTGGCAAGGAAACGGCTTAGGTGCGGAGGCAAGATATCCAAGGTGCAAGCTTGGTTATATATATCAGTATCAGAGATGTACGACATGCTGCTGACACTAAGTTTCATCAAAGCCACTGATTTCAAATGATAAACAGACATCTACAAAAACACATCCTCAGGACCCCAAATAAATCCATAATCTGAACGCCCAGATGAGGCATTATATCTATACGATCAGAACATGTGCAGGAGTTTCTGCAATCTTTAAAACACTTTTTTTTTGTTGTTGATTTTATTGCCCCACCACCAGCTGTTTACAGTTCCAACATCATAAAACCGTGCCTCGTGCTTTTCGGGTCCCCGCCGAGGATGCCTTGGTGGTCCTGGGACCCCTCTTTTGGAGCCATTGTTCGGAGAGTTTCTGGGTGCTTTTTCAAGCCTCAAGTGGAGCTTAAATAATACCATTTGTCTCTGGGTGCAAACACGCTGAATTCTCCCAGGTTTAGCAAAAGGCCCAGTTTAGCCTCACAGAACAATAGCGGTGCACGCTGAGGCAGCATGCCGAGCGGAACACACGAAGCCAGTCGATAACACGAACCTGATACCACTAGGACCGTGCCAGTGGAGTCTTGTGCAGCCGTGCTTCAAAATAAATGGCCTTGTGAGGGTAAAACACGTTGAAACCACCGCCCCACCGTCTCGTGCTGTGCTAACGTGAATGTTACACTTCCATCATCAGCCCCACATGACGGAGACGGCGTCTGGCATCAAAACAAACCGTGTTTGGTTAATTTAAGGGACACGCCACGAACAGGACGAGCTTCCGTGAACAGCCTGGTCATTTTTGAGGCAATTTGCGGTTTTTAAAAAAAAAAAAAAAAAAATGCAAAGAAACCAGAAGGTGATTCAGTTTAACTTAAATAATTTCGCTCGCACTGGAAACGTTACAGCGTAGTAAATTCCCCGTACCTTTCAACCGCCGACCGTGTACTTGAAGACTCCTGGAGAAACAAACAGTCCCTCCCTTTCAATCCAGCACGGAGGGAAAATGCACTTAAATGTCGACAGGGCAGTAAATTTCACCAGACTAACAATGGACCCGCGCAGTCAGCTGCGAGCGTCCCACTCCGCGTCCTTCCCTCCACGTTTGAGCAGCGGCTGGCGGCGCCCTCATGAAAGATGGACTCGGGCGGGGGAAGTGGGGGGAGAGCGACGGAGCCGTCCGGGAGCGGATTGAAGGCGAAACGTGGTAATCACAAAAGAAAATGCAGATTAAATCCCGCGAGCGGTCCAATCACAAGCGCGAGACTGGTTATGCAAAGCAGGAGTGACGTCAAATTCAAACCAAGCTCGAGCTGGGTTCTCAAATTGGGGCCCGGGGCCACCTCGGAAGTGTGTGCTGAGGAGAGAGGAGCCGCTTAATTTCACTGTTAGATTGAATCTTTCACTGAAAGATTAAAAATCTGTCTCTCAATAATGCAATGAGCAAAATATTTTAAAGGTAAACCGTCAAACAGGAAGCCAGTGAAAAGTGGTTAAAAGACTATTTCAGCAATTTCGTGTTAAACGTGGGGAAGTTGGGGAACTAACAAGAGAGACACAAAAAAGATATCCTGATTTTGCCCCTAATGTGGCCCAAACTGCAACAACACAGGACTTTACATTACCCTTTCCTTGCATTTTATTATTATATTTCCTGTTTTTGCTTGTATTTGTTCTTATTGGTTGTTTCCTTTTTTCCTCATAAATCACTTTGTAACTGTGTTAAAGTTTATTATTTTTACTTGGCTGGTCATATGGGACTCCAGAGCTGTTTCACATTGTGTTTCAGTGTTTCCGCCGTTGCATTGCCACCTGCTGTATAGGTCAAGTGTGTGATTCTCTCTCATTCTGTGACAAAAATAGCCAGAGGAGTAAAGCAATCTCATCAAACAGGGGTTCCCAAGAATCTCTGTTTTGAGGCTCTGGCCATGAAAAGTAAAGGAGCTGTAGCTGCAATAAAGCGCTGACACTTGAACTCTTCGCTCTTTTAGCCCACCCACAGTTTATTCTCTGTGCCTAAAATGAAATTTGAGAAACCGAGTTGCATGAGTAACATTCTTCCTTCTTCACACGCACAAATGGTTTTGTGTTTCCTGAGATTTAGATGGTTGGGAGGATGCCTGATTAAAACTGTTTCCTTCTGAATGAAGAAAGTTTCTCTAAAATGTACACAGTCTATTTTCTGCACTTGTATTCTAGCACAGTGTCCACTTCCCTATGGTACAAGCCCACAATAGCTGCGAGTTGAATGCTTTTTTTAAAATGTTGAGCTGCAGCTGCAGGCTCCACAATAGAAAATGATGAAAAGGGACAAGACACACAAAGACCACTGCAACGAACAGAGAGAAGGAGTGAATGGTCAAGACATGTGACATTTGCTGTTGTTTTCTCTAATAACACTCAGAGACAAGGAGAAAGAATGGAGACGTTTGAAAGAAAACGCCAAAGAGAAATCTAAAACTCTGTGAAGGAAGGGAGGAAAGAAGGCTTACCAGAAATCATCAACCACAGACTCATCAGTGCACACATTCTCAGTGTGCCTCCATGAAGAGTGAGAGCGTGCATGTGTGAGTCATGTCTCAGCTCTGCCTCTCCATCCCTGCTCTTTACGGGACTCTGGCAGCTGTTTCATCAGCAGCCTGTCAGCCTTTCCAGTCGGTAAGAGGCCCCGTGCCAGAACGAGGGGGAAAACCCACAACTTTCACTAATGCTGCAACTTCAACTCATTTCAGTTTGCAGTTCGCATTTGCAGCCGCGTTATTTAAAACCGAGTTTAAAACATTATATTTGAAAACAGGCTCTTGGCTCTTGGGTGCGGATCTATCAGAAGCATGTCAGTAAACCATTTAAGGCTGCTTCTTTTATTTGACCTAACTTGGCACTAATAGCGCCAATCATTCTATCACAGAGCTGAAAAAGCAACTAAATCCCCTCACATCCTGCCCATCCATTTCAAATTGCTTCATAATGTTGTTACACAGGGGCGTGGCTCAGCACTGGGCTCTGGTAGAAGTCCTTAACAGAATTACAATGAACTGATAATCTTCAAGGTTTTTATACACAGACTTAGCTACTTCTGAATCGGTTTCCTTAGTGTAGCCTGGTCACCCATCTGCCCTCACACCCCAGAGTGAAGACAGGTGCACACACTGCCTGTGGCACAAAACACACTCTGCAAGCCCAAACACAGACAAGCAGAAAAAGCAAGACACCAAACACAAACTCAGATGGCCGCAGATTCAGTGATTCATGAAATAAAGACATAAGACAGGAAAAGGAAACTGCTGCTGCTGCTGCAGGCCTGCATTTTTTTTTTATCTGAAGTGCTCTGTTAATATAAAAGGCCCTGAACTTCAAACAGCAAGTCCCAAGTGAATGACTGGAGCACATTTCAATTCAAGCTGGCACCAACAAAGGACCACACCCGACATCAGCACACTGAAACCACAACTGACAGAGCATTAGCAGCTTCTGGAGCAAGGCATTACCTCTGGGCTTTCAGTGTGCATCAGACGTAAAAGCAGTCCAACATATATGCACAACGTGTGAGAAGAAAAAGTTCTCTATTCAAGTAAGTGAATGAAACAGTTTTTATGAGCTGCAACAGACTCTGAATTCGACCGTTCCTTCCCTCTCACACAGTCTGACATGAGCCATCAATGCACTGTGAGAGCAGTACATAATGCATGATGATATTAGGTTAAGTGGGTGGAAGGCAAGGATGTGCAACATCAGCTGCCAAGCCTTGCTTGGGAAGCTCAATAACCAGGAAATGAGCTCATCATATTGGACTGTTCTGAAAAAAGAATCCAGAATTGTAATTTCCTCTCTGTGTAGGCTCTGTGCTGCAGCGTCTCAGCTAAAACGTGCAGGGTGTTCACAGCAGCTGAGTATGACCAAGTGGTAGATTCAAGGATTCATCCGCAAAAATCTCAAATTGTAGTTTCTTTTAAATCCTCGACGTAACCTTTTTATCGACCAACAAAGGAGAAAAATAAACTTGTTGACCCTTTGCACAGTGTCGATTGAATCTGTATGCAGACATATGAGCTCCCCCTTCTGAAAATCCAGTGGAACTGCACCCAAAGTCACTGTAGATGAATTCAAATCATGATACAAAATGAAATAAAACTGTGTTTTAATATCAAACATGAGCCACAAAACTTTAATCAAAAGATTGGCAAAATATAGGACACCAAGTAGCTGACTTCAAATGACTCATGTCTCTAATGTTTGCATTTTTTCAATACAGTTCAAGTGCAGATCATTTGTATAAAAAACATGATACCATCAACATGTAGGAAAGGTACATACCCGGAACACTAGACAATATATGGATGTATGTCAAATAATTTAAAGTTAAGGTCATGGATAAATTTGGCACATGTCTGCCATCTAGATCCAAAGTCCATCAGCATATTCATCTTAAATGACACATAGCTGGCTAATTAAACAGAGTATGAGATGACTGGAAAAAATACTGTCATCGTATTAACCCACTACTGCTTGGACCAGGAATCATCTCTCCTTCACAAAAAAAAAAAAACAACAATCTTCCTAAAAACACTGTGCAGAGTCCACACTGTGAAACTCTTCTAGCTATTGTGCGTTTCATGTGATACAAATGAAAATAAATTCAAGATCCAGTCACTGGGCTACAGTTTTAGACATCGTTATGAAGACAACAAACGGACTAAAAAGCACTATGATTCGGTAAGACAGGACATCATTACAGACCTTCAAATATGCTTCTACTGTCAATAAGTGGTCTTCTTGTTATCTACCCTTAACCTCCACCTTGTACGCAATTCAAGTCATTTTTCTCTTACAAGTCACATACAGTTTGCAGACTGCCATCATTGTTGTACAGAGATAAAGGAAGCGGACAACAGCTCTAGCTTCTGAACAGCAGATGAACTCTTTGTATCTTAACGTACTTTAGCATCATTAAAGAAACATGCATATGGGTCTTCAGAACAGCTTGTTGCAGCTGACTACAGACAATATTTAGTGCTTCATTAGTGACATTACATTGACCATTACTCAGATAAATGTAATACAGCACACAATCTACTACAGCAACCAAGTGCAGCAAGAACTACAGAGCTATAGCATCCACATCTGACGGTAACGCGATGCTTGGGCAGCAGAACCGCAGCTCAAGGCGCTGTTTGAAACTTTATACTGGAGGTGCAGCTCACAGGAGAGAAAACAAATCGATTTGTGGGCCTTTTGTCCGATATTTTTCTGGAAGCAATCTCCCTGATTGTCTAAAAAAGACAAACTACTAACAAGGTTGATTTCCATCATTCTGTATGAATGTACAACGTACATTTCCCACTGGGAGCTGATATGATGGAGTACAGGGGATGTTACGGTATTTCAAAATAGAGCAGTTGGGTGGAAGAAAAAGGACACAACTTCTCCTTTTTATGTTTTGTAAGATGTATAAAAGCATCAATTTAAGAGCCCTGTCTTCAAGAGGTAACCTACTTTGAAATACTATAAAAGGAAAAACACAAAAATAAAAACAGTTAGCACCATGTATGCAAAACTGCAGTCATCATCATGGCACCTGTACCCACTTAGCATTTTGACAAAAGGTCCTGTCACTGGTTCAACATTGTGCATTATTAAATACATAAGAAAAATACTGTTTTGTTTTAAAAAACCAACAAAGGAAAGAGAAATGTCAGTGCATTAGTCATCCATGATGGTCCACTCCTGTATAGGGACGAGTTTCTTGCTCACAGAGTCAAGGATGGGGAAAACAAAAGGTCGATAAGGAAAAGTGTTACATATTCCTTCTGCAGAGTCCTTGTCCAGCTAATGGTGACTCCTCCTTCACACAAGTGCTGAGGCTTGACCCAGACTCAGACTCGGTATGTTGCCACAGAGACATGGGGGTCAGGAGTGTGCAGCGTATCCCTGTTGTCAGCAGGGGCGGACAGTGAGGTCACTGAGGTACACTTCAGTTCACCAGCAGGACGTCCTCATATGTCGTCGTTCTGGTGGGAAATCAAAGAAAAGTGGCTCATGTAACCATTTTCTATAATCAGAATATTTTACATTAAGTTAAATATTCTTATTTACAGTCAAATAATGGCAGTATTTAAGTGAAGCATTATTAACATTTAAAACATTATGGTAGAAAATCACCCCAAACATGTTGGAGTAATATTTTTCAAACCTGGTCTTCACTGTGCTCACGCTACCTTAAAACACTCGCAAACACATGCTGTCATGTGAAAATATTCTGATCGTTAAAGACTTGTTTTGATTTTGCTTTTATTATGACACTAAAAGTAGAGGTACAGACAGGAAATGACAGAGGATAAGAGACAGGGGTCTGACATGCAGCAAAGGTTCCCAGGCAGCTCACATCAGGTCCCTTTTTTCCTTTGCTGCTACTGTTTGTTATCAATGAAACCATGTGTTGGTTAGACACACTGAGATAGATTACTCCTCAGTAATTATTCAGTCCTCATTGATCGCTCATCACAGAGATGATTGCTGCTGTTGATCTTGTGTCCCCCCCCCTCACCTGTCACAGCAGCAGAAGAAGGAGCACGGCGAGGTCTCCAGACCCCTGAACTTCCCAGAGCTCGGTGCATCCGTACATTCTGCTATGAAGGCATGCAGGTCTGTGATGTGGATGGGCTCTTGGGTTTGATGCTGTGGAAAACAAAGAGTACACATTATTGCTAATGTTTATTATATTTTTCTCCTGTTCCTTCCCTGTTCTACAGCTCTGACAGCATTCTGGCGGTCAGAAAAACAGAAAAGGGTAACGTGGATTAAGTCAGCCCCATATCCTACCTTGATGGTCTCGTAGGCTCCTGTGATGAGGGCAATGAACAGTGAGAGCACCATGTAGATGAAAAGGGAGATGAAGGTGTACAAGTAAACTTGGCTGAACAGCCACACCAGAGTGCTGCTCTCCTGCATCTCTGAGAACGTCACAAACATGTCGTCCCCATTAATGAGGGAGAATAGGCACTCTGACACCATGGACAGAGAGCGGAACTGAGGGAGAGAAAACAGCCATCAATGTACACAACGTTGACTGGCAAGAATGTAAGAATGTAAGAATGGCTAACCAACAAACACATCGCCATCAAAGGCTCTTAAAGGTGCAGTAGTTTGTCATATCAACTTAAAAGGCAACAATGTGTCAATGTTGTGTTCACAGCTTGTTTCCACTGGCCACAACAATATGTTCTTGCAGGTTTATGTGGTTTTACTGCACCAAATGGTCACATCTGTGTCTACAAGAGTTTTGTTTTTGTTCACCTTGACGTGGTACGGTCCAAGGACGATCCAGCCGCAGAAGCAGTAGCCCAGATAGATGACGGCCACGCAGCAGCAGAAGCGGATCACATTAGGGAACGCTGCTCGAAGTGTCACAATCAGGATCTACGGGAAGCACGGAGACATTAGAAAGATCAAATTACAATGTGAGAGAGAGCACAGAGACCAGATTCACAGGATTTATTACATTTCATCAACCCATTAAGAGAAGCATTTTCTCACCTTCTGACAAGTTATTAAATAAACAGCAGCTTACAACCCTATCAGTTGATGCACATCAGTGTATCTGTGACTTACATTGTACTTTTGGAAGAATGTGAGGTAGCGAATTACTCCAACCCACACTAAGAGTGTGGAGGTTCCCAACAGGATGCCACACAAGTCATACGAGGACATATTCTGTCAGGAGAGAAAAAAAACATACTTTAGATACAGGCGGCATAATTTCACAGATGACATTGCTGTGTTGGTGATTAACTCATTAACAGTTTACAACAGAGATTGCTGACAGCAGCTACAGGCTAGTTGAATTCTGTGCAACTGACCACAAGGAGAAACTACAGCAGGTATCGTCACTTAAGGGTGACACAGGACACACCTTCGACTCGATGCCGATTTTGATGATGGTGCCAGTGATGGTGAGGAGGTCGCTGATGATAAGGAGGATATACCAGCCGTTAATGAACTCGAGCCGGTCAGCCCAGCACACTTTACGGTCCAGAGTTTCCTTAAAGAACTGCACAAACTCCTGATAAACAGACAGCAGTGAAATTAATGAGGTGCACATGCAGTGAAATATTCATTGTCTTTGCAGTCATATACACTAAATGCACACATCTATTTTAAAACAAAACCATCCTGAGTGCTAACTATTATGGGGTAACAAGGTATTATTTTCAGGTTTTTAGTCACTTTTGTGTCTTGATTTTAGCCCAGCACGATTTTGGAAATAATGCTGTTCAAAGATCTCATTGTGTCATATGGTTTCCTTCAAAGGGAGCAGACTGTCTGTACCTGTTGGAGCATGATGCCTCGCAGTATGGAGCGTCCACACAGCAGCAGTGACAGCACGCACACCAGAGCCACGGCCACATCAAACGCTACACGTGTGTAGTTCTCAGCTGGAGGTGAAAAGGAGAAGGCGGAGAGGTTAGCTGTGCTTCAGTTTGATGCAGCAGTTGTATCACTGCTGTGGTGTTCTTTAACACCTTTGATGGCTACTATTTCCGTGCCATCTTTCCCCGGCATACTACCACTGCAATATTTCTTTGACTGTTATGAGTCTTATATTACTCGCTGCTCCATCCTCTTTTCAAGAGTCCCATCCATCCACTCATCTGGTGTCTCACCGTGTCCAGAGACGCTCGGGTCCTTACACTCCTTTATGGTTGCCTGGTTTTCTAACCGGATCTTCACCTTCCCGCTGTGGGCTTTGTTGTCCAGGACTATCTGGAGGAGAAAGGCGACAAGCACACAATTCATATCCTTTCAAAGTGCAGTATTTCAGGAAGTAAAATCAGTATTAGCTATCATTGAGCCGCAGCTATCATTGAGAATACAGAGATCATGTCCTCTGTAATATTTCCAAATACAAAATAAAACATGAACTGTTTGCTCCAAGTGGGTGGATGAAAAATTGAAAAAAGCCAAAAAATATTTTTGCGAAACTGGCCCATGTGTTGCATTAGGAGAGCCAGACTGCATAATTAATAAATGTCCTAGGATACACTGGATCAGTGTTGAGTGTAGACTGGTGTGGCGTACTCTGGACTGATCAGAGACGTTCACAAGTCCAAGTCAAGTCTCAAGTCTCTAAAAAATAAATCTCTCATGTCTCCTCTTGTTTTAATGAGCCTTCTATCATCTGCTGCTATTCGGTCTACTAAGAATACTGCACAGCTACATCTAAGAAATTCAAAGCATCTACTGTATTATTATCCCTTTTTATCTATTAGCATAAAGTGTCAGGACTGATTGGTTGTTTGTTATATGATCACTTTAAACAGGGTACTGCAATGCACTATGAAGAAAACACACGATGAATGATTTCCTTTAAAGGAGACTGTATTCTTCCAACATGAACATACAGTTACAATATATCTTGGCCCCTATTGTGCAGGCTCAGTCGGACCATAATAATAAAATAATAAAATTTGATGTGGTTGATCCATCATCCTTAATCTTGGTACCGCAGACTCTGCAGTCAGCGCTTCTTTTGTTGGTGCCGTCTTGTTTGAAGTTTTTATAACCAAACGTAATTACAAAGGGTACAGGAGCAGCTGCGGGTGTGTCGGTCGCCATAGTGTCATCTGAGGTACTAATACGTGGGGCCGTGAACCACGCACCCGATGCGTAATACGGTTACCATGTCAGAAAGGAGGGAATGACATTAAGCTCGTCAGACGTTTCAGAGTTTCCCCAATGTTACTACGCCAAAAAAAAGAAAAGAAAGGAAAAAAAAGAAAACATAATGATTGTTCACGAGTCCCAAAACACGAGTCCAAGTCAAGTCTGAAGTCTCTCTGTGTGACTTAAGTGCGCAAACTCGAGTCTGAGTCGCAAACTCGAGTCTCCATCTCTGGGACTGATGCTGATGACCCAAATATCTGGGTTGGAGGTTTAACTTTGCCAATCAGCCCCTTTCAGGTGACGTAGCCAGTAACCTCTGCAGCAAGCTGTTGTTAAGCCCCATTATGAAGAAACGTGCAAAAAAAAAGTGCAAAATTGGAGATGCCTCAATGAGGACGCATAATTTTCACAAAAGATAATATAATCATCCATTACCTCTGAATCATGCATGTGTGTGTCCTTGCCTTCATTGCTCACCGTTATGTAAAACGTGTAGCAGTCTGGGATCTCGTTGTTGATGATGGTCTGTATATTGATCGCCTTTAGCTGGAACTCTATGGTGACATTAATGAACCTTCAAAAGAGAAATCAGTGGTAGTTCAGAGGGGGAACAGACACAGATTGGGAGGCAGACACAGACATTTCATGTTGCCAGAATGACTGAATTGCATACCTCCGTGTGTGTGTGTGTGTGTGTGTGTGTGTGTGTGTGTGTGTGTGTGTGTGTGTTTCTACAGACACCTGTGTCAGCGTTCTTGTATACACGCTTGAGTGCAGCAGAGATAAGTGACTTGTTGAATGTCGTCATCATCAGATACTACAGAGACAAATCTCACCAATGGATGCCAAACAAGGAGAAGCCATGTGAAAAATGAAGCCTTACTTGTGGAACTTGAGTGTAAAGTTCTTGTAGCTGCTGGTGAGCGGAGCTGGAGAGACAGACAGCGGGTCCACACCTACACAGTCTGAAAACAGCGGAGAGCAGACAGTGTACAGTCATGTTGAGTGAACACTGGAATACTGTGAAGCTGTGATCCAAGAGAGGAGGAAACACCAAATGTCCAATTTCTGGCATTTCACGGTTCCTCTCTATACACTCAGTACAACATTAAACAAGTAATGAGTCATCTTAATCATGTGACGCAGCAGATCACAAAGAAGAATTTCACGTACGTGGAATACGAGGTGAAGTAAGATTTTGACATGAGGTTGTTTCCACTGTTGCTACTTCCTCTTAATTTGGTCAAATTTGACTCAAAAGCACAGTGATATGAGGAAGTAAGAAACTCTGAGGGTACACAACACCCTCTCTCACTGTGAATTGTGTACAAAGCATATAAATAATGTTACATGTACAAAAAAAAATGCTGATGACAAAGTAATCATAACACTTTAACCTTTAACCCTGCCAGTTCAGCATTTAGTTAAGCAGATATGAGGGCCTTTAAAGTGTTTTTGTTTAATTGCAGGCTTATCAACAAGCAGAACTTCTATTGTTACAGCTACTATATTATCATATTATACATATCTGCATACAATACAACTATATTATAGTGTATTATAACCCATTCATTAAATGTTTATATGGTGTAATAAGTCAAAGACTATGAAAAGGACTTGAGTAACAATAACTGGAGTTCTGTATTGCATTGTAATCCCACTGTATTGCAGGCTGTATCACCATAAAGCCCACTCAGATGCACTTCTGATGCACGACTTTGTATCTATGAAGCATCACATACTGTTTCCACAGCTCATGAAGGAACACAGAGCACCTTCAAGCAGGTCAGAGTGTGCTTTCTCCCAGGGGTGCGTGCACACTGTTGACATACTAATAAAAATAAAACCATTTATCCACATTATTCAGTGCCATTAATCTCCTAGTGGCTTGAACTGTGCACATTAAATGAGTTAACTCCATCATCACCGTCTTTTCAAATGGCAACAGTCGATAACCATCTCTAATTGCGAGAAAACAATCTCATAACCACAAGATACTTTTCTCAGAATTATCAGATCCAGATCTTGTGATTATGAGGTAGTTTTGACTTTAAATATAAAAATGACCTATAATGAACATCATAGTATATTTTCACCTCGTAACTGCAGCAGAATGTGATACGAAAACCATAACAAGACTCTGGGATTGTAACTGCGTATTTTCAGGAGTTAAAGTTATTTGTAATTATCTTTAAAAAGCCTCTAAAAAAGACTTGGTTTGAGAAAACTCTCATCCTGTGATATCTACTTGTGCTCGAGCCAGAGTGTAACCTCAAACATTCCTCCCACTCAGGTGTTTTTTTTTTTTTTTTTGGAGTGATAACAGCGGCTGCTTGTGTTGCTCCCGCAGGCAAACAACTGTCATCACACTGATTAGTCTGCAGATAATTGTACTCTGCTGGACCTCCAAATACTTAAAAACAAATTATACGCAAACTACGCATGAAGCACCATTTTTAGGACAATCCATTCTTCATGTGGTCTGCCTCTGCAGCACTATCTGAACTTTTTCATGTTTGTTTTAGTGTAAAAGAGAAGCGTCCACTTGTGTTTTTCAGCGACCTTGACCAAGTTATCTGCTCCTCTGGTTAATATGCAGCAATGGTATAACTAACCTTAGACCTTCTAGCACTGTTAGCAACTAGCATCACAGGCCAGCAATATCTCCTCCACATTGTACAGTGTAGTTGTAGTAGTACGGTGTACCTGTGATGATGTGAGGGTCTATGCTGAAGGTGTCATTGGCTGGGTCAATGCTTCCCTTCTTGTAGTACTGCTGGCAGAGGGAGAGCGCGCTGCCATTCACACCAACACCATAGACGTACGCATAGCGTCCCACTGTGGTGTCTGGTAAGGCCAGATACTGGGGGAGAGACAGATACGGTTTTAACTTGAGCAAAAAATTAGCATCTTGTGCATCTCTTAATGGTTATATCTGTGTGACTCGACTTCATAAACATACAGAGACGAGAAGAAAAAGGAGTGAGACTGCTGAGTTTCTGCTGAGCTCAGAGTTCAGCCAGAAGGCTGAGCTGAACACAAACAGATACAGTTAGTGGCTAGCTTACAGCTAACATTAGTACAGATGGCATAGTGATCAAATTCCTGTGAATGAAGTGAGGCTATGAGTTTCATCACTCTGTCTGGACACAGTAGGGCCTGATATATTCAAAATGACACAGAGGCACATCACTGCCTTTCTTACTCTGTTCTGTCTCAGAAGCTGTGGCCTCTAGCTGAGGTGCCCTAATTAGTACCCTAATTAGTCTTAAATATTTTTTTTTCAGTAAACTATTATAAGATACTCTTGCATGATGGAAACAGACCTTGTGTGACATGACCTTTCATTCACTGAAGCAGGGCTTACCTGTTCCACGGCGTAGAAAATGTGGTCGTAGACATCACTCTGCGTGTAAACAGCAAAGGAGTCATCTGAGGACTCGTCGTAGTCTTTCAGAAACAGGTGCTTGAAGGTCATAGTATTCTCCTCCTTGAAGGTCACCACCACCTGGTTACTGAGGCCAAACAGCACTAACTGGAGCAAAGAGGGGGAAAGTGTGGCATGTCAGGAGGAGGAGTGGTGAAAAAGAAAAACCCTGGGGCTGTATGTTCCAGGTGCACCTTTAAGACCGCAGGCTTTGTGTTAAAGAAGTATGCTTTAAGTTATGACTTTCCCGTAATCAGAACATTCTGCGCCTCCTTGCACCTCATGAATTACTGACAGATCCCACCCAGGAAACACAGATGAGAGTTGTTGCTATATTTCTGTGTATAAACAGTGAAAACAGTATTTTTTACAACCCTGAACTGTTCTAAAATGACATTCTGAGTGTTTATCACTAAAGATTTGTATGTATAGTTAAACGTGCCTGTGTCATCTTTCTCGTATTTTAGGATGGCATGCACGTCATGTCGGGTAAAGACACACACATGCCACATGATTTAGGGGCCAATTTGTGCAGCACAAGACTCTAAATCAAGAGAGTGACAGAAAATGGCCACACAAAGACAAACTGCAAGCATGGAGGCCCAATGAAAAACAGTCTTGTGGTAAGAAACAGAAAAACATTAGAAGATTGAGATGTAACATATGATGTACCTGAGCGGTGACAATAATGATCTTGAGCAGCTGTAGGATCAGCTTATAAGGCTTGCGGCCCTTGGCGTGATATTTATCACAAGGGCTCATGAAGAAGTATTTCAGCTTCCTGCGAATGGCCTCCTCTTCATGATCAGCCCCGACCCAATGACCTGCCGTCGCTGTGGGAAACCGATGGTTGTTGTGGTTATGACCATGATTGTTACTCTGGTCATGCTCCCCGCTGCTGTCTGTGGAGCCGTAGCGAGTCACCGGGCAGGACAGGCCTTCTCGTTCTGAAAGAAATAAATAAGGAATCTTTATTTTGATGCGAGTTTAAAGACCCGTTGCTCCATGGAGCGCATCGTTAAGCAAGTGTTTCAAGTGGTCAAACTCAAAGTCCTGTGTGAGTCAATACTAATACTGAGCCTCTTAAAGAGAATATGGATATGCATTCAAAATGTACAGTATTGTAGAGACTCTGGTCGATAGAACATGCGTCTCTTTCTTCATTCACAAAAACCACCATGTGTAATATTCTACAAACGATAACCACAGAAAGTTAGTCTAAGTCAGCATCGCTGTCTTCCCTCACCATTACGACTGACGTTGTCTTAATGGTTTCACTTGATCAGCGCTGGTATTTGTCAGTTTTGTGACTCAGTATTGCGTTCCGGCTTTTCCCCCAGAAATTGTTAAAAGGATTTTCAATCACCTTGACCAGCTTTACTTTATGTTTTGTTTATTTGCCTACTGGCAAATGTTAGTGTGTTAATGTGCTCAACTAAGATGGTGAACATGGTAAACATTGCACCTGCTAAACATCGGCACACTAACATGATCACTGTCAGCATGTTAGCATGCTCGTGTATTTAGCTCAAACCGCTGCTGTGTCTACGTACAGGCTCACAGAGCTGCTGACATGTCTTCTGTCTTGTTTATTTTATGCGAGTGGTTAGCTGGACTTTGTTTTGGGCGAGGTGACACACACCTGCTATAAAACATTAAGAGAAACCCTGGCTTTGATATCAGTGTATGACGCATACATAAATCAAGCTAGGTCACATGGCTGTTACACTAAAGAATGTCAAGAAGATGATAAATCAAATGTCTGTGGCAAGAAAGAAATTAGGCAAAATTAGGAGACCAGGACAAGAGAGCTATAGGTTGTTTGCAGATGACGTCACGTCACTCTGTTGTGGTGCAAACTGCAGATGGAGGAAGCAGTACAACACACACTCAAAATGCTGATGTTTTGCGTCGTTTAGGGTTGCTCAGATGGATCAAACCAAGAAACCAGGAGGCGCTATTATTGAGCACCAAACGCTGTTGTTCATAACGGTGAAAAACGCAAGAAACTGAACAAAAAATGCCCGAAAAAAATGCTTGTTAACTGTATGCGGTCAGGAGGAGCCGAGTCGTCTAATGGTGCATATCGTGTAACATGAGTTATTGCTTTAAATCTATGGTGATAGGTTTAAAGTCATAACTACAAGCAACAGATTTTCTGTTTGTACCTTTCTCTCATAATTTCATCTAAACTGGCCCAGTAAGAACTTTCCTTCATCTCATTCACTGCAGTTTTCACCTCTGGCCCTCTGACTGAATTTCACGTCACGTGACTGCAAACAACCTATTGTGCAGTCCAACAGTTGTGGCTATAACAACTAGCTGAGAGGGAAAGCAACAATCATGTGAACTGAGCTGGCTTTCCAAAGTGCTGAGGCCAAGTCTACTCATTTCTTGCAAAACCTGATTCCACCATCAACTCACTGACATTGTCTACTTCCAGTGACAGCATCCTGTCAGTGCCACACATGTGCCTGAGCCCGAACAGTCTGTCATCAGCTTTTACTGTTTCACCTCAGTCTGATACCTCCACTTTGCGTCTCGGTGTGTATGAGTTTACTCCTCTGTACCCTCGGGCACTTTGAGCATGCGTTCATCTTGGCTGCACCATGTGATTTAACGCTTTTGACTCCAAAGCGACAGGGATTAGTGGAAATAAATGTTGCTGTGGGTCCTCCAAGTACACAGGACACAACAAGAACCTATATTTGATTTGTTTTTATAGTGTTCAGAGCATTAGTGACTTGTGAAAACACTGCTACACATCTTATTAAGTTTAGAGGAGTCAGTTCTTTGTTGTAAAAGTGCTGCACCAGCCAAAACAACAAGGACACAAACCTGACAATTACAACGCCAGGAAATGATTTTTTATAAACATCCCTAAAAAAACAGACCAAAAAATCCTGCACAGAATCCTCCAGAACAGAGACAGATAGAACTACTCCATAGAAAACAACAGAAAAATGGAAACAGCGAGTTGATGTGTCATGTCTTTGTGGCAGGAACCAACCAAATTGTCACAAATCACAGAGTAGCATAATCACGCTTAATACCTGTCACATGCTTTTAGCTGGCTAGACCTGGCTGCTTTAAAGAAAAAACCAAGAATGGGGTCACTCAGTCTACATTCAGGGAAATGACTTGCTGGGCTTGCAACAAACTCAAGCTGGTCGTGGTGGTTGTTGTAGAGCATTTGGTCACTGTTCCGACAGACATGAGGACCTTATTTAAATACGACTATGTGACCACAGTCAACACGCGCAAGGTCAGACAAACTACCAAGTCAGGACAAATGCAAGCTCAACTGACACAATCAGTCAGCAGAGCAAATCACCAGCTTAGCAAAGTTGTCTAATGGAAATGAGAAGTGAAACAAGGAAAAACACCAGCAGTGTTCCATATCAGCAGCTGACTGTAAACATGATGAAAGTTTAACAGAATGACATTAGACAGAAAACTTAGGGAGTAGCATGACTCCAAATTCTTGTCATGTGTTACAGAGCACTGCAATCAATCAGCTACAAAAATGGTGTTTGTTCCTGTTTTCCTACATGGCACAATCCTGAGATTCATTTCTTTACATGTAGTTTGTATGGGTACTGGAAGGAGAGGAGTTCATTCTTTATATGAGTAACCATCTGTGACACTACTGTAAACAAACCGGTAGCCTCACTCAAAAGGATTTATCCCGCTCCTGCTTCATGAGTCTCACCTAAAAAATACCTCATGTCTCATGCGCATTTAAAGACAAGTCAGTCTGTTGGTTATGACTTAGTTATGCACAGTGGACTTAGACCTAGATCCAGATCCAGCCCTCCTTGGATAACCATGACCTGAATGACTGAGAATCTTCACGGCCAAAGTGGACTTTCTCTCTTTCTGCTGCATCGATTTTAATCCGTTTTTAATCTGTCCCTCATGGATCCATCAGTGTTATAGGATTATAATGCTAAATCAATGGAGTGCGCTTTTAAGGCATTTTCAAATTCATAATTGAACAGTTTAGAAATGGGAAATCTGCATTTTGTCAACTAATCATATTCAGAATATGAGCCTCTGTTTCTTCTTTTTCACAAAAATGAACAAATGCAAATGTAGGATTGGAGTGATCCCCTGAGGTTTTATGACAGTCACATTTGGCCACCATCAGAAAAACCAAATCCACTCTCATAGGGATCAGTTCCTACATTATCACACACCTGAGAGTGACAGCATCTCAGTGAACTCTGCCACAACCGCGGAAGGCGAGGTGACCTGGCCTTGACAAGGGTTGCGTGCATTGGTGAGAAGAATGAAAAACAGACGAAAGAATCCAACTACTTCACATTTCATGCAGACAGACAACAGACAGCAGACCAAGAGCACAAATATCTTTGATCGGAGGAGTGTGTCGACTGTCACGGCAGATAGCGATCAGCCAAACAAAAGTGGGTGCAGGCCATTGACCGTGCCACACACGCTGAGTTAATCCGTGAAAATATCTGGCTCTTCCGGTTCATGGCTGCCAGTGCAGTGCTGGCAGAAACACAAATGTCGCTACATGTCTGTCAATCAAAACCCTTACTGTAACAGGAAATCTGTCAACAACTTGGTATCTGTTCCTAGATCTAGTCTGGCAGTCCACAGCCAGAGGCCACCCACAGGCTGAGAGTCCAAAACGTCCACTTAAACCACAGTTAAAGGAAGTACCTCGCAGAAAACGATGATATGCTGATAAACAGGCTCTGGGTTGCTTGTGGGTTGGATGTGATACTTTTCATGCACCACGTTCTTCTTTTGCAGAAATGTGCTAAATTTCACTTCACCATGAGCACTTAAAAATGTTTTAAGATTAAACACAAGAGTTATTATCAGGGGA
The DNA here is from genome assembly GCF_051107435.1 of Chaetodon auriga. Classification (NCBI taxonomy): domain Eukaryota; kingdom Metazoa; phylum Chordata; class Actinopteri; order Chaetodontiformes; family Chaetodontidae; genus Chaetodon; species Chaetodon auriga. Next base: position 5,703,985 of record NC_135077.1, on the reverse strand, counting down.
GGGAAAAAAGGCCTGATAATTCAGCCTTAAATGGTCAGTGATACCCATATTACCAAATAAAACAATCAAATCCAGTATTTCCTTTCTTAACCCTTTTGGCAGTACTTAGTGCACATAATTTGGGATTTATGTGCAGACATTTTGAGATATGCACCTCTGAAACTTCTGCTGCCGCCACATTACAATGGAGGTAAGCAGGGAGGTGAAGCACTAACATTCACATGCACAGTTAGATACCCCTAGGGCTGGGAAGAAAGAAATCCTTTTGCAATTTGGGTGAACTGACGCGTTAACTTGAAGAGCCTTACTTCATCCAACCCACGTCAACAACCTCTCAAAAAACTGCAGACTCAACCATGCGTAAGACGAGCTTATGAAGCGGTGTTGGACCTGTTATTATGCATGATAGAGTTGGGCTGTTCAGATGCACATGACTTAGTAGATTTGATGAAAGGGGGGCTGGTGGTGTTGATGGAAGATCTGGGTCTTAATGGCGAGACAGTCTTAACAACAGTCTCCCACAGTCACCGCAACCTCTGAAACTGGGTCAAGATGCAGGCCCACGGTCTGCACTAACATTAGGTCAGCTGATTTCATTTAAAGGTGCATTCTATTGATCATTGTCCACTATACATGCAGTGGAGGGTAAACCACCCTAAACACATACAACTAGGGCTGCAACTAACTACTTTTCTAGTAATCTGCTTTCATGGAATTATGTGCAAGATTAAACAACCAAGCATTTAGTCTAAAAATTTCATGACAGGTTCAAAGAAAGCAAAGTCATGTTCTTAAATATCATTCTTTGTTCGACTGACTGTCCAAAACCCAAAGGTAATGATTATAGCGTTATTAAAACGGATAAAGGTAGCAAATTTTCACATTTCAGAAGCTGGAAACAGTGAATCACGGGCATTTTCGCTTGAAATAAGAATCAAACAAATAACTGACTGACAAGGAAATGATGTTGACAGAGCACTTTGCGAAAAACACACTTGATGATAATGACTAAGTTACTGTACCTCAGCTGTCCAGAGGATGACAGGGCAGAAACACGGCTGAACTTACCGTAATGTTGTTGGTGTCTCAACAACAACAACAACAACAACAACAACAACAACAACAACAACAACAACAACTTACATTAAGGTACATTTCAGACACCAGAAGACAGCTCTAAAACTAACTTACATCCCGGAGAGAAACAACAAAACCGTCCATCTTTACTTTACTAAAATGAGTCAAATGGATCGTGAGTAACGTTTAAAGTTAAATTTAAAGGTTGAAAATCGTAACCACCGTTACCTGAGGAGCCCTGGTGTCCCGTCGTCGCCATGTTTATTAACCGATTCTAAAAACAATAAATATGCAAAACATGAAGCTAAAGCTTGGAGTAGCCAGCAGATTATTTGTTTTGCTATTTTACTGTGCCAGTAAATGTTTACAGCTCTGACAACACTCGGCTGACCTGAAACAGCTGCCGAATGGACTGCTGCGCTGCCGTTCGCTCTGACTCTCTTCCTGTCTCTCAGGTCATGTGACTGACACCACGTGACGAAGCCGCTCACAGCCCTGCACGCCTGTGCCGGCGGGTGCAAGACACCAATTTACAGCACATTTATTGTACAAATTTCATCTCGTGCAAGGCATGACTCACAGCGTAACTAATTTAATTTTTTTATTTTTATTTTTTGTACAATTGAAAATCCCTAAAATATCCACCATTATTTTGTGTGGCCTGAAGCAAGCCTGCCCCAGCTTGCTTATTCATTATTAGAGCTGCAACGATTAGCGGATTAGTTGTCAACTATTAAATCAGTCACCAACTGTTTTGATAATCAGTCGGTGGAGTAATAAAAGAGCAAAAATTCTTTGATTCCACCTTTTTAAATCTGAATATTTTCTTTACTCCACTACGACAGTAAACTGAATATCTTTGGATCAGTCATAAAATAAATAATTTCTGTTAGAATCACAACCCTTGACAAAGCAACCTCAGCAGTGCTGGAAGCTGATCTCTTACATTTGCTTTGATGTAAGTGAGGCAGTAGAAAAGTTAGAAATATATAATTTCAACTCAGCCCTGCCAGTGTCTGCAATTTAAATTAAGTTTAACGAAGATGGTATTCATTGCATTACATTGTTTCTGCTTGTCACTGATTGAAAAGGCAACATCATAAGATGAATTATTTGCCTTTGCTACAAGTCTTCTCTTCTGATCTTCTAAAACTCATGCAACAGACAAATTGGACACAGCTGCTGAATTTAAATGGACACCAATGTTACTGTCTGCACTTCTCATTTCCAAGTAGATCTGCAGTCTATCTGAAGTGGAATTCTTTTAAAGTTAAGGAAAAATGTATCAACATTATTGTGCACTCAACAACAGCATTTATTGACAGATAGCAGCGTCTCCTTACATCTGAGAGAACGAAAATTTGTACTTCCATAAATAAACAATACACAATGTACATACAGTTGCAAGCAGCAGTTTTTCTGTTTTTGGTTCCAATGAACATTTAACACTAAGATATTGATTTGAACACAAAAACTTATTTGCAAATCAAAAAACATACTGTCTCTGATGTCTGCAGGTATTTTTGTTTAATTGGCCTTCTGAGCACAGATATCAGCCAATGCCAATTATCTCAGAATGCCACATATGGGCCTGATGAATCGGTCGACCATGACTCAGACACAGGAGCAGTCTCTTCTTTTTTCTTCTCTTGGACAGATGACTCACCTTGCTTCCCTCTCTCCCTGCTTTCGCAACACACTATTTTCCATTTGCAGCATCCTATATGGTAAAAAAATAAAATTGAAAAAGTGTTAACAAGTGTTAAAATACTGTTCCCCACTTTTTCCCACAGAGTTCAAGAAAAATTTATTTATCCAGAAACCGTCTCTTCGTATTTACATTTTACCAAGCAAAATACAGGTCTAAACATTGTTTTGCATAAACACACGTTTCAACCATAAGACTTTAATTGCAGGCTTAATGTGTGACACAAGTAAAGCTGCTCCACCGTTGGGACTCTCAGACACTCTGAGAGGGACGCAGCTAATACCCCATCAGGCCTGTCGATACGCATGCAGTCACACGTTTTATCTGACTAACATAACATGGGGAAATGGAAGATTTTCCATCACCTGTTTGGCTTGGAAATTGTTGGTGTCAGCCTAATACCCTCTAAAAAGAAAACAACCTTGTCCCTCCTCTATCTGCCTTCCAGTGCTTTGTCTCTGGCGATCACCGCCTCACTGAACTTGATCATGAGTGTGGTGCCCTTGTGCCAGTGGACGGTGACTTTGGCGGGGAAGCCGCTGTGGGTGAGGATGGCCTCTACGATGCCTCCGGTGAAGGCTGCACAGTTCAAGGTGCTGTTCTCCTTAGGGATGGAGATGTACATGTTGACGAGCGGCTCTTTTTCGATGATGTAGTAGGTCTTGTCATCGTCGTTGGCCTGCTCCAGCTTGTCTGCCTCCTTGCCAAACAAGGCTCTCCACACAGATACCTGTGGAGCACAAAGCAAATGGTTATTTCATATTTTACTTATTTCTCACTTTGTTTCACTGATTTTCAGCCATAAGTGTAGATTTGCGGATATCATTTAATGTGATCACATAGAGTTACACCCACATACATGATACACAATATTGTTAAACAGCTGTGATATGTTACTCCCTGTTGTATTATACTGTTTTGACATTTCCTTCGTTCGCACATCCAGAGCAGCTCACATTGTATTAAGACATGTAATTATCTCATCGTAGCAGCAGATTCTCTTACTCATTTTAAGTAAAAGAGACTTTTAGGACTCAATAAAAGCCAGGTATGTTTTGGTTTCAGTTGGATTCAGTATATGTATATATACATAAAGCAGATTTTTGACATGTCATAGTAGTCATAAAATACAGCTGTGCTAACGTCATGAGGGGCGCATTCCATTCAGATGTGCCATTCCGACACACCATGAAAGCTACTGCGTTTTTCTTAACAGTCCTGATTGTTATTGGCGCAGAGCCATCATTTACAGTACCGCTTCCACCTGTGCTTTTCCTGCTCAGGTCAGTCAGCGAGTGTGTACCTTGATGAACAGCAGTATGTTCAGTACTTTGGTCTCCCTCTTGCCGTTCTTCTCCCTCAGAACCAGCACGTCCAGCAGACTGGCTCCCACCCGCTGACCCAGCTCGGACAGGCGAGCCTGCAGCTCGGACACCGAGTACACCCTGCTCTGGCAGTACTGCACCACCTCCGAGAACAGCAGGGCGAAGGCGCTCACACTCACTTCGGTTTTCGGTCGGCTCAGTGGCCGCTCCAAAATAGCAGACTTGCCTCGAGTGAATCGAGTCTCCATTACTAGTTAAATAACAGCTGCAGCGGTGCAGGGAGACGGACGGAAGCAGAATTAGAGGCTGCAAACACAAACTGCTGGTCTTCAGGCTAACAGGCTAATGCTAACCAGACCAAACTACTGCAGTAGCGCGACGAACAGAAAAATGAGATGAGCTTCTACATATATGTCAGGAATAATTGTCATTTTCTCAAAAAGCTACTCAAAACTACAATAACAATTCACATGACCACTTGCTGCACCTGCTGTTGTTGTTGTTCGGATTACTTCCTGTTCCTAGTGTATGACGTCATCTGTCACATGACACCATTGATTGACGCTGTTGAAAAAGTGGGTCATGATAAAAACGTCAACGTTAAAGGCTTTTAGAGTCAGTATTTTGACTAAACTGCAGTTGAAAAAGGGATGTTAGGAGATAGTAAGTCATACATAAGCTGTCAATTTTGTCAGTTTTTTCATTTTATATGTCAATTTTGCTCTCTTAGATTTGACATAATTTCAATTTACCATTAGTATTTTTTTTTTCATCATTTCTAATATACTATTTGTTCATTGACCCCCAGATGGGAAATTCAGGTGTTGCAGCAGCATAAGGACATATCTTAAACAGCCCAAAAAACAAAATCTGAAGTGTGTAAAATAAAAATAAAAATAAGAATAGAAAGAACCAAGAACAATTACAAGGCGAGCTGTATACATACAGTACCCATGACCAGCATTGTATTTAAACTGTTAGTGTCAGTATCATCTCAAGGAAATGTGTGCATGTACTGTTCTAAATAATTTTTGTGTGTTAATATAATCTTAATGTTAGTGCAAATTTTAACACAAATATTACTAATCTTTTATCCAACCTCTTATGTACAAACAATAACAAGACAATCATATTCAGAAGTTTGAAATCAAAATGCTACTTCATGATTATGTCCCTTGTGGTGCATAAAACTGTGACTGAAGCATAAAATCACAAAGAAGTGGATATTTTCTTGATTTTGGGACAAACTGATGTGACTGTACATCCACTGGTGATAGTTAACACCAGTTTTGCATAGCTTCATTTTGACAACACCTCAAATGACAAAATCAGGACAAAAACAGAACAGTTGTTGTTTTTAATCATTTCCCTGCATTAAAGGTTCCTTTACTGGACTGTTTATGTGATCACCAGTGACTAAAATGTGTCATGACACTACTGGTGAGTACACAACAGATGCACACATCACATGAGACGGTAAACATTAGCCACAAATCCTTCACTTCAGCGAGTGTGTATTGAATGACAGACTGTATACAAAGGAAGCCACACAAGGCTGTATAATATATGGAGAAAGAGTGACTCAACCCAATATAATTTGAAAAAACACTCAGTTGTAATCTGTAATAAACTTGATCTAGTGGCCAAGACTTTGTTTTGCTCTTGAAACACTTTATCTTACTGTAGGCTAAATCAATATCGGGCGTCATCAGTGTACAAAGTGTACTCTTCCTTGCTGGGACACATTGCAGTCATGCACATTTACAAATACACCTACACAACTTCTCTCAGACGTTGTTGGGAGCACAACGGTGCTATTTAGTTTACTTTATTGGAAAGCCTGCATGTTGACGGTCATTGTAGAGATTCCTTCATATCTCACTGTTTAGGTTGTTTTTTTATTCTAATTTTAATTTTTAATTTTTACTTTTTGTTCATTTGGCTTGGAGGAAGCCTAATTCTGTTTTTTTGGTTGTAACCAGGAGATGCAACATGACTTTATTTGGACTATCGTTTTTTGTTCTGTCTTTATCCTATTTCTTTCCCGTTCACAGCAGGCTGGTAGGTAAGTTCAGTTATTCAAAATATGTAAACATTTGTGCTATCTTCTTCATAAAGCTACATGGTTTGATAAGGAAAATTTTCTCTCTAGTAAACCCGTCATGTTGTGGTTCACTAATTACCTGAACTCTGTAATCTTTAATTTGAGGAAGTGCGTGTTTTCAGTGCTTACCCTCCATTTTATTATTCAAATATTGAATACTTAATTTTCTGAATATAAATCAGCAAGCAAATAATTTTCACAGAATCACTCACCACACATACAGATATTAAGAAATGCCTACATTCATCCCCATGTATAAACATCGTATCGAAGAGACAAAAACATACAGGAGAGAGATGTCGTGAAAATGACATTTGATCACATTAAAGTGGCAAAACCCTCCAGCAGCTGTAGGAGTTATGACAGTAAGGCAGGTAGAAGTAGTATGAGATTGTGACAGAGCAACAAATCAGTCTCGGGAAGAGGTTGGCATGGGCAGGTGGGTCAACAAAACATCGGACTTTAGCACAGGAGACTGCTGTGACCGTGATCCTTCCATAGTCTTCACTGCGTGTTTGTTACCGTCCCCTAACCTTAACGAAGGAACAAACATCTGACCGTGTTGTCCTAAATCGAACCAGAAGCTAATTCAAACCAAATCATGATCTTTCCTGAGACATAACCAATTTGGTTTTGTGCTTAAATCAAACCAAACCTTAAGTTGTCTTGTATAATGCCGTTTAGACCCCTTCACGGCTGTCATTTGAAGCAAAAGAGTTCATTCACTGACTCATTATTGCACTACAATGTTCCTCACTTCTTTTTTTGTTCATTTGTCAGGTGTCCACCTGCGCAACATGGACAGCTTCATCCGAGCCGTGCAGCAGGTTGAAGACTCTAACCCTGGTCTGTGCCCTCTGGCTCTCGTCAGGGCCCTGCGGAGGACCGCTGGCCACGACGATGCGATGACCATCCATTTCTTGGGTGCATCAAATAATCTCAGTGATACTGAGGTCCTAGAGACAGCCATTCTCAATGCCTCATCCTTTAGCTTTTTTGACAAGGCCATCCACCACATTGTGACGGATCACGGAGAGGAACGAGGGGTGGTCCTCACTCCAGATGGCACCACGGTAGCTCTTGCACCCTTGCTGCTAGGAATCGAATCAGGCCTGAAAGCCAAACTGGAGGGCACCCCAGCTGTTGGGATCTTCCCTCTCACCTTAGGCAGGACACTGGGTCTGACCTTCCTCAGCCTCCAGGACTTCCCGCCATCTTATCGCCTGGGGCCTAACGGGTGCTGGGACAATGTGGAGCACCCTAAAGTGTTCAAGCTATCTCGGCCTGCCACTCTGGCTACTGATGCTGTTATTAATGGGGGTATGGATGGAGCTATACTGGGCACAGACCTCAGCAACCTACCTGCACATGAGCAGCCGCAGGCCCTCAGTGAGACTCTGAAAGGGTACTATAGTTTTACCCTGCATGGGCAGGGTCTTGATGCTGTGACCAACCATGTTAGCCCTAGGCGAAGGGAGATCTCTAGATCCATTCTGGAGCCACTTGATGCACTTCACAGCCAGGTGATGGAGACACTAGCACTCGTCTGGAAGTTGGAGAAGACGGAATGGATTGCTCTGGACACCGGGATTGGGAAGGCAGTGAAGGATGGATTGCAGACATTTGTGCACAAGTACTGGGGTGAGCTATGAAATGATCAAAAAAAGTGTACTTGGGCGCTAGATAGGGCAGCAGCAAATGATTGTTCTCATTATTGATGACTATCACTATACTATGATGACTACTGAGTATAACTGAATAATATTCATATTTAAGAAGCTGGAACTTTCTGATTTATTTATTTATTTATTTATTTTTGCCATTTTCCTCCGGAAAACTTGCTCAAATGATATTAGGTTATCAGAATTGCTGCAAAGTTATTTTCTGTCAATCAGCCATTGAATTAACTAATTGTTGCAGCTTTAGCACAAAGCCAAGCTCTTACAATAGTCTCTCATTATTTACAACTGTATTGTCTACTACTAAAATCATACTAATACTGGATGAGCCCAATACAATGCTAAATGTTCAGAGTTTAAACAATCCTAAATTATTATTGTTTTATTTTACATAAATACATTACATAAACAAACAATTTTGAAAAGGACCCCTGATGAGTAACCTCACATCAGACAGTGACGTTCGATGTGCTGAAACAGAGGAGTACACTTCTACATTACTCTTGTCTTAGATCTCTTGTTTTAAGAGTTAAATATAGGCTGTTTAGGCGGTTTAAGCATCCTAACCCTCATCATGCTACCTCCTCTCCTCAGACTGTCCTCAAATCATCTCTCGTTGTCAGTGGGGGGCAAAAGCCTCCAGGGGTACGCCGCTCCCACTGTCTCTGCCCCTCCAGTTTCTCTATGTTCACCACACCGATGAGCCATCCTCGCCCTGTTTATCCTTCCCGAACTGCTCTCGCAACATGAGATCTATGCAGCGTTTCCACCAGGAAGATCGTGGCTGGGGCGACATAGGATACAGGTACGCAACCTTCAAAGGAATAGTTTGACATCTTTGATTTGTAGTCTTGATGAAGGTAAACTGAGAAGATTGATACGGCTTTCATGTCTATGCATTAAGTGTGGAGACAAGAGATGATTAGCCTAGCTTAGCGTAAAGACTGGAAGCAAGGGGAAAGAGCTAGCCTGGCTCTGCCTAGAGTTAAACAATCAACCTACCAGTGCCACCACCAACAGTTTAGTTTTCTGGAGAGCTACATGTTATAATTAATGGTGTGTAGATGGATGACCTGTTGATTGGGTTTCTCCCTCTTAGGCTTGCAAACTTTTAGAGATGCTGGTAGGTGGATTCCAGCCATGCCAGCTGTTCGCCCCTGCTTCACGGTTTTATGCTAAGCGAGGCTAATCACCTTCTGTCTCCAGCTCCATAATTAATGCACAGTTATGACAGCACTATCAACGTATCGATCCTCTCATCTAAAATCCATATCGACTGAAAGTTAGTGGGAATATTTGTAAGAATTCTGCTGATTACATGTCTTATATGCACACAAGCACTTGTTGACGATGTATGACAGATAATCTTGCAGATCTTGCATTGTTTGTGGCTTAACATCACGCTCTAGTTTTTGCATTTACATTATGTTAAGTTTATTTCAGGTCAATTACTGTACACTGCATTTTCTAATCATGCTCCGTTCTGCCTTTGCTCTGTCAGCTTCGTGGTCGGCTCTGACGGCTACGTCTATGAAGGCAGAGGTTGGTACCAGCTCGGCAGACACACCAGGGGGCACAATGACATCGGGTACGGCGTGTCAATCGTTGGTAACTACACTTCCACCCTGCCATCTCGCCATGCCATGGACCTGTTGCGCCATCGTCTAGTCCAATGTGGAGTAGATGGAGGAAGACTAGCTGCCAACTTCACCATCCACGGCCACAGACAAGTGGTGAATTACACCACCTGCCCTGGAGATGCCTTCTTTTCAGAAATAAGAAGCTGGCAACACTTCAAGGAATGACAGGACCCCCACTGCCAGTATGAGATTCTTGAACATCATTAATGGATCTTCAGGTATGATAATTGTCAGTACTGGCTGTTTGTTTTTCTTGATTTTTTAGATAGTTTCACTGTGTGAAACGAGTTAATCGTCCATACTCTGGACTAGTTTATCATTTTAATGGCAATGACTCAGTTGAAAATGTGATTATTGTTCTGTTGTATTGTTGCAATTATTTGATTTTATTTGTAATTATTCTGGTGGGCATTTAACTTGTAATAAATGCTATCTGGGGCCTTTTACAAACCTTTCGGTTTATCAGTATATGTCTGATCATGTTAATGGTTGCATATTGTCAGGCATGTTAGAATATTAATACTAACAGAGTTTCCCTACAGGGGTACGATGAACTTTGTTCTTCAAGTTAAAATGTTTGAAGAAAGCAGACAAAAATGTCACTTTTATGTCCTTTTACATTAAATTCTCCACTTTTTATTTGACAGGCAACAAGCTCTCCAAAAGCAGAAGAATAAAGAGACTGGCCAACTGTAATAAATGTGATTGTTTTTAATACCTGTCTCGTTCATTTGCATCAAGTCTTCCACAGGCAGGATTCGATGGACGTCTGGCCCAGATGAAACACACATAGACCTTTTTCTGCCTTCAACAAACATTTTGCAATATTGGCTTTGATTCAACGTTTGGAGTGATTGCTTTACCCCAGCATTAACTTTACAAAGTAAACTATGAACCTTAGAATGACTGACATTTAACTTGTTTTTTTTTTTTTTTTTTGTCTTTGTGAATGAGTAACGATATTCACAGAAGAAATGTCTCACTTGCTAATTTTGTTATAACTTGAAGGTATTTTATGACTGATAATTAATCAGAATCATTAGAATGGTCTTTAATGTTTTATATTCAAAGCATATATATATATATATATATATATATATATATATATATCACCTCTCCCTGCTAAAGGCAAAAGGCATTTTAGTGGATATTGCTGTGAGCTGTTGAGTAGAATCAATGCAGCTAATTAGGAAAGTGACTTTCAACAGTAGCAAATGAGTGTTATTGTAGAAACCTGGCTGGGTGTTGTGTCAGACTGTGATATGTTATTGTGCTCACTGAGGTAATTTGAAGACTAAAGGACATGGAGAAAACACGATCTAAAAGCATTAAAGTCCAAACAGGTTGGGCTTAAATGGTTTTGTCTAGTGAATAATTTCATCAAACATGTCTGCTGTGTCTACTCACAAATAGCAAAGAGGGCAAAGGCTTCAATCAAAGCACACAGCAAATACTAGACTAAGTAAACAGAGGCCGAAAAAAACTGCTTACACAATAACATGCATATCACTCAGATTTCAGTCAGTGTGCACATGTGCAAATAACATGGCATCAGATATCTTATGAAGACAGGATTGCAACTAACAGTTGGTTTAATTATTGATTAATCTGTGGATTATTTACTTAATTTATCAATTAATCGTTTGGTGGATAAAATGTCAGAAAATTGACCCATGCCAACTTCCTGACACCTGAGGTAAAGTCTTGAAATGTGTACTTTTGTCAAGCCAACAATCCAAAACCCAAAGATACAAAGATCACTGTTATAACAACCCATCAGACCAACGCCAGACCCCAACGTTTTCCCATAATTTTGCTCTTGTAGGCTGACCCACTTTTCCTACATGCTGACGCTAAATGACTTGACCCGTGCCGCTATACTCAACAGACTGTTTACTTTGTAGAGTTCATCGTACCACGGGAAGATACAGCAGATCAAGAACAAGAACAAACTCTGATGTACTGTAGACAAGTAGCCAAACCTTCACAGAGAGGATGCTGAGCCAGGGAACCTAGGTGTCTGGGATATGAAGCCACATCAACACTAGATTAATGAGAGGGGCCAGGACTCATGACAGCTTCTCAAACAGCCTGTGCCTGAGAACAGAGAACTCTGGGTGGAGATCTGAAGATGGACATTTGGCACAATTGTTTAATTGCGTATGATAGTGTGGTGCAAAATACAAAGATGAAAAACCAACCTTAGGCAACAATAAGATGTATAGTTTTTATGTATTTTTACATGTCAGGAAAGAGTTTCAGATTTTACACTCATAAAACAAACCACCAAGCATCCAGAGACATCAGTAAACATTAAGATTTTTAATTCTTTTTTCATTTGTGCCTGGTAAGCTTTTACAGTAAGTTATAATTTCATTGACTTCAGCACCATCTGCAGGTGAAAAGTGTTTCACAACTGTCCCACTCAGGAGCAGAGCCCTTCCACCGAGGATGCAAAGGTCATGTCGCCTTCAATTTCAGTAAAACTTTACCAAAAGAGTATAAAAAGAAAATCGCACATATGTTACAAATGTTGAACTCTTAACTCAGATGCCTCTTATGTTTGGACCACATACCACAAATGAAAATTCAACAAGGAAGAACAACTACAATAACATACCTGGCATGTTGAAAGAACATAGACCGTACAGACCCTAATGGAGAGATACGATATATAATATGTTGATATATAATTGAAGAGTTGAATGTGTGGTCAGATTGGATTAACCTCTTAAGTGTTTTGTTGTTGACCTCCGACATATCACTAAATTGTTTTTCGGTCTAGTGCACACAGCAGACTGCACAAGGCCCCATCTAAAACATTAGTGAGAGTGGTGAAATGCAACTAAGTACATTTACTCAAGAGCTGTGGTCCTCTTGGATGACCTGTAAAATAGGCACAGTCCCAAAGCTCATGAAAAGTGGACTTTTTGGTTCTCACAGGACAGCAACACTACAGACATGTGATGATCCTATAAAATATGATGCATTGCTGTACATTAAACGACTCAACAATAGATAAAGTAGTTCAAATTAGCACAACCTTAAACATCTACATGTTAGCTGTAAAGAGATGAAGCTGCAGTACTATTAATCCACAAACATGACAATAAAACACAGGGACTTCTGATATTTAAAAATAACACTTGCATACTTTTACTTTTATCAGGGTTTGAAGCAGGACTTTTACTTGCAGTGGAGCATTTTCACAGTGTGCTATTACTACTTTAGAAAAGGATCCGGATACTTCTTCCACCACTGCTTAGTGCTCAGTGTTGCAAATGATGCCAATAAAAATTCACAATAAGACAAAAATGATATGCCACGAATTGAAACACAGTGAAACTGGATGCCATTGGAGGTTTGTGAATTAGTGCACAAAATGAGAAATGTACTTAAATTCTCAGAAAATGTCACAGGGTTTGGTTGGTGGCTGGTGGGGGTTCAGTTTGGGGATACTATGAAGGAGATTCAGTTTCCGTTCAAGTTAGCTGCAGAAACTCACTCAGTTCTGTTTTTGCTTGTGTTCAGTTCGGTTCACAGGTCTGGCCTCTGTAGTCCCAGTTCACCTGCACTCTCACAGCGAGGTGAGCTCACAGCAGCAGTATTTCTGTTTGTCTTCTGAGTGAGATGCTGAGGTGCCTCTTTAGACTGTTAACCATTCTATAACCACGATCAATATGTTTTATTTGTGAAGGGGCTCGAATTGTATGGCTGTGATTGACGGAGGATTTTGTTTTATACCTCTTGCTGTCAGCTCCAAAAATAAACGGAGACAGCCTCCAAAGACATCCATGGTTTGGGCCTCCTTCTCCCAACACATTGCAGAGTACTCTAGAGTCCACCGGTTGCATATGGTCACACCCTGCACTGTCTTGTTTCCCTTCCGGTTTCCTGTTTGTTGAACTCTGAATGCGACTGCAGAAAATATTAACTGCTCCTTGGAAATGTTGCTTTCTCAAGCACAGAGGCAAGACTGGACTGAATGGAGGACATCTGTTTCCACCTGTTTGATGCACATCTGCAGTGATAAGTGAGCAGACCTGACATCTGAAGTGTTACACAACTGTGCCCATTGAAAGAGAGCAAAGTTTAAAGCATCAAGTTCAACATTTCCATTTACACAGATGTCAGCTGAGGTCTCTTTGTTTCATTAATGTCATGATTTTCTCCTCTTGCTCCACAGGCAATCCAGGGGGAGCAGCTGCATTTACATCTTTGCCTAGTTTACAGCCTGCTGCAGTAAGCTGCGGTGATGCTGTTCCTGTAAGACAGTCAGGGCTATTTCTTTTAAGTCAGTTGCTTTCCCCTCTTGCACCGCTCGCCCTCCATCCCGGCCTGCTGAATAACCCCCTCTTCAGGCGAGAAAAAACGGACACCCTGCGTGCTTACACACCAAAGAGTGGACAGAGGGACGCTGTGCTGCAGATCTCACCTTCCAGTTTCAAGGCGACTCTCAGAAGTGGAAGCAGGAAAGATGGGTAGGTGCTTTTGTCATTTTACTGTTGTTCGAAGTTCACTTTTATCTGTGAACATGCTTGTGGTATAAACACTGAAGAACGAAACACTGAAATATTTTTTCTTACGGAACCATAGTCAGTCTGATCACCTTACCTTTACGCTGAGTCTTTATATTTTAAAAGGTGACATTGTAACAACACACTTTATTTGTCCTTCACCACGTTCTGTTTTTGTGTCTGTGTAGAATCTGTTGTGCCAGGCACGCAGCACTACTTTTGTTCTTTGTTGTAAAGATGTGTAGGTTTATGTAACGGAAGTTACCTTGAAGTCCTCACGCTTTGTGCTAATGTTGATGTGTAGGTGTGTTGATGAAAAATAGTCTAATAAATGGAACATTTGCAGGTTATGGAAACATCATGGACGTTCAGACTACTGGCGCTTCAATGCAAACATCTCAGCAGGATAGGCTGGGCTATTCAGGTAAACTCTGCAATGGAGAAACAAGAGCTGATTTGATCAAAAATGTAGAAAAAGTAAAGTTATCGCCTTCATCATCTGCATCCACAGTGCTTCAATATCTGTGGACTGGCAGGGGGGAAAAATTAAGTTGTTGCACTGAGGCCATAATCATGTCCTCTGACTTGTATCTGAAGGTGTGAGGGCATCACACGCCATGGCACAAGAAGATGCAGGCAGAATGGAAACGTACAGGTCTAGAATCAACGAAGTGGGAAGTGAACATGGAATCGACCCCGCTCTCATTGCTGCCATCATCTCCAGAGAGTCCAGGGCTGGAAATGCACTCAAAGATGGCTGGGGAGACTATGACCCAGTCAGAGGAGTGTATAATGCCTGGGGATTGATGCAGGTTGTAATAGATACTACTGTTTTACACACATCCTCTTGGTTGAACCTCACATTACAATACAATGATAGCAGTGTGTATTCTCATTCCTGTAGGTTGATGTTAATCCTAAAGGAGGTAATCACACTCCAGAGGGCGAATGGGACAGTAAGCAACACCTCCGCCAAGCCACCGGGATTTTGGTGCATTTCATCAAAAAGATGCAACACAAATTTTCTGGCCTGAGCAAGGAGCAGCAGCTGAAAGGTTTGATTTAGCCAATAGACTCACACATGCACCGACTCTCTGCAGGCTTTGCTTAGCTTCATTCTCACTTGTATTTGTTTCTGCAGGAGGGATAGCAGCCTACAATATGGGGGATGGAAATGTCCATACTTATGAACGCGTGGATGAAAAAACAACAGGCAGAGACTACTCCAATGATGTTGTTGCCAGAGCTCAGTGGTACAAAACACATGGAGGCTTTTAACAGCTGGGACTGTCCACACTGAAAATCATGATGAAATACTCTGATGATGATGATGATGATGATGATTGATGATGTGTGTCCTGTGTCAGAACTTAAGCTAAATAAATATAACGCAAAACAAAACCACCAATGATATTTCTGTTCTTTTGGAAAATACAGTGCTCTCTGTGTGACAGGGTGTCATCAAGTTCAACCTAAGTCTTCTTGAGACCTTTTTAATTCATTTTACCACATTTTTAATACCGATCTGTTTCAACGGAAAGTGCCATCATGTATAAGAACTATCAAACATGTGTGTCAGGGCTTCATTTCTACAGTAAATCTGTGTTCTGTGGAGGGAAATGCAAGTGCAGCTGCATTAAAACTTTGGAGTTCTGCCCTCACATGATTGCAGATCTGCAGAGAATATGGACAAATCATGTGGGAAAGACGAGAACATCTCCTTACAAAGTGAATTTACTGGCTGATATCTTTATTGTTGCCAGTCATCATTAATTTGCTCTGTCAAATGAATAATTTCAGAGTTAAAGCCTCCCTGTGTCTGTTTCACTCTGTGGGGTTATTCTTAAATCATGTTTTTTCATGATTTATAGTCATGTGGCAACTATTCAGGCCTGAGGAAGGGATTCCTCTGCAGGGGAGAGCAGAAGCAAGATTAGGCAGTGATAGCGAAGCGGAAACTAGCCAATAAACATGCCCAGCCTATGAAGCAAACAGAGTGAGGAGAGGGTGAGGGCTCTCGTTTGAGAGTAAAAACTAATCATAGCTAGTCTGGTGGGTGGCAGCAGTATTCACTCTTCTCTGTCTGTCAGGACACTTTAAATGTTACACAACTGTGGTCATGGAAAAAGAGCAAAGCTTCAAGGTTCAAGTTCCACATTTTCATTTACACAGATGCCACCTGAGGTCTCTTTGTTCCACTTTCATTGTCACCCAGCACAGGAAGGAAACTCATGCTCAGGTCAACCTTTCAGGGTGTGCCTGATGCCCTCAGTGCTGAACTTTTGACCGTGTAACTTTAGAACATGATTGAATTTGAGAAACACACAAGCTCAAATCTAGTAAAATGTCTTTAATTCTGACAGTGACTAACAGTAAGATTAAAGTTCATGGTAAAAGACTGAGCATCACCTCCACAGATTTCAGTTGCTGGTCTTCAAAATTTCAATCTTTATCAACTTCTGATAAGGACTTAAAATGAAACAGATGTAGATGTAAACAAAGTTGATGTACCTGCATGATATTTGCAATTTCTGGGTTGTATCAGCTAAAATAAATGTAATGGAAAAAAAGTAATATAGACTTGTGTGAATTTTTCTTTACAAATCTCAACATTCCTAAAATGAAAGGGAGTTTCCAGGTGGAGCAGTTGCATTTTCTGCTTTGCCTAGTTCACAGCCAGCTGCAGTAAGCTGTTCCTGTTACACAGCCAGGGCTATCTGATCCTAAACCCCTCTTTAGGCGAGAAATTGGAAGAGCAGACAACATGAGGAAGTCAAAGTGAAACCAAAAGTAAACCACAGGTATAAATATAGTCGTCCTGCATGCCCACGCCATAGAGTGGACAGAGGGGCGCTGTGCTGCAGGGCAGAATAGAGTAACAGGCGAGATAAAGTCAGTGATAGTGGAACTTAAACTAGCCATTAAACACACCTGCAGTGAACAGAGGGACAGTGTGCAACAGCTCTGTCGGTGATAGTTCCAGTATTCAGCTTCAAGTGGACCGTCTCAGGAGAAAATGGGAAATGGTAAGAGCTTGTGCTGTTTAAAATCCATAAAGCGCTTGTGGTGTATAAACCCACAACCCTGAAGAGGAAATACTGGAATGTTTGTGTCGAAGCTGTGCAGCAGTCTGGACTATGTCTGTGGTGCTCAATAGTCTGGTTATTAACATTTTTGTACGTTATGTTACTTTTGTGTTTCTGTTTTCAAAGATTCATCAACTTCAAGCCAGTCCGACTGCTCAGGTAAACTCTGCAGTGGACAAACACGAGCCTATTTGATCTGATGAGCATAATCATGAAGCTTGCATCTACAATAACCATCTATATATATCTGCAGTCAAACTACAGTCAGTGCACTGACTGGAAGATCGATGCATAGACGTCTTTGTGCTAATGTTGATGTGTAGGTGTGTTGATGAAAAGTAGTCTAATAAATGGAACATTTGCAGGTTATGGAAACATCATGAAAGTTCAAACTTCTGGTGCTTCGTGGGACACAGCTAAGCCGGATGAGCGGTGGAAGTCAGGTAAAGTCTGCAGTGGAGAAATGTGAACTGATTTGATCAAAAATGTAGAAAAAGTAAACTTATCACCTTCATCGTCTGTATCCACAGTGCCAAAAAAAAAATGGACTGACTCTCACGGTCTGAAGGCATCACACGACATGGCAGATGCTGATGCAGAGAGAATGAGAAGGTACAGGCGTAAAATCGACAAAGTGGGAAGTGATTATGGAATCGACCCCGCCCTCATTGCCGCCATCATCTCCAGAGAGTCCAGGGCTGGAAATGCACTCGAAGATGGCTGGGGAGACTATGACCGAGTCAGAAAAGCGTATAATGGCTTTGGACTGATGCAGGTTGTAATAAGCACTACAGTTTTCACACATCCTCTTGGTTGAGGCTCACGTTCAGAGGTGGAAATCACGCACCACTTGGCTGATTCGAATCATGCCACTCAATTCAGTTCAGTTATTGTTTATTGTTTTTTCTAAAGTAAGCAATCGTGTCATCATTCCAATGCACTTCAGCACGTACGGCAGTAAGAGTTTATACCACCGTGACGTTCAGGCTGTTGTGGGCCCAAGTCAACCAAGCCCACCTGATGACCCTGCAGAGTTGCCTGCACACAAATTCATATTGAAACCATGTAGAACACGTCAAGGGACGTCACACATGAAACCTTTCTCGCATCAGATGAGTTGCTAAGTAGTAGCCATTGGTGAGTGTAGTGGAAACAGTTGTACAGTGATGGTGGCTGGACTAGTGAGCAGGCCGTGGCAGTCAGATGAAGCTGCCTGTCAAGCCAGTTCGCTCAGCCACTGTAGTTTAATCTGAGCAGATACAAAGTAGATAGAAGGTGAAGTCACGCTGCAGATTATCTGCTCTTTTCTTAGATGAGTGAAGGATTCAAAGGCAGCTCAAAGAGACATGAGGTCAGGGCTAGAGAGTCTGACAGCCTGATACCCACTACAGGGCCTATGGGTCAAAACATCTTTTAACATGAATACTGGGCTTCCATAAGAATGCATTGATTGATTGATTGATTGATTGATTGATGGATTGATTGATTGATTGATTGATTGATTGATTGATTGATTGATTGACCTGAAAAATTCTGAATATGCTGGTTGGTGGAATGAAACCTCCACTCACACTACAAAATGATGATAGCAGTGTGTATTCTCATTCCTGTAGGTTGATGTTAATCCTGAAGGAGGTAAACACACTCCAGAGGGCGAATGGGACAGTGAGCAACACCTCCGCCAAGCCACCGGGATTTTGGTGCATTTCATCAAAAAGATGCAACACAAATTTTCTGGCATGTGCAAGGAGCAGCAGCTGAAAGGTTTGATTTAGCCAATAGACTCACACATGCACCGACTCTCTGCAGGCTTTGCTTAGCTTCATTCTCACTTGTATTTGTTTCTGCAGGAGGGATAGCAGCCTACAATATGGGGGATGGAAAAGTCCATACTTATGAACGAGTGGATGAAAACACAACAGGCAAAGACTACTCCAATGATGTTGTTGCCAGAGCTCAGTGGTACAAAACACATAACAGTAGATGGGACTGACTGCAATGAAAATCTCTTATAAATTATGAAGGAAACAGTCTGTTGATGATGATGATGATGACGATGATGATGATGATGATGATGATGATGATGATGATGATGTGTGCCCTGTGTCAGAACTTAAGCTAAATAAATATAATGCAAAGCAAACCCACCAATGATATTTGTGTTCTTTTGGAAAATACAGTCCTCTCTGTGTGACAGGGTGTCTGCAGGGTTCATCAAGTCCAACACAAGTCTTCTTGAGACCTTCTTAATGCCACATAGGTCACAACTAAATATCTGTTTCACAATCACATCAGCCAATACATTTGGCCTACAATTACTGATTAATGCAGTATTTTTTCTGTATTGTCCAGCAATATACAACAATAATTCATGATTAAAGCTACCTGGAGAAATGATTGGATAGATAAACCAACTGAAAATGATTCATTTATTTAAGTTTTTTTTTTTCTCTTTTAAAATCAACTCTTGCTCATTATGTGACAATGAGCTTCATAACTACTGTGGCAAGCAGAAGTGACAGTATTTGCTGCAGGTCTGAACCAACTAAACAAGACAGAAGAGCCTCCTGCAGATACCCTGTGTGATCATTTGCTGTAATGCAGAAAAGTGTTATTCACTGTAGTCTTACGTACTTCATTGCACTGCTGTTGGGGCAGCTTTTGGATTTAGGAGGTTTGTGGATTTATATTACAAATCACTTTATATCAACGGTGCGCCACATGAATTCCACCAATCTGTTTCAATTGAAAGTGCCATCATGCGCAGGTAGTGTCAAACGTGTGTGTCAGAGCTACATTTCTGCAGCAAATCTGTGTTCTGTGGGGGGACAATAAAAGTTCAGCTGGACATAAACCTGGAGTTCTGGCCTCACATGATCACAGATCTGCAGAGAATATGGACAAATTGTGGGAAAATGAACAGCATTTCCCTGGAAAAACTCCCATGATTTCAAAACTGAATTCATTGACTTCTTCAATAATGCCATTTATTATCTGTTGAGAAACAAAACAAAACAAAAAACACACATAATGGTAAACATTCTTGTACATAAATATAAAACACAGTGTGAAACATGAGAGTAACTCAGAATAAGACCAGTATCTTTCTTCCCTCAGTGTCCTAAAAGACAGTTAAATGCAAAATATAAACTATAGCTTTGGATGTAAGATTTGACCTGATCATAACAATAACACAGCCAGTAGCTTTGTGTCCTGATTGTGTTTCTGCTGGTGGAGGAATGAAGATGTGGACTTGGCTGTGTCAGTCAGCGGTAGGTGCAGTGGTGCTCCTGGTGCTGCCTCAGGTCCACTTTGTGCTGGAAGCCATAAAGAGATGAAGCTGCAGTACTATTAATCCACAAACATGACAATAAAACACAGGGACTTCTGATATTTAAAAATAAATAAATAAATAACACTTGCATACTTTTACTTTTATCAGGGTTTGAAGCAGGACTTTTACTTGCAGTGGAGCGTTTTCACAGTGTGCTATTACTACTTTAGAAAAGGATCCGGATACTTCTTCCACCACTGCTTAGTGCTCAGTGTTGCAAATGATTCCAATAAAGATTGATAATAAGAAAAAAATGATATGCCACGAATTGAAACACGGTGAAACTGGATGCCATTGGAGGTTTGTGAATTAGTGCACAAAATGAGAAATGTACTTAAATTCTCAGAAAATGTCACAGGGTTTGGTTGGTGGCTGGTGGGGGTTCAGTTTGGGGATACTATGAAGGAGATTCAGTTTCCGTTCAAGTTAGCTGCAGAAACTAACTCAGTTCTGTTTTTGCTTGTGTTCAGTTCTGTTCACAGGTCTGGCCTCTTTAGTCCCAGTTCACCTGCACTCTCACAGCGAGGTGAGCTCACAGCAGCAGTATTTCTGTTTGTCTTCTGAGTGAGATGCTGAGGTGCCTCTTTAGACTGTTAACCATTCTATAACCACGATCAATATGTTTTATTTGTGAAGGGGCTCAAATTATATGGCTGTAATTGACGGAGGATTTTCTTTTATACCTCTCGCTGTCAGCTCCAAAAATAAACGGAGACCGCCTCCAAAGACATCCATGGTTTGGGCCTCCTTCTCCCAACACATTGCAGAGTACTCTAGAGTCCACCGGTTACATATGGTCACACCCTGCACTGTCTTGTTTCCCTTCCGGTTTCCTGTTTGTTGAACTCTGAATGCGACTGCAGAAAATATTAACTGCTCCTTGGAAATGTTGCTTTCTCAAGCACAGAGGCAAGACTGGACTGAATGGAGGACATCTGTTTCCACCTGTTTGATGCACATCTGCAGTGATAAGTGAGCAGACCTGACATCTGAAGTGTTACACAACTGTGCCCATTGAAAGAGAGCAAAGTTTAAAGCATCAAGTTCAACATTTCCATTTACACAGATGTCAGCTGAGGTCTCTTTGTTTCATTAATGTCATGATTTTCTCCTCTTGCTCCACAGGCAATCCAGGGGGAGCAGCTGCATTTACATCTTTGCCTAGTTTACAGCCTGCTGCAGTAAGCTGCGGTGATGCTGTTCCTGTAAGACAGTCAGGGCTATTTCTTTTAAGTCAGTTGCTTTCCCCTCTTGCTTCGCTCGCCCTCCATCCAGGCCTGCTGAATAACCCCCTCTTCAGGCGAGAAATGGAATAGCAGACTAGACGAGGAAGTCATTGTGAAACCAAAAGTGAACACATAGGCTTAAAAACGGGCACCCTGCGTGCTTACACACCAAAGAGTGGACAGAGGGACGCTGTGCTGCAGATCTCACCTTCCAGTTTCAAGGCGACTCTCAGAAGTGGAAGCAGGAAAGATGGGTAGGTGCTTTTGTCATTTTACTGTTGTTCGAAGTTCACTTTTATCTGTGAACATGCTTGTGGTATAAACACTGAAGAACGAAACACTGAAATATTTTTTCTTATGGAACCATAGTCAGTCTGATCACCTTACCTTTACGCTGAGTCTTTATATTTTAAAAGGTGACATTGTAACAACACACTTTATTTGTCCTTCACCACGTTCTGTTTTTGTGTCTGTGTAGAATCTGTTGTGCCAGGCACGCAGCACTACTTTTGTTCTTTGTTGTAAAGATGTGTAGGTTTATGTAACGGAAGCTACCTTGAAGTCCTCACGCTTTGTGCTAATGTTGATGTGTAGGTGTGTTGATGAAAAATAGTCTAATAAATGGAACATTTGCAGGTTATGGAAACATCATGGACGTTCAGACTACTGGCGCTTCAATGCAAACATCTCAGCAGGATAGGCTGGGCTATTCAGGTAAACTCTGCAATGGAGAAACAAGAGCTGATTTGATCAAAAATGTAGAAAAAGTAAAGTTATCACCTTCATCATCTGCATCCACAGTGCTTCAATATCTGTGGACTGGCAGGGGGAAAAAATTGTTGTTGCACTGAGGCCATAATCATGTCCTCTGACTTGTATCTGAAGGTGTGAGGGCATCACACGCCATGGCACAAGAAGATGCAGGCAGAATGGAAACGTACAGGTCTAGAATCAACGAAGTGGGAAGTGAACATGGAATCGACCCCGCTCTCATTGCTGCCATCATCTCCAGAGAGTCCAGGGCTGGAAATGCACTCAAAGATGGCTGGGGAGACTATGACCCAGTCAGAGGAGTGTATAATGCCTGGGGATTGATGCAGGTTGTAATAGATACTACTGTTTTACACACATCCTCTTGGTTGAACCTCACATTACAATACAATGATAGCAGTGTGTATTCTCATTCCTGTAGGTTGATGTTAATCCTAAAGGAGGTAATCACACTCCAGAGGGCGAATGGGACAGTAAGCAACACCTCCGCCAAGCCACCGGGATTTTGGTGTATTTCATCAAAAAGATGCAACACAAATTTTCTGGCCTGAGCAAGGAGCAGCAGCTGAAAGGTTTGATTTAGCCAATAGACTCACACATGCACCGACTCTCTGCAGGCTTTGCTTAGCTTCATTCTCACTTGTATTTGTTTCTGCAGGAGGGATAGCAGCCTACAATATGGGGGATGGAAATGTCCATACTTATGAACGAGTGGATGAAAAAACAACAGGCAGAGACTACTCCAATGATGTTGTTGCCAGAGCTCAGTGGTACAAAACGCATGGAGGCTTTTAACAGCTGGGACTGTCCACACTGAAAATCATGATGAAATACTCTGATGATGATGATGATGATGATGATGATGATGATGATGATGATTGATGATGTGTGTCCTGTGTCAGAACTTAAGCTAAATAAATATAACGCAAAACAAAACCACCAATGATATTTCTGTTCTTTTGGAAAATACAGTGCTCTCTGTGTGACAGGGTGTCATCAAGTTCAACCTAAGTCTTCTTGAGACCTTTTTAATTCATTTTACCACATTTTTAATACCGATCTGTTTCAACGGAAAGTGCCATCATGTATAAGAACTATCAAACATGTGTGTCAGGGCTTCATTTCTACAGTAAATCTGTGTTCTGTGGAGGGAAATGCAAGTGCAGCTGCATTAAAACTTTGGAGTTCTGCCCTCACATGATTGCAGATCTGCAGAGAATATGGACAAATCATGTGGGAAAGACGAGAACATCTCCCTACAAAGTGAATTTACTGGCTGATATCTTTATTGTTGCCAGTCATCATTAATTTGCTCTGTCAAATGAATAATTTCAGAGTTAAAGCCTCCCTGTGTCTGTTACACTCTGTGGGGTTATTCTTAAATCATGTTTTTTCATGATTCATAGTCATGTGGCAACTATTCAGGCCTGAGGAAGGGATTCCTCTGCAGGGGAGAGCAGAAGCAAGATTAGGCAGTGATAGCGAAGCAGAAACTAACCAGTAAACATGCCCAGCCTATGAAGCAAACATGAGTGAGGAGAGGGTGAGGGCTCTCGTTTGAGAGTAAAAACTAATCATAGCTAGTCTGGTGGGTGGCAGCAGTATTCACTCTTCTCTGTCTGCCAGGACACATTAATAAGGAGTCAAGAGGTACTGATTTCCTAATAAATGTACTGATGGATATTCATGGTAATGGTCTGGAATAACAAAGAAAAATACAGGATACCTCAAGGTAAAGCATACCCAGCAACCTTCATCATACAAATGACATCAATAACTTTGAACAACATAAACATCAACCAGTGAGCAAAGAGACTGCATATTGAGTGCCTGGTTATGCTGGAAGTCAGTCGAGCAGCCTGCACAAACTCCATTACAAATACAAAGGATTCATGCTGTTTGCTATGCCGCATGAGAAGAGCTAACACTGCCCTCTAGTGGCTAAGTTTTACAACTGCAAGGTGACTGGACATAATTAGGACACACTACATCGGCACCACACGTTTCTGCAAGTTAGCATGCAAGTCTGTATCCTCATGTTACACATTTAAAATATGAGGCTCGTTAACCAAACATGCACAGAAGTCTCTGGATACCACAGAGCATTTCAAAACATCACACGGTAATAACTTAACTATTCCAACTCAAAGGCTTCGGCTGAAATTCAATCCCAAATACAACAGAAAGGGTAACTACCTCACTTCTCAGTCACCCACTTTTTGGCACCAGCAGAATGAATGGAGGGCATCTGTTTCGACTTGTTTGATTTACACCTGCTGTGGTAAGTGAGCAGACCTGACATCTCAAATGTCACACAACTGTGGTCATGGAAAAAGAGCAAAGCTTCAAGATTCAAGTTCCACATTTTCATTTACACAGATGCCATCTGAGGTCTCTTTGTTCCACTTTCATTGTCACCCAGCACAGGAAGGAAACTCATGCTCAGGTCAACCTTTCAGGGTGTGCCTGATGCCCTCAGTGCTGAGCTTTTGACCGTGTAACTTTAGAACATGAAAATAAAACATTTCTCTTAGATTGAATTTGAGAAACACACAAGCTCAAATCCAGTAAAATGTCTTTAATTCTGACAGTGACTAACAGTAAGATTACTCAGAATAAAGTTCATGGTAAAAGACTGAGTATCACCTCCACAGATTTCAGTTGCTGGTCTTCAAAATTTCAATCATTATCAACTTCTGATAAGGACTTAAAATGAAACAGATGTAGATGTAAGCAAAGTTGATGTACCTGCATGATATTTGCAATTTCTGGGTTGTATCAGCTAAAATAAATGTAATGGAAAAAAGTAATATAGACGTGTGAATTTTTATTTACAAATCTCAATATTCCTAAAATGAAAGGGAGTTTCCAGGTGGAGCAGTTGCATTTTCTGCTTTGCCTAGTTCACAGCCTGCTGCAGTAAGCTGTTCCTGTTACACAGCCACAGAGATGGGAAGTAACGACGTACAAGTAACGAAGTACTGTAACGAAGTACATTTTTTTGGTATCTGTACTTTACTGAGTATTTATTTTTCTGAGTACTTTTTACTTTTATCCGTTACATGCTTTAGGTAGCGTGCTTGTTTTTTCCACGCTAACTCACTTCAGTAACTTCAACGAGAGATTCGTTAATGTGAGGACTATGGAACCGAACCAGGCAGCAACATGTCCGACACAGAGGTGCAGGACAGTGAAGTGGCAGCAGTAAACCCTGACGACTCCACGTCGGAGGACGAGCCAGGTGGACGGGACGAACAGGCTCCTGCCCAGAATTACCACCCATGGCCTTACGTGTTTGGGGTTGTGTTTAGAGACAGTGTTTTATCAGAATGTTCATGGTTTGAGTACCTCAATTCAGTTGATTCAGAAAATGCCTAAAATTCATTTCATTGAGCAGCTAGCGTGGGTCTACAGTAGCCCTGTACCGTGTGATACTGTAGTTCTCAGATGGACTCAAACTCAACTTGATATGTTTCTAAGACCCGATTTGTATGGACTAAATCCAGCCTGAATCAGATCTGTACCATATTCAGACTCAACTCTGATTGGTATTAACATCACGTGACCATTAAAACCAGTCAGAATTCAATCTGTTTGTGGCACAGATCTGATTCAGGCTGGATTTGGAGCCTATGAGTGTGTTGTGATTAGTGTTGCTGCCTGGTTCGGTTCCGCAGTCCTCACATCAATGGATCTCTTGTTGAAGTTACTTAAGTTGGTTAATGTGAGAACAACACTACCTGCAGCCTGTGAGTTGAGAAAGGCGTGTGTGTGTGTGTTTCTGGGTTTATGCCCATTAAAATTTCAGAGCCAGTCTGTATGTTTTGCTGAACCTGAAGGTGAAAAATGTTAAGCAGAGGGGAAGATGGGCAGAATAAAAAGGAGGTGGACAGAAATTGGGGATGATAAGATGGAGGAAGGTGATGGGTTTGTTTAAAAAGCACGTTGGTTTTTTTGTTACTCTAAATTTGTTTACAGCCAAGTTGTCTCTAATTTACACTGACGGCTACATCCAGCCTGAATCAGATCTGTACCATATTCAGACTGAACTCTGATTGGTATTAACATCACGTGACCATTAAAACCAGTCGGAATTCAGTCCGTTTGTGGCACAGATCTGATTCAGGCTGGTGGCTGGATTTGGCTGCTGCCTGCCAGTGTAATTGGGGAGGAAAGAGATGGGTGGAAAATAGAGGAAGGTGAGGGGTTTATGTTTACGAAGCACTTTTCTTTTTGTTTTTTTGCTCTTAACTTAAGTTCAATGCATTCTGTACACATGGCTGAAACACTTATTTACTGTACACATGTACTTGACTGTGCTGCTGTCTGATTAAAAATATAAACTTGATTTCAAGAGGTGGGTCTACTTTCCATGATACTTTACATCAGTTTGGAAACCAATCCTTGGCCAATGGCCAGTTTTAACTAAGACGTGTTTGGAGTTTAACGTTAAGACCTGATTAAATGTTTGATCACATAAATGTCCTCTAAATCCTAACAGTCTTCTGAAAAAAAAAGGTTTCTATATCAGCACAAACCTGTTTGAAGATGCTCATAGTGCTGCGCCATGAGCTTGTAGATCTGTTATTTATGAAAGTGTAATTGTATAAGTGTTTAAAATCTAAAGTGATACAGATCAGGTCCTAACGGGTTAATAGCCTTCAAATTACCCATTATATGATGTGAGGTTAAGAGGTTACAGTTGGCTTTACACAGAAACGACTGGTAAAAAAAAATACTTTGTACTTTTACTCTAAAAGTACATTTCATAGACTGTACTTTTTACTTTTTACTTGAGTAATTATTTCAGTGAGTACTTTTACTTTTACCAAAGTCTTTTTTTTTTCACAAGTACTTGTACTTTTACTGAGTACAGAATGTGAGTACTTTTCCCATCTCTGCACAGCCAGGGCTATCTGATCCTAAACCCCTCTTTAGGCGAGAAATTGGACAGCAGACAACATGAGGAAGCCAAAGTGAAACCAAAAGTAAACCACAGGTATAAATATAGTCGTCCTGCTTGCCCACCCATAGAGTGGACAGAGGGGCGCTGTGCTGCAGGGCAGAATAGAGTAACAGGCGAGATAAAGTCAGTGATAGTGGAACTTAAACTAGCCATTAAACACACCTGCAGTGAACAGAGGGACGGTGTGCAACAGGTCTGTTGGTGATAGTTCCAGTATTCAGCTTCAAGTGGACCGTCTCAGGAGAAAATGGGA
Source organism: Chaetodon auriga (assembly GCF_051107435.1). Lineage (NCBI taxonomy): Eukaryota > Metazoa > Chordata > Actinopteri > Chaetodontiformes > Chaetodontidae > Chaetodon > Chaetodon auriga. Next base: position 5,676,299 of record NC_135077.1, on the reverse strand, counting down.
GCTGGTAAGACCTTGTGCTGTTTAAAATCCATAAAGCGCTTGTGGTGTATAAACCCACGACCCTGAAGAGGAAATACTGGAATGTTTGTGTTGAAGCTGTGCAGCAGTCTGGACTATGTCTGTGGTGCTCAATAGTCTGGTTATTAACATTTTTGTACGTTATGTTACTTTTGTGTTTCAGTTTTCACATATTTTTCAACTTCAAGCCAGTCCGACAGCTCAGGTAAACTCTGCAGTGGACAAACACGAGCCTATTTGATCTGACTATGTTTCGTAAGATGAAAGGGAGTTTCCAGGCGGAGCTGTTGCATTTTCTGCTTTGCCTAGTTCTGGGGCTGGGCGATAAAATGATAACCATATGTCTCGCGACACATACGTAATCGATATCAATAATAAAAAAAACACGTTCGACAGTTCGAGGAGTGAGATAAGTAGAAAGTGGGCGCTGCAACGAGCGAAAAAAATTGTCGATAAAACAGGGAACGTCAGCTCGCCAGTATGACAGTTTTTTGGATTTTATAAGTCGGACCGTAGTGAGACCAGTGTGGTCTGTAAAGTATGCAAGACCGTCGTCCCCACCAAGACCGGTTAATACCACAAACCTGTTTAACCACCTTAGCCGCGCTCACCCTTCGGAGCGCAGCCGTATTCGCCAACGTCCAACATCCGTACCGCAGCACCGCCGCACAAGCAGCAGACCGCCATGCAGAGGTGCTCTGCTTCAGCGCCTTATGATAAATCATCGAAAAGGCACAAAGACATAGCGGAGGCAGTGGCATCATATAGATAAAGACATACTTCCGCTGAGCACTGTGGAGAAGACAGCTTATAAAAACCTCTTACACGTTTTTTTTTTTTTTTTTTTTTTTTTTAGCACACTTGCAATAAAAATATAATTAAATAGTGCACCATGTTTAGAGTAAGAATTACTAAAGTTACTCATATGTCTAGGCTGGTTTTATAGTTCAATCAGTGTTACTGTCTCTCATGTTTTTTTTGTTGTATGTTACAGATGTCAAGTCTACCTCAGTTTCTGCTTTGTTTACAAAACGCTGCACATGTTTGAAAACATTTTATTCACCAGAAGGTGAATCAGCTTGTGAACTTCCTGACCCTAAACCTGCAGAAAAAAAGTTCTCAGGTTTCTCTCTGTTTACATTTTTACACTTTTATTTACATTTATTATTTGTGTGTTTTCTATGGTCGTGTTGACATTTCCTTTCCGTTCTGTCTTGAGAGCTGAGGGGATCATAATCAGAGGAAGGTTAAATTTAAAATAAAAATGTTTAAATTTAATGTATTTTTCTCCTGGTCCTTATTTTAAATAGGTCATAAAAAATATCAATAATTATCTCTATCGACCGATATAAAACACTTATCTCGTGATACCGTTTTCAGCCATATCGCCCAGCCCTACCTAGTTCACAGCCTGCTGCAGTCAGCTGTAGTGATGCTGTTCAGCTTCAAGTGGACCGTCTCAGGAGAAAATGGGAAATGGTAAGAGCTTGTGCTGTTTAAAATCCATAAAGCGCTTGTGGTGTATAAACCCACAACCCTGAAGAGGAAATACTGGAATGTTTGTGTTGAAGCTGTGCAGCAGTCTGGACTATGTCTGTGGTGCTCAATAGTCTGGTTATTAACATTTTTGTACGTTATGTTACTTTTGTGTTTCTGTTTTCAAAGATTCATCAACTTCAAGCCAGTCCGACTGCTCAGGTAAACTCTGCAGTGGACAAACACGAGCCTATTTGATCTGATGAGCATAATCATGAAGCTTGCATCTACAATAACCATCTATATATATCTGCAGTCAAACTACAGTCAGTGCACTGACTGGAAGATCGATGCATAGACGTCTTTGTGCTAATGTTGATGTGTAGGTGTGTTGATGAAAAGTAGTCTAATTAATGGAACATTTGCAGGTTATGGAAACATCATGAAAGTTCAAACTTCTGGTGCTTCGTGGGACACAGCTCAGCAGGATGGGCCGGGGTCAGGTAAAGTCTGCAGTGGAGAAATGTGAGCTGATTTGATCAAAAATGTAGAAAAAGTAAACTTATCACCTTCATCGTCTGCATCCACAGTGTCAAAAGAAGATTGGAATGAGTCTCACGGTCTGGAGGCATCACACACCATGGCAAAAACCGATGCAGACAGAATGAGAAAGTACAGGCGTAAAATCGACAAAGTGGGAAGTGAACATGGAATCGACCCCTCCCTCATTGCCGCCATCATCTCCAGAGAGTCCAGGGCTGGAAATACACTCCATAATGGCTGGGGAGACTATGACCCAGTCAGAAAAGAGTATAATGCCTGGGGATTGATGCAGGTTGTAATAGATACTACTGTTTTACACACATCCTCTTGGTTGAACCTCACATTACAATACAATGATAGCAGTGTGTATTCTCATTCCTGTAGGTTGATGTTAATCCTAATGGAGGTGATCACACTCCAGAGGGCGAATGGGACAGTAAGAAACACCTCCGCCAAGCCACCAAGATTTTGGTGGATTTCATCAAAAACATACAAGGCAAAAAAAGCTTTTCTGGCCTGAGCAAGGAGCAGCAGCTGAAAGGTTTGATTTAGCCAATAGACTCACACATGTACCGACTCTCTGCAGGCTTTGCTTAGCTTCATTCTCACTTGTATTTGTTTCTGCAGGAGGGATAGCAGCCTACAATACGGGGGATGGAAATGTCCATACTTATGAACGCGTGGATGAAAACACAACAGGCAAAGACTACTCCAATGATGTTGTTGCCAGAGCTCAGTGGTACAAAGAACATAGAAGTAGATGGGACTGTCTGCAATGAAAATCTCTTATAAACTATGAAGGAAACAGTCTGTTGATGATGATGATGATGATGATGATGTGTGCCCTGTGTCAGAACTTAAGCTAAATAAATATAATGCAAAGCAAACCCACCAACGATATTTGTGTTCTTTTGGAAAATACAGTCCTCTCTGTGTGACAGGGTGTCTGCAGGGTTCATCAAGTCCAACACAAGTCTTCTTGAGACCTTCTTAATGCCAAATAGGTCACAACTAAATATCTGTTTCACAATCACATCAGCCAATACATTTGGCCTACAATTACTGATTAATGCAGTATTTTTTCTGTATTGTCCAGCAGTATAGAACAATAATTCATGATTAAAGCTACCTGGAGAAATGATTGGATAGATAAACCAACTGAAAATGATTCATTTATTTAAGTTTTTTTTTTTCTCTTTTAAAATCAACTCTTGCTCATTATGTGACAATGAGCTTCATAACTACTGTGGCAAGCAGAAGTGACAGTATTTGCTGCAGGTCTGAACCAACTAAACAAGACAGAAGAGCCTCCTGCAGATACCCTGTGTGATCATTTGCTGTAATGCAGAAAAGTGTTATTCACTGTAGTCTTACGTACTTCATTGCACTGCTGTTGGGGCAGCTTTTGGATTTAGTGGATTTTGTGGATTTATATTACAAATCACTTTATATCAACGGTGCGCCACATGAATTCCACCAATCCGTTTCAATTGAAAGTGGCATCATGCGCAGGTAGTGTCAAACGTGTGTGTCAGAGCTACATTTCTGCAGCAAATCTGTGTTCTGTGGGGGGACAATAAAAGTTCAGCTGGACATAAACCTGGAGTTCTGGCCTCACATGATCACAGATCTGCAGAGAATATGGACAAATTGTGGGAAAATGAACAGCATTTCCCTGGAAAAACTCCCATGATTTCAAAACTGAATTCATTGACTTCTTCAATAATGCCATTTATTATCTGTTGAGAAACAAAACAAAACAAAAAACACAAATAATGGTAAACATTCTTGTACATAAATATAAAACACAGTGTGAAACATGAGAGTAACTCAGAATAAGACCAGTATCTTTCTTCCCTCAGTTAAATGCAAAATATAAACTATAGCTTTGGATGTAAGATTTGACCTGATCATAACAATAACACAGCCAGTAGCTTTGTGTCCTGATTGTGTTTCTGCTGGTGGAGGAATGAAGATGTGGACTTGGCTGTGTCAGTCAGCGGTAGGTGCAGTGGTGCTCCTGGTGCTGCCTCAGGTCCACTTTGTGCTGGAAGCCGTAGAGAGATAAAGCTGCAGTACTATTAATCCACAAACATGACAATAAAACACAGGGACTTCTGATATTTAAAAAAAATAATAATAACACTTGCATACTTTTACTTTTATCAGGGTTTGAAGCAGGACTTTTACTTGCAGTGGAGCGTTTTCACAGTGTGCTATTACTACTTTAGAAAAGGATCCGGATACTTCTTCCACCACTGCTTAGTGCTCAGTGTTGCAAATGATTCCAATAAAGATTGATAATAAGAAAAAAATGATATGCCACGAATTGAAACACGGTGAAACTGGATGCCATTGGAGGTTTGTGAATTAGTGCACAAAATGAGAAATGTACTTAAATTCTCAGAAAATGTCACAGGGTTTGGTTGGTGGCTGGTGGGGGTTCAGTTTGGGGATACTATGAAGGAGATTCAGTTTCCGTTCAAGTTAGCTGCAGAAACTAACTCAGTTCTGTTTTTGCTTGTGTTCAGTTCTGTCCACAGGTCTGGCCTCTTTAGTCCCAGTTCACCTGCACTCTCACAGCGAGGTGAGCTCACAGCAGCAGTATTTCTGTTTGTCTTCTGAGTGAGATGCTGAGGTGCCTCTTTAGACTGTTAACCATTCTATAACCACGATCAATATGTTTTATTTGTGAAGGGGCTCGAATTGTATGGCTGTGATTGACGGAGGATTTTGTTTTATACCTCTTGCTGTCAGCTCCAAAAATAAACGGAGACCGCCTCCAAAGACATCCATGGTTTGGGCCTCCTTCTCCCAACACATTGCAGAGTACTCTAGAGTCCACCGGTTGCATATGGTCACACCCTGCACGGTCTTGTTTCCCTTCCGGTTTCCTGTTTGTTGAACTCTGAATGCGACTGCAGAAAATATTAACTGCTCCTTGGAAATGTTGCTTTCTCAAGCACAGAGGCAAGACTGGACTGAATGGAGGACATCTGTTTCCACCTGTTTGATGCACATCTGCAGTGATAAGTGAGCAGACCTGACATCTGAAGTGTTACACAACTGTGCCCATTGAAAGAGAGCAAAGTTTAAAGCATCAAGTTCAACATTTCCATTTACACAGATGTCAGCTGAGGTCTCTTTGTTTCATTAATGTCATGATTTTCTCCTCTTGCTCCACAGGCAATCCAGGGGGAGCAGCTGCATTTACATCTTTGCCTAGTTTACAGCCTGCTGCAGTAAGCTGCGGTGATGCTGTTCCTGTAAGACAGTCAGGGCTATTTCTTTTAAGTCAGTTGCTTTCCCCTCTTGCTTCGCTCGCCCTCCATCCCGGCCTGCTGAATAACCCCCTCTTCAGGCGAGAAAAAAACGGACACCCTGCGTGCTTACACACCAAAGAGTGGACAGAGGGACGCTGTGCTGCAGATCTCACCTTCCAGTTTCAAGGCGACTCTCAGAAGTGGAAGCAGGAAAGATGGGTAGGTGCTTTTGTCATTTTACTGTTGTTAGAAGTTCACTTTTATCTGTGAACATGCTTGTGGTATAAACACTGAAGAACGAAACACTGAAATATTTTTTCTTACGGAACCATAGTCAGTCTGATCACCTTACCTTTACGCTGAGTCTTTATATTTTAAAAGGTGACATTGTAACAACACACTTTATTTGTCCTTCACCACGTTCTGTTTTTGTGTCTGTGTAGAATCTGTTGTGCCAGGCACGCAGCACTACTTTTGTTCTTTGTTGTAAAGATGTGTAGGTTTATGTAACGGAAGCTACCTTGAAGTCCTCACGCTTTGTGCTAATGTTGATGTGTAGGTGTGTTGATGAAAAATAGTCTAATAAATGGAACATTTGCAGGTTATGGAAACATCATGGACGTTCAGACTACTGGCGCTTCAATGCAAACATCTCAGCAGGATAGGCTGGGCTATTCAGGTAAACTCTGCAATGGAGAAACAAGAGCTGATTTGATCAAAAATGTAGAAAAAGTAAAGTTATCGCCTTCATCATCTGCATCCACAGTGCTTCAATATCTGTGGACTGGCAGGGGGGAAAATTAAGTTGTTGCACTGAGGCCATAATCATGTCCTCTGACTTGTATCTGAAGGTGTGAGGGCATCACACGCCATGGCACAAGAAGATGCAGGCAGAATGGAAACGTACAGGTCTAGAATCAACGAAGTGGGAAGTGAACATGGAATCGACCCCGCTCTCATTGCTGCCATCATCTCCAGAGAGTCCAGGGCTGGAAATGCACTCAAAGATGGCTGGGGAGACTATGACCCAGTCAGAGGAGTGTATAATGCCTGGGGATTGATGCAGGTTGTAATAGATACTACTGTTTTACACACATCCTCTTGGTTGAACCTCACATTACAATACAATGATAGCAGTGTGTATTCTCATTCCTGTAGGTTGATGTTAATCCTAATGGAGGTAATCACACTCCAGAGGGCGAATGGGACAGTGAGCAACACCTCCGCCAAGCCACCGGGATTTTGGTGTATTTCATCAAAAAGATGCAACACAAATTTTCTGGCCTGAGCAAGGAGCAGCAGCTGAAAGGTTTGATTTAGCCAATAGACTCACACATGCACCGACTCTCTGCAGGCTTTGCTTAGCTTCATTCTCACTTGTATTTGTTTCTGCAGGAGGGATAGCAGCCTACAATATGGGGGATGGAAATGTCCATACTTATGAACAAGTGGATGAAAAAACAACAGGCAGAGACTACTCCAATGATGTTGTTGCCAGAGCTCAGTGGTACAAAACGCATGGAGGCTTTTAACAGCTGGGACTGTCCACACTGAAAATCATGATGAAATACTCTGATGATGATGATGATGATTGATGATTGATGATGTGTGTCCTGTGTCAGAACTTAAGCTAAATAAATATAACGCAAAACAAACCCACCAATGATATTTCTGTTCTTTTGGAAAATACAGTCCTCTCTGTGTGACAGGGTGTCATCAAGTTCAACCTAAGTCTTCTTGAGACCTTTTTAATTCATTTTACCACATTTTTAATACCGATCTGTTTCAACGGAAAGTGCCATCATGTATAAGAACTATCAAACATGTGTGTCAGGGCTTCATTTCTACAGTAAATCTGTGTTCTGTGGAGGGAAATGCAAGTGCAGCTGCATTAAAACTTTGGAGTTCTGCCCTCACATGATTGCAGATCTGCAGAGAATATGGACAAATCATGTGGGAAAGACGAGAACATCTCCCTACAAAGTGAATTTACTGGCTGATATCTTTATTGTTGCCAGTCATCATTAATTTGCTCTGTCAAATGAATAATTTCAGAGTTAAAGCCTCCCTGTGTCTGTTACACTCTGTGGGGTTATTCTTAAATCATGTTTTTTCATGATTCATAGTCATGTGGCAACTATTCAGGCCTGAGGAAGGGATTCCTCTGCAGGGGAGAGCAGAAGCAAGATTAGGCAGTGATAGCGAAGCGGAAACTAACCAGTAAACATGCCCAGCCTATGAAGCAAACATGAGTGAGGAGAGGGTGAGGGCTCTCGTTTGAGAGTAAAAACTAATCATAGCTAGTCTGGTGGGTGGCAGCAGTATTCACTCTTCTCTGTCTGCCAGGACACATTAATAAGGAGTCAAGAGGTACTGATTTCCTAATAAATGTACTGATGGATATTCATGGTAATGGTCTGGAATAACAAAGAAAAATACAGGATACCTCAAGGTAAAGCATACCCAGCAACCTTCATCATACAAATGACATCAATAACTTTGAACAACATAAACATCAACCAGTGAGCAAAGAGACTGCATATTGAGTGCCTGGTTATGCTGGAAGTCAGTCGAGCAGCCTGCACAAACTCCATTACAAATACAAAGGATTCATGCTGTTTGCTATGCCGCATGAGAAGAGCTAACACTGCCCTCTAGTGGCTAAGTTTTACAACTGCAAGGTGACTGGACATAATTAGGACACACTACATCGGCACCACACGTTTCTGCAAGTTAGCATGCAAGTCTGTATCCTCATGTTACAGATTTAAAATATGAGGCTCGTTAACCAAACATGCACAGAAGTCTCTGGATACCACAGAGCATTTCAAAACATCACACGGTAATAACTTAACTATTCCAACTCAAAGGCTTCGGCTGAAATTCAATCCCAAATACAACAGAAAGGGTAACTACCTCACTTCTCAGTCACCCACTTTTTGGCACCAGCAGAATGAATGGAGGGCATCTGTTTCGACTTGTTTGATTTACACCTGCTGTGGTAAGTGAGCAGACCTGACATCTCAAATGTCACACAACTGTGGTCATGGAAAAAGAGCAAAGCTTCAAGATTCAAGTTCCACATTTTCATTTACACAGATGCCATCTGAGGTCTCTTTGTTCCACTTTCATTGTCACCCAGCACAGGAAGGAAACTCATGCTCAGGTCAACCTTTCAGGGTGTGCCTGATGCCCTCAGTGCTGAACTTTTGACCGTGTAACTTTAGAACATGAAAATAAAACATTTCTCTTAGATTGAATTTGAGAAACACACAAGCTCAAATCCAGTAAAATGTCTTTAATTCTGACAGTGACTAACAGTAAGATTACTCAGAATAAAGTTCATGGTAAAAGACTGAGTATCACCTCCACAGATTTCAGTTGCTGGTCTTCAAAATTTCAATCATTATCAACTTCTGATAAGGACTTAAAATGAAACAGATGTAGATGTAAGCAAAGTTGATGTACCTGCATGATATTTGCAATTTCTGGGTTGTATCAGCTAAAATAAATGTAATGGAAAAAAGTAATATAGACGTGTGAATTTTTATTTACAAATCTCAATATTCCTAAAATGAAAGGGAGTTTCCAGGTGGAGCAGTTGCATTTTCTGCTTTGCCTAGTTCACAGCCTGCTGCAGTAAGCTGTTCCTGTTACACAGCCACAGAGATGGGAAGTAACGACGTACAAGTAACGAAGTACTGTAACGAAGTACATTTTTTTGGTATCTGTACTTTACTGAGTATTTATTTTTCTGAGTACTTTTTACTTTTATCCGTTACATGCTTTAGGTAGCGTGCTTGTTTTTTCCACGCTAACTCACTTCAGTAACTTCAACGAGAGATTCGTTAATGTGAGGACTATGGAACCGAACCAGGCAGCAACATGTCCGACACAGAGGTGCAGGACAGTGAAGTGGCAGCAGTAAACCCTGACGACTCCACGTCGGAGGACGAGCCAGGTGGACGGGACGAACAGGCTCCTGCCCAGAATTACCACCCATGGCCTTACGTGTTTGGGGTTGTGTTTAGAGACAGTGTTTTATCAGAATGTTCATGGTTTGAGTACCTCAATTCAGTTGATTCAGAAAATGCCTAAAATTCATTTCATTGAGCAGCTAGCGTGGGTCTACAGTAGCCCTGTACCGTGTGATACTGTAGTTCTCAGATGGACTCAAACTCAACTTGATATGTTTCTAAGACCCGATTTGTATGGACTAAATCCAGCCTGAATCAGATCTGTACCATATTCAGACTCAACTCTGATTGGTATTAACATCACGTGACCATTAAAACCAGTCAGAATTCAATCTGTTTGTGGCACAGATCTGATTCAGGCTGGATTTGGGGCCTATGAGTGTGTTGTGATTAGTGTTGCTGCCTGGTTCGGTTCCGCAGTCCTCACATCAATGGATCTCTTGTTGAAGTTACTTAAGTTGGTTAATGTGAGAACAACACTACCTGCAGCCTGTGAGTTGAGAAAGGCGTGTGTGTGTGTTTCTGGGTTTATGCCCATTAAAATTTCAGAGCCAGTCTGTATGTTTTGCTGAACCTGAAGGTGAAAAATGTTAAGCAGAGGGGAAGATGGGCAGAATAAAAAGGAGGTGGACAGAAATTGGGGATGATAAGATGGAGGAAGGTGATGGGTTTGTTTAAAAAGCACGTTGGTTTTTTTGTTACTCTAAATTTGTTTACAGCCAAGTTGTCTCTAATTTACACTGACGGCTACATCCAGCCTGAATCAGATCTGTACCATATTCAGACTGAACTCTGATTGGTATTAACATCACGTGACCATTAAAACCAGTCGGAATTCAGTCCGTTTGTGGCACAGATCTGATTCAGGCTGGTGGCTGGATTTGGCTGCTGCCTGCCAGTGTAATTGGGGAGGAAAGAGATGGGTGGAAAATAGAGGAAGGTGAGGGGTTTATGTTTACGAAGCACTTTTCTTTTTGTTTTTTTGCTCTTAACTTAAGTTCAATGCATTCTGTACACATGGCTGAAACACTTATTTACTGTACACATGTACTTGACTGTGCTGCTGTCTGATTAAAAATATAAACTTGATTTCAAGAGGTGGGTCTACTTTCCATGATACTTTACATCAGTTTGGAAACCAATCCTTGGCCAATGGCCAGTTTTAACTAAGACGTGTTTGGAGTTTAACGTTAAGACCTGATTAAATGTTTGATCACATAAATGTCCTCTAAATCCTAACAGTCTTCTGAAAAAAAAAGGTTTCTATATCAGCACAAACCTGTTTGAAGATGCTCATAGTGCTGCGCCATGAGCTTGTAGATCTGTTATTTATGAAAGTGTAATTGTATAAGTGTTTAAAATCTAAAGTGATACAGATCAGGTCCTAACGGGTTAATAGCCTTCAAATTACCCATTATATGATGTGAGGTTAAGAGGTTACAGTTGGCTTTACACAGAAACGACTGGTAAAAAAAAATACTTTGTATTTTTACTCTAAAAGTACATTTCATAGACTGTACTTTTCACTTTTTACTTGAGTAATTATTTCAGTGAGTACTTTTACTTTTACCAAAGTCTTTTTTTTTTCACAAGTACTTGTACTTTTACTGAGTACAGAATGTGAGTACTTTTCCCATCTCTGCACAGCCAGGGCTATCTGATCCTAAACCCCTCTTTAGCCGAGAAATTGGACAGCAGACAACATGAGGAAGCCAAAGTGAAACCAAAAGTAAACCACAGGTATAAATATAGTCGTCCTGCTTGCCCACCCATAGAGTGGACAGAGGGGCGCTGTGCTGCAGGGCAGAATAGAGTAACAGGCGAGATAAAGTCAGTGATAGTGGAACTTAAACTAGCCATTAAACACACCTGCAGTGAACAGAGGGACAGTGTGCAACAGGTCTGTTGGTGATAGTTCCAGTATTCAGCTTCAAGTGGACCGTCTCAGGAGAAAATGGGAGCTGGTAAGAGCTTGTGCTGTTTAAAATCCATAAAGCGCTTGTGGTGTATAAACCCACGACCCTGAAGAGGAAATACTGGAATGTTTGTGTTGAAGCTGTGCAGCAGTCTGGACTATGTCTGTGGTGCTCAATAGTCTGGTTATTAACATTTTTGTACGTTATGTTACTTTTGTGTTTCAGTTTTCACATATTTTTCAACTTCAAGCCAGTCCGACAGCTCAGGTAAACTCTGCAGTGGACAAACACGAGCCTATTTGATCTGACTATGTTTCGTAAGATGAAAGGGAGTTTCCAGGCGGAGCTGTTGCATTTTCTGCTTTGCCTAGTTCTGGGGCTGGGCGATAAAATGATAACCATATGTCTCGCGACACATACGTAATCGATATCAATAATAAAAAAAAACACGTTCGACAGTTCGAGGAGTGAGATAAGTAGAAAGTGGGCGCTGCAACGAGCGAAAAAAATTGTCGATAAAACAGGGAACGTCAGCTCGCCAGTATGACAGTTTTTTGGATTTTATAAGTCGGACCGTAGTGAGACCAGTGTGGTCTGTAAAGTATGCAAGACCGTCGTCCCCACCAAGACCGGTTAATACCACAAACCTGTTTAACCACCTTAGCCGCGCTCACCCTTCGGAGCGCAGCCGTATTCGCCAACGTCCAACATCCGTACCGCAGCACCGCCGCACAAGCAGCAGACCGCCATGCAGAGGTGCTCTGCTTCAGCGCCTTATGATAAATCATCGAAAAGGCACAAAGACATAGCGGAGGCAGTGGCATCATATAGATAAAGACATACTTCCGCTGAGCACTGTGGAGAAGACAGCTTATAAAAACCTCTTACACGTTTTTTTTTTTTTTTTTTTTTTTTTTAGCACACTTGCAATAAAAATATAATTAAATAGTGCACCATGTTTAGAGTAAGAATTACTAAAGTTACTCATATGTCTAGGCTGGTTTTATAGTTCAATCAGTGTTACTGTCTCTCATGTTTTTTTTGTTGTATGTTACAGATGTCAAGTCTACCTCAGTTTCTGCTTTGTTTACAAAACGCTGCACATGTTTGAAAACATTTTATTCACCAGAAGGTGAATCAGCTTGTGAACTTCCTGACCCTAAACCTGCAGAAAAAAAGTTCTCAGGTTTCTCTCTGTTTACATTTTTACACTTTTATTTACATTTATTATTTGTGTGTTTTCTATGGTCGTGTTGACATTTCCTTTCCGTTCTGTCTTGAGAGCTGAGGGGATCATAATCAGAGGAAGGTTAAATTTAAAATAAAAATGTTTAAATTTAATGTATTTTTCTCCTGGTCCTTATTTTAAATAGGTCATAAAAAATATCAATAATTATCTCTATCGACCGATATAAAACACTTATCTCGTGATACCGTTTTCAGCCATATCGCCCAGCCCTACCTAGTTCACAGCCTGCTGCAGTCAGCTGTAGTGATGCTGTTCAGCTTCAAGTGGACCGTCTCAGGAGAAAATGGGAAATGGTAAGAGCTTGTGCTGTTTAAAATCCATAAAGCGCTTGTGGTGTATAAACCCACAACCCTGAAGAGGAAATACTGGAATGTTTGTGTTGAAGCTGTGCAGCAGTCTGGACTATGTCTGTGGTGCTCAATAGTCTGGTTATTAACATTTTTGTACGTTATGTTACTTTTGTGTTTCTGTTTTCAAAGATTCATCAACTTCAAGCCAGTCCGACTGCTCAGGTAAACTCTGCAGTGGACAAACACGAGCCTATTTGATCTGATGAGCATAATCATGAAGCTTGCATCTACAATAACCATCTATATATATCTGCAGTCAAACTACAGTCAGTGCACTGACTGGAAGATCGATGCATAGACGTCTTTGTGCTAATGTTGATGTGTAGGTGTGTTGATGAAAAGTAGTCTAATTAATGGAACATTTGCAGGTTATGGAAACATCATGAAAGTTCAAACTTCTGGTGCTTCGTGGGACACAGCTCAGCAGGATGGGCCGGGGTCAGGTAAAGTCTGCAGTGGAGAAATGTGAGCTGATTTGATCAAAAATGTAGAAAAAGTAAACTTATCACCTTCATCGTCTGCATCCACAGTGTCAAAAGAAGATTGGAATGAGTCTCACGGTCTGGAGGCATCACACACCATGGCAAAAACCGATGCAGACAGAATGAGAAAGTACAGGCGTAAAATCGACAAAGTGGGAAGTGAACATGGAATCGACCCCTCCCTCATTGCCGCCATCATCTCCAGAGAGTCCAGGGCTGGAAATACACTCCATAATGGCTGGGGAGACTATGACCCAGTCAGAAAAGAGTATAATGCCTGGGGATTGATGCAGGTTGTAATAGATACTACTGTTTTACACACATCCTCTTGGTTGAACCTCACATTACAATACAATGATAGCAGTGTGTATTCTCATTCCTGTAGGTTGATGTTAATCCTAATGGAGGTGATCACACTCCAGAGGGCGAATGGGACAGTAAGAAACACCTCCGCCAAGCCACCAAGATTTTGGTGGATTTCATCAAAAACATACAAGGCAAAAAAAGCTTTTCTGGCCTGAGCAAGGAGCAGCAGCTGAAAGGTTTGATTTAGCCAATAGACTCACACATGTACCGACTCTCTGCAGGCTTTGCTTAGCTTCATTCTCACTTGTATTTGTTTCTGCAGGAGGGATAGCAGCCTACAATACGGGGGATGGAAATGTCCATACTTATGAACGAGTGGATGAAAACACAACAGGCAAAGACTACTCCAATGATGTTGTTGCCAGAGCTCAGTGGTACAAAGAACATAGAAGTAGATGGGACTGTCTGCAATGAAAATCTCTTATAAACTATGAAGGAAACAGTCTGTTGATGATGATGATGATGATGATGTGTGCCCTGTGTCAGAACTTAAGCTAAATAAATATAATGCAAAGCAAACCCACCAACGATATTTGTGTTCTTTTGGAAAATACAGTCCTCTCTGTGTGACAGGGTGTCTGCAGGGTTCATCAAGTCCAACACAAGTCTTCTTGAGACCTTCTTAATGCCAAATAGGTCACAACTAAATATCTGTTTCACAATCACATCAGCCAATACATTTGGCCTACAATTACTGATTAATGCAGTATTTTTTCTGTATTGTCCAGCAGTATAGAACAATAATTCATGATTAAAGCTACCTGGAGAAATGATTGGATAGATAAACCAACTGAAAATGATTCATTTATTTAAGTTTTTTTTTTTCTCTTTTAAAATCAACTCTTGCTCATTATGTGACAATGAGCTTCATAACTACTGTGGCAAGCAGAAGTGACAGTATTTGCTGCAGGTCTGAACCAACTAAACAAGACAGAAGAGCCTCCTGCAGATACCCTGTGTGATCATTTGCTGTAATGCAGAAAAGTGTTATTCACTGTAGTCTTACGTACTTCATTGCACTGCTGTTGGGGCAGCTTTTGGATTTAGGAGGTTTGTGGATTTATATTATAAATCACTTTATATCAACGGTGCGCCACATGAATTCCACCAATCTGTTTCAATTGAAAGTGCCATCATGCGCAGGTAGTGTCAAACGTGTGTGTCAGAGCTACATTTCTGCAGCAAATCTGTGTTCTGTGGGGGGACAATAAAAGTTCAGCTGGACATAAACCTGGAGTTCTGGCCTCACATGATCACAGATCTGCAGAGAATATGGACAAATTGTGCGAAAATGAACAGCATTTCCCTGGAAAAACTCCCATGATTTCAAAACCGAATTCATTGACTTCTTCAATAATGCCATTTATTATCTGTTGAGAAACAAAACAAAACAAAAAACACACATAATGGTAAACATTCTTGTACATAAATATAAAACACAGTGTGAAACATGAGAGTAACTCAGAATAAGACCAGTATCTTTCTTCCCTCAGTTAAATGCAAAATATAAACTATAGCTTTGGATGTAAGATTTGACCTGATCATAACAATAACACAGCCAGTAGCTTTGTGTCCTGATTGTGTTTCTGCTGGTGGAGGAATGAAGATGTGGACTTGGCTGTGTCAGTCAGCGGTAGGTGCAGTGGTGCTCCTGGTGCTGCCTCAGGTCCACTTTGTGCTGGAAGCCGTAGAGAGATAAAGCTGCAGTACTATTAATCCACAAACATGACAATAAAACACAGGGACTTCTGATATTTAAAAAAAATAATAATAACACTTGCATACTTTTACTTTTATCAGGGTTTGAAGCAGGACTTTTACTTGCAGTGGAGCGTTTTCACAGTGTGCTATTACTACTTTAGAAAAGGATCCGGATACTTCTTCCACCACTGCTTAGTGCTCAGTGTTGCAAATGATTCCAATAAAGATTGATAATAAGAAAAAAATGATATGCCACGAATTGAAACACGGTGAAACTGGATGCCATTGGAGGTTTGTGAATTAGTGCACAAAATGAGAAATGTACTTAAATTCTCAGAAAATGTCACAGGGTTTGGTTGGTGGCTGGTGGGGGTTCAGTTTGGGGATACTATGAAGGAGATTCAGTTTCCGTTCAAGTTAGCTGCAGAAACTAACTCAGTTCTGTTTTTGCTTGTGTTCAGTTCTGTTCACAGGTCTGGCCTCTTTAGTCCCAGTTCACCTGCACTCTCACAGCGAGGTGAGCTCACAGCAGCAGTATTTCTGTTTGTCTTCTGAGTGAGATGCTGAGGTGCCTCTTTAGACTGTTAACCATTCTATAACCACGATCAATATGTTTTATTTGTGAAGGGGCTCGAATTGTATGGCTGTGATTGACGGAGGATTTTGTTTTATACCTCTCGCTGTCAGCTCCAAAAATAAACGGAGACGGCCTCCAAAGACATCCATGGTTTGGGCCTCCTTCTCCCAACACATTGCAGAGTACTCTAGAGTCCACCGGTTGCATATGGTCACACCCTGCACTGTCTTGTTTCCCTTCCGGTTTCCTGTTTGTTGAACTCTGAATGCGACTGCAGAAAATATTAACTGCTCCTTGGAAATGTTGCTTTCTCAAGCACAGAGGCAAGACTGGACTGAATGGAGGACATCTGTTTCCACCTGTTTGATGCACATCTGCAGTGATAAGTGAGCAGACCTGACATCTGAAGTGTTACACAACTGTGCCCATTGAAAGAGAGCAAAGTTTAAAGCATCAAGTTCAACATTTCCATTTACACAGATGTCAGCTGAGGTCTCTTTGTTTCATTAATGTCATGATTTTCTCCTCTTGCTCCACAGGCAATCCAGGGGGAGCAGCTGCATTTACATCTTTGCCTAGTTTACAGCCTGCTGCAGTAAGCTGCGGTGATGCTGTTCCTGTAAGACAGTCAGGGCTATTTCTTTTAAGTCAGTTGCTTTCCCCTCTTGCTTCGCTCGCCCTCCATCCAGGCCTGCTGAATAACCCCCTCTTCAGGCGAGAAATGGAATAGCAGACTAGACGAGGAAGTCATTGTGAAACCAAAAGTGAACACATAGGCTTAAAAACGGGCACCCTGCGTGCTTACACACCAAAGAGTGGACAGAGGGACGCTGTGCTGCAGATCTCACCTTCCAGTTTCAAGGCGACTCTCAGAAGTGGAAGCAGGAAAGATGGGTAGGTGCTTTTGTCATTTTACTGTTGTTCGAAGTTCACTTTTATCTGTGAACATGCTTGTGGTATAAACACTGAAGAACGAAACACTGAAATATTTTTTCTTATGGAACCATAGTCAGTCTGATCACCTTACCTTTACGCTGAGTCTTTATATTTTAAAAGGTGACATTGTAACAACACACTTTATTTGTCCTTCACCACGTTCTGTTTTTGTGTCTGTGTAGAATCTGTTGTGCCAGGCACGCAGCACTACTTTTGTTCTTTGTTGTAAAGATGTGTAGGTTTATGTAACGGAAGCTACCTTGAAGTCCTCACGCTTTGTGCTAATGTTGATGTGTAGGTGTGTTGATGAAAAATAGTCTAATAAATGGAACATTTGCAGGTTATGGAAACATCATGGACGTTCAGACTACTGGCGCTTCAATGCAAACATCTCAGCAGGATAGGCTGGGCTATTCAGGTAAACTCTGCAATGGAGAAACAAGAGCTGATTTGATCAAAAATGTAGAAAAAGTAAAGTTATCGCCTTCATCATCTGCATCCACAGTGCTTCAATATCTGTGGACTGGCAGGGGGGAAAATTAAGTTGTTGCACTGAGGCCATAATCATGTCCTCTGACTTGTATCTGAAGGTGTGAGGGCATCACACGCCATGGCACAAGAAGATGCAGGCAGAATGGAAACGTACAGGTCTAGAATCAACGAAGTGGGAAGTGAACATGGAATCGACCCCGCTCTCATTGCTGCCATCATCTCCAGAGAGTCCAGGGCTGGAAATGCACTCAAAGATGGCTGGGGAGACTATGACCCAGTCAGAGGAGTGTATAATGCCTGGGGATTGATGCAGGTTGTAATAGATACTACTGTTTTACACACATCCTCTTGGTTGAACCTCACATTACAATACAATGATAGCAGTGTGTATTCTCATTCCTGTAGGTTGATGTTAATCCTAATGGAGGTAATCACACTCCAGAGGGCGAATGGGACAGTAAGCAACACCTCCGCCAAGCCACCGGGATTTTGGTGTATTTCATCAAAAAGATGCAACACAAATTTTCTGGCCTGAGCAAGGAGCAGCAGCTGAAAGGTTTGATTTAGCCAATAGACTCACACATGCACCGACTCTCTGCAGGCTTTGCTTAGCTTCATTCTCACTTGTATTTGTTTCTGCAGGAGGGATAGCAGCCTACAATATGGGGGATGGAAATGTCCATACTTATGAACGAGTGGATGAAAAAACAACAGGCAGAGACTACTCCAATGATGTTGTTGCCAGAGCTCAGTGGTACAAAACGCATGGAGGCTTTTAACAGCTGGGACTGTCCACACTGAAAATCATGATGAAATACTCTGATGATGATGATGATGATGATGATTGATGATGTGTGTCCTGTGTCAGAACTTAAGCTAAATAAATATAACGCAAAACAAACCCACCAATGATATTTCTGTTCTTTTGGAAAATACAGTGCTCTCTGTGTGACAGGGTGTCATCAAGTTCAACCTAAGTCTTCTTGAGACCTTTTTAATTCATTTTACCACATTTTTAATACCGATCTGTTTCAACAGAAAGTGCCATCATGTATAAGAACTATCAAACATGTGTGTCAGGGCTTCATTTCTACAGTAAATCTGTGTTCTGTGGAGGGAAATGCAAGTGCAGCTGCATTAAAACTTTGGAGTTCTGCCCTCACATGATTGCAGATCTGCAGAGAATATGGACAAATCATGTGGGAAAGACGAGAACATCTCCCTACAAAGTGAATTTACTGGCTGATATCTTTATTGTTGCCAGTCATCATTAATTTGCTCTGTCAAATGAATAATTTCAGAGTTAAAGCCTCCCTGTGTCTGTTACACTCTGTGGGGTTATTCTTAAATCATGTTTTTTCATGATTTATAGTCATGTGGCAACTATTCAGGCCTGAGGAAGGGATTCCTCTGCAGGGGAGAGCAGAAGCAAGATTAGGCAGTGATAGCGAAGCGGAAACTAGCCAATAAACATGCCCAGCCTATGAAGCAAACATGAGTGAGGAGAGGGTGAGGGCTCTCGTTTGAGAGTAAAAACTAATCATAGCTAGTCTGGTGGGTGGCAGCAGTATTCACTCTTCTCTGTCTGCCAGGACACATTAATAAGGAGTCAAGAGGTACTGATTTCCTAATAAATGTACTGATGGATATTCATGGTAATGGTCTGGAATAACAAAGAAAAATACAGGATACCTCAAGGTAAAGCATACCCAACAACCTTCATCATACAAATGACATCAATAACTTTGAACAACATAAACATCAACCAGTGAGCAAAGAGACTGCATAATGAGTGCCTGGTTATGCTGGAAGTCAGTCGAGCAGCCTGCACAAACTCCATTACAAATACAAAGGATTCATGCTGTTTGCTATGCCGCATGAGAAGAGCTAACACTGCCCTCTGGTGGCTAAGTTTTACAACTGCAAGGTGACTGGACACAATTAGGACACACTACATCGGCACCACACGTTTCTGCAAGTTAGCATGCAAGTCTGTATCCTCATGTTACACATTTAAAATATGAGGCTCGTTAACCAAACATGCACAGAAGTCTCTGGATACCACAGAGCATTTCAAAACATCACACGGTAATAACTTAACTATTCCAACTCAAAGGCTTCGGCTGAAATTCAATCCCAAATACAACAGAAAGGGTAACTACCTCACTTCTCAGTCACCCACTTTTTGGCACCAGCAGAATGAATGGAGGGCATCTGTTTCGACTTGTTTGATTTACACCTGCTGTGGTAAGTGAGCAGACCTGACATCTCAAATGTCACACAACTGTGGTCATGGAAAAAGAGCAAAGCTTCAAGATTCAAGTTCCACATTTTCATTTACACAGATGCCACCTGAGGTCTCTTTGTTCCACTTTCATTGTCACCCAGCACAGGAAGGAAACTCATGCTCAGGTCAACCTTTCAGGGTGTGCCTGATGCCCTCAGTGCTGAGCTTTTGACCGTGTAACTTTAGAACATGAAAATAAAACATTTCTCTTAGATTGAATTTGAGAAACACACAAGCTCAAATCCAGTAAAATGTCTTTAATTCTGACAGTGACTAACAGTAAGATTACTCAGAATAAAGTTCATGGTAAAAGACTGAGTATCACCTCCACAGATTTCAGTTGCTGGTCTTCAAAATTTCAATCATTATCAACATCTGACAAGGACTTAAAATGAAACAGATGTAGATGTAAGCAAAGTTGATGTACCTGCATGATATTTGCAATTTCTGGGTTGTATCAGCCAAAATAAATGTAATGGAAAAAAAGTAATATAGACTTGTGTGAATTTTTATTTACAAATCTCAACATTCCTAAAATGAAAGGGAGTTTCCAGGTGGAGCAGTTGCATTTTCTGCTTTGCCTAGTTCACAGCCAGCTGCAGTAAGCTGTTCCTGTTACACAGCCAGGGCTATCTGATCCTAAACCCCTCTTTAGGCGAGAAATTGGACAGCAGACAACATGAGGAAGCCAAAGTGAAACCAAAAGTAAACCACAGGTATAAATATGGTCGTCCTGCTTGCCCACCCATAGAGTGGACAGAGGGGCGCTGTGCTGCAGGGCAGAATAGAGTAACAGGCGAGATAAAGTCAGTGATAGTGGAACTTAAACTAGCCATTAAACACACCTGCAGTGAACAGAGGGACAGTGTGCAACAGCTCTGTCGGTGATAGTTCCAGTATTCAGCTTCAAGTGGACCGTCTCAGGAGAAAATGGGAAATGGTAAGAGCTTGTGCTGTTTAAAATCCATAAAGCGCTTGTGGTGTATAAACCCACAACCCTGAAGAGGAAATACTGGAATGTTTGTGTTGAAGCTGTGCAGCAGTCTGGACTATGTCTGTGGTGCTCAATAGTCTGGTTATTAACATTTTTGTACGTTATGTTACTTTTGTGTTTCTGTTTTCAAAGATCCATCAACTGCAAGCCAGTCCGACAGCTCAGGTAAACTCTGCAGTGGACAAACACGAGCCTATTTGATCTGACTATGTTTCGTAAGATGAAAGGGAGTTTCCAGGCGGAGCTGTTGCATTTTCTGCTTTGCCTAGTTCTGGGGCTGGGCGATAAAACGATAACCATATGTCTCGCGACACACACGTAATCAATATCAATAAAAAAAAAACACGTTCGACAGTTCGAGGAGTGAGATAAGTAGAAAGTGGGCGCTGCAACGAGCGAAAAAAATTGTCGATAAAACAGGGAACGTCAGCTCGCCAGTATGACAGTTTTTTGGATTTTATAAGTCGGACCGTAGTGAGACCAGTGTGGTCTGTAAAGTATGCAAGACCGTCGTCCCCACCAAGCAGTGTTGCCAGGTGGGAAATGTAGGATTATCGTACCAGAGACATAAAATTATCGTATTTTGAGGGAAATTATCGTACACCCGTCATAATCAAACTAAACAAGTCTATTGATGCGCTGTAATCACTCTAGTGTTGAATAGCGTCTAACAGGCACTCACGGCTTTGCGTCAATACGGAATGGATCAAAGAACGTCTCTGAATGGATTCATCACTTCTTTTCTTTTTTTTTCATTTCCTCACTCATGGGGCGGGCGCAGCGGACTATTCAGCCAATCATTACCGTTGTTCTGAGGCAAGCTCACATTTAGGAAAGCACGATTGGCTTGAAACGTGTCACATGGAAAGAGATGCCTTCAGGGTTCACAAAAAAAATCCGACAGACAGTTGCGGCGGGCTGATTACAACCGATTACAACCACACTTTCACGGAATGGTCAAATTATCGTATATTTGGCCTTTTTTGGGATTATTGATCGTACATCGTACGGAGGGCAAAATTATCGTACAAATACGATAATTATCGTCCACCTGGCAACACTGCCACCAAGACCGGTTAATACCACAACCTTGTTTAACCACCTTAGCCGCGCTCACCCTTCGGAGCGCAGCCGTATTCGCCAACGTCCAACATCCGTACCGCAGCACCGCCGCACAAGCAGCAGACCGCCATGCAGAGGTGCTCTGCTTCAGCGCCTTACGACAAATCATCTAAAAGGCACAAAGACATAACGGAGGCAGTGGCATCATATAGATAAAGACATACTTCCGCTGAGCACTGTGGAGAAGACAGCTTATAAAAACTTCTTACACGTTTTTTTTTTAAGCACACTTGCAATAAAAATATAATTAAATAGTGCACCGTGTTTAGAGTAAGAATTACTAAAGTTACTCATATGTCTAGGCTGGTTTTATAGTTCAATCAGTGTTACTGTCTCTCATGTTTGTTTTGTTGTATGTTACAGATGTCAAGTCTACCTCAGTTTCTGCTTTGTTTACAAAACGCTGCACATATTTGAAAATATTTTATTCACCAGAAGGTGAATCAGCTTGCGAACTTCCTGACCCTAAACCTGCAGAAAAAAAGTTCTCAGGTTTCTCTCTGTTTACATTTTTACACTTTTATTTACATTTATTATTTGTGTGTTTTCCATGGTTGTGTTGACATTTCCTTTCCTTTCTGCCTTGAGAGCTGAGGGGATTATAATCAGAGGAAGGTTAAATTTAAAATAAAAATGTTTAAATTTAATGTATTTTTCTCCTGGTCCTTATTTTAAATAGGTCATAAAAAATTATCTAAAATAATAAAATAAAATAAATAAAATAATTATCGATATTTACTATTGTTTTGGAAAAAGTAAACAATTGTCTTGGAAAAATATATAAATTTCTTGTTTTCCTCATGCCATATGTTGCTCCATACCCTAGCTTATGTGGACTTATGGCTACTTTTAGCTGTGAAATGCATGCACCATGCCGGAATAACCAAAAACAGGTTCTTTTGGCCCCTACAAGAGGATGTACTGTGGTATCCATTTGATGATGTGCTTGAGCTCATCCTGCCTCCTCAGCCCGTGACAGGACGTGATTCACGTCACATGCAAATTCAGAAAGACATCTGGGCAAGACTGTTTGACTAAATGATGAAAGAACCATAAATAGCAGGAACAACAGATCAGATAAACAAGAGACCATCAACATTCATATTCATTCATCAAACTTATTAGTTCAGAGTTTAGTGAACGCTCAATTTCCAGATTTTAGAGCAGACAGCAATGTACTTTTTTTTACTGCTAATATTTTAATGAATTAAAATCAATTTCAATTTGATTAAATGTTGTCATTCATTCAGCCCTGTTACAGTGTGTTCAACCCTGTTACTTGATACAATATCATACATTTTTTGATAATAATAACAAATATTAGATAAATGTTTATTGAACTGTATGCAAAGTTTAGAGGACAAGAAGAAAATATACGAAAACCTAATCTAATGTTCATTTTTAAGTATATTTTCATGATTTATGAAGACAGCTTGTACATTAAGTTGCAATATCTTCCTTGACAGTCAAATTATTATTATTTAGAATCAATTAAAATATACTTACAATAAGTTATTTTACAAAAGGGACAGGTGATTACCAAGACACTAGAAGAATAACTTTGAAAATGTTTTGGAATTATACTTATACAGGGATCAAATTGTCCCGTTACGGGGTTGAATTTAAAACAACCCAAGTGACAAAGAAATTCCTAATAATTTTTTAGATGTCATGCCTAAGGTGGGAAAACATAGTTTCTCAGAGGTTCAAACAGTCCTTCATCAGATGCAATGCTCAGAAACGCAGTTTTTTGTGGTATATTTTTCAGTAACCAGAGAAGCCAATGTGCACCGAATTCAGAGAATCAACATTAAACCCACAACCCTGAAGAGGAAATACTGGAATGTTTGTGTTGAAGCTGTGCAGCAGTCTGGACTATGTCTGTGGTGCTCAATAGTCTGGTTATTAACATTTTTGTACGTTATGTTACTTTTGTGTTTCTGTTTTCAAAGATTCATCAACTTCAAGCCAGTCCGACTGCTCAGGTAAACTCTGCAGTGGACAAACACGAGCCTATTTGATCTGATGAGCATAATCATGAAGCTTGCATCTACAATAACCATCTATATATATCTGCAGTCAAACTACAGTCAGTGCACTGACTGGAAGATCGATGCATAGACGTCTTTGTGCTAATGTTGATGTGTAGGTGTGTTGATGAAAAGTAGTCTAATAAATGGAACATTTGCAGGTTATGGAAACATCATGAAAGTTCAAACTTCTGGTGCTTCGTGGGACACAGCTCAGCAGGATGGGCCGGGGTCAGGTAAAGTCTGCAGTGGAGAAATGTGAGCTGATTTGATCAAAAATGTAGAAAAAGTAAACTTATCACCTTCATCGTCTGCATCCACAGTGCCAAAAGAAGAATGGACTGACTCTGACGGTCGGATGGCATCACGCACCATGGCAGAAACTGATGCAGACAGAATGAGAAAGTACAGGCGTAAAATCGACAAAGTGGGAAGTGAACATGGAATCGACCCCTCCCTCATTGCCGCCATCATCTCCAGAGAGTCCAGGGCTGGAAATGCACTCCATAATGGCTGGGGAGACTATGACCAAAAAAGAAAAGCGTATAATGCCTGGGGATTGATGCAGGTTGTAATAGATACTACTGTTTTACACACATCCTCTTGGTTGAACCTCACATTACAATACAATGATAGCAGTGTGTATTCTCATTCCTGTAGGTTGATGTTAATCCTAATGGAGGTAAACACACTCCAGAGGGCGAATGGGACAGTGAGAAACACCTCCGCCAAGCCACCAAGATTTTGGTGTATTTCATCAAAAACATACAAGGCAAAAAAAGCTTTTCTGGCCTGAGCAAGGAGCAGCAGCTGAAAGGTTTGATTTAGCCAATAGACTCACACATGCACCGACTCTCTGCAGGCTTTGCTTAGCTTCATTCTCACTTGTATTTGTTTCTGCAGGAGGGATAGCAGCCTACAATATGGGGGATGGAAATGTCCATACTTATGAACGCGTGGATGAAAACACAACAGGCAAAGACTACTCCAATGATGTTGTTGCCAGAGCTCAGTGGTACAAAACACATAGCAGTAGATGGGACTGACTGCAATGAAAATCTCTTATAAATTATGAAGGAAACAGTCTGTTGATGATGATGATGATGATGATGATGATGATGATGTGTGCCCTGTGTCAGAACTTAAGCTAAATAAATATAATGCAAAGCAAACCCACCAACGATATTTGTGTTCTTTTGGAAAATACAGTCCTCTCTGTGTGACAGGGTGTCTGCAGGGTTCATCAAGTCCAACACAAGTCTTCTTGAGACCTTCTTAATGCCACATAGGTCACAACTAAATATCTGTTTCACAATCACATCAGCCAATACATTTGGCCTACAATTACTGATTAATGCAGTATTTTTTCTGTATTGTCCAGCAGTATATAACAATAATTCATGATTAAAGCTACCTGGAGAAATGATTGGATAGATAAACCAACTGAAAATGATTCATTTATTTAATTTTTTTTTTTTCTCTTTTAAAATCAACTCTTGCTCATTATGTGACAATGAGCTTCATAACTACTGTGGCAAGCAGAAGTGACAGTATTTGCTGCAGGTATGAACCAACTAAACAAGACAGAAGAGCCTCCTGCAGATACCCTGTGTGATCATTTGCTGTAATGCAGAAAAGTGTTATTCACTGTAGTCTTACGTACTTCATTGCACTGCTGTTGGGGCAGCTTTTGGATTTAGGAGGTTTGTGGATTTATATTACAAATCACTTTATATCAACGGTGCGCCACATGAATTCCACCAATCTGTTTCAATTGAAAGTGCCATCATGCGCAGGTAGTGTCAAACGTGTGTGTCAGAGCTACATTTCTGCAGCAAATCTGTGTTCTGTGGGGGGACAATAAAAGTTCAGCTGGACATAAACCTGGAGTTCTGGCCTCACATGATCACAGATCTGCAGAGAATATGGACAAATTGTGCGAAAATGAACAGCATTTCCCTGGAAAAACTCCCATGATTTCAAAACTGAATTCATTGACTTCTTCAATAATGCCATTTATTATCTGTTGAGAAACAAAACAAAACAAAAAACACAAATAATGGTAAACATTCTTGTACATAAATATGAAACACAGTGTGAAACATGAGAGTAACTCAGAATAAGACCAGTATCTTTCTTCCCTCAGTTAAATGCAAAATATAAACTATAGCTTTGGATGTAAGATTTGACCTGATCATAACAATAACACAGCCAGTAGCTTTGTGTCCTGATTGTGTTTCTGCTGGTGGAGGAATGAAGATGTGGACTTGGCTGTGTCAGTCAGCGGTAGGTGCAGTGGTGCTCCTGGTGCTGCCTCAGGTCCACTTTGTGCTGGAAGCCGTAGAAGCAGCGCGGGCAGCGGTAAGGCCGGTCGTCCCGGTGTTTACGGCTGTGGGTGATGAGGTTGGAGCTCTGGCTGAATGCTTTCCCACATATCTGACACACATGAGGCTTCTCTCCTGACACACAAAGCACACAGCACAAGTCATTTGAATGCACAGGATGTTCAAGTTGTAAAGATTTAACAAACCCCTTCTGGCAGTTTGAACATTTGCCCAGCTGACTGCCTTACCCTAAGCAACAAGAAATATCACTTGAATTATTACATAACCTTATGTCACTCTTTCACATGTCACACATACATTACGGCATTGCTTGTTTTGTCCAACAGACATTTCAAAACCTGAAGATGTTCAGTTTACGGTGACATAAGGAATTTTGGGAGGCTCAAACCAATGGATGTTGCACAGTTGCTCAAAAAATAACTTCAGGTAACAGTTTGACATTTAGGTAAATACTCACACCTGTCTTTGCTTTCTTATTCAGAGTTAGATGAGAAGATTGAGGTTGCTCTTGTGCTTGTATGCTAATTATGAAGTTACTGCCAGCAGCTGGTTACAGGTCTCACCACCTCTGAAGTTGAATAATTAATGTGTCACATCGAAGAAGTTGTGGTTTCACAGTAATTTATGTACCAGACTAGTAAAATGCTTTATGGATTATTGTGTGCACGTGTGAATGTGAGTACTGGATAAAAACATTGTAATATAATGTTACACTGACAAAATACAGTAAAACATTTATAAAAACTTTTTTGGGTTGCAGAAAATATCATGACTTTGAGTTTACATGCAAAGCTTGGATATGTGCATGCACTGGAAATATTAGCAGTTAGTATGAGCAGTTAATATATTTGTAATCAATTTCCTTACGCGATGTATGGAAAATTAAACTGCAGTCATTTTACTAATGTTGTATGAATGATGCCAGCTGTGGACCTTCACACAGTACATAAAAAACAATCAAAGGGGATACAGAAACCCACCGGTGTGTATGAAGGTGTGTTTCTTCATGTCAGACTTCTGGTGGAACCTTTTCCCACAGTACTGGCAGGGGTAAGGTCGGATGTCTGAATGTATGAGCAGGTGAGTGGAGAGGGTGGAGGAGCGCTTGAATACTTTTCCACACACTGTACAGCCAAACGTCCTCTCCTAGAATGACAGGTGCTGTGGTTATGATTCAGAAGTGTTATAGCTCATATGTGCAAGAAATAGATTATTTTAGTTTGCATTTCATCCAAAGGCATAACACAATAATTTCATCTAAAAAGAAGTGCGATGCCGACCTTGGCCCTGCATAGCGATCGCCCAGTGTCTGTCCTGGTGATGTATGCTGGTGACCGAGGTGCTTTTCGTCCATGACTCTTGCATATGTGACTCTTCAGACTTGACAAACAGGAAAATATCTGCAAAGAAGAACACAGTTAATCACTGGAAAAACTGAACTGGTAATTTTGGACATCAGGGGAGCAAAAGCTTTCTTGACACTATTGATCTTATGCCTTATTTTTTCATTTGTTTCATTTCCAGCCAGTCTTTTAACATCCTGTTGCTATTGGGAATGGGTGTGGAGCATTCTGGGGTGGCACCTCCAGTTTTGGAGGATAGCACACAAGTGTCATTATCTGTGTCTGGCATCTGTCAATCATTCATCATTAAAGATGATAAATGAGCCCATATAAAGAGAGGAGCCACATCACATCCACCATAGATATCTCATTAAAAAAGTTGATAGTTGGAGCAAAGTTACCTGCAATGTAAATTAGCTTACAACTAGCTTACAGCAAACTTACAACTACAAGCTACTACTACTGTGGGCCTAACTCAGCTAGCTCATAGTGTGCTGCAGCAGTACGTTAACTGGATGTTAAAAATTCCAAGAGTTATCAGTAACTTGAGTTATCAGTAACTGTAACTGTTAATAACTTAAGTTTTCAGTTGCCCTATCCTTTGGAGTTGTTGTTGGCCTATAAGACAAATGTACTTTAATGTGATGAAAGGATGTCATACTTTGCCACAGAGCAGACACTCCTGTTTCGGAGCGCTGATCTTTGAACAGTCACTGCTCCTGGTCTCTCTCAGGATTTGAGGATGCTCAGTCATGTCTCCCAGTCCCACAGAGAGTATGTCTGGATATCCTGAGCTCACATGAGGTCTGGACCTTACTGCTGGTGTGGGAAGGTGAGAATCGACTTTCTCCACGGGACTTAAAGTATTTAAGTTGACGGGACTGCAGGGCTCAGCAGATCTACAGTCTGAATGCAAAGACAGACAAGTTAGTGGACTGGCTGCTATTTATACAACCTTCTGAAACTTGAGATTGATTAATATATAATATTAAATCATCAGCATTATTTGAATAATAGCCACATAAAATCGCTCTGTCACTTACCGTATGATGTGGGACTGAATAAGTGAAGGTGCCCACCTCCATCAGACAGGTTTGCAGCCTGAAGATCCTGCTGCAGTAATGCGATGGGCACTGCGTTAATGTTTTGCGTTTCTGCTGAGGAGTACTCCAGGGACGTATCCCAGGACCCTGTCTTTTTTCCCTGCTGGCTAAATGTTACCAGGGTGGATCCAGGGCCAGAGTTTCTTACTGTGGACCGAAGGTGGTGCAGCCCACCTCGCTTCACCAAGAAAGAACGAGGCATCACTCAGGAGGGAGAAAGACCTGCTTTGCACCTGAAATTAAGGTCATCTACAGAATGAAGAAAATAAAATGAATGTCAGTGTCAGTGATGACATTCAAATGTACAGTTTGGTTTTTCCTGATCGGAATCTTACTGGTTATATATTTGTGTCAGTTATGAAAACTAAACTGGAGGAACCTTCTCTGCAGCAGTAGCACCACCACCCAAACACTAAAATGATGGTTATACATGATATTTGTATTGGCCAAAAGAGGGCAGCAGAACTGTATATTCAATAGTTTGCTTCCTCCATTGCCATATGGGGCAGATTTCTTGATACTTTTAAGCAGAGAAAGAGTAGGATCCCCAGAAAGGACAAAACATTTTCATTTAACAAAATGTTGATTACAATGTCATGATTAGTTACAGCTGGTTCACTGTTTCTTTTTTTTTTTTTTCATTTAGTTTTATCTGTTTACATGACATGCATAGATATATAATGAGGCTTAATATTATTATTATTATGACTAATATTAGCAGTAGTAATGGTGGTAGTCATAGTAGTAGTAGTAATAATAGTAGTAGTAGTATTTGGCCCTTTATTAAGACTCATCATTCAGATGAGGCTCTCTTCATGGACCCCTCAGAGTTTCCCTTTGATCATTGTTGCCTATACTTGACCAGTTTACCAGCCCCTGAGGGTCACGGCATTTAAGTCAGTGGTATTTGTCACATCCAACCACCTTTTTTCTTCTTAATGAGTCTTTTATATTCTGCCCGACAGGCTCCGGATGGCCTGGTAGCTGCTGTATTGTCAACACTGGCTTACTTAACATGGAAGGCCTGATTACTGCAGAGGTGTTTGTTCTCGAGGAGCTTCTCCCATCCTTGGAGCTTTTGTTAATCTACAGTCACACTGCAGGTGAAAACATTCCAAATCTAACTGAAACTGACGTGTACTTACATTTCTTACAAACCTGGTTTGTGACAGTGTGACACAAACAGTCATATCAGGATTGCAACTATATCACTTTCGCATTTCATGACTCAGTGCTAGCAAAGGTGAAGGTGCAGTGGAGGACAACGAGGTGTTGCACCACATAGCAACAGACAAAAATGGGACAAATGCTGTGTGTTTAAAAGTATTTTAAGATGGCAGTAAAATGAAAGAATGAGAAGCTTAAGACTCCTATGAAAGAAAGAAAGAACGAACGAAAGAAAGAACGAAAGAAATCTAAATTACAAGCCATTTATTTATCAGGAAGAATATCTCAGGTTAAATGTGTAAGATTGTCTTCTGCAGTGGTGGAAGAACACTGTTACTGTTTTAACTGGTCGAGGTCGAGTTACTTTTAAACCTTACGTTCAGATAATTTAGTCTGGTGGTCCTAACCTCAGGGTCGGCCCCCTCCAAATGGTCATAAGATAAATCTGAAGCCTGAAATGGAAATACTCGGGTGTCTTTAGAACTTTGATTTCCTTATTTATATATTGCACGATTGCATGTACAGTTACCTCAAAATTGTACTCTAGTACCGCCCTTGAGTTGCTGTGCTTTGCTACTTTCCACCATTAGTTACTTGCGTGTCCTAAAGAAAGTTCCCCAGAATGTAACCTAAGCAACACAGGAGCACAGATAAGAAAATGACCATCATCTCTTTATTACAAACGAAACATACCACAGCTCAGGTTTGGAAAATCAGTTAACAGACCACATCTGGATTGATGGTGGATAGCTCGCTCTTGAAAAATGTCCATTTATGATTAAGTGAGAACCCTTCACCATTCAGAAAATATTGAGCCCTTTTATAAGTCGGAGGAACCTGTAGAAACCTTTTTTTTGTTGCCTTGAATTACATGTCGATGTCATCGTTAAAGTGCACATTTGCTCTTATTTTTTTACTATGAGGTGTTTTGTATGCAAAATGGTCTCATGCGCACCTTATTTGCTCGTTAGTTTATACATACACACACACACATATACATATTTGTTGAAGCATTTTTCAAACAGAGTCTACTGTGACTGAGAACTTGAAGTTTTGTGAGATCACATATATTCAGTTATTGATTTCAGCACGTTGGGTGTTTCTTGGTACACGTTAAAACTATTGAATTTCGACTAGATTGAACATTGTGAATTCCTGGTCACGTTCAGAATGAATGGACGGCCAGCTCAGTCAGGGGTCAAGGTGGTTTAGACCTGCTTTCATTTTATAAAGACATAAGTTTCAGTGGATTACTTCCACAGTGACTTCTTTGGCTTTATCTTTCGTCGAGCATGCCGTGTGAACTGTGGGCCGACATACGTTCCAGTCTAGATGTTTCATCTAATGGATGGCCAAAGAAAAACTTTTCTGTAGCTCCATCTGAACACGTGTGTAACATATTTTCAATCATGTGTTCAGCGTCTGTAAAAGTGTGAGATGAAGTGATAAATAAAATGTGTAGTGTGTATGTGTCACTATATGTACAGAAGAGCAAACATCTTGCAACACCATTAACAGCTCTCTATCTGAACTGCTTTAGTGTTTATGAAACATGATATTCACTGTGTGACAACATGATATAACTGACCTTGCTACAGGTTGTTACAGGTTATTAGTGCATTTCTTTCTGTAACCCCTCTTTACTGAAACAGGAGATAATTACAAAACTAAGTGATGATCATCTGAATCCACATACTGTCAGTACATTTGTTGAATATAGGTCATTGCTTTTGATGTCGTCTAACACAGCTTGTTTTTGCCTACTCTTTTTCTAACAGTCCCTAAACTTCTCATTTAGAATAAGGGAAAAATCTACATTGGTCACTGATCATGTTAAAGGGAAACAAATAAACATCGGTAAAACGAGCCAAAACTGTAGTAGCTCTAAGCAGAAATATGCAGATAGTTTTCAGAATTAAATATGGAAATACTCACAAGATTTTTACATTCCAGCTTCTTAACTTCATGCACGAACGTCACACTAATAATTTAACGGTGATCAGAGTCTTATATCGAGCTTGACAAGCCAGTGTGGAGTGAGTTTGCCACATGTGAGGTCAGTCTGCTCTGAGGCGGATTGTGAGCCGTTGATGCTGTCGGCAGGCTGGTGTGATGAGAGTCTAGGATGAGGAAGTGTCAGCTCTGACACCTCCGAGCCAACAACCACACTGCTTCCTCACAGACAAACCCAAAGACTGCACGCTCACAGCAGCACGAAATCTGTGTAGTTCTACTTTAAAAAAAAAAAAAAAGTTTTGTGCAAATTATGTCTAAGTAGTGCACAAACTAAACACAGCATCAGATGATCATAGGGAAGACAGATGAAGCCAATGTGAGAGGAAGAGAGGGGACGACTGTGCTGAAAATTCTTCAGAAAGTGTTGACACACTCTGTTGACACAGTTGTGTTACAAAATAGACGACCGAGGTCAAATTTAAAAGAAGCCGGCTGATGCAAAGTAGATTTCCTCGTATCATACTGAATGAACGCCGCACACCGACGAGAAGAAGACACAGCTGGAGAAAACGGTTGTATGACTGTGTAAACTATGTATGTATGGGAGTGATGAGGAACTCGTCTGCATCTTTTTTTTTTTTAGTTTTTATGCATTTACTTGCTATTTGTTGTTCACTTACAGGCTGTAAATAATCCATATTCTTCCTATTGTGAACAAAACCAAAAATGAAACGATTCTAGAAACAAGTAGTTCCTTTGAAGCAACGCCTGATGAAGCTCAGTCCGTTCTGCTGTAGATCTCCACCGTTGTCCTTAAAAACACACACTGTTGCACTGAGTGACGCTCTCCTTGGATATGAGCATTTAACCCCCTGCTGAAAATAGTCCCTTGTATGAGTAATGCTTGTTAAAAACTTAAGTTTGCAGCTGTTTTAGGAAATGACTGAGCCTTTTTAAAAATTAGACATTTTTGACCTTGATTTTAAAATCACAGTCGTCAGGAAAAGCAAATGGGCTGAGAAGTGGAATAACAGTTTGTTAGTTTAGCCTTTTCATAGGATTTGCTGATGATTTCACCCTGTCCCACACAAAAAAAACCTACAGCACATGATTTCTAAAGTGTTCATGCTTGAAAGAGCACATTTACCTTTATTTTTGTCAAACTCACCATCTTAGATTTTCGACACTGATAAAACCTTGCTCTCCTGAATTGGGTTGCACCAGCTATTTGTGAATGCATCGCTAAGTTTGTGTGTAAAGATCTTCCTGAGTTCTCAGGAACACTGAGCTATTTTCACATTTACTGTTTACCAGCAATGAAGTATGAACAGGAAGTCACCACACCATCATGAAGTTGACATGTAACTGCCAAAAATAGTCTTCAGTACATATTAAATTTGACGGCTAATGCTTCATAAATTTGGGATTTACTTTGTATACACTGAGAAATATGTTTCACAGTTAGCATTCGTGCAGTTTAGTGAGTGGAAACTTTATTTAGCTAGTCACTTAGTCTGATCTGATTAGCATAATGTTTTGTAATTTGAAGCGTATTGTTTTTTTTATTATTACTCTTTAACATCATCATTAAACAAAATTTTGAAGGTGTTAAGTAAGGTGTTTATATTACTCTTCAACCTAATGTCATATGTTAGCAAGCAAACGTTAGCTTAGTCAGTTAGCATATTTGGCTGCACAGTTAGCCGACACCTGACAGTCACTGGGTCTAAATATGTGGAGATAGCTGATTTCAGAGTGAGACCTGGTTTGTGTGGTGCTGCCTGTTCTAATGTAGTGATGCTTAAATCTTGATGAAGCAAAAGACATCATGTCAAAGCAAAGTTTGAACTCATGAAGAGGCGGTGCGATCAGCTAACTGTTCGACATGAACCAGAGGTAGAGAGGGGCGAAATCCACAAATTACGTCAACAATTGCACCTGAAAACCTTTGTGTAAATATGATCACGCAGTAGTAAACAATAACAACACAATCGAGCCTTTGCAAAGGTGCAATGTCAAAGTTTATTTTGTATCATTCATAGGATACAGAACACTGAATGTATTTTTCCCCATCATACTGGAATTTATATAATCTTTACTGTCATTTAATATATTTGATAACAACATCAGTTGAATTGCAAGACAGAAAGAGAGAGGGTGGACAGGAATCCTGGGTATGATGCTGTGGATATCAAACAGCCGTCACATACAGCACATAAATCTGAGAGATCCTCCACCAGACTGACCAGGATGAACGCTGTCTTTTCTTACTGTCTGTGAGGAAAAACTCACATGTGCCACACTGTTTGGCACACTGGTCTTATTTCCCGTTTTAAGTTGGAGAAAACCTGTGTGGATGTTCCAGTTTCAAGAGGACAAATCTGGAGCAACACAGTGCGATCGCACGTCAGTCCACACAAAGTTCACTTCACATCACATGGCTGTTAAATGAAGGGCTGTCGTGGCTGACGGGTTGATGAGATCTTCGTAAAACATACATGACGTCATTTAGCATAGAGTGTAAATCTACCTACTTGTATGGCACATTATGATGTTTAACTATGATCATCTCATGTGATGCTGTTAGCAGGAGAAACCAAAGTACTGATGGTAATTATAAAAATAATATGAAGGATGAGGGCTCGTACCATTATTCAAAAGTAATTTACAAACATATCAAAATGTTTCATCACAGTAGATAGAGTTGTATTTAGACAGTGGTGAGGACAGAGCACCATCACTGAACAGCAGTGTACACATGTGCTCTTCTGTGCTTACAGCCACTGAGCACTGGTCTGGGTCCAGATTAGGGTTCATTTTGGGGTAAGTCCTGCATGAAAACTGGGAATTAGTTTCTGTATTTTACTTTGACTGAAAACTGAAATATCTGAGTTATAATCCTTAAGATTTCAGTTGTGGTGGGTCTGGCAGCATCTGTGGTTGGTGGTGGTAATGGCGAATGCGTTTTGATAACACAGCTCCCAAAGATCCGCGTAAATCTTGACAACTGAAAACAATCCCGACCCTAAACTGGTCACTAACGATATGATAAGATAGTAGATGTTAACTCGTCTTTTGCAGCTACCACGCCTACTAACGTGCAAACGTTCCACTGAAGTTAACCCCTCACAAACCCACAACGCTATTTTGCAGGGTCACCATCGCCGCATCCTGAGTTTTGCGCTGCCCTGAATGACTGTGATTGGTTTAAAGAAATACAAAGAGCGTTTTTTTCCCTATAGCAAAGTGATAATGGGGACAACCAGACGTTTCTCCACAGATTGACAGGTCTGGCTATGTGAGACCAGGTAGCTGCGAATGTCAGATGGCAGTTTCGGAAAGTTACAGAAATTGTCAGAAACAAATGCCCCCTTAATCCGACATGAGGAAGGATAAGAAAGGGTTGTTGCCTTGGGCATGACGTGACAAGCAGGCATGCATCGACTTCCACATCAAGCCCACATGCAGCTTTTCCTGTTGAGCCTTTGAATCCCACAAAGGAAAAATGGAGACCACCAGCAACAATGAAAAGTACAACTTTGAGAGGCAATTATAAAATGTAAATGCCTTGAAAAGCTATTTCCAGCCACAAATGTTATCAAAGAGAAGTTTGATAGAATGAAAATCTTAAGGATTATAACCAGCCAGTTATCACCCAAAGTAAATGAATGTAAGGGCCTAAATCTCATGCTTAACAGAGCCGATACCAGTCTACATTCTCTCCATACAAAGAACTAGAAGGAGCACAACTGAATCCATTTGGTCACTCATTTGGGCTGAAGATATCCAAATGCTGATTTCGGTGTCGAGATTTCAGTTGTTGCACCCGCCAACGACCACTAAAAAGCTGTTATTTGCAATAGTGCGGTGGGCAAACCAACATCCTCTTTAGCTCTTTGATGGGCATTACTGGAAGATCCAATTTCCTTATTGCTTAGAAGATGGCAATCATTATCTTCCTTCATTTGTACTGCACACAAATGTTACTTAGCACTGTGAAGCAGGAAGTGGGCCTTTAGAGAATTTAGAGAAAATCTTCCAACATCTGTCTGAAGAATAAAGAAGGACAATACAAAGACCAGAGGGACAATCTCAGAGAAGTACTTAGATAAGGTTGAGGTCCCTCTGAAGAGCTGAATATAATAAGAAATGATCCCGCCATGAATCCATTAATCCACACCATCTCTCACTGCTAATGTCAAGAGCAGCAGAGTTCCTCCGCCTTTGTAGTGCAAAAAGCAGACGGCTGCTCTCCACCCTGTCTGACAAACTATACACTCTGACTTCTCACCATCTCCAGTGAGACCTGACTGACAGTGATACAGCTTTAAATCTCATCTATATACTTTTCTTAGTATAGTTTGTATTTCTCCATACATTTTACACCCTTTTTTCTACACAGAATATATCAGTGTTTGATATGTAAAATACTTTCCACCCACATTTTCTCCACTCATGATGGCACCCTTACAATATGAACTACTCCCTCCACTTTCATTGGCCCACACGCTGCAGGTTTCACTGTCAGAAAGTGATATGAGCGCACGAAGTGTAACTCCAGATCAGCACTGTTACCTGGATTTATTGTTGCTTGTATGGGACACTGATAATTAAAGGAATGGTTTGACATTTTGGGAAATACATGT
Source organism: Chaetodon auriga (assembly GCF_051107435.1). Lineage (NCBI taxonomy): Eukaryota > Metazoa > Chordata > Actinopteri > Chaetodontiformes > Chaetodontidae > Chaetodon > Chaetodon auriga. The sequence continues at coordinate 5,639,960 of NC_135077.1, read as the reverse complement.
ATTCGCTTAAATACACTGATACAGTCTCATGTTGGCTTGTTAAATATAAAATTATAACCAGGAGATGGTTAGCTTATTTTAGCATAAAGACTGGAAATGAGGGAAACACTTTGCCCAGCTCCGGTCAAGGCTATCAAAATCCACTTAATTTAAATGTTACATCTTGTTCAATTAAAGCAACTAAAAAACAGATTCTTCCTTTTGCAAGTTTCAAGTTAAAATAATAAGCAATACAACACATCTTTGCTTAATTCAACACTGTCAGGGGTTTGACTAGCTGCTTCAGCCTCACTCGATTTGGTATGACCAGTAGCTTATAATGCTAGCTAATGTTAGCTAACCTTAACTGAATACTCTGTTGTACTTGGAAATGATATTACTGAGTCGGTTCATTGACATTATGACTCCTTTCTACTTGTGCTAATGTTCTTTATGTTTTAGTATTTATGTTTGGACCACTTGTGGCCAAAGTTCAGCTAAAAGTTACTTACTCCTGCGTAAAACTTTTGGAGTTTAATGACTTTTTCTTTACTGTGTGCAGGCGCTCGCTGTGCCCTGGCTAAGCTATCTGTCTCCTGGCTCCTCCAACTCTCAGCAAGAGAGTGAATAAATCTATTTTCCAAAAAATGGCAAACTGTTCCTTTAACTCACACAAACACAATGATAATGGTTTCTCAGTTTTCAGGTTCGATCGGTCTGCACAGTACTTGTCAACCTAACGTACGGCAGAGTTAACAGGAGGTCGCATGTTCACCTCACCAAGCTAAAAAAAAAACCAAACAAACTTAACAAAAGAAAAAAAAGAACAACACCAAAAAGAACAAGTTAATCCAAAATCATAGCAGCACATTTTCCATCTCTGAAACACTGAAGTGTCACAGTAACCCTGTAACAGACGACCAGTTGGCACAAAGGACGGTGTAGAAAGTTTGGCCTCTGTCGGTATCTCTACACTCCTATAGTTTCATATAGATATATAAAAAAATAAAAAAATATCAAAATAAATTACAACATATAAATAATTTCTAAAAAAAAAACCAAAAGATTTGGCAACATTGAGTTTCTTCCTTCCTTATTTTGGGTTATGGTGAAGATGTGTTGACATGAGCTGTTCTATTAACTCGCTCGCCTTCTTGTCATCTGCAAGCCACAGACACAGAAAACACACACACACACACTTAGTTTGTTAAAACGCTCATGATTCTCTTACGAATGCCATCTTGTGATATGCCTACAGTTTGATGTGTACGCTGCTCCTCTCACACTCGTCACCCTTAACATTTTCTTTTTAACACTCGGTCGACTGAGAGGTAAGTGGATGGCTGACAGAAGTTCTTTTTCATGTGTGTCTTCCTAATGAGAGGCATAAAAAGGGAAAAGAGTGGATAAAGATGTATTTAACTCTGAATCAATCGGGATGGAGCGTTATATAAGGGTAGACAGAGCTTACAGTGTGTCAAGTGTCTGTTACTTAGATGATAGGGAGAGGGAAGAGTCAGTTTCTGTCTGACTACCCATGATCCTCTCCTCGTCACAGTCACAGATTCAGGTCCAGTGGTCGATCTTGAGCAGTGAGCAGGGACGACACTCTTGCTGGTCCAGTTTTAGTTCATTTTGTTTGTCTGTGTGTCACACGTTTGTGTTTGGATGGATATGTCGGACAGTTTCTGGCAAGGTTACACGTGGGAACAAGGAGAGAGGCTTTACATGACCTCTTTGTCAGGGAACACGGGATCATGTGGGGGACGAGGGGTTGGACACAGTAACAGGAGCGGAGACGATGGGGAGTGATGATCAGAAGAGGTCCAATCAATGCCACTATGTCTGCATCAAGTTCAAGTCAAACACTGGAAAAGCCAAGGAGAAGGACTGGATTGGATAATACAGTCCCACTTTACAGTAGCAGCCCGTCCTGCAGCGCTCCAGCATCTTTTTAGGTCAAAGAAATCCAATGAAACCTTCACACCTCCTCCGGGTCTCAGTTGTCCAGCGCCTCGGCGCACACCATGCTGCCGTATAGCTGCTGTGGATCCGGATGTGTCCGCACCCGCTCCTCCGCCTCGCTGTCCGTGCTGCCCTCGCTGTCGAGGCGGGCAGACGGGTGACACGGGCCGGACAGGGTGGGGTAAAGGGCGTTGGCAGGCAGCGGGCTGGGGAGAAGGTCCTCGTCCGAGCTCAGGTAGTCCCCCTCGGCAGAGGCGGGGCTGGCCAGACAGAGATCCTGGTAGTTGGTACTTCCTCCACCGCTGACCCTGGGGGCTGCCTTCTGTCCTCGCAACTGCCTGATCTGAATACAGAGAAAAAGGTTTTACTTCAGTCAGCTCTATAAGCAGGTTTGTCTGTATTTCAGCGGTATTTACAGCATTTTGTTCAACCGAAAGCAGGAGGTCCTAGATTTAAAGTCGAGATGAAATAAGTCTTCTTAACCCAAGAGATATACGTCACCATGCAGACGCTAGATACTTTAAAAATGCTGTTTCGTCTGGACTATAAAAGCTGACATTATTGTGTATTTTTCTCACCAATAAATCCCAAGAAAAGACCAATCCTCAGTGCTTACTTCCTTCCTACCCTGGATGAGGCACTCAGCCCCAAGGCCATTTATTCCCACTGAAGATGTAAATCTTTCACAAATGTTGACTTCATTTTCTTTAAAAAGGTAAGACTTTTTTCCTAAAACAACTGGGCACTGTAGCTTTTAGCAACTGTCAATCAAACAGGAGTAAATCGTATATTTGTTAGGGACTATTTTAAATGGGGGATAAAACATAACTAATAATAATTACTTAAAATCTGTTCGCTGAGCCTTTGCAACAGCATTAAATGTCAAGTGTTGGGAATTTTTTTGAACGGTTTGTTGGGTTTGAAAAAAAAAAAACCTGTGAAACCCACTGATCTGAGTCCTGCTTACCATTTTGAGGTTGCGCAAATAGGGCAGTGGGGTCTTTACAGCTAAATCTGAGCACCACAGGTCTCCCACCTGGCAGGAGAGTCACGTAAAACGGCTCGATAAAACAAGGCAACCCGAAAAAAAAAAACAAAAAACCCTTGTGCTCGGGTGTTTCTGTTCCATCACGGCTGTCCAGCTCTCAGCGTCTGCTCTAGCCTGAGAGAAGAGCTTCCACCACAGCTCGTCTGCATGTGCATGCTTCTGCCGTGTTAACCTTGCATGTACCACAGTGACTCATGACAAATCTCAGAGGTTTTTGTTTCCCCCTCTCACACACTCAGGCTAGCTGCAGAGGGCGGGGGGGGAGGGGGAAAGCAGCGGTTAACCAGTGGAAATGTTTTGACTGTGTCAGACTGCTCTTCAAGCTACAGCAATCTGCCACTTTTTTGGGAGTCTATCATTTTGTTTTTGCAATAATAACCGTTTAATATCAAAATTAAGAGGAGACTGCGGAAATGCTGAACTACTGCAAAATGTGTTGTCTTTGCAAAATTGCTCAATTCTTGCCATTGTGTGTATAATCATGACAGCTGCATTATGTAGAATCTAAGCATCGGCACTGTTAGCACGATCGCTTAGAGGACGACACTGAGATTTTTCTAAATTGTTCACTGCTTCCTTGTGTGTACTCACGCAAGTTTCGGTCTCATTTGTCAAACTGCTGCTTTGATGAAAAAAGGTGGGGAGAAGAAAAGAAAGGAGCGGTAAAGGGCAGGGTAGTCTCATCACGCCCCCTCACTTAAAACACTTCCCTCCTAGTCACGCACTGCCACTCTCTGAATGAACAAACCCAGAGAGCATATCGGGTGAGAACTTTGTGTCACCAAAACAGGGTTGGAAACATCTTCATAAAGTGTTCTCAACCCACCAGTCCTCTCCAAGTGAAATTAGAAATATGGAAATCAGCAAAACTGGAGTTAAAATAAATGTTTTGACAGCGGCAGAGCGAGAGAGCTGCACAGCTGTGGACTCAACTGAGAGACAGATAAAAAAAAAAAAACAACTTTCAGACTGTCATGCACATTTTCTATACAAGCTCACTCATCTTTCAGAAGTAAAATTCACTCTGAACCAAATGATGAGAATACAGCTGTTGGGGAAGAGCAGTCGTCTCTTATTACAAGAAGGCCATTGACACGAATGTGTCTGGGTGGAAGTGGTGTCTGTTGCGAGGCTGCACGTAGATGAAAGACTCTTCTGCGGCGGTTAACATGGCTGCAGGATATCTCTCCACGTTTCTGTGTGTCTGTGTGTCTATTACGTCTGCACGCCATTTTGAAACAAAAGTCATCAGTCAATAAAACCACATAGCGAACAGTATTATTGACAGTGTCATCTGTATTACTGTAACCCTGATAAATCATAAGCTCTCAGTTTATAAAATATCAATAACTGCTGAAACATCTGCAGGCAACATGTTAAATCATCCGTCCACGTTGACAGGTTTCAAAGAGAAGATAGGACTGTCTGGCATTGCGCCTGTTAATGATTGTTTCTGCCACGTGGAGAAACAGTTGACTAATCAGAGTTTGGTGGGTGGGATCTTGAAGGAGGATGTCATCCTCCAACGTAGCTGGCTAGCGACTTAGCAACACAAAATTCAGTGACAGAAAAAAGCAGCGTGTGGACGAGACTGATGATCTCACATCGACATATTTCCTAGATCAGAGTTTAAAAAAATCACATCGGTGGGACAATGCGTCTCATGCTACTGACTGGTTAGCAAACCAGTAGATGGTGCAGTTTTTGTGCGTGTGCATGTCCAACCTCATTCTTGAGATCAGCGATCTGGTCCCGGAGTTGGTTGATATACTGTCTGGAGTCAGAGTGGTTCAGCTGGCCCTGGATCAGCCCTTCCTCCTTCTGAAAAACACATTTTACACACAGAAGGTTAAAGCCACAGTCTTGCTATCGTTAGCATGTTGTTAAATCAATCGTTTGCATACACACGTTAATACCTACACTGAAACACTGTACGTAGGGTTAGCCCATATAGAAACAGAGGCACAAACACACACACACACACACACACACACACACACACACACACACACACACACACACCTGTATCTCGAGTTCAGCAATCCTCTGTCTGAGTTCAGCCATGGCAGCCATACTGTCTGCCTCCCTCAGTCGCACTGCCATCACCTCCTCTTTACTCTAGGGGAGAAGGAGAGAAAGAAGACATTTCCTGTTTCATAGCTGAATGCTGTGGATGACAATGACATACAGGATTTCATAAACGTCTCGGTCCGTCCATCTACATCTCTGTCCCCCTCATAAATCCCAGATTTATAGTCAGACTCATTTCTCATCCCCTTTTGCTGAAACAGTTTTCTATTTCTGCTCTATTTCTCCTCCCTTCCTCTTTCCATCCTTCTCTGTCACACCCTGTATTCTTTCTATGCTCTTCATCCCTTCTTCCTCTTCATTTCTTGTTACTTTTCCACTCAGTTGAAAGTGTATCATTGCTATATGTTCGTATCTTTATGTTTCATTAAGCTGGACCAGGAAAATGTTCTCCCATCAATCAGCCTTTTCTCCCTGTTACTTCCCTCCTTCCTCACTAACTCCTTTTCTTTTTCACTCCTCTCCATCCAGACCTTGCAGTCGGACTCGGCCTGCTTCCTTTTCATCTCGTTGAGCTGGGCCTGGAGAGCTTTGTTCTGATTGGCCAGCATCTGCAGCCGGTCCTGCAGGGCGGAACGTTCCTGCTCATTGCGACCAATTAGCTTGCTGTGGATCTGGTTCTGGAGTGAAGAAAGACAAACGTGAGAGGGCTGAGTCAAGCGTCGTCATTAGTAAATTGTTGTGTGGCGAGCTTAAGTAATCAGAACTTCCCAGGGCTTGAGGTGACATCTTGACATGGCTTATTTTGACAGTCCAATACCAAAAATACTTCATTTATAGTGAAAAAGTGAAGCTGGAACCAGTGAATCCTCGGCATTATGCTTGTTGAAAGACTTTTCTTCTCCATGTGTCATTACTGTTTGCTGCATTGCACTCCAGGGAAGATCTTCCTTTAACATTTTATCATGACTGTTCCTTAAATTGACTTGAAACACAACTGCACTGATGTTTGCACCATACATCTGTCTCCGTAGGAAAGGGACTTCTATGTTTGCATCCCCTCTAAGACTGACAGTGTATGCGTTGTACAATATGTCTGACCTGGCTCTCCAGCTGCAGGGCTTTGAGTTTAACCTCTCGGAGCTCAGCCTGAGCCTGGGCCTCCCTCAGTCTGACTGTCATCAGTTTGTCCTGCAGCTCGTTCATGGCGTTCTTCTTCGGCGATTCCTTCCAGTGGCCACCCCCACCGCCTGTGCTGCTGCCACGGGACATGTGATGCTGCAGGAACACAGGATGGGCAGGTGTAACTGCACAGATGGGGCACATGATCATGCACTCTTAGAGAAACTGCAGCAGTCTGTGTGTTACCTGCCAGCGCTGGTTGAGCTCAGTGATGGAGTCCTGCATCTCTCTGAATGAGTTCAGTGTCTCCAGCTCCCTCAGCTTCATCTGCTTCACCTCCTCCTGCAGAGCTGCCACATTGTTCTCATCAGGCAGGCAACTGCTCTTCTGGATGGACAAACAGAGGGGTGTTATGCAAGACAAAATCTGGGGCATGGGGGTCTTTCGAATAACGAATCTGACAGATTCAAAGACTTTGGGAGGATTATTTTAAAACTTCACTAACTCTGTTTTAGTAGCTTGTAGCTCTCCCACTTCATATTCAGGTAAATAGTGTATATTCATTCAGAGATTTATATTTTACTTATTTGTGTTGTTATGGTTACTGGAAATGACCACAATGCAAATTAATTTAGAGATCAATAGTTGTATTTTCAAATGCAATGCAGTGGAGGATTTTCATGCCTACCTGAACGTCTGTTTGCAAGACCCAGGAAAGAATCCCTAAATCTCTCCAAGTTCACTTCCTGGTCCTCTCTACCTCAGCTGCAATGACCATCTTTCACAGGTCACAACTAGCTAGTGAGCCAGAAGTCTAGACTGAGGGATGGCTACTAACTGCAGCTGATACTCGTCAGCTATCTTCCCTGTATTTCTCAAATGCAATGAGATGTGAATAACTAACTGTATGTCATTTTCACATGTTGAAAAAGGGGCTGACGCTCCACTAACCACTTCAGCAGCACACCGCTAAGCTGCAGCCTACATCTCCTCCAGCACTGATGTGAAACACAGTGCTGTGTGTGTGTGTGTGTGTGTCTGTGCCTACTTGCTGTTGTGAACCAATTTCACTCTGCAACTTTGGATGAAACCAATACCACAGGGAAAGGGGGTGTGTAACTTTTTGAGGTATGATCTATGACATAATTAGAATAATCAGTTTGACTTCAACTATAAAATGACCGAAACTACGTTATGAAAAAATAACATGTACATGGACATCATGACTGGACATGATGTGTCAGGACAACATGTTTACAGGTTAATAAGATGAATTAGTCGACAGTCACATTAGCACGTGAGGCTGTACTTAGGCGCAGTGGTGCTCTGAGGTCAATGTCAACATGCTGATGTTGAGTTTAGCACGTTGGCGTGTTAACATTTTGCTATATGTATCTGTAACCACAAAGTACAGTTGCTGAGGCTGCAGATATTTGGTCATAAGCCTGAAAGGGACATGAATGTCTGCCAAATTTCATGTCAATCCATCCAATAACGGTGGAGATATTTTCTAGCTTTCAGTTTTATGTTACAGTAAAATCATCATCAGGGGAAAACAGGGCAGCTGTTGCTCAACACCTTATGAAGTAAAACTGAAAGCTTGAAACATCAAATGTGCTTCTTTCATGGTTTGGACTCACACTTGTCTAGTTTAGCTTACAGTCAGATTATCGTTAACACGTTCACAGCTGCACATGTCTGCTGTGTCTGCTCATGTTTCACACTCTGTTTTCTCTCACACACTAAAATGTGTGTCTGTTTGCACACCTTCTCCAGGTCGAGGACCTTGTCTTGCATTTCCTTCAGCGCTCCCAGCAGCTCGGCCTCGCGCAGCCTGGACTCCTCCAGCTGGGTCTGCAGATTGTTCACAAACTGCTCTGTGTACTGAAACAAACATCACTGGTGTCACTGGGGTATACTTTGATCCTTGGTTAACTGAAATCCTTTCAATTTTTTTTTTTTTTGTCATATGTAGACTAGTTGCAAATGATGGTGTTAATCATGACTTGGAGTTCAGCTCAGCTAAGATTAGCCCAGTGCTTCAATGGGGTGAACTGTGCCAAAAGCTGCCGCTATCTCTCTCTTTTTTCTGTGTTCCTTTTGTCTCGTCAGCTGAGAAATCTAACAGCAAATTGAGTGTTCACACACTGAATCTTTGCCAGTCCAGTGTTGGTCCTTTTCTGAGGACTAATGTCATGAAGAACATGTTTTCTGCACACTTCTACATTTGGGGCAGGCAGCAGGAAATTTGCAGAAAATCTGCAGCCATACATGCAGCAAAGCAAAGCAAACATGACATCTCCCCCATTTCTGTAACAAAAAAATCAAAAGCATCAACACCAATGTGCCACTTTACGCCCTGATCATGATCACCTGCAGCTCAGCTGCAACAGGAACAAAATGAAACAGGTCTTTAAACTTGTATGATGCCTCAACAGCGTTGGTTGAGTTCTCTTTTCTGTGAGTGACGTTCCCACTACTTAATAAACACATGTAAAGTAAATGAACTTCAAAATAGCTGATCATCAAAATTAAGTTGGTATCAAGTGTCATTCCTGCCCCACTGATTCAGAGTTATGTCAGAAAGTAGAGAGCTACTGTAAATTTTCTATGCCACCACATCAAAGAGGAAGTATAAAGTTAAGGGGTGTGAGTGCAGCAGAAAACCAGAGATGGCTGAGTGGAAAAATACTTTTCCTACTACGCAAAATACAAAAGCTTGAAATTGGGCAAGTACATAGCGTGCGTAAAAAGTCTCGATTTGTCATTTCAGGCTTCTCAGTCTTGGTTATCAAAGAGGACTATGAGTATCTGGAGGTGTGTGAACTCTGGTGGCTGATGGCTGCCAGCAGTCGGAGCTGGAATAAATGCAACTGTCATAATGACATCAGTTCCAGTGCGCACTCAAAGCACCGAAATAATAAATCAATGACTCACTTGTGCTTGCGTGATTGTATGGAAAGAGAGGAGCCCGATTGTCACACATCGTATTCTCACAGATGAGTGTGAGCTGCTGATGTGACTGTGAATTTTAACTGTGAATCCTGCGTAAAAAGCATAAAACTCATTTGTATTGCTAACTTATTCATTACAAACAGCAGCTAGTTTGTGTAGACCAATAACTGAATCGGAGCTCCTTTCTGGCTTTCACACAAAAGACAACATGTGCTCTTATATTCCTAATTAATGTGTCCTCCAACAGAATCATATAGAGCAGCACAAATCATATTTAGACAAAAAAAAAGATGTTCATATAACAGTGTTTTAATTTCCAGTGATGGAGGCAGTTTTCAAGTAACAATACTGCAATATAAAAGTACTCCATTACAAGTGAGTGTTATACTATTAAATATTATAATATTAGTTATAGTTATTGCAGATGCATTCACATATAAGTACTATTTTACTGTTGTAGAGCTATTAATTAAATTATACACTGTTGGACTGTTGTAATTACATTATATCCAACTGTCAAAATAAAACGTGTACAAAGTGTACAAACATTTAAAAAGTCCAGTATTCCCTCTGAAATGCCGTGGAGTAGAAATTTAAAGTATGTCAAACTTGTACTTGAGTTCTTTGCTTGAGTAAATGTACTTAGTTACATTTCACTGGTATCACAAACTATTCGATAAAGTCAAATCAACTATTTTAGAACTTCAAATCCTCTGAAACCAACAGCGATAATATAATGAATTGGTGATCAAACAAGAATTACTGCCTTGCAGTTCTTTGCCTCTGCTAAACGGTCAAGTTGCAGTTTACATCCGAGCGTGTCCAGACTCATACATGTCATGAGGACTTTGAAGGGATTTAGCATGAAGTAAATAAATGGAAGTCATCGCTATCACTGTCATGTATGATTCCAGTGAATAATGTCCAGTGAGAAACATGCTGTCTTTTTATGATTTTTATGATTTCAGGGCAAGGTTGACCTTTGACCTTTAGGATATGAAACATCATCACTTCATCATTTTACCCTATGAGACATTTGTGTGAAACTTTGTCATAATTAGCGTATGAACTCTTGAGTTATGGCTAAAGGAATCTGCCTCTGGCGTTGTGGGACAGACATACGGTAAACCTGAAAACATTACACCTCCAGCCACGGCCGTCGCCGGCGCGGAGGCATAATCAGAAAACCATGATGCAGCTTTTTGCACGTTTAATGTCATTCGGGCCACGCATATCCAGACAGCTTTAAGTTTCACATTGTTTCAGCTCTTCTCCAGCATGCTGGATTTCAAATGAAATGGTGATGATGAGTTTCAAAGATTTTGACTGTGGTCACATTCATACTGGGAGAAAATATTTTTCTGAATGTAAACATCCTACAATTGAAGTGAAAGAAAGCACGACCTACAGCCCAAGTCCCAAAAACATGGGACGCTGTGTAAAACATAAATAAAAACAGAGTGCAATCATTTGCAAATAAACCTCGCTCCATGCTCGCTTGTGAACACCTGAGCCTTTCCAGGATGCCCCTTTCATACCCAATGATGATGCTATCACCTGTTATCAATCAACCTGATTACCTGTGGAATGTTCCAGACAGGTGTTTTTTCCCAGTCTTTAGTTGCTCCTGACTCGACGTGTTTGAAACATGTTGCTGACATCAATTTCAGAATAAGCAGATATTTACAAAAATCAATGAAGCTGATGAGGTCAAACATTAAATCGATTGTCTTTGTACTGTTTTCAAATGTGTATACATCAAAAAATCTAAGCAAATGATCAAATTCTGTTTTGTTTTTTTTACACAGCATCCCACTTATTTTTGTAATCTGGGTTGTAATAGTTGCTTCATTTAAATTCAGTATGTTGGAGACCAAAAAAAAAGAAAAAAAAAAGTCTGGGGTGCTGAGCTTTGCAGGGTTAGTTCATGAGTACATTACTCATTTCCTCTGAGCTTCACATGGAAACATGACTGTGTGATTCTTTTCTTTGTTAATATTGTTAACACAAATCAAAACGCAGGAAAGAAAAAAAAATCTGAACCAGACTTGTGATTTGGTGTGATCGGTAAATAATCACCCAGAGCTGATTTCTACAGGTGAACAAAATGCTTCATTTGTGCTGCACAGCACTGTGCTGCCACCCTGGGTGTGTTGTTCTTGATGTGGGTGCGTTCGAATCTATGCCACTGACACTGTGGTTGTTTGTCTCATGTGGATGAAACACAGAGACGATGAAATAAAATGCAGCATAAGCAGGATGAGAGGTGAGTTTACACCATCAGCTGCTATAGAAACATTTCCATATACTGTATTAAACAAATTACGGACATAAATGACATGAAAGGCTCCCTGTGGAGTTTTTGACCTCTAGAGCATCGTTCGTATATGTGGGTCCTTTTCCCTGGGTTTTGTTTGCGTTCCTGCATACAAATGCTGGTGAGACAATGCACACGGTCGATCTGTGAGACTGCCGGCGGTGATAATGCACCACAAAACACAGCAATGCACCAAACAGAGGCAGGGAAGAAGAAGAAGTGCACTGGCTAATAAATAATGATGTAAACACGGGTTTGAAACCTTGAAGACAAACCAGCTTTGTGAATGTTTTACATGGCAGGAAGTGCAGTCGACGCATCTGTTAAACCTCGAGGATACACCATGTACGGCTGTATGAGAGCGGGCACAGAAATATGACAGACTGCATCCGAAATCATCGAATGATTTCTGTGACATTTTCAAGATGTGAAAACTCTTAAATTTGTGGTTTGTCTGAGTGGCTGTTTTTATCATCCTGTGTGGAGCTGCGACGATTGGTCCATTAATTGATTAGTCAACAGAAAAGAAGATTCACTGCCGACAATTTTGATAATCAACTAATTGTTTCATTTGCTGGTTCCAGCTTCTTAGACCGAGAATTTGCTGCTTTTCTTTGTCGTTTATGATTGTAAACGAAGAGTCTTTGGCTTTTCAACTGTTGTTTGGACAAAAGAAGCAACCTGAAGACGTCACTTTGGGCTCTGGGAAATAATGATGAGCATTTTTCAGCATGTTTTTACATTTGAATATTTTAATATATATTTGTGTGCCAACCTGATAAATGTGCTCATATTACATGTCAAAGGGTTCAAGACCAAACACACTTTGACACAGTCTGCATATTTCTGTTGCTGTCATGAGAAACGCGCCTTCCTTGTCTTCAGGTTGTGAAACAGCTCTTCTGTTTTGGTGGCTTGTGTTGCAAAGTTCCACTGAAGTCTTGAGACAATGAGCGTAATGCAATCAGTTCATTCAAGTCAAACACGGGCTGCTACACATCTGACCTTAGACTGACTGCATGCTGTGAGGTGACTTGACATCTTCCAGGAAAAGCCACAACCTTTCTTGGACAATGTCAGCACAGCGTTTCTTGTTAAAGGAATAGTTCAACATTTTGGGAAATATCTGTATTTGCTTTATTTCGCAGAATTCACTTAGAAGTCTGGCACCGCTCTCATGTCTGTTTGTTAAATACAAAGCTATAGCCTGCAGGTATCTTAGCTTAGCATAAAGACTAGAAGCAGGGGAAAACAACTAGCGTGTCTGTTTACACTAATTTGTACGGGTCCCAAAAAGTCAAACTAGTCCTTGAAGTACTTAAGACTGGAAAACGGATTTTGCCGACACCTTCGCACTATCCGTTCTCCAAACTTGTATGAACTGAATCAGGAATTACATTTAAGATTTTGCACATAAAAGCAGCCCTGATTTTGAAATCTGATCTGATCTCTTGACCTCAGGAAGCATTACCTAATAAATGGTCCAGCTGAGAAACGAGGATTAATTGCTTCTGCTTGTTGTTCAACATACGTGTGGGAAAATGACCTTTCACTTCTGCTGCTGCAACAGGCTCCGGCACAGACTGCGGGTTGGTGTTTACCTTCTGTTGCTGCAGCTCTCTGATGGTGTCCTGTGCTTTCTCGAGGCTCTCGCTGGCTGTATTGCACTGCTGCCTCACCACCGCCAGCTCCCGCTTGATTACGTAGTTCTCCTCCGCCTCCTGTGCCCTCGTCACCTGACCCTGGAACAGCAGGCCAGAGCAGGAAGGGGGTCAGGATCAGCTGTGCAGTTTAAACTTTAACATGCAGACAATATACCAATGCAGGGAAAATGTTAATTCTGGGCGTATGGGGAATGCAACATTATTAGTTTGACATTTTGGGAAACAGGCTTCAGGGGAGATTGATACCACTCATGTTTTTGCTTTAAATTCTAACGCTACAGCCAGGAGCTGGCTAGCTGAATTAAGCAGAAAGACTGAACACAGGGGAAACAGCTAGCCTAGCTCTGTCTGACAGCAACAAAATCTGCCCACCAGCACCTCTAACACTCACTAATTAACACGCTATATCTCCTTTGTTCAATTTCCTCAAGACCTGAAGTGTAAAAAGTCTGAAAGATTCTGACACACCCGTAAAACCACAACATCTCGTTTTAACACTTTGGTTTTTGTACAAATTAAACAGACACATTAACATGTTAACTAGTGAGCTAAGCTAAACTAAGCTAAGATAATCAAAGCATCTCATGGCAGTAGCTTCATATTTAGCGTACAGACATGAGAGTCAAGTCAACACATTCCCAAAATTGTCAAACTATACAGCTTGTTTCATTCATATTCTGGTAAACTGTGATTATTTAAAGTCTGTCATACTAATGATAATAATAAAGTTTCACATGCCACATGCAGGGATTGTACAACCTCATATTAGAACGTCCATCATGGATAAACAGCACATGCATTCAGGGATTACAGGACGGTCTTGTGGACTGAACAGACACACAACATAAAGAATATCTTTCATGCACTTTTGGCTGGTTACCGTTCAGAAGAGAAAGAGAAGCAGTGCAGGAGAGCAGAAAGAGGAGGAGGAGGGAGGTACGAGGAGGGCAGAGGACAGTGAGGTCAGCAGGAAAGTGGTTTGCAGTACTCTACCTGTATCAGTCTGTCTGCCAGAGCAGCACTCTCCTACAGCGCAGCGAAGAAGAGGAACGAGATGATGAAAAAAAAAGAGATGAAGAGACAGTGAAAGACAGCGGGACACCAGGGAGGATAAACCACCACAAAACCCAGAGGAAATTCCAGGAGGAGAAAGAAACGGGATCACAGGTTTAGGAGTCAATCAGTCAAAACAAAGGAAGAAGAAAGAGGCCTCGGTGCGATCACTCAGAGGAGGACAAGATTACAGACTGTAGCGCCTAGCATCCACACCCACAAACACACAAACACACACTACAAGAACAAACCTGAGCAGAAGAAGAAAACCGTCAACAGAAAATGAGCCGACAAAATGAAACCCACAGCATTATCTCGTTCCAATGTTTAACTAGGTCTGATCCGAACGGGAAGAGTCCTCCGCTGAGAGATCTGGCTGCTTTGTCTCTATGATGCTGCATAAACCAGATTTGTTTTAGCGTTTAGACGAGATGCAATCAAAGCTCCTCTCTTACCTTCTCCAGAGTCTCGATCCTCTGCTTCAGCAGCCTGTTTTCTGTGCGTAACCTCTGAGCAGAGAGAGGAGAGAGAGGTACAGAACAGTTGTTTGACCAATTCAGTTTTTAAATCCTGCTAACGAAGTATTTACTGTGACATCTACACATAAACACACGCACACACACACACACACACACCTTGATCTCAATTTGTTCCTCCATTTCTTTGTTCTTGATTGTGGTATATTCTTTCTCAAGTCTGATAAAAAACAAACAAAAACAGCAGAGGATTATTAATTTTTTAAAGAACTAGGTTGCTGTGCTTCATTGATTGGTCTATTTTAATCTTATCTCAAAGATCAGTGCAAAAACCTCAGCATTAGTCAGACAAATCCTACTGGGCCACATGAAGCCCGTCCAGAGCCTCACAGGGCGTTAGCTGAGTAATGAGCGCTCTTACTTCTTCATTCTCTTGGGGTTGTATTTAACCTGGTAGGCCCTGAGGATCAGCTTGTCTGGGCAGCTGTCAAACTGGTGGGGGATCACCTTCTGGAAATGCTGGCAGACCCCGAGGGAAACACAAGATTAGAGAGCGCAAGACAGACAAAGATGCTCGTTCATATTTTATGAAGAAGCAGACAGACAGCAGTAAAGGCTCAACACGGGATCCACACCTCATCCAGCTATGACGGCTCTGACACACTGTGATTCACAGGCAATGAAGTTTATACAGATGTACTCATTTTGAGTTCAAATGTACCGTATTTTAAATGAGATGAGACTCATTTTTCAGTCATAAATGCCAAAATTCACTCGTTTCATCTTCTCAAATGTGACGATTTGTTGCTTGTCTTATATGATACTAAAGGCAATACTTGCGGGTTTGGACTGGAAATTATAATGTCCATTTCTGTCTGACATTTAATTGATAAAATTGTTAAATTAATCAAGTGAATTATCAATAGATTAAGCAATGATGAAAATAACAATTATCAGTAGTTGCAGCCCTGTTTCAATGGGCATATTACTCCAACCTGAAAATCTAACCTTTGATTTTTTTTCTTAGATTTTGTCTCTAATTAAAGATTAGACACACTAAATGCAAACAAAGATCTAATTCACAGGTTTGGTGGATTTTTACTAAGGAGCAACAAATGCATTTTTTTTTTTTTTGCCTTACCATTAACACCATCACACACCATCAAATGAGGCCTGGTTTTGGTTTCTGTTTTAAATTAATGTGACTGAGTGAAGCACGCCTGCCGTTTAGATCTCTCTAGTTCAGGAAGCTCGCGTGCGAAAGGGAAAATGGGACACGTGACTAGTGATTGAATCTGAACAGAAATTCATGCAACAAGCAGTCAAAAGCTGCAGCTGCCAACCTGTGACATGCCCTCCATGTCCAGCTGAATGAGGTCAGTCTGGTTGTACTGCAGGATGGCCAGCCCCACACGGAAGATAATCTCTAGGCCCTGCAGACAGGTCACATATTTCACTGGATGTGCTCATCTGAAATAACAGAACTGAATATGCACAGTCAACACACATCAAATGCGTCTTCTGACAATTCAAAACACCTACCCATAATGTTTCCTACCTCATACATGAAAATGTCAAAGATACGCGTGGCGACAGGCAGAGGGAGGAAGGTGAGGAAAAGGGTGAGGAACCAGGATGAAGCGTACATGGATGTGTGGAAACTCTGGGATCGAAAATGGACGTTCAGCTCTGGAAGTTGCTCCTATGATTACAAAAAAAGAGGAAGATTTTAAGTCTGGAATAACTAAAATATAGTCAAAAGGACATATAAAGAGATGTGCTTGAGATATACATGAATGATCTGCTGCCCCCCTGTGGATGAGAGTTACACTGCAAGCCTCATGTTTGCTGACACTCTCCTGCTTCCTCTTTACCTGTAGCAGGTACTCAAACTGGTAGATGCAGAGGCCCAGCTCAGCCATGCTGGGTTTGAACAGCTCCCTCAGACGGTACTCCTGCATCAGACGCACAAAGACACAAAACGCCTCCTCCTCGGGCATCTGGGAGGAGGGGAGAGGGGTGAGCGAAACTCCCTCATTAGGCATAAATTAAACCTAGCTTATGTTGAACAGGGAAATCTAGTGGGACTGATTAAAGTGATGCTCGGACATAATGTGCTGAGACTTTAGGATAAATATCCTCATTGTGGATCATTTATGGATAAATTACCTGAAAGCTCTGATCATTACCTGCATGAGCAGCAGACCAACAATGAATGCGCTGCCTTGGCAGTAACCAACCTCTCGATCCACCAGAGAGTATGCCTGAAAACACACACACACACACACACACACACACATTAAATTTGCTGTGTGCTGTATTTATACAGCGCAGCACAGATTACATCTGTAATCCTGACCGAACATCCAGACTGAGAGCGACAGTCCCTTCATTTCCTGCTCAGCTGACCTACCAGGGACCTCAACTGAGGTGTACACTGTCTACAAGCTTGTTTCCGTGGCTGTGAACAACAAATCTCTACATTTTTGTTTAAATTTATTTGGTCAAATTTATCAAGCGTCCTGCTGTTCCAGTCTCTCAAATACGATGATTCGCAGCTTTTCTCTGTTTCATATTATTGCAAATTGAACATCTTTAGGTTTTGGCTCCTTGGTCGAAAAAAAACAAGCATCATCTTGGGCTCTGGGAAATCGTGACGGGCATTTTTTCCATAATCAAAGAAATAATGGACATATTAGAAGGAACCCAAAGGAGCTCAATGCTTTAAATGAATGTATTTATAGGCAGATGCCATTTTGTCTGTATTGTGCAGGAGCATGACATGCAGGCAGAGGAACACACATTCTCGTTCATGTTGTTCTGTTGATTGACAGTTGCTGCAGTCGATGTACAAAGAAACAAAGGCAGCGAAGAGGAAGACTGCGATAATTAAAGAAAATACATATATTATTATTAGCATTGTCTATTTTGTCATTGTTTATTAGACAGGACGAACAGTCGAGAGTCGATGGGAAAATAAGGAATCACAAAGGTCCCTGACAAGACTACGCTTACAAGGTCAACGCTGCAGCGCTCACCTTCATGACGTTGAAGAGGACCTCTTGCCCCAGGCTGTCCTGGCCTTTGAAGAACTCATGCTCGGGGTAGGTGCGGGCGATGTCTCTGCGGATGAGCTTCTCACAGGGGGATGACATCTTTAGCAGCTCAGAGTACTGGTTCTTCACCGGCATGTCCGTGGCGTTACCCAGCAGCTGCCAGACGATGGCCCGGAAATGATGAGGGATGCCCTTTCTGATCAGCTCCTGGAGGGCAAAGAGAGAGAGCGAGACATTAAAGAGGATTAATAGCTCTTTCCTTAATGTGGTGAGGGATGATTCTACCCTATGACTTTTTTTTGTTTTGCGTCTGTAGAGTTTGCCGGCAGCCAGTGTCATGTTGCTCCCATTTTGCCCTGACTCATTTTGCTGTCCTGTCCCTTCATCCATCTTCTCTTCCCCTGGGTTTCTCTTCTTGTCACAGAGGACACAGAGAGACACGGAGAGGACGGGAGGAGAGAGCGGCGTATTGGTGCAGTGCAACTTAAAGCTGCCGGTGCAGTGGTATTAAAACTATTGTGTTAACACATGGCGACAAATTCATCAGGGAGAGTTTTCTGTTCAGTTTTAAGGGAATGTCAGCAAAAATAAACCCTCCGCTACTGACGCACACGTGTGCACATCCACAGACCAGCGACAAAGTCTGCGAGTGGACACAGACGGCCGATCAGCCTCTGCATAAAAGGTGACATCGGTCAGGGATTTACCGTCCCCTCTTTCTGTTTTGCTCCTGCCCAGTAAACTTCCCGTGAAACCTGACCAACAATATGTAAAAATAAAATGAGGAGACTGATAATCTTCCTACTGATGTTCTCATTTTTAACTAAATTCAATGACATTCTGAGGAAAATGCTGCATATGCTAACGTAATCTTTCCATCTCCACCCCCCGAGCCCCACCTTCAGGAGTTTGTCCTTCTTGCGCCTCCACTCCTCCCACTCATTGACGATGCGGCCCCACAGGATCCAGGTATCCTCCTCCAGGTGAGACAGGTTAGAGGAGGCCGAGGAGCTGGACACCAGTGAGGAACCGCTGTTGCGCCGCGAACCGCTCATCGAGCGCATGGACTTGGAATCAGCCTCCAGCAATCTGCATGAAGAGACAGTTTATGAGGTTGGGAAGCTCAAATCGCAATTGATTTTTCCTGAGGAAAAAGGCACACGATTACACATCACAGCATGTTTGTCTTTACAAGATGGTGCACACAGAGAGCGAAGATGTGCATAGGGAGTCATGGCAGGCAGATGTGACATTGAGGCAGATGTGACATTGCGAGGATCAGTACAGTTTGTAAAAAAAACCTTGCAGAGGCACCAGAAGCCTCAGGGCTTGTCATCTTAAACTAGAGACTCGGGGGTTGACCCATGACGACATTACACACACAGCTGGCGGACTATGGAAAAAGTAACAATATGCCTTTGTACACGGGGTCAGACCAAAGGGAGGATCCCAGTTGACAGAGTTAATTTAAAAAGAAAGTAGGCCACATCTCATACGCAGTACAACTGGATGACAGTACAATAAGTTCATATTGTGAACAACATTTCCAAATGCCTACATGACCGTGTACATATTCTGTTTGTGTGAGTATAATAATAAAGTTTGTTTGTTATTTTGGTCTTGAGATGAAAATGTTCAAACACAAATTCACTGACACGTGCTCTTTACAATCAAAGTCAGCAGAGCTAGTTTAGCCAGAGCAACTTACGAGACAAGGTCAAGCTGAGTCAGGCAGTCTTAAACTGTATTTCTCACAAATAATCAAGAGTTAAAGGAATATTTGTGCATTTTGATGAGGAAGCTAATTAGATTTTTTGCTCAGAGCCAGATGAGAAGATCGATCCCACCCTCATGTCTGCACAGTAAACATGAAGCTGCAGCCAGCAGCCTATTAGCTTAGCTGCTACGTCACTGCTTCTGGTAAAGACATAGCCCAGCAAATAAGGCCTCATAAAACCAGAACGTGTTTTTACTCCTCAGTGCTTGTATGGATTAAACAAACAAGATAAAATATGCTAATTGCTTTGGTTTGCTGGTGCTGTCAGGCTGATTTTGTTGGCTTTTTTGGTTGTAATCTAAAATAACCGACAGCTGGATGCAGCTTCATTTATTGATATGAGAGCTGTGTCGATCTTCTCATCTAACTCTAAGCTTAAGTGTTGATCTGTTCCTTTAAAAGTTTTTTTTTTTCCTTTTTAAATATCAGGACAGAGATGATGTGATTAAAGAGACCGCTCTTCACCCTGAGGGGGTTAGGTTCAGTCCCACTTTGACCCCAAATGTCTGATTCTCTTAAGTCACTTGACATCGATGTGTTGCATTTTCACTCCTCTGCTGAAACATGTGATGGCTGCATGAGCTACTGTACAGTATGTGGCTCCTTACACTTAAAACAGACCCTACTGGTCTTAATAAAGTCTAATTAAATCATACAGAGATTTCCCACAGAGAATCTGGTGCTCTTACTTTTGTGGGATTAAGCCTTAACCCAACAGAGGGAACAAATCTCACCCTTGAAGAGTGAAATCAGGTGATTACATTTTCTGATATCATCCTTGAGAAAACAGATCCTGAGCAGATAAAATAATGAGATTCCTGGAAGTAAAGTCACATCCTGGGTGCATTTAGGTGTTTTACCTTCCAGCAATAGCCAAAGGTTATCAGGTTTAGCGACTGAGATGTTCCTCTGATGTAGGGCCTTTTATTAATGATGTGAATTTCAGGTGGCATTTTTAAGGATGCCAGATATCACTTTGTATCATTGATTGAGACAAACAAACATAATTACAATGTTACCCGTGATAAAATGACAATGATATTGCAGGCTGTGTACTGTATGACAAATGCAGGGTGAAATGGATCAGTACTATGTCTAAATCCCTGTGTAGTGAACTGTAACTGTGCAACTCTCTGTTTAACTGACAACCTAATCCTAGTCCTTCTGTTTATGTATATATGTATATGTATATATGTGCCCAGTGCCCACCTGTTCCCTGTGTTGCCTAAAACACTAACCTACATACCCATTTTCAGTTACCCAGAGTATTCCTTGCAGACGTAGAGCATGCAGATTTGTGATTCTAGGCCAAACTGACATTTGCTTGTGGTCATTTTACACAAATCCTTTTGCACTGGACTGGGTGCACACACACCTTGAACAGCGACAAGGCCAAAACGGTCTGTTTTTGAAACAAGTCAGTGTGACCACAGCCCTAAAGCACCCGCAATCTAACATTTGAGCATCAAACTCTGACACCCTGTGGGCTTGAAGGGTGACTGTAAAACATTTAGCTTCATTGTTTAATTGAGCTCAGATGCTGCAGCCTAATTGGATTAGAGATGGTTCGATGGAAAACTTTTTACTGCTGTTGCATAATTGACTTCTCTGCCATCCATCTCTGTGCTTACGTTCTTGTCACAGGGCTAAACACACTCAAATGTTGGACTTTGATTATCACTTTAAGCCTCACAAATATCAATTTTTAATGTCTTCACGTACTCTTGAAAATGAGGGATTGGTTTAAAAGCTCTCAGAGAGCATTTGAAGGACAGACTTTCTTCTTCATCTCAGCACATTTCTGGGTGTTTCACAATATTCTGATGATTGATCTGGACTGTAATATTAGTGTTAGCTATGTACTGCTGGATATTTGGCATTTAAAGCAGAAAACATTGTATGTGATCAAAAGTCACGCACTTTGATGTTCCTAGTGAAACTTTTAAAATTTCAGCATCAGGAAGAGCTACCTAGACTGCTGATAACCTGAACCACTATCTTAATTAACAGTCCATGGAGACTGTATTTTTCACCTGCTATCATGAAGTGCTAATTAGATTCCATATTAGACCACCTCATTAATAACATGTTTTACACGCTACCTTCATCCATCATTTTCTGCACTCTTGCACGTGAAGTCAGACTGCACATACCCTTTTCACTTTCTTTCACCTGTATTCTTGAGCTTGTTTGATCAAGAGTTTTTAATTCATAATTCATCAGTTATCTACAGTTCGTAGACTTTTCTTGTGTTATTTTATACACAGGCAGACAAAGGCAGGTTTCCAGAAGCCTGTAAAAGGTCGTCAGTCTGCAGATGGCTGCAAAAATGATATTGTGCTGAAAGACTGAGGCTAAATCTACGTGTCCCAGGCAAAAAGTAAGCATCCTCACCAGCTGGCCAACGTTAAATCAATAACAGCATTGCTTTGTTTCGCAGGTTAGTGTTAGTTTGTCAGTATGGTTGGGGGTGTTATTTCATTAAAACAAAGCCCTGATTGGCTGCTTTTACATACTTTTCAAACTCTCTCTTGACAGATGCCCATCGTCCTGAATCCAGCCATTATGTTCACAGCTGCGACACCTTCTCATAGGCACGCTTCAGCTCTGAGGAGATGTGCTTCTTCCCAACCACCATGTTGCCTCTCACCAGGCCTATGCACCTGGCCAGGGTGCTGAACACAGCTTTCAGGGGTTGAATATGATGATGTGCTGCAGCTGAAGCATGTGAACCACTCACATGCTTCAGCTGCTGGACCCCACATCTTCTGTGGGGGGAGAAGCACAATCTCAATTTGGTTAACTCTGCAGATATCAATTACATGACAACCACAGTGAGCTTTGTGGGGCGTTCCTCAGGGGCATGTTTAATTAAATGGTCCAGAAATTTCATGAGGAGCTCAATGGCCATGTATCTCTTATCAGAGCACCCATACAGGCTGTTTCTTGGATCATCCAAAACATACGCCATACTGGCAAGGCAGTGGGGATAAATGATGAAGGGAGGGACACTTTCACCAGCTGCACTGACAGCCAAGTGCAGAGAAATGTGCTCCCTGGTGGCTGCCAGCTGACGGCAGACTTGCCTCTCCCCTTTCTGTCACATTGCCTTCTCCTTCGACTCATCCTTACCTCCAAGAACAGTTTCATTGCAGTTAGATGAGGCTTGTCATGGAGACTCTGACTATCCGCTGTGAGAGCGAAATCTCAGGAAGGCCTTGTGGGCATTTCTTAAAATTTGGCATAGACACTCACTTAGACTCAAGGATAAATTGATTAGATTTTGGTGGTCAAAAATCAAAGGTCAAGGTCGCTGTGACCTCAGCTGGTGACTTAACTGGATGGCGGAGGCGGCCATTCTAGTTTTAGTTACTTATTTTTGGTCATGGTTAGTATTAATGTTAATATTAATTTATCAGTTGATAAAATTGGTTCCTTTAACTCTGGATGACTTTTTTATTGGATCCCCACACATGAATTACACATTTTAACAGTTTTCAGCAGTGAGTTACTGAGTTGATTTATAAAGTAAGTGTAGTATTTAGTTATAGTTTTTGTGGGAAAAGTTCATGAGTCCAGGGTTAGGGTAGGGTTGGGGGAACTCTCACCTATTCTGCTCCTCCAGTTTGGCCAGCAGCTCCAGCTCATCAGGACTCAGGTTCTCCGAGTCTGCCGGGGAAGCTGCTGGTGCTGATAGCACTGCGTCATGGGAGGATGAGTCTGGGCTGAGCACTGGGCTGCCCGTTGATGGGGGATCTGGATCCATGCCGGGAGGAGAGGAAGGGCACTCTAGCTGAGGGAGAGCCCCACAGGAGCCCTCTCTTTCTGGGCTGCCGCTGGGTATAGACATGGCGGTGATGATAGAGTGGGATGGGTGAAGCAGTGTGGGTGTGGTTCCAGTCTCACTGTTGGTCTCCCTCCTCAGTGAGCCTGCTGTCGCCTGATTGGCCGTCCGGCTGGCACTGGTGCCAATATGATCAGAGGTCTTTAAACCTGTCAGGGATGCAGAAAAAGCTGAATGAAAATGGCTGACCACAGACACTTAACGAGTCAACAACTCATCACCAAAATAACATGACACATATGTTCTCGGGTTGTACAAAACCAGTGGTTACACAGCATGATATATCTGACCCCGATAAGTTTTATCTTTACTATAACAGTAGGACTGCCATGATGATCTTTTTTTTTGTTTTGTTAACCCATCACAATACCCCAGAGCTTTAGGCTCGTGTCTTCAAATGTAATATTGTTGAAAATTAGGAGGAGCGTGTCAAGTCAGAGGTTATGTTTGGCTTATCAGACTGAACACTAGCACACTGGTCATTCTGCTCCAATCCACATGAAGATGCCAATAATGGCTCTCCACACCCTGGCTCGAGTAACTACACTGAAGCAGTGGCCCTTAGTCACTGTAATGACATCATCCTGACTGAGAACATCAGGCCCGTCACTGCAGACAGACTCTGCTATCAGAGAGCTGTTTTTCTTCACACCAAGACAGACAGTTGCCCAGTGACGCCTAACAACATGTAAATAAACTGCTGTGATTTGCACACTGTAGACAATTGGATCATAAATAAAATAAGATGAATCATTGGGTGAGTTCAGAGAGGTAAGGCAGGTGTCACAGAGCTAATAAAGAGCTGAAGCCACTGGCAAGAAACAGAGGAGCTTTTAATGATTTCACACCCAGGAAGAAACGGTGGAAAATTGATGTAACGGTTGTGTTTGGGCTGAGGGCGTTGTGAATAAAATCTTTTTTAAAGATATAAAAAAATAAAGTTGTGTGCGTGTGTGTGTGTGTGTTCCAAGTTTAATTACTTAAGGACATACAAAGGACAGGCATTTGTGTCTTGAGTGTAACATTTAACTTGCTAATGTTAGACAGCACATCTAGAGCCTGTGATTTGCTTTCCCTCATCACTTTACAAATACATGCACAAGACAGAGAGCTGAATATTAAAGGGGCAGTGTGAATATTTCACATATGCCAAAGGAAAACACACATCCCAGAAGTTGGCTGTTGTGCTGCATAAGGCAGTTACTAAAGCTTCTCACCAGAGAAGCAACAGGAGCGAAGACTCGTTCAACATGGACTTTACAGACAAACTGTGCTTCCTTCTCTTTCTGTGCTGCAGATAGCAATCAGAGAGGCGGCCGAGGAAGAGCTGCAATTGGTCATAGGAGAAAATGTGGCAAAAGCCGAGATATTGCTCTGTCTACTCCCCTGACTCTCCCTCCTCTGCATTATGGATGGCTTCTCTTTTGCTGGGGGAGGCCTAAGGTAATTACCTCTAGCCAGACACACACACACACGCACACACGCAGGTTAATAACAACTCAGGATTAATACTTACATTACAAGTAAATGTAGAGGTAGACGAGAGAAACCCCACATAGAAAATACAGTATTCATATTCAGCATACTCAACAAATACCACATCCAACTGTTGTTAGAATAGAAAACTCAAAAACAATGCAATTAAGGATTGATTTTTTTCGTGTAATCAGCCATGAAGGTTGAGAGAAACACACAGCAGTCTGTGCAATCGTTTCTGAAGCATATGACATACAGCACAAAACAAGGAGAGTAGAAAAATAGCCTGCAGGAGAGGAGAGAAGAGAAGAGAGGAGCATAATAACAGTCTGAACAGGGAAAACACTATATGGGGAAGAGACAAGGACCACATTCATGCACAGAAAGCAGCCCAATCAAAAGAGCCATTAACAAGCCAATGAGACCCATTTGTAAAAGGGTTCAGTCAAAAGACAAATCTGAAATAACGTCCTTTTCATCGCTAAGTCACTCCACCAGCATGAGCTAATGACAGAACAGATTTCCGCACATACTTTATATTTGCTCAGGTTAATCCGGTAAAAACAAAACCACCTCTTTGTGGCTGAATTTAAGGCTACAATCAGAGAACAGACAATGTCAGACAGCCTTTTCTTCTGAGACAAAATCATGTGACACGTGAGTGAGCCTCGGGCAGTGATGCATCTGTCTTGTCGGTCACATAGATTCACCTCAATCCCAGCAGTGAGACTAGGGTGAGCTCTATTTTTATTTATGAAATTCTGAACTGTACCAGACACTTGTGGATGTTTTCACCTTGATCTCAAAACACAGAAACCCTTCAGTGAGTGACAGCAGGCTGGTGTTCACCCTCCTCGTCAATCTGTGATACTTCAATGAGCCCTCACTCGCTGCTGCATCTTAACATTATCTAGAACATAAAGGCCGTCCACAAACTGGTCACTTTATTTATGAAGCTTGCTGGAGGTGGGACTACATGGGCTGGGAGAATAAAAACATCCTGAGACTTCAGATTCATGGCAAAATGTTCCTTGAGCACGTCACAGGTTAGCTACCTGCACAGACCACTGACCACTACAGGAACTCCCACCAAGAGCTTGCATCCATATACAGCCAGCAGCACATTCGTTTCCCACAGCCTTACAGGTTTTAAACACTGCCATAGTTTACATTTGGTGTGAAAGAAACCTAAGAGTCTGGTGGGACAGGAATCTGGACTCATTAACAAGGATGTCACCAGATTAAACTGATGTCTGGTTGCTGAATTGCATTTAAAAAACACTCCACAAGTGACACAAAAACACCTTCAAGCATAAGCCTGTTAGTGACATTAAAAAAACAGAGAGGTTTCAGCTTGACGAGGGCTCTTCAGCTGTGTCACTGTGGCCACACTGTAAAAGGTGTGAGTCATGCAACAGAGTGGTGCTCAAGTGGGAGCTTTTCCTCTCTCCCTCCCTCTCTGTCTCACACACACACACACACACACACACACACACACACACACACACACACACACACACACAGAGGCATGTTAGGTTTCCATCAATTCTGGGGACATCAGACAGACTTACATTCATTTCCTGGAGACCTGCCCTAACCCAAACCTTAACCCCTACTTGCCTAACCCTAACACTTACCTTAACCTTAACCCCAGCCCTCAACCTAATATTTAACGATTCACATTATGGGGACCTGCATTTTGTCGCCATAAGGAAGGCAAGTCCCCACAATGTGACTGTGTAAACAGATTTATGTCCCCACAACGTGAGTAATACATGGGCGCACACACACATAAACACACACACGCACGTGCACGCATACACTCATGCACACACACAATGGTTAATGGAAGGACACTGTGAAGGTCTCTGGCAAAGCAAAACAAGGCAGATTTTGTGAGCTTGGCTGTTGCTCTGTATATGACAGCAGGCTCACTTTAATGTCATTGTGTACTTGGGAGAAACTGCAGAGGACTGAGAGATAAAGGCGGGTTGGAAGGGTTTACATTGTAATCCATTTAAAATTGTGTTTCCAAGCCTGTTTAATATGTGTGTGTGTGTGTGTGTGTGCACATGCTACATTAAAGGTTATTGCTCAGCATGTGCAGTGATGTGTGTCCTTGCTTGGTGCGTCCATGTTAATATTCCGCCTCAGTATGTGCACGTGTTGCCATGCATGGGCACAGTTAGCGTGCGGAAGGCAGACTCTCAGTTTTGTTTTTGTTTATGTTTAGTCTCTCCTTGACTAATATCACCATACACAGCTACACTATTGTGTGAAGTCTGTGCCTGGACGCATCCTCTCTGAGCTCACACTGTCTACAGAAACAGACAGCACTATTGTTTCCTCTTCTAACCCCCTACACACACACATACACACACAAACACACACACACACACACACACACACACACACACACACACACACACACACACACACACACACACACACCACCTCCAGTTATCCAACATGAACCCACGTCCCCTTTGCCCCTACATGTTTCTCATACTGTATACGTGGTTTGCATGCAAACCTCAGTGCAGGATGTGTCTGATTTACAAAACACTTTTCGTCGGTGGAAAGCAGCTTTTCACGGTCTCCATCTGGTCTTGGTGACATTGAGCTGGCCTGGGGCAATTAAAACACAGAGGGTTAAAAAAAAAAAAGCAGATACCCCCTTTGATCTCTTCACAGCATCCACCAACAGCAGATCCCGCCATATTTTCCTGTCTGCAAACTAAGCAGAGCCATGTGGTGATATTACATGCTATACTCTTTGGCGTACACGGACGCACAAGAATGGAAAAACCTGACGAGCATTTTATTAAAGAAAATGAAAGAAATCAGCTAGTTTTCATTGAGATTCTGGCCTCGCTGATGTGTCACCCCCTCCCCTCTTCTCCTCCCCCCTCCGTGATGTCTCGGCCTCGGGGCCTTCCCGCCATGACATTGAGGGCGACCCCTTCCTTAATCTGTAGCTGCTAGCCTCGCTGTTGTTCCAACTCATGATCTCATGTTTGGTTACTGACACGTGGACTGTTCATTTCCACACTATTCATCTACTGCACTCGCTGTCCTTGTGACTGCTGCTGGGCTCGACGTTGCTCAAAGCGTCCCATTGTAAAAGAGGGATGTGTTATTCCTCTGATATTGCTGCTCAAAGGTCTCACCCTCACTGTTGTGAAAGCCATAACTGGGATCAGAATGACTAAATTAGCTAAAGGCAATGCATGGAATCAGTGCTGACAGCACATATTGACAAGTTAAACGCACTCCACATACTGTGCACAGGGGCAATGATGTGTAAAACACACTGATGAAAGCAGACTTTTAAATGACCTAACAGCATCTGTCTGACTGTGGTGGAAAGTAACTAAGAACATCTATTAGAGTACAATTTGGAGGTACTTGTACTTAAGTCTTACCAGCCTCGAGCAGCCGGCCTCAGCCAGAGGTGAGGAGCGGGCTACAAATGTCTGGGAAGCTCACTTCTTTAAAACTCCACACCCCCAGACTTTATTCACTCTCAGACTTAGTAGTTCTCAACCTCAGCTGAGGCTGACTCAAGTGACATCACGTGAGGAAATTTCAAATGCAGTAATTCTCCCCCAACACAACCTGTACATGTGTAAAATCGGTTTAGTTCCCATTTAGGTAAAATTTTGAACTTTTTGACTTTTACTTGTAGTGGATTATTTTACAATGTGGTATTTGTACTTCAGTAAATGATTACTTACGAGTACTTTGTCCACTACTGATACCCGAGTTATTCTATGGCGATTCTGACGCAGTGGTTGATGTTCATGTCTCTGTGCACGGGGAACGAATGACTACCTATCAACCCTGAGAACCTCAACCTTCAAGCTTCATTGTTATAATGACAGCCTGTTCTGCACACAGCCCTCATGCACTAACTGCACCGTACAGATCACTGAGGTGTAATTGGTGGCTATCTTAGGTTCCTGCTGTGCAGCAAATGTTTTCTGGGATCAGTCCAATAAGAATCTCGTGTGACATTAAGCCTGAATGAAAGAGGAGACACATTTAGGGCAACCGAAGCGACACTGACGACGAAATGTTTTCCAGACTCGGTTCCCTAAATCTACTAACCACTTTCACTCCACATGACTAATGCTTTCCTGCTCTAAATTTAGTTAGTATCATTCTCCAGATGATTTGGCTCCCTCGACTGCCACTATGAGAGGAAATAGTCTAGAAATAGCCATCGCCACAACCCATCAATTACTTTCAAGTACTGTTTTGCTCTTTTCTACCACTGAATGGTCAGTGCATTAGTACTAATAACCTTACAGATTATCTAATATCTTATAACTAAAAAAAAAAGCATGATAAAGCAGACTGCAACATCCACTAATCGCTCTCTAATCTCAAAACAGGATTACACGAGCGTGTCATGGGGGATAACTGCCATCAACTGGGTGCTGCTGCAGGCACATAGCCACTGCTTAATGTGACGCTGAAGCAATGACTGACATTAGTTTCCCTGCTGCATTCATTATATTATCTTTTCATTTCATTCTTTCCCACCAGCACCGTCACGAACACTGATCAGTAGCTGAGCTGCTGTTTAATCACCCGTTCTGAATACAGACATCTGTTGTTTGCCTTAGAAATGGCTGTGAGAGGAGGAAACAGTCAAACACTACGAATCCATTCAATAGTTGTTTTTTTTGCCTTATTTTCTTCTATTTCATAACTACCTCAAGCCTCCTAAGGACATGAGAAAGCTAATCAAACTGTGCCTCTAGTGAGGTGATCTGGGCAGGTGTTCACACAGACCGCACAGTAGGAGTTTGGATCAGTTTGTAATTGAAACCAGCAAAATCAAAAGATGTAAAACACGATTTGTGGCCCTCATTCACTCTGGCATCTACGTAGAAGAAAGCAAATCTCTTTTGTGAATAAACTCATCTGAAAACATATTCGTGCCACCTATTTGAGCTACTAAGACCTTTTAACTTCCACACTGTTTACCCCAAAGCACGAGCACATTGACGAGCCATTAGCTGACACATCATGTTACCAATTGATTGTGCAAAGGACGCGTCGTAAACAGCCACAGTGCGACGATGCACAGGTTTCAAAGTGCCTCCGTCTCGCACTCAGTGACACGTCCGTGTTGTTAATCATACTCCCACAGATTTACCCTGCAGTTAATCATTCCCTCATGTTCATTTGAAGCAATAACAATAAGTTGACTTAGCTGATGAAATGCTCTGTGAGACAGGCGCCGTGTTTGTATCTGACGGCTACAGGAATCACAGAAATGGTGGTAATTGAAGCCATAAGCATGTAAAGTAATGCTTATGAAATATTTGAGCTCGCTGTTTAGTAATAGACGAACGGCTAAGGACAGTGGTTTAATGTATTTATACTTTACTTGAGCATATCCATTTTATTCCACTTGATACTTCTACTGCACAACATTTCAGAGGGAAATATTAACAGTTCCACCAAAGACACATTCTTCTCAGATATTTCCATTTCAGTTACTGTTTGAAGCCCAAAGTGGTAAAAGAAATATTTATATATCCTATATTTCACAATAAAGCAAAGCTTAGAGAAAAGTCAAAAAAAATGAATAGAAACTTGTATTTTCTTTTCCTTCCTCTGTGATTTATCACCTCACGCCCTCTCAGATTCATCTTGTGCCCCTTGTGGACTGAAGGAGCTCAACTGACCGAACTGTGTATAAAGTAGAAAAGAAATATTACTTAGACATTAAAGCATCAGTATTAGCAATCTAGTAATCTGACATACATCAATCACAAGTGCCAGTTTCCTGAGGAACTTTAACTTTTGACACTTGAGTACATTTTGACAATAATACTTCTGTTTAAGTACGACTTTGAATGCAAACCTTTTACTTGTATTGAATTATTTTTACACTGTTGTACTGGTGCAAAGGATCTGAGTTCTTCTACTTCTTCTAGGAAACAATGGCGGGCGAGGAGACAGATCAACTTACTACTGAAACAGACGATGAATAGAAAGCAGGGCTATGTTCAGCATAGAGCTCAAATGATTAAAAATGGGTTTGTAGAGTTCCTCTACAGCATTTATAACAGCCCTGTGCATATTTCTGCCTCTTTGTTTGAGCATCATTTGCATGCTGGTATACGTAAATCCAACATGGAGCAGTCTGAAAATGAGATCATGATTCAGTGAGTGTAAAATCTGCAGGGCGACACAGATCCAGTTACAAATCTGCAGCCTACAAGAACAATAGAGGGAAGAGAGCTGCAGTTGTAGTGAGCTTGAACCGAAGCAGCCAGGTCATCAAGCTGCTCCCCGTTTCCATGTGTCAGCAAACGAGACGAGGCGCAGTGCCATGCACGCAGGCCAGGCCGGCGTCACGCCGGTCAACCTGCAACCAGACCAGCACGAGCCGGGACAGCTGACACTGAAGGCTTTAAAAAAACAACAACCTTTTAAACAGCAGAAACCTCACTCTGACCGCCGTTTAGTATTTTAGAGCTGAAACATTTAGTCAATTAGTCGATCAAACAGAAAATTAATAGGCAACAGTTTTGATTGATTCCAACTTCTCAAACGTGTGGATTTTGTGGGTTTTGTTTGTCTTCTGTGATAGGAAAGTGAATATTTTTGGCTTTAGGACTGCTGGTTGCACAAAACAAGACATCTGAAGACATCATGTCGGGCCAGAGGACATTTTACAGACCAAACAATTGATCGATTGATTGAGTAATCCTCGCACGAATCAATACTGAATACAATTCTTAGTTGCACCTTTATCTTTTTTCATAGATTTGTACTTCAACCAGGGCCCGACATCGTTCACAGACTGCATCCTTGTCAAACAGCCGTCCACCACTCAGGAAAACATCTAGATTAACCTCATCAATCAATCAATCAATCAATCTTAGATTCACAACACGGAAATGTTTCAGTGGAACAGAAAGAGCATCTGAGGGCAAAATTAAGCTGAAACTGATTCTTGCATTTTTGAACTATGGTTGCTGATGTGTCCAAGCAACATCTCCTTGACACTGGAAAACAGAGCTGCAGACAAACAGACGTTTGAACGCAGGCAATGTAAACAGCGCTGCAGGTAATGACGATTGCCTGCTGCAGTTACAATTGCAAGTTTATCATAAAGTCACAATGCTCATCTTTGATTATTCATCTCAGGTATTTCCTGTTGGATTCGGCCACTAAGGAGTGAATGTTACGATCTCACTGCGAGCTCAGGAAAAACACGTAGCTTCAGCCTTCTTTGCAAAAACGTATCAAAGGCTAATCTTGTTTCTGGCATGAGGGACATTAATCAGTCCATCCTTGTTATGACCTGAACATGTGGCTCCTGTTTGTCCCTCTTCTGCAACCAAACGCAGAGGCAGACGATGAGAAACCTGGACAGCAGCAGGCCGGCAAGCTGTACAGTACAGGAAGAAGGCTGCGAGATAATAAACCTCCTGTTCTTGCTGTAGGCGACCCACACATGCATGCACACACTCAAATCCATGTTCAAATCCAAACACACACACACACACACACACGAGTGCATGCACAGC
Organism: Chaetodon auriga; assembly: GCF_051107435.1. Lineage (NCBI taxonomy): Eukaryota > Metazoa > Chordata > Actinopteri > Chaetodontiformes > Chaetodontidae > Chaetodon > Chaetodon auriga. The sequence continues at coordinate 5,607,644 of NC_135077.1, read as the reverse complement.
TCAGAGACTGCTTATCCTGATGATGCTGTCCAGAGCCTATTAGCTTACCACTCTCTCACACAGATGAATAACGTGGCAGCGGCAGCAGCAGCAGAGAGTGCAGAGGAAAAGGTTAGCTGGGATAAGCTGGGGTGTGTTTGTGTGTCACACTGTAGTATGCAATCTTTTGTGTGTGAGTGCATGTGATCGTGGGATCAGATAAAGAAGTTTCGAGGCTGTGGCACATAAAAACAAGGTCACCAGGATGTGACAATCAGATACTCGTTTCCTTGACAGGAAAACGTGTGAAGTGCCTTTTTGCACGGTGAGTGGATTTCAGCGATACGACTGAGAGTAACCTCATCCTATCTCATGACGATATGATGAACTCAGTGGTACATGGCCTTAGTCATGGGGCATTTACGCCGTAATTACTAATCAACAGAGTAAGATAATTAATTCCTTGAATAGTTGCCCCTGCCTTAAAAAAGATAAGTGCCAGAGGGAGCTCTTCCATTTTGTGACTAGTCAGCTGTATCCTTAATCTTTCAACACCATACTCCAAAAACTATGTCAGTTCCCTACTTTTTTTTTAGTCCACTTGGGAGGTAAAAATGATATGTGCCTGGCCTAGAATCAAAACATGGACTCACTTAACTCAGTTGTTTTCCGTCCTCTGTGTTTAGAGAAGTGCAGGTTTTCTGTCTTACCGGCCTCTTTAAGCACCTTTAAATGGATTTACCTGCAAACCCCTCTGATTGGATGGATGCAGTAAAACCAGCTGGATTAACAGTTAAGGACAGCTCAACAATCACCTGAACAGAGACGCACAGGTGGACACAACGTAGCAGCCTCATCAATCCACCGGTGTTCAGAGGAAAACAGCTCTTCATTAAAGATGACAGTGACTCCTTCAACCTTTTGTCCTGCACTTTCATACTTGAGGAGCCTGTAATCCCATTGACTGGGTTGTTTGGACGTGACAGCTCATTATCCCGGCCTGCCGCTGCTTGAGGATGCCTGAACAACAGGCCTACAAGCTCTGCAGTCGACTCGGGGCTCGGCTGGATCAGCATCTGTGGCCAAAATGACACATCATCCCCCTCTTCGTGGCACCAAATGTTCCGGCTTCCCACCACAACACGATTGTGTAACGGCTTTAAAAAACGAGGACGGGACGCCGAGTAAAGGCAACACGGAGATTACACAGAGCAACATGCTAAGGTTTAGCAATAAATGTGGTTTATGGGCTAATGAATGGGCCGTGTCTCCGCTGGCATGCCGTACAGTGGAATTTTACATTGAGACAAATGGAGCAGACGGACGAAGCTGCTGTTGACGGCGCTTCGATAACCAGGACCAGCGAGCAGTATGTTGCTACGTGGGCCTGCGCTGTTATGTTAGTTCTCACGTTGAAATGGTCCAAACTGCTCTCGGGCCCGTCAATAGGCTCCATGCGATAACATTGATATTCCATTTTAAAAATAAACACCTATAAACCAATAAAAGCCCAAACGCTTACCTGGACTCCCTTTCCATAATCAGAGCGGTGCGTTTTTCGTCACTGCCACACCAGTCCGTGGTAAATCTCAGACGTATGCTATCAGCTAATTAAAATCTTTATGGAGCAACGAGGAAAAATACAGACAGAGCGTCCAAGGCAGTGACATCCTCCTGCCGCCGTTCAACCGGGAGGCAGTGCCGCGTCGCACAGCTGGTCGCGAGCCTCTGCACGCGGAGAGGCTCGTGTGCTTGTGTGCGTGCGAGCTGAAATTACAGGAGAAAAATACTTCTGTGGCGATCCGCTACAACAACCATGACAGCTGTGCAACGGAGGCGACGGTTCAACGCGGATGTGGTATAAACTGCAGCATCAATCATTGCGAGTGAATCACACAGAATGGCTGGCGTCCCGTCTCTTCTGTTGAGCGTGGGGCGGGGCGAACCAATCAGGTTGCAAAATAACATGTGATCGACATGTCGCGAACCAATGGCCTGTTCGGGCAGCGGGATCCCTTCGGAACGGCAACAAGGAGAGCCAATCACCATAGAGCTTTATTCTGCGGGAAGGCTGGGCAAGCAGGTGTCATACAGCGGTGTCGGCTTCAGCGGATTTACAGGAGTTTGTGTGTTTATGGCAGCTGAACGATTAATTATGTGACAAATGCGTTACATGTACCTGCTTTGTGTTAACTGACAGAAAATTGTTGCGAGGTGGGCATCAGGTTGCCTATCACTGCACAGTAATGAGGGAAGGGGGTAATCTAATCCTTTACTGTGTAGCTTTACCGCACAGTAAAAATATCTACATTGAAAATGTTGCTCAAGTAAAACTTCAGGAGTATCATCATCAAGATGTATTTAGAGTGTCAACAGTAAAGGTTTGTTTGGTTATTATTGCTGATTCAGTGATGTATAGGTAGCATTTTTACAACCATACTGTATATAATGTGGTGTAGTTAAATCTATAACTAGCCACTGTACTGTATTATCTAATGTTTCATATGGTAACATTAATTTGTAAAGGAACCATATCTGTCAAATCTGTAGTGAAATAAAAAGAACAATGTTTAACGCCATAACGTGCCTTGAAATGGAAATATGTAAATAAGTTCAAATGCCTTTAAGGTGTACTTAAGTACAGTATGGGTAAATGTAAATCGTGACATTCCATCACAGTCGCTGCATTGATAATAGATGTACACACTCTGAGGTGCAGGATGGTGAGATGCTGCAGACAGCTCATGCTGCTGAAAAGCCAGAACTGTGCTGGACAAAAATCATGAATTGATGCAGGGGTATGTTATCACATGAATGATATTGATGAACACACATTCAGCAATAACCATTTGTGTGTCATTTTGGAAAGTGAGTTGTTTGTATTGACTATCCCTTAACAAGAGATAATCAGCAATAGACAATAGCAAATATCTGGTCAGTAGTGAAACAGTGATTTTCAAAAATTTCTGTAAAAGCACAAAGTAGAGCCCTTTTAGGTTCATCAGCTTGGCCATACATATAATACATAGGTAATGTGAGCTGCATCCTGTGATGAGTGAGTCCCTCACTGAGCATTCCTAGACCTCAGATCTTTCAGGGCCCCATTTTTCATTTTGCATATTTTTCTTGAAATACAGGTCAGGAATTAGATGTAGAATCTGTGTCTGTACCTGTATTGTTTTCCACGTAAACAATATTGTGTTCATAGCATGTAACATTTTAGAAAGTCATAACCATCTCCTCTTTTTAAGAGTTGGGCTGAATTTGATTCTCCAATGGAGATATGATCCTGTGACCCTCCACAATGAGAAACAAAGATACGTCATTTGGTAAGACAGCACCTTTAAATTCAGCTCTGATTAGATGTCCGTGCTGAGGCTTTTTTTTTTTTTTTTTTTTTTTTTTTTTACCATAGGCAGGCCTTGAGGGATATTACCAGCCTTTGCGCTGAGCCCCATCTATCAAACACAAGCACACTTTAATTACGTTTAATGCCATCTGTTATCTGGCCAAATGTCTTTACTTTATTGCCATCAAATGGACAAATTGGATACTGCAGCTCCCCAGGCCCTTACTGTGACAAGGAAATTGTTCAATTGCTCAGTACTGTGTAGGAAATATCATGCAGATACGTATAGATTGATAATTTTATATCTTACATGGTCACGGCGCAATAACTTATGCAATATTTGGAGGAATTACCTCCCATGAGAATATTGTCTGTACTATACTACAAAAGCAGCCAGGGCAATTTGGTCATTTGTTTGGTCACAGTTCTGACCCTTTCTCCTGATCTTTATGATTCTGACCAATCACAGCAGCGGAAAAGAGGACGACGGCCCTCTTCTACATACACCGCTGCGGGGCAATTGATGCCTTCATGTCTTATCGCAAATAACGAAATCATAAACTCGGACAGTTGAGACAGTCATATAAAGGGACCATGGAGTTTTATGACGGCGACGTTGCTCAAGAGTTTACGTGGCGGTGATACCAAAAGTACATAAAGTCCTATCATGAATTGGTATCAAAAAATATGTATATAATCATGTATGGTTTTGATTTGTTGGTCTAAGTGACAAATGAACAACTCAAAGCTCTGTATCGCATTACTTGATGTATAAAAGAAACCACAGCGTCGTAGTAATTTTGTCCCAGGATTAATTCTGGGGTTACGGAGCGAAAACATCTTAACATCTTGGAGTGGCTTCTTGTCAGAGCTAACCCAAAACAAAGGTTTTTCGTGATGTCCCTGAACATAACGCCACACGTGTGTTCATGATTCCCGCACACTCGTTAGTATCACGCATATAGACAGCGGCAGGAGGACGCACAGTATCACAGCAAGGTGATTCTGCAGTGCCTTCATACTTTTCACATCAAGTTCACAGGTTTGAAGATATATTTAATTGTTATTAGCGCTGAAATGTTTTGAAAACTCTGTCGCAATAGCTAAAGTTGGGGCTTTTGAGTTGTGCTTTTCTAGCTGGATGCTAGTCGCATCGGCATTAGCTTCGTTTTGAGTTACCTAGTTACCTCCAGTTATCTAGTTACAATGAGTATTTTGTTTGTCTGACCATCCGTCCACTATACAATGACACATACCCATCGGCGTGAAGTTAGAGAAGTTAGTACTGAAGCTGTATTGTTTGTTAAAAGTAGTTCGTGAGTCCCGGTCAGCTGTTAGCTGCTAGCTTGCCAACTAGCCGGTTAGAACGAAGGAGGAGAGGAGTCCGCTATTTATGGATGTCCTGTCTACCGGGCCACAGCGGTCGACATCATCATTTTGAGTCAAGGTAATTGTAATGGCTAAGCGGCTCCCATTTATCACGTTGGTCGTTCAACACTGTACACACAGAGGTTAATGTTAACTTCCCTCTTCAATGAATGAATGAGTGAATTTTGTTATGATCCGCGGCTGCGGCCTGCTAACTTTAGATAAATAATAATTGAACCTGGCTGCCAACCCGGCTTGTTTTCGAGACAGCTGATTGGGTTTCGGATCAGAGTCGTGTCAAGCTAGTTTCTTTTTTCGATTTTATTTCAATTTTATTGAATTCATAAGACACCGCATTTCCCCCGGATTAATTCATTGAAAGAACGGATTTGAAACGTTAGCGTGAAACTACCAGATATTCAGATTATATTTATTTATTGAATCGTAAGACCGCCTGGTCTTCATCTCGGGTATGAGCTTGCACATCGACACAGTCAAAGACTTACATCCTGTCCATACAGATGGCTGAAACCGATGTTGATAATGAACTTCTGGACTATGAGGAAGATGAGGAGTCCCAGGGAGCCCCTGAGAGTGGGACTCCAGCAAACAAGAAGGAGGTGAAGGGGTCCTATGTATCCATCCACAGCTCGGGCTTCAGAGACTTTCTCCTTAAACCGGAGCTGCTCCGTGCCATCGTCGACTGTGGTTTTGAGCATCCCTCGGAAGGTGAATAGCAGTGTTGGGTTGTCCTCCACCTCCACACAAACCCCCACTGCTTCCTATGATGGTGTCATGTTTTGATATTATGAATTAATCAGAAGTTGTTTTGGCAACGTTTGGTCGCTTGTAATTGCGATTTCCTTTATTTTCAGTGCAACACGAGTGTATTCCCCAAGCTATCCTGGGCATGGACATCCTGTGTCAGGCCAAGTCTGGTATGGGAAAGACGGCAGTGTTTGTACTGGCCACGCTGCAGCAGATAGAACCTGTGGATGGTCAGGTGAGTTGGTTATTATTTGTTTTTACTTGTTTGTCACACTAAAGAGTCATCATGCTCAAAATGTCCTTCTGTATGTTTGAACAAAGACCGGGTGGCATTTACAGCTGTACAGTTCTGTTGTCTAAATGCATTAAATAAGGACCAAAGCTTTTATAAGACTAATGCCCTTATTCCTTCTGTGGCAGGTGTCCGTCCTAGTAATGTGTCACACGCGAGAGCTGGCCTTCCAGATCAGCAAAGAGTACGAGCGCTTCTCCAAGTACATGCCCACCGTCAAGGTGTCGGTGTTCTTCGGAGGCATGGCCATAAAGAAGGATGAGGAAGTCCTGAAGAAGAACTGCCCGCACATTGTCGTGGGAACACCGGGACGTACCCTGGCCCTCATCCACAACAAGAGCCTCAGCTTGAAGAACGTCAAACATTTTGTGCTCGATGAGTGCGATAAAATGCTGGAGCAGCTGGGTGAGTAAGAGGAACAGAGGTCTTTTAGTATTGAACTCTTAAGAAACAAGAATCTTTGGTAAAGGACTGTTATCAGTATGTAAGACAGGGGAGGCCTCCTGTTGACTCAGGCATTGCTTTCTGTCTCACTCATGGTCGTGTCAGGCCATCTTCTCTCCCTGCTCCATAGCTTTACAATCTTTCTCCGTAGTGTTCTCTCTAATAATCTGAAATGCAGAATCCAAGTGAGAGCTGTCATTGTGTGTGAGAATGGGTTGTGGGTAATTGTGCTCTATTAATGATGTTTTTGTTTGTTAATTTACAATATAAAATCAAAATGCAAGTTATGTAGTGCTAGCACTATCTCTATATGTATATATGTAGAGAGAGAGAAAAAGAGAGAGAGAGAGATTTTGTTATTTATTTATGTAATCATTTATTTATTTTATTTGTTCCTGCCAGACATGAGACGAGACGTCCAGGAAATCTTCAGGCTGACGCCTCACGAGAAGCAAGTTATGATGTTCAGCGCAACGCTAAGTAAGGAGATCCGCCCTGTCTGCCGGAAGTTCATGCAGGATGTAAGTTATCATCAAGATTTTCTGATGTTTCAAATTGAACATACTGCGCTTCATTCAGCTACATGTAAACAACATTTTTTCAGTTCCTGGTTAGTTTTCTAGCAGAGATGAAAGGATTTGCACGATGAGATTGCCTTACAATATGAGTGTAATCCCAAATGAAAGTAATCTTCATGTTGATGAAAATTGATACATGACTATGCATGACAAAACCACTAGTCTCACTCTGCATCACTGTAGACCAAACGTTCACCTGTGGTTTGAACACGATGCAGTAATAAGTGCATCTACGGCAGATGTGCAGCTGAGGGCACTGTGGGTAGTTGTTGTTGACAAGCCATGGTTGTCATAACAGTGTGGAGCGCTGAAGCAGCGAAAGCAAGAAGCAGAATGTAACATGGCTGTATGTCCCAATGCTCGACTACAATCAGCAGCACGGAAATACTTCACCAGAGCAGACATAGATTTGTTTAAACAATCATTTTCCCTGTTGTGTGGATGCACAACGTTTGCAGAATTGAAGGCATTTAGAGAAGGAAAGACTCTGGCTATCCCTGCAAGAAAGCAGTGGATTTGTTGCTGCAGTCAAACAGCATTTCCAGCTCAGACAAGTTGCTGGGGGTTTCGTCCAATCAGATTTTGCTCAGCTGTAAACAGCCTCTTAGAGCCAATCGAGGACTCTGCTATTTCACCTATCCCCAGACTGGTCCGCCCTACATTAGTTAACCCTTTACTGATTGTATTTGAGATCTTTTTGACAAGAATTGATCATTGTTATCGGGTGAAACAAAATCTGATGTGTTTTCAGCGATTAGTCAACTTATCAAATTATTTTTGGGAGTGGTAGATGACTACAAAAATGATGCGTTTTTCCGATCGGTCAGGATAGCTCAAATGTGTTCAAACTGTCTTGTACAAGTTGTTATGTGCTGAGACCAGTGAGGTAGCTGTAAATGTTTAAGAGCATCTCCTTTTATATGTATATAGGCATGAATACAAATACTAGTTATGTTCAGTTAGAGAGGTGAGCTTTTGACTGGAAGGTTACAAGTTCCCTGGAAAGTGAAAGTAAGGATACCTTTCCCTCATTATCACCGCTGAGGTGTCCTTGAACACTGACCCTGAACTCCCAGCTGCTCAGTCCGTGGTAGATCTTATGGCCTCTCAGTGAAACCTTCCTGGATAGATAAAGACTAAAATATGTCTGTAGAACCTTGTTGACAGAGGTTATGGCTGTTTTAGCAAATAGCAACAGATAATACCCTTTTAATTGACAAATAGATTGTGTCTATTATTTCATCAATAATTGCTTTCGTTAATTCATTGGTTATTATTAATATGTGTAATCAACACGTGAGATGATTTAAGTCATTCAGTGTTTGTCGCGACCTCCCTCTTAGCTTTGCCCACTTGTGGCTGTCAGTGTCATAAGTGGCCATATCAGGGGGGTAAAGTGATCCTCCTGGGCAGATGTGGCTTCGTTGGGACAGTCAGTCCTCCTGGCTCTGCTGCCGTCCAGGAGAACAGGTTCAGTGAACCACCATGCACACGTCATTTGTCAGTACTTGGTGCAGAAAAGTGTGTGGAGATGCAGACTTGTCACATGAGCTCAGACAAACATAAACCAACTTTATTCTGACTGATGCACTCACTTTATGGTCTTTACCACTTTGTTCAACTTGTTTCCTGCTTGTTCCATTTCTGATGTGATCTGCAGAGATATGTCCTAATGTTTGGCTCCTCTCTCTTGCTGTGTAGCCCATGGAAGTGTTTGTGGATGACGAGACCAAGCTGACTCTCCATGGCTTACAGCAGTACTACTGCAAGTTGAAGGACAGTGAAAAGAACCGAAAGCTCTTTGACCTGCTCGATGTGCTCGAGTTCAACCAGGTAGAGCTGGCACTTATTTATGAGAGACTCAGTCGGTATCAGTTCTGTACATATTTATCATAGTATTTCAAAATCTTTGCGAACAGGCTTTAGATATGCATCTGCAGCCTTGTTCTTCTAATAATTTTCTAAAAAAGTTTTGTCTCTAGAGAGAGAGAACGTTAATTTCAGCCAATCTATATCTCATTAATGTCTTTGCCATTCCCAGCACAAATACACAATCCTTTTTGTTTCCTGTCAGGTGGTCATCTTTGTGAAGTCAGTGCATCGCTGTGTGGCTCTGTCCCAGCTCCTGGTGGAGCAGAATTTCCCCGCCATCGCCATCCACAGCGGCATGGGACAGGAGGAGCGGTAGGTCAGGGTTCATACAAAGTGTTGAAAGTTTGTTTTCAAGGTTAGGCATGTGCTTGAATCTGAGTATCCTCCTTGAAAAATGCTTGATTTTCAACATAATCTGCCGTTTCATCCACACAATCACTCACGTAAAGCAAAAATCTTAATATCTGAAGGGCAACAATCCTGTCATCATATTTGTCTGTTGTCTCTTAATGTCAAAAATAGCAAGCATTAAATAAATAAAGTGACAATATACTCTGATAGCGGTAGGTATGAAGGAGTCCTGCAACCATTATTTTTTCTCTTTATTGCATATTCCCACCCCAGGCTATCCCGGTACCAGCAGTTCAAAGACTTCCAGCGGCGGATCCTGGTTGCAACCAACCTCTTTGGCCGAGGCATGGACATCGAGCGAGTCAACATCGTCTTCAACTACGACATGCCAGAGGATTCTGACACGTACCTTCATAGAGTCAGTCCAGCTATAATATGATTTTATGTTATCTGTATATTTCAATTTGCAAAACAAACACAAATCACATACAGGGGGCTGTAGCTTGCACCAAATTTACCCAAACATACCTGCTTTGTTTGTAAATGATATCTGTAAAAAGGAACAGGAATCTGCTATTGTACTTTTACCTCCGTCTGTGATTACAAGCCCCCTTTCTTGATTATTTCTTGGTCCATCGAGCAGAACCTGTTTTGAGGCCCAAACTTCTTCCTCACATCCTCAGGTGGCCCGTGCTGGCAGGTTTGGGACCAAAGGCCTTGCCGTCACCTTTGTGTCAGACGAGACGGACGCCAAGACCCTGAATGATGTCCAAGACCGCTTCGAAGTCAACGTGGCAGAGCTACCAGAGGAGATCGATATCTCCTCCTACAGTAAGATCTGCTTTTGCTCAGTTGTCTTGCACTTGATGATTCCCGCGTTCAGTAACCAAGTTTCTATGTATGTATGTACACTAATATCCTGATATTTTCTTTTGGGTAACCCATCTTTGTGCACACCATCTCAACAACATGGTGGATGCACTTGGGCTTTTTGCTCTCTTCTTGTTTCTGGTGAGAAAGCTGAATGAAGCAGGCAGCCACAAACTGAACTCAACTGTTTGGATAACTCAGTGGGGACAGAGTTGAAGACATGCCTGTACAGCATTAAAAATCACACATCAGGATATTGGTGTGAATGTCAACCATACCACTGGAGGCTTAAATCTGGTTTTATCATGTTGTCAACACGTGGAATGACACACAAAGCCAAAGCATTACTGTATAATACTGTGATCTGTGACATCCCATTTGATAGCCTGTGTATAAAAGCACATATCTTTTCACATCTTAAACACTTTGCCTTTTCTCTTTGCAGTTGAACAGTCCAGATGAGTCTGAAGTGTCTTCCCAGTGGAGATTGTGTGTGACCCTTGGTGTTGCTGTATTTTGGTGGAGAAAAAAAAAAAAACCCTTAACTTTTATTTTAAAGTTTCCCCTCCAACCATAAATTCTGGGAAGTTCATAGAACTTTTTCCCCCTGCCTTTGTACACTGTTTGCTTATTGTTATCCTTGTTAAAACTGTGAATATATTGTTTTGTCGAAGGAATAAAGTTTTTATACATTATTTAATGGTACTCGATTTAATTTTGCACAGAGCAAATCAATGTCATATGTTAAACTTTAAATATTGTAAAACTACAATGGAATCATAAAGGACAAACTTTGTGTTGTGTTTTGACTGCATTTAATGACACTCACAAGCAGAGGGCACTATCATCATAGGTTAAAGGTGTAGCCATTGCTTTCCCAAACAGTTGGCTACCTTGAACTGGCTGCCAAGTTTGAAACTTTATAAGTTGACTTGAAATAAAACCTTGCATGAAACTTGAGCCCAGCGACCAGTTTTATCACATGGACGGAGCAACAAAAACTTGTGGCAGCTACACTGTCGTGTCTCAATCCACAGAAGTGTCCCAACGTGACAATAATACAAACTTGGATCCAAATAAAGAAAATATATTTACATAATACAGTGTGATCCAAATATATCCTCAAATACAGGTTTGTGTAAGACATTATCTCAGCTGCATCTAATTCACAAAGAAGAAATCCGTTGGCGTTGGTCCTGTCCTTGCTGAATGCTTGTTGGTTCCAGATAGCATTCCTTATCATTCAAGTCTGTGACTTGCAGGGGAACAGTGTCAGTATCGCTGTGTGTAAATGTACTTTCAGATGGCTTATCAGGTCAGCATGCCAACAATAAAAGTTCATGCTGATTTTATATATTTTGAATAAAGAAAAAGTCCACGTTTTGGTTTAAAGTCTGAGGTTTTTGACATAAAGCTGCAAAAGTTACTCTTTTGCTTGTCAGTGGGTGGTCACAGCGCATTGTGGGACTTGAAGTTATCCACCATCACATTATGTGCAGCTGGTGCTGCAGGTGAGGTGATCCATGTGCACTGCTGTCATAGTTACAAAGTTTCAGTGCTAAACAAAGTGCTTTGTTGCTCGTTCTCCTCTCAGGATGATCTGAGGGTGCCAAAAAAATAAAAAAAATCCTCAACACCTGAACCAGCAATCAGTCCAGAGTGAAGGAAGTCCAGGGGTGCTTCAGGGCTCTAATTTAGGTCCCACGTCTGTTTGAACAGGAGCAGGCAAGCATACAATCCACTCCGGTCACACAATAATATTACCATAAGGGTTGCCTTTGTGGTTGTGAGCCGAGGCAGCCCTTCCTGCCTGCAGTTTGGCAGTCAGGTGGGTGCCTGTGGTCTTCACTCACTTAGAGCCAGGTAAGAAAAATGGCCCCTCGTTTTGAAGCATCGTCCTTCGTCAAGAAAGTTAACCTCATTGCATCAAATTCAAAAAAAAAAATAAAAATAAAAAATCCTCCTCCTCAGTACTAGTCTATGAACTTGTGTGTATCTCCGTACATCCAGTGCTGTGGAGGGAGGGCCACTTCGTTGAGGTGGCCGCAGTCATCGCTGCATTTACATGACTGGATGAACATGGCTGACCTCTGGAAACGCTCGCCATCTGGGCAGACAAAGGTCACGGGTACAGTGCGTGTGCGACGTGGCGAGCAGCACCGTCCATCTGTACACACACCGCAGTAGTTGGGCCGGTAGAGGCGGACACTCACACACTCTCCGTAGGACAGTCGGATGGGCTCCGGGGCTTTCTGGGCTGGGGTGCATTTCTTCCCTATCTGTGGATGGATGATAAAAGTAAAGAGATGTCACAGTCTGTGTTGTTCCTAATTGGCCTCAGTAGCCAAATCCTCCCCCACCAAAAAAAAAAGCAATAAACTTTGACTTCTATCTGCCCTGTCCTTTTACATAACAGCAGATTTAAGCAGCTTTGCACTCAAACTCATTAGCTTCACATTAAGAGCGCCACACTTCAACTTGTTATGCCAAAACAGGGATTGAGCGAGTGATTAGATTTAAGTGATTAATTTTAAGATTAACCATTTATTTGCCATTTGAGTGTCCTTTCCCGTTCCTCACGCCGACACCTATGATCGCTCTCGGCATCAGAGGTTTTAATTCAGCCGTGCAGAGAAAAGAGCTCTTAGTGTGTGTCCAACATGGAGGATTAATATAGACACACCACTTCCCTGGACTCTGAGTACACAGACGGGGCCTAGCTATGGACAGTTGCTTGGCAGGAATGCCGGGGGTGGGGGACTATATTTAAAAAGGCGCCTGCCTGCCACCATAACACCGCTGAGTAAATCAGCACTGCCCAGTTCCCACTGGATGTGGAGCTTCCCGAAAGTACCGCCAAGATAATCTCTGTTCTTAAGCTCGGGATAAAGATGGCTTTAGCACTAAGAGCATATTTACTCAGGGCCAGAACATCTAATTTTTCATTCTTTCCAGCACAGATTTGATGTTTTCAGCCTCTGCTCTTTTGTTTGAAGAGGCAAACAAGGAAGTAGAGCAAATATGTGCAGGTATTGTTTTTCCCTGCTCAGTCAGACAAGGGCAGATAAAAGGTGAAATAAGTCCCGAATGATAAGTGTTATCATGAGGCGTTTAAGTTTCACTATGCGAGTGATAAGGTGTGATAAAAGTTATGGATATTTGACCTATGCTCAATGTCTGTCTGTGTCTCCTTCAGTTCAAGTCAAGTTCAGTTGACTTCACCTTGGTGGGGACAGTTAGGCCCTGGCATGGCCGTACGGTACAGATTCTCGTCTCTCTCTCCAGCTTGCACTGCGGGTTCTTGTTGGTGATACGTGAAGACACGCCCATTCCACAGCTGCGGGAGCACTGGGACCAGTCAGTGGTCTGGACTGGACACTTCTTCTCCTTTGGGTGGTTCCACACTGAGGAGTGTCAGAGATGTGAAGGAGGGTGGAAGGCAGGGAGAAAAAGGAAAATCAGACACATCTGTTAGGCCAGTGGTTCAAAACCTGGGGTTTGGGACTGCATCAAGAGGTCACAAGATAAATCTGAGGGGATGCAAGAGGATTAATAAGATAGAAAAGCAGAAAAAAACTTCTTTTCGGTTTCCTCTGATCTTTAATTTAGTGGTTACATGATGGCAGTACCAGTCTGTTGTTTACTTTGGCCCAGACTGAAATATCTTAATAATAACTGAGTAGACTGCCATGACCTTTGGTGCAGATATTCATGGTGCACAGACGATGAATTGATGAATCCTAATGACTTTTGTGATGCCTGCAAATTTCCTCTAGCGCCACCAGAAGGTTGACTTTTTTGCCTATTAGTAAAAATATTTTGGCAACTATGCTGCTAATTAGCGAAAGTTAGTATGCTAACATGAAAAACCAGTATGGTGAACACCCAATTTAAAAAAATCGAACAAAAATAAAATGTGAGTTAAGCCAATGATAAAAAATGCTAAATATCCCCCTCTCGGTCGCTTTCTCTCACCAGGCAGGTGTTTGTAGCCACGCTCACTCTCCCAGCCGCTGGACTTTACATCTGTAAGCTTGTTGGCCAGCTCATTTTCCCGCCGGTGTGGAGCAGGATGGTGCTGAGGTCTGGTCATGTGTTGTTGTGGTGGTGGCGGCACCTGTGATACGAGATAAGATAAGATAAGATGAGACAGAGCTGCCTGCTGGGAACTAATCTGTGCCACGGTCAAGTCTACCCGTAACACTGTTCGCAGCATGGTGACATGATTATCAAAGGGTTACTTCAGGGCAATCGGTCGGAGGAGACATGCTTTACTCCTCCGCACCTTCGTGAATCTTTGTCATTATTTTACAGCACTTGCTGAACAGTATCTAGGCTACGTAAGAAGGTACAGTCTTATCTATCGGAAAGTGTAAGAGTTATGATTAATTTTCATTTATTAAGAGAGTCCTTTGTCACTACAGGAAAAAACAAACCTGATGCTTAGGTGGGAGCCGCCACGTGCCCTTATGGCAGTCCACGCTGAAGCAGCACTGCCCGGGTATCCTGACCAGCCGTGGGTAGGGGCATGATGGAGAGGCTGGTGGCAGTTTGTTGTGACAGAGAGGAGCGCAGCCAACAGCGCCGTCGATGCAGGTACACTGGTGTTTACAGCCAGCGCGGAAGCTCTCGCCATTCTGGTAGATCTTGCCGCTGTACTCGCACGTGCGTCCCTCTGATTTTGCTGGAGAGACAGATTTTACTCAGCTGAAACAAAACATTTGATGACCAACTTGTCCCAACTTGTTAGAAACATGTTGCTGTGATCAAATTCAGAATAAGCATATATTTACTAAGATCAATGAAGCTGATGAGGCCAAACATTAAATATATTGTCTCTGTATTGTTTTCAATTGAGCATTTGTCAAAAAGGATCATTGTCGCATTCTGTCTGTGTTTTACACAGCGACCCAACTTTTTGGAAATTGGGGTTGTACTTCAGATTAGTCATATAAACAACGGTGGTTGTTGTTATGCATGAACCAAAGGGCAACAGGCACAGTCCATGGGTTAGGTATGTCAGAAATGCATCTCTCTACACAACATGCTGTCTAAAGAGACCAATGATGGCGCTTTGGCTTGAGAATAATTCACCGCATCTTAATTCAACAGCTGAAATTATCCCTGTTGAGTTCAGTTTCTCCTGACTTTACCACAACGCACACAATGACTTCACATTGTAGCAGTGCACAAAACCACACAGGGACCGCTAAGATCGAAAGGTCAGTGGAAATAAGGAGACAGGAAGCTTCAGACTCCTTGTCTCCAAAGCATGGAAGAAACAGCTATTCATAGTTAGTGGGGCAGCACTGGCACGGTCCAGATGGACAGTGTATTTTTATCTCTGAAACCCCCTGTCGCTGCCATAAAACATCTACTTCTCATTAAAATACCCCCTGTCTTGCTCCCGGATGTGCAGGGGTACATGTTGTTTAATCACTGAGCAGTGATAGCCTTGGTTTCATGTCAATTAACATCCATTTCTTTGACATCTTTTGTGGCTTTTACAGCACATCACATTCACCACATTAATTTTAAATATACTTTGTCCATGCACGATAACACTGAACCCCCCCACTGGGCTGACATGAGCAGGGGAGCAGTGCAAATAGCTGTAGAAAGCAGCTATTTTCTAAGTGAAATTCCTTTCCTCCCAACATGCATTGTTCCCCTCCTCTCTCACCTCGACAGATGCCCCAGGCCATGGTCACATCATTGCCGTAATTACACTCGAGCCCTTTGTGGTGGTCACAAGGCCTCATGGGGTTGCAGTCCTGGTTTAGCTGCGCAGCGCACACCTTGCAGCACCCACATCCATCTGGCACGGCGCTAACTCCTGGAGGGCAAATCAGGGGCTCTTTGGGGCACTCACACACTGCTGGGCAGCGAGCAGTCACCTGGTGGGAGCAGAGAGGGAGATCACATTGCGAGACAAAACCCAAATGATCTGAGTCACGCAGCATTTTGAACACCACAACCTTGCTCAAACAACATCACAGATGTAGGTTGCAGCTTCTGGAAAGAGGGCCACAAGGCTACACTTCGAGTACTTGACTGGAAAATTCAGACACAAAACAGCTGTATGGCAACCAGGCGCTAAAGTCATCCTCAGGGGTGTTCAATACAGCAGTTCCAGCTTTTTCGAACATCCAAGAGGGAGGAAGAGCTCTGATACAGTCATTCTTGATTCTGAATCATCTCTTATGCTCCTCTGGGTTTTGATTGATTCTGAATTCTTCCACAGACAAAGCACTGTGGTACGCCTCTGCTGTAAGTCAAGTCTCTGCTGGCCAGCCAGCCCTGGTTGTCTCGACAGTTTGCACCCAGTCCCCTGCTGGCTCATGATTTGAGTCATCGCTCAGCACTAGAGCCAACTTGTTCCAGTTTGTAGGAATCAACATGTCACTGTGCTTCCAAAAACAGAACGTGAGAAGACATGCAGATAACCAGAAAGGGCTGTATTCATTATTATATAAGCAGTACTGGAGCTCTAACCCCACCTAAACTCCATTTACCAAACTTTGTATTGGGAGCCCTAATCACAGTTAATCTGATGTCGGCTTCATCGAGAAGCTGTCTTTGAAGATGAAACATGTCTGAAAGCTTTTCTAAAAATATATTTGGGTGTTGTTTACACCAGGGGATGTTTATACTGTTCACACCCTGGAGGTCAAAGTTTAATCACATTTTGACTCGTCTGACTCCATTACCCACGACAGATTAAACATTTAACTAATCTCAGTCTTTAAGTGAAATGTCTGGCTCAGCTACACGAGCTTCTGTCAGGGATGAGAAATCTTACCTGTGTGATGACGGCTGTTGTCAGTACAGTCAGGTAGATCAGAAATGCCATAATTAGCCGGCGACAAGTTGAAGAAAAATACAAATAAACATAAAATAGTATAGTCAAGCTACAATCCGCTGAGCAGATGTTAGTCTGAAGGAGATTCACGGTGAGTTTCAGTCTCTTTTCGTAGCCGTAGTCCTTGTTTTTCTACCGGAATAAGAGTCTAAAATGTAATTTATACCCGCTGGTGAGCCCCTGAGAGACCCCGCCCCTCTCCATACTTCTAGCCAAACAGCGTGCAGGCAGCAGCGCAGACGTTCCAAATGGGCGTAGTTTCACCACGGGGGTAGTTTGCTGATTGGTGGGCGTGTTTTGGAATGAATGCAGCCATTCATAAAAATCGCAGGGTCGCTCTGTATTTATTTTATGGGTTAAAAATTAAAATGTAACAGCCGCTTTCAAGTCACACTTTGGCACATTCCTGCTTTTGTGGCCTCCACTCACCTAACACTAAGCAAATATATTCAGCTGGGCCAGACAGCATGGTAACATTAATAAGACCTCCACCTCTGAGGGGGGAAAAAAGAAGGGGGGAGGAATTCCCTCTGTTTTTCCAGACCGACGGAGGTGCCAGGACAGAAAGTTGAAGTGGACTGTATTGAGCAAATAATACGATAATAGCAGCTGTCAGAGAGAGTGAACACACCCCTCATTGTCTGTGCCCATCATAAGCTGAGAATATGTGTTTCCATGGTTTTTAAAGGTACTTTTTGATTGTTTATTCTGTCTGAACACTTCACCTTGAATTCAGGTGGGCTGGCTGCCTCTGACTATGATTGCTAACCACATGGTGCTGAGATGGGGATGATGAGGATATGATCACTTGGAAAGAATGGTTCCAGTTGAAGGTGAGAGCAGGATTGATTGTTGTTTTAAGGGCGGCTCATGTGAGGGTTGGCCTCCTCATCGTCGTCCTCCTCCTCTGCTGTCTTCCTTTTCAACCACAGGTTTTCAGCCACATCTGCCTGAACACAGAAGCCTCATTTGATGAAAGAAACATGATAGGTTTGAAACTTAGGCTCCTGCTATTTCTGTCCATGTATACCTGTGAAGCTCGAGCTTAGAGCTAAAAAGCCAAACATCGCACATACTTTCTCACATGGGCTGTGGTGGCCTTGGTGAAAATGACCTTTTAGCTGTATCTGGTAGTGAATGGTATTATTTATTGTCCCTGTTAAAAAACAATGACTTTACTCCATATATCATACCTCCTTTTCCATTTGCACTTTTTAACTACTTGTTTACATTCCATTTTCTTGTATTGGTTGTCAATTTTCTTACATTTGTTCTTCATAATGTACTTTATTTGTATTTTTAATGTTATATTGCACTATGCATGTCACTGCACTGTGCATCCTTGTGTACCTCGCTGAATCTAAATCAAAAGATAAAAAAATGATCAAATTCTCCTTGACACCGTTCTTCTTCGTCCTTTGTTCTTTTTTTCAAACCACCAGCATGCACACAGACAAACTTTGCCCAGGTGGGAAGATGGTTGAGGTCACTTTCTTGCCGAGATTAAAGTGAGAAAATCTCAACCACTCTTATGTCTGGACAGTAAATATGAAGCTACAGGCAGCAGGTGGGTAAAAGTCAGTAGTAGTAATAAGTGAGCTTTAGAGGAGTCAGAAGATGAATTTAATTGCCTTTGGACAGAGCTAAGTTAGCTGTTTCCCCCCTGCTCTCAGTCACTTTGCAAAGGTAAGCTCACTGCCTCCAGTTTTATATTCAACAGACACATATAGGGGAGGTATTGAACTCCTCATCTTACTCTCATCAAGAAATCAGATAAACGTAAAACAAAAGCCTAACTAATATTTTAATCACATGTAACCTTACAAATTAACTCCTGAATTACACTAACTGGCCTACATTAGCTGACCTGTGTTTTAGTCAGGATTGGCCTTGAATCTACTTTAGCTTGAAATAAATGAAGGTGGCTGAGTGGACCTCTTTTACAACCATTCATCTTTGCTCTGTAGCTACCTGTCTGACCAGCATTTAATTGAAAAACACATTAGAGGTTGTGGACTGAAGTCATGACTCTCAATTTAAAAAAGGAAACCACCTCAGGAAGCTGTCAGTCACAGCTCTAATGGTGTGACCAAGGAGACAAAGTCACGGCCCATCTATTTTAATCCTCCGGTGGTCATGGTACAGAGGGAGTTCTGAAAGTCCTGTGACTGCTTCTGTTTTCAGTTTCTCCACTGATGCTGAACAAGAGGGAATCCAAGGAGAGATGATAGAGATGTAAAACAGATGTAAAACTAATCTTCGGTGATGAAGTCAGCCGGTCTTTTTTTTTTTCAGATAGTTTTAACAGGGCATTAGATAATTAGAAATTCTCTGTCCTGCAAGATTGTGAATAACTTTTCTCCAAGCACAGATTCAAAACAGATCCTCAGCGATGGTTGAGGCAGATTTGCTCCCAGTGAGTGAGCTACAGTCCCCCCTCCATAATATGGTTGTTACAAATAATCATAAATGTCAATGTTGGTAGAAGTATTCAGTTCTATTCATTTTATTAAAGGATTATTAGGGCACTTTTTTTTTTTTTTTTTAACATACACTCAATTGAAAACACCACAAAGAAATTATATCAAATGTTTTACCTCATCACCATTACCGATTTATGTAAATCTATGCTATGAATTTGAATTGATTGAATTGAATCAATTGAATTTGATGCCAGCAACACATTTCAAACTCGTTGGGACAGGAGCAACTAAAGACTGGGAAAGTTGAGGAATGCTCCAAAAACACCTGTTTGGATCATTCCACAGGTAAACAGGCTCATTAGTAACAGGTGATTGTATCATGATTGGGTATGAAAGGGGCATCCTGGAAAGGCTCAGTTGGTCCAACACATCCTCATACCTAGATGACTGAATAGGTCGATTGCCAACATCTCCCAAAGCAAAATCTATGACCATCAAGAAAGACACAGTTTTATGAAACAGGGCAGATGTAGAAAAACAGGAAATGTCCAACAGCGAATGAAAATAAGTAAAGGGGCTGTTTGAGAGAGAGAGAAGAAAGAAGCAAAGACAGAAAGCAAGAGAAGTGTGTAGGGGATGGGTGGGTGACAGGTGTTTCATGGTAAGAGAGTTTATTTTTTCAATGGGAGGAGTGAGCAAGTGCCCCGCTGCCTGGTCTGGTCTGCCCCGATGGGGTTCTGGCGGTCTGGTGGTATGGTATTTCACACAAAAACAGAGTGCTGGTATTTCAGCCCATACCACTTTTAAGGTCACATGAACCAAATTACATGATACTAAGGTCATGTGCTTAAAAATACATAAATACATACTGAAAGACGTAAAGAAATACACGTTACATAACATAATTCCAATGTAATTATCCAAATGGGAGCATGAAATCGAGACTTGCGGAGAAAAGTCATGTCCTGGGAGAAAAGGGAGGAAGAAAGAGTGCAAGTGGTGGTGACAGGGTGATTAAGCTGGTTTCTCTCCTGCCACAGTGGAAAAAGTTAAGCGCGTGGGAACCTCTTTTATGTGTGTGTTTGAAGTGACAGAAAGGAGAAAGGTGTGTGTGTGTGTGTGTGTGTGTGTGTGTGTGTGTTATTTTTCTAAGAAATAACAGAACAGAAGCTTGAGCATTGACTTTCCTTCACAGAGACAGAAAACTGTGGGAAAGCTCACCGTGAGAGACTGTCTGTGCACACGCCGAACTCAGACCTCCTCATATAATATTATAATGCGTAATCGGATATGTGCTAAATCTGGCATCGACATTTGGTTCCTGTGTTAATGAACTGTGAAGTTCAAACTTACACAGCATCATAAAATTACATAAGACAGACTCAACTATCGGGTCTGACAGGAACTGAGCTTGAATATAAGCCTGCTTCCTTGGAGCAATTCTCCCCCTAGTGGAAGTTTCAGAGGATAAGGTTTCTAAGATTTCAAGTGCTGATCGCTGTTCAGATTAAGGTGAGAATTGGTTTCAGCCCTTAAATTCTGAGATTGAAGCATGTTGGCTTTAAAACACAAGTTATCCCTGACATAACATCAACTAACCTTCAAAACTTTGTCCTTTTTCAGTGTCAGCTTGCTGCACAGGGAAGGCTTTTCTTTTCCCTTATACCTCCACAAGATGGAGACAAACACTACAATATAGGGGGGAAAAAAAGCATATGCCTCCAGGGCAGGATTTGATCCACTGCCCAGCACAAAGGTACCGAGCTGTGAAGTCAGCATTGGCAGCGCAGACTCACAAAAGTCCAAAATAGCACCATGAAACTTGTTGATAACTCACCACTGCTCAGTTCACCTTTTTCCATGGCTTTGGTGCCAGAGACCAGAGCGTAGGCCAGCAAGTTTCCACTCCAGCCACACCAGCTGATTTAAAGAGGTCATATTATACTTTGGGGGTTTCTCCCTTTCCTTTAGAGTGTTAAATAGCTCTTTGTGCATGTAAAACGTCCAAAGTTAGAGAGACCAACCCAAAGGAAGTTATTCTCTCTGACAGCAAACAGTGCTCCTGAACTCCCTGAAACACCTCCTCAGTAGTTTGGCCTTTTATTCCATTACTAGCCTACATCACAATGTAACACAGCACCACTTCCAGCTCAGTGACCATCCTGCGCCCAGGTGACCATCCCTCCCACATCACCATCTGCCATTGTTAAACAAGGATGTGTAAGGTAACGTTATGAGCAAAGCAGGCATTTTCTTTCTTTTCAGAGCAAGTCTGTGTGTGTTTGAGTGTTGCTGCTGTATGTAAATGTACATGTTAGACATGCCCTGAAGAAATGGTCAAACTTTGATTAGCACCCTGCAGCTGCCTTGGTCAGACCATACAAAGGCCGTCACAAAGCTGTAGTGTTCGTGGCTCACTGGGCCGAGGCTAATTCGGATCATCTCCCCGCTCAAACGTGTAGTGGTGAAGTTTTTATTTTCGGACAGGTTATTGTGACGATATTAAAAGGAAGAAGTGCAGCTAGCTAGAAGCTAAAAACACCAGCAGACCTGACGGGAAACACACTGGGCGGTGCCTGCAAACCTGCGTTCCTACAGGTCCACGTGATCGTAGTCATATCCAGTGATTTCATGAGAATAATGACTGCAACACCACTGTTAAATATTTTGATGCTTTCATCTTTCCTCCTTCACTTGTCCACCCTCCCTGATATTTAATTAAACTCTTCTCAGGAGGCTGTGAGGAGGTGGTGTAGTGAAGGGATACTATCTCCCTCTCTTTCTCCTCAATCTTATTTCCTCCCCACTTTCTATTTTTTCCAATTCATTTGTTTTCACTAAACCTTTCTGACTCACTTTCCCTTCTGCCTCACCCTTCCTTTTTTTTCCCGTCTTCTTCCCCTCTCTCTCTCCTGTCTTTCTCCAGACTGTGACAGCAGCGCGCAGCTGCTTTGAACCTGGTTTTATTCGGAGCACGCTCTTGTCTCCCATCACCCGTGGTCTCCTGATTAGACTGCCCCCCTTTAGCAGTCACTGGCGCTCACAGCAGCCGACTGACAGGGAAGGAAAAAGCTTTTCCCAGGCAGAGTAGCAGCGCTGCCTGAAGACTTGTAAGCCAAATATCCCGCTCGTTTGGGATTACCCTTTGGCCAGCTGCTAGATCTTTCGTGTCTCATATGGGAGTATTGGGTTTGAAAAACGCAAATATGGACGTTTTTTCCCCGCACAAGCTGCTGCAAGGGCAGATGTATAGTGTATGTTAGGATTTTAGCCCTTGGTTGTTCATTCCCGCTTTCATGAAAACTCATAGTTTTACATTACACATACAAAAACAAATAATTTAATGTTGCTCGGAGACCTACGCTGGCCTGCTGGGAACTATAGTGCTCAGAATATTTGAGAAATGTTGAATAGCCCTTCAACTACCTTAAAGCCATGATTAGCCATTCGTTTACCTGCCTCAGATATACAGTATATACTACATACAGGCTGGGCATTTGGTGTATACTGTAACAAGAAAAACAGACTGGTGCATATGTCCTCATGTGAATTTAGACCACATGCCTTTCAGATGGGTTTCAGTGTGCACTCATTACAGCAGCAGTGGAGAATGGGAGTGGGAGTAGAAAACATATTGTAACATAAAACAACTGAGACCCGCCATTTATTCTCTTCATACATGACATACACGTGCCTGTTCTCTAATCTAACACCATCATTGCTTTTGCAGATGATACCACAGGACTGACGAGTCAGCATACGGGGGATGTTAGCACCTTTCAGAGCTCATTGCAGACTTCACGGGGACTAGAAGTTGCAGACACACCAATAACTACATGAATAATAGCAAAGTGGACCTAGTCTCCATGTTTAGGTTCTTTGGTGCTTATATCTCCTAGACATCACCTGCATGATCCATTAAATCCTCCTCCCTGGTTAGTGCACAGCAATGTCTCTACTTCTTGCATATAATATTTACCGTCATTAATTGTATATTTTATCTTATTTTTATCTTAGAATGACAATGTTGATTTACATTTAATTGCTACTTCCCTCCTTTTTCTCCTTCCCCATCCATCACTTCCATCCCACCTATTCCTCAGATGCACGTGTCCTTTTCTCCCCATTCCCATGGAGATGCACTACAAGCTGACAACAAATGCAACCTTCCATCAGCGGCGGCGGACTAACACAGATATCTCAGTCTGCAACAGTTACAGATAACCCACATCTCCCTCTGCCCCCTCCCTCCATCCTTCATTCATTTCCCTCTCCTCTGTTTCCTGGTTGTGGGCTTGCTCTGACCCCATTGGAATGAGGTCTGATGAAGATGAATGATGCCTCTCAGCTTACTTACCCTTCTCCCATGTGCTTCCTTCGTAGCTGCGGTGGGGATTTCCATAGGAATTCTCCCATTCCTCAGAGTGTCTTGCCTGACAGGTTCACAGCAACACAATGAACAATGAAAAAAGACCTATGGTTGACTGGAGTGGCTGAGACATTAGGGAGCCGTGATAGCGATTCAGAAGCTTGAAGCTCATCAGATTTCAATTACTGAGGAAATGAAGTGAAAATCTAAAGAGGCTATTTCATAATCAAGGTTATTGAATATTTTTCTGGCTCTACACGTCTGTTATGACTTCGCAGATGAAGAGACAATGCAGTTCAAATCACTTACAACATATTACTCTTTGATATTAGGTTAGGACACTTAAAGGAATAGTTGAGTTAGATGAGAAGATTGATACCACTCTGTGACTGGCATGGCAAACATTTAAAGGAAAGTGGTCAAGGAACTAAAGAATGGAGGACAGGAGCAGAGCAGGAAGCCTCATGCAAGCAGCCTGAGGACAGGATGGGGACACTATAAGAGACCTCATGCGGTTAGCCTGAGAGTTGAGCTGAAGAGGAGAATAGCACAGGAGATCTAACTAGAGGCCGGCAAGGAAGGTGAAACCACTCTGGAGATCTGGCAGGAGGCCGGCGATGGCTGAAACTCTCAGGAGGACGGGTAGAAGGTCAGTGACGGCGGCGAAGTTGAAGCCCCTCTGGAAGTTGGCAGCAGGACCCTTCCAAAGGCTGGCGGTGAAGGTGAAGCATCCGCTTCTGAGCTGCTGCCGATTGTGTGGCTGCAGCAGCTGCCGATGCTATCCGAGCCCCACGTAGCTGGGGTATGCCCTCAATCCTCTCAAAGCGATCCCATGATGTGGTCGAATTTGCTGGGTCCATGAGTGGCCAGACTGTACCAGGGGGAAGCCGGTCGTCTCTCAAAGGCACAATGGCAGTGGCATCACCTGGACTGAGTGAGTGTGGGAGAGCAGCATGAACACTGGACTGATTGGGAATGAATCTCAGGTGTGCGATCAGAGTGGGCAGGTGGGCGTGGCTGGCAGGGGAGCGAGAATGGAAAAGTACTGACTGAGCATGTGAACAGATGACGGAAAATGACAGCAGGTAGGAGACTCCATTTACTATGACACTATTAGCTGAAGAGGACCAAAAGCTATGCAGAAATGAGGAGAATTCTGATTAATTTCAAGAGATCTTAAATATGCCATCCATTCTGCCCTAGTAACAGTTTATGGTTATGGTTATGTTTATGAATCATTCCAACAGTTGAGTGATTGCATGATGGAAGAGGCTCAGATAACATTTCTGATTTATCCTTGTAAGTTAAGTTAATAAGTCAGTTAATTTGAAAAATAAAGAATTTCACAGAAAGATGAGTTATGGACCATGTAATGTTTATTCAGTTCATTATTATTTACACCTGTGCTTTTCATGCTGTGGCATGTCAAAATGTCTTCTGTGAAAAATGGCCGACTGTATGTTTATGCGGCCATCTCAAAGACAACATTTTTGATGAAAGTACTTAATTAGAGCACTGGTTGTCTCACCTTTCATATTTTCAAACCAAACTGTTAAGACCATGCACAGTGAATTCAGTGTCACAGACAAAAAAATGCCATGTAGTTGCTTCAATTCCCCTTTCCACATTATTGAGCAGACGGGCATGAATAAATCAAAGAATGAGCAAACTTCTTACAAGTCTGCAGTCATGAGCGCTCGTGTGCATGTGATAGTACGTAAGTGAATCTAGGGAGGGAATGTTTAATTTAAGATGTAGACAGAAAATTGCCTCAGAGGAAAACAGTCTCTTCCACTCATCCAGGCACCTTGAGCTACTTACAGAGGCAGCAACCTTGAAGCCCACAAATCTATCAAGGACACATTGCAACCTTCTTTTTGCTCACCAAAAAGCGCTAATACATTCAGAGTCTCCACTTTTTAGAATGAGGAAACATCTAGCTTCTGCCAGGCACAACATGTGTTACACAGTGATGATTCAGCAGCCACTGCAGTGACAGTGTGATCAGTGAACATCAGGTTTCACTGGCTTGATGAAAGTAGATGCAAAAAATAGATGCATGAGTGGGTTTACATCAGTTGGATCGACAAACTGAACCCTCTACTTGTCTTTCTGTGTCTTTCTTATGTAAACCAGCGTGCAAAAACAAATGCACACACATCAGTGATGCGATTTCTGCTTCTCATGAACTAACTGCATTGAAGAATCTACTCTTTAAAAATGTATTTCTTTTATTTTCGAAAGTTTACAATGTTTTGTGTCCAGATTGGCTCTTCATCAGGTAGAGATGTATCAAACTGAATCAGGTGTGTCTTTATTTGTTGTTATGTTTGTGTTTGACTTTATTTCTTTGATTGTTTTTGTCAGTGATTGCTGACTTCATTCCTTGATAATATTCTTTGTGATAAATGCTCATGTACACATTGTTAGTTTGCATGATATTACCAATGTCTTTTTGAGTCTGGCTTGGAGATGTGCACTACTCGTGTGGTCGTCCCTCATTGGAGGGACAATGTTAAATGCGGAAATTTCATGCCAATTTCTATGATTATTCTAATGGAATTGCTGTGATTGGCGGACCCTCCTGATGAAGTGAAATCAATCCCCGGGAATGTGATGTGTGGAGTTCAGCTTTTACACACAAATTTGTGCCATTGAAAGATGGAGATTCCAAAATGAAGAAGAAGAAGAAGAATCGGGGGGAGACATTCCCCTTTATTTGTCACACACACATGGTCGGAAACACGGCACACAGAGGTGAAATTTGACTTCCGCTTTTGACCCATCCTGGTCGTCCCTCCTCCGCGGCAGACCAGGAGCGGTGAGCAGCCAGACCGGCGCCCAGGGACCCATTCTGTTGCGTCACCATTGGTCAGGTGGTGATCTTCTTGCATGTTTTTAGTGGGGGTATATTTTTACGGAGGATACCCCAGGTGAACACGGGGAGAACATGCAAACTCCACACAGAAAGGCCCTCCTCGAGCAGCAGGCACCGAAGCATGGTGGAGGACACACCCGGTGCCCGCAGCGAGATTCGAACCCGGCACCTTCTTGCTGTGAGGTGACAGTGTTGCCACCGTGCCACCGTGCCACCATGCCATGCCATGAAGGAAGTTAGCGCATCTTATTAAGATATATGACACACACCTGAGTCAGTTTGATACTCTTGTACCTGATGAAGAGCCTCTCTGGGCTTAAAATGTGGTTCTTTTTCTGAATGCAATAAAGAAAAACATTTTACAGGGAGTGTTCAGCGTTTGGGAAATCTTGGGAAGCAGAATTTTTTTTTATAATAACACACATACATGCACATACCCTGTACCTCTTATTGCAGTGCAGTTTCGAAAACTGCAGATGAGACAGGAGTGGGAGGGGTTGTGGCGGGGATGAAGGCTAAGTCAGCCACATTGGCGAATGGTACTATTCAACCGGCACATTGAGATGTGCAGTATTTTTCTTCTCCTTGTGTGGCAGGAATGAGGACATTTGTGAATAGATTCCTTTGATTTCCCTTGATTTGAAGAGCAACTGCTTAAAAGTAGTTCATAAAGTGATGATGTGCTCGGAGCAAAGTCTTTGATGAATACTTTTGTGCTTTTTGCAAAAAAAAAAAAAAAAGGTATTTATAGGGAGTGTGTCTGTGTGTGTGTGTGGGTTTGTGCAATTATTGGGATGACAGCAGGCTGAAAGGCACATTTTCTGTATGCCTCTAAGTGTAATCGAATTTAACTCCATGAAATGACTGAAAGGTATATTTGATACTGCATTTCGAGCTCGCACAAAGCAAAAAAAGAATCACCGCTGCACCATTTGATCTCTATGTCATGGCCTCCCTGGCCAGGCAGAGAGAAGAGCGAGAAAGGTAAGACTCCTGGCAGCCTCAGTCTATCTTTTGCTCCAAAGTAGATCTGTGAGAGGTGGACCAGAGGTGAATATACACAAAACTACAATAATAGCTGGATGTTTACGCAGGGATGGAAACCAGTGTGAGAGGGGACTCCCCCTTGGTAGCTGTCAGTGTCTGTGAGGGCAGATGTTTCACCTGATTTCACATATTTGAAACCAGCAAAGATGTTGCAGCTCAGCATTTTCTTACAAATGCAACCTTTCCATTGATACTACCTTTTTTGTCTTTCAATGCAAACCATAAACATCCATTTATTCAATTCCATTTTGTATGCAAATGACTGTGGGAAAGACAAACCGCAATGAATGACAATGAATCCTTAAAGGTCCAAATAAGAAAAAAAACAAAACAAAACAAAACAAAAGAACACATGTTTTTTGTTTCGTCTTTTCGTGATTTGGTTTAACTTTCACTTTGGTCATTTGTATAATGGGTATTTGTGCACTGCTTTACAAAAAATAAACAAAAAACTGAAAAAACTGTAAACTGTAAAACTGCAAAACTGTATACTGAAGTAATCACAACCTAACACACTAATCCCCCCAAAAATGAAACACTGTATTTTTCCTCAATGCTATGGTGGTTTCTATAAACAGAGGTGCTGACACTTGACCTGTGCATGCTGGACAAACTCTGGAGCTAGAAGCTTGGAGGTTGGTGGTTGCAATGGATGCATGCGACTCCTGCACATCTAAAACACATGGTATTATAGTTCATATTTATGTGCCCTCATGCAGCCACTATTGTTTTCTGTTTGTACAATATACCACGGTATGTTGAAAGGCCAGTGGAAAATCATTAGAAGGAGGTTTCAGCATGGGTCCGTCTTTGTTCACAGATCTGAAAAATACCCAGTGGGAAGTGCAGCGACAGCATGTTGTTTTCTGGTTTGATCCTGTAACACTCATCTGCTGGTGAATTCTGAAGCCTTGAGTGATGAGTGAGTGACATTTTAGAAATTATTTTAGGTAACACAGAGCCCTAAAGGGTTTTTTTCCCCATCACAAACTGGAGCAAACTTTTGTTTTTATTCATTTTCAGGAGGTTTTGTGGAAAGTTCTGTGTTTTGGTGCTCGTTCCCACAAATTCAGAGAACCTTGACTGTTTCAGACAGAGACATTTTTTATTCTGTCAGAGTGAAAATCCTGTCATTTATTTCCTGGCTTCAGTGGTTGCTAGGATTAATATGGCAGATTGTGATTGGTCAAGTGAGGTGTCATTTTAAACATGAGACTCCTCTGAGTAACTGCAAATGTTTCCGGAAGTAGTAACTTCCAAGCGGAAGACGAGCACATTGCCTGCTAATTTTAAAGGAGAAAAAAAAAATTCTGTGGATTATTATCATGTTTTGGACTTTATTGGTGAGTTGCCTCAATGTTGCATCAGTTCTGAAAATGGTTTGTCTGCTGTTAGCGTTTATTGTGCCTCCTGTTATAATTGTATCTTGAAATTGTTCGCATTAATGATTCACATGAATCTTGCTTTCTAACAGTGTGTAATATTAGGATAAACGTGAATGTAGCGTTTGTGTCTGTAGACGGGAAGAACAATGAACAGCAATAAATTCTCCCACGGCCCTGTGCCCGCAGGCGACCTGTTGGAACGGTAAGGGGTACTTACATAGACCGACTCTTCTTGAGGTTGCAGTGTGTCTGTCAGCTGCTAATTTCTGCTGTTTTGGTATGATTAAGTTATTGCATCAGTGTAATTAATTGTAAATTAATTTATTGTAGTGTTTAGGCTTATGTGTCTCGTCGATGCTGAGTGAAGTATGAAATCCTGTCAAATAACATTGTGGTTAAATATGGATACTCCTGTTCCAGTGTTGAGTGTCATGGGATGAATTAGTGTTTGCAGCATATTTAGCAAACCTGTGACTATAGTTGAGGGTATGTTTAAGAAATGTAATGCTGTTCATTCTTAAAGAAATCCTGCTGGTTTACAAACACTAACATTTATTGTAATGTCATTGTCACACTTTACCTGTAAGATTTTTGTCTTGCAAACAGGTGGCATAACTGAAAGATGAAGGTTTAGATTTGATGGACTTGATTTTTGGTTTCTGCTACCGTATTTGGACTCAGCTGGATTGCTTGTAAACTGGCAGACAGCCAGGCCCTGAATGGCTGTGGTTCCCATTGTTGCTATGAGTCATCAAGTGTTTGTAGCTGCCTGGATTGCATGCTACTTAAAACCTCTCCTTTCATGAGAATGAGTACTTGCTTCTTATGCTGTGTGTATGTGTGTATACTCCAGATCTTGCATTAAACACTCCAGAGTGAAATGCAGCTTCATCAAAGCACAAGCAGCCATGAACATCCTGATATAGTTTCTGGTCAGCATTTTAAATCATCCAACTTCATAATCTCTTTGCATTCAAAATTTATTTTCAAATAACCCTATGTGAACATTTTTTGTAGAATCAAGCCACAATGCTCCGGAGGATTTAGCTTTTTCTGATAACTTTGTAATTTCCTCTTCTCTCTTCATTTTATTTGAAGTTTACATAATATATAATCAATAATGTTTACCTGAAAAGGTAACATCAGTATCAATATGTACAAACACAGCACACTGCTTTAACATTAGAGATAAAACAGATAAATTACAGTCAGCTCTTCATGACAGTATCTAAATGTCAAATGAATTAATATTTCATGCCTTGTTACACGTCAAAAATCTAGTTTTTGTCTCAAAATCAGTTTTACAAAGTTTTCTTGTTTACTAACATTTGGGGAGGGTGTGGAGTGATTGTGCAGAATATGGAGACCAAACTACGGGACATGGTGATGGTGAAGAATGCAGACGACACCTGCTGAATGACTAAAACTTAAACAGAAAAATTCAGGGAAATGCTGAGTGTTGCTCGGTGTACATCCGTCATTTTCTTACAAGTGGCTGTGAGGGAGCACTGCATGGTTGTCAGATGCTGGATGTGATTGTAGCATTCATCTAAGAGTACCTGAAGCACTATGGGTGAGTATTAATATCACCTGTACAAGTATTAATAGCAGTGGGACTATCATAAAGGTTCAGAGAGTTCATTTTATAGTATTCTGAGGTGTGATACATTCTTTCTTCTCCAGACATTTCAATTGGATCTGTATTTCTTATGTTTTGTGTATGTGTTAGCAGGTCCTGGCCTCCATATTCTACACACTGCAATTCCTTTCTTATGATAGAAGTCAGTAACAGTGATGTAGATGTCATGCCATTTTAACAAATTTACCATTATTAATACCCTGAATCTCTCAGATGCAGATGAAGTTGAGTTTCTCCTGGCAGTCCCAGTTCTCCCACAGTCCCCCCCTGGTTAAAGCTCCACAGCGTTTCCATATTGGACACTGGTGGTCCTGATCTCCTCCTTGGGGCCAGGCCTCATACACCAGAGGGTCACCGTTCACCCACACCCAGCGCTCATCCAGGTAACGCAGGCCGATCCACACCCGCTCGGTGAGGTCGACTGTCTGGAACACCTTCTGGGCCAGACGGTGCTCAGTTTCAGAGAGCAGACTGATGAGGTTAGTCTGACTCTTTCTGCAGTGCGTCCGAGCACTCTCCCAGGACAGCTTCTCCCCCTCCACGGCTATACTGATGCAGTAAAAAGGCATAGGTAGATCTCCTTTTTCATCATTCCAGTTTCCATTAGACATGAGGTATGCATTGTTCTCATTGTTGTTATGATTATCTGGCTGACCAGGCTCCCAGTTTTGGTATGTGACGTATCCCCCTCCTGACCACTTCCAGGCAGTCATGTTCGTTGGGTCTCGGTAGAGACCGATCCATCCGCTTCGACCTGTTTGACCTGCAGCTGTTCGGAGTTCGTCTTGATCATTCCGGCTGCTAACAAAGGAAAGATCAGTGTAGGTTTGCTTACAGAAAGCCCGAGCATCATGCCATGTCATACTCATAGGAACAAAAATGTGTTTTCCCATATCCCCCTCAAACGCTGTACAAAGAAAAATTAAGGAGATGGTTCTCTCCATGGTCCCTGCTCTGTAGCTCAAGCTGAGGTTTCTTTTTCTTTGACTGTTTCTGAGTGGTGTCACTTATGTCTCATTGCTGTTAAGGATTTAACTTTGCATGTGCTTTGGTTTGTTTTCACAAGCAAAGCATCTTCACGGTAGACATAATGCCCAAAGAGAGAAACAAATGACTTAAACAAATAATTAAACAGCATTCGACAGAAAGCTTGGTAGTGAAACAAGCTGTTGCATGTGTGCATGTTTTTTTGTTTTTTTTTTACCTTGGAAGGAGTGACATCATGGGGCAATGTGATCTGTGTAAAGAAGAAGCAGGAAGACTTTTATCACCGTGTTTGCTGCTCAGTTATCTTAAAAGGAATATTTTCTGCTTTGCAAGACTAGAGTGAATCGCAGGTTGATGGTCTGAAATGATTGGCTTAGAGCAGTGCGTGTGACCCACGACCATGTTTGTAGTTGCACTTCTGTTCTCAAGAAGTAGTACGGTATGTAGCCGGGGCCCTACACTGTCTGCGGTCACAGTGGCAGTGGTGTAGGTTTTTGAGTATGAGAGATGCTACCAGGTCGAGAGGTGCTGCATC
This sequence comes from Chaetodon auriga, assembly GCF_051107435.1. NCBI lineage: Eukaryota > Metazoa > Chordata > Actinopteri > Chaetodontiformes > Chaetodontidae > Chaetodon > Chaetodon auriga. Next base: position 5,575,648 of record NC_135077.1, on the reverse strand, counting down.
TCAACCTGGTATATATGAAAACAAATGGCTGAAGAGAAAGTTGTGTCACAAAACTATATTGTTATGCATTGTTGCACATTTTTAAGTGAGTATACAAAAATCCTGGAGCTTTCGAACAGAGCAAAAATCAAACATTATCGACCATAAGTAGGCTTTCGAGGCTGCCGTTTGGTGATATGCTCCAGTTAGTGTGTGAAATGAGGTTTTGAAAATTCCACTGCTGAGACTTCTGCAGCCACCCCAAAGTGATGGAAGTCAATGGAATTTCATTTGTTGTGCTAAAAAAAAAGCACTGAAACTGACAACTCACCATTATTTGCTTCATTTTGGTCTCTACCATTTTCTGAAAGAAATATCCTCCACTATGTTCACCAGTTGGGTTGCTAACTGTGTGCGTTGGCTGTTCATTTGACACTCCAACTCCGACTCATTCATTTGTCTGATTTCCCATTAGTTAACTAGGTATGGGATACAGTTATGATACACCGGTCGTTGTTTTAGCAACTTTAAGCAACAACTCTTAATGCTTGCTGACATTATGTTGGTACATAATGAAGTGAGGGCAGGGCAGGAAAATTACCAAAAAATACCTGTTTATTCCTGTCAAACTAGGGGCAGGGGATACTTCAGCAGCCTCAGTCAGCACAAAGACAGATCCTAGATCAGTGTGTGGGCTTGTGTCATTAAATTAGTGTCAGTGACTTGGCGTATATCAATTCTCACACTCTCAATATGCAAACAGAAACAGAACTCTGATATGATTGAGGTCATTCAGTCAATTTTTTACAAATTGAACACAAGTGGCTCCTCAAAACCAAAACCTCCAGCTAAAGGATAGATCATCCAAAATTGGAAATGGAAGGCAAGAGATCAGATCTTGCATTGTTTGCTCTCATATTATGAGTATATTAAGTGTTGTTGTTGCATGTTTCATATATCAGTTATGTGCTGGCTATAAGGGCCTAAGTATAATTTGCTGCCAGGTCATCTGGGAAGTCTCTAAGTTGGTCTGTGGGTTAAGAAAAAGTTGCAGAAAAAAGAAAAACTGAATATGAAGCTGGAGGCCAATGGAAAGTCAATACCGGTCATATATGGATAGTATACAGACTGTGTATATGTCTGTAATGTATGGGTGTAGGTTAGTGAGGTTACTGGGCTGTGTAGAGGTGGCTCAGGGTGAGGTTATCCAAGACTGTAGACAACACATCTGCAAGTCCATCCAATTAAAGGCACCCTTTGGAGTTTTTGACTACATGTGAATCAGCAAGTCGTATTCAAATGCACACCTGGTGCAAAGTTTGTGCAGGGCTGGTTTTGTAGATATAATCAAATGCTGTCTGTTTTCTTTAACAAGTGACCTATTAGGTGTGCGGTACAAAACAGGGCTAAGGACCATGTGCTGACATTTGTTTCAGAATTGCCACCCACAAGTGGTCGTGTGTGTGTGTGTGCGTGTGTGTGTGCGTGTGTGTGTGCGTGTGCATTTTGACCAACAACACAATGATGACTGGTCAGCTCACAGCGATGCAGGTTAGTAACAAACACAGGAAATCTCCACATTACTCTTTAATAACTTTTGCTCACTGTGATTTTGTGTGGGCTGCTGTGGCATGCTTAATTTACAGTAACTGAGGCTTTTTGACTTAAAAATAATAGTCCTCACTTTTGTTTTGGCCTCTTTGATGCTCATTTACAGTAACTGTGGGATCATCATTGCTCTCCATCCAGGTGGAACTTGTTTAAAAGTTGGTCGTAAAGTTATCATTACAACATAATTACCACACACTGCACTGAATCTCCTTAAACTGCCTTTACACTGTCTCTAAGTTTAACCCATTAGTTTGAAGTATCCACCAATACCAGTGCCATAAACACACTGTGCAGTGTGAAGAAACCACAGCTTAAGGTCTCACACGCTCAGCTTATTAATATGATAAGTAAATCACATGGGTCCTGTAGGCACTTGAGAGGCCCATGCTTTGTTCCAGATTTACAAGTGAGCCAAGGCCTTGGACAAGAAATTGATGTTTTCTTGCACATTGGAAACTAATTATGAATAATGGCTCATGTTGAAGAATCTCAAAAACAGCAGAGGGAGAAGAAAATGAAGACACGCCGCAGCCTGAATAACATTTATCAATAATGGAGAAAATATAAGATGAATAATTGCAATTTGACAGATGTGGGAAGCGTACTTTAAGGGAAGGAACAAAAAAGACATCAAGGATATTAATATATAGACTGACATTAGTGCTGTCAGCAGCATTACAGTATGTCTTGCTGTTAAACCATTAATATAGATTAATGGAGTGAATAAGTTACATATTTTCATTTGTGAAGTGTGGAAGGTGCTATTACGGCAGTCTCTTTTAGTCTGACCAAACTAATTACAGGAAGCCGTAATTAAATTGATCCCACTGATTACGCTTTGTTCCATTGGACCTCAGAGGTCAAATATCCCATTTGACCCCTGAGGCTTCATGAAGGCGTGTTGTGTAAATTAGACGCTCTGAGCTCATGAATGTGAAGGTTGACCCATGAGCACATTCCGTTCTTTGCTCTTTTAATGATGCTGTTTGGGTTTACTGGATGAAATTTTAGTTTTATTGAACAGATTTCAGTCCTCTGTTTGGACAGGAGTTGCGCTTCACTTGAAGGGAAAAGGTCAGCATATTAAAAGTCAGTGAAATGAACTGCGACTGTGAGCTAAACACTCACTCTTTACCTCCTGTTTCTGTTTCCTCTCTGCCTCTTCCCAAGTATGGCACAGAAATGATAATCAGCTGTGAGGCAGGTGTGAATGTTTGTTCATTATATTTGTTTATGTGTGTGTGTGTGTGTGTGTGTGTGTGTGAGTGTGTGTGAGTGTGTTTGCATGTTTAAAGAGTGAAGGGGTCCAACCGTTCTCTGGCCCGTGGGCCAACTGCATTATTCACAATGGAGATAAGAGGCTCCACACTCTGGACCTCTCTGATACTGCTTAACCTCAGCATGATTATACAGTCCACACACACACACACACACACACACACACACACACACACACACACACACAAGGACATCACAGACACATCAAACTTTCTCTTACACACACTCTTACAAACGCTCTCTACAGTGGCCATCTGATAGCCTGCTGAATAACCTTCAGAGGCAAAACATCACATGAAGGACAGAAGAACCCACAGGGATTCAGACTCAGGATGCTTTCCTCGTAAAGCTTATTGCTCACCCTGCAGTTAGTAATTGTACGCCAAAAAAAAGAAAAAAAAATGCTTGATAGGAGACTCACTGGGTTCATTTTAGAAAAGAACCAAAGAAAGTTTGCAGTAAATCCAGTGAAAGCATCACATCTTTAGTTGTTTATTACTTTGTAAGCAGTATTTGCTTATGTTATATGTGTTTTTTATGTAATAATATCAACTAATAATGAAATCAGTGAATACATTTTTTAATCATCACTCCACCATATGTCACATATACACACGCGTATGATCAGTGATTGACATTAGTTCAGCTACATTAATATATGTGCCCAGCGTAGATCTGTGAACACTGTGTTAAGCTTTACCTTCTCCGCATTCCCCTCTTATATGTATGTTGTCATTATGTCACCAACCTTACTGATAAAAAAAAAAGCTATTAATTTGTAATGAAAGGGGGAGAAATATTAAAAATGGGGGCACTGTGCTGGCATGCCACTTGGACTTCGCTTGGTGTGTGTTAATTCTATCAGTGTTTGAAGACATTAGCAGACGTAACCACTGAAGCATCCTTTTTGGTGACGTTGAATAGACTGAAGGAAGATCTGTGCTGATATTTTTCTTTCTTGGGGCATGAAGGAGACGTGTAATCTGCTGGAATTTGTTTGTAATTCTGCTGTAAATAATTGTCGTATCCGCTAAAAATCTGTGTCCATGTTACTGAGCATATCAACAACACAACAATCTTCAGATGATCCTCACTCTGGGAGACTTATGTCATTAGGCAGTGACCCAAGGCAACACAGTGTCTTTCGACAGGATCAGAATGTGCGTAATTGCAGGTTCAGTGGAAGGTCAAGTGACTTTTCTGCCCCAAAGGCTGCCTTGAGGTCAGATATGCCTCACCTCATTAACAGGAAACCATAGACACACACACACACTCACAGAGAGAGAGAGAGAGAGAGATAGAGAAAGAGAGAGAAAGAGAAAGAGAGAGAAGGATGGGCCAAACCTCCATAAACACCCTGATGAGCATCATTAGGCCAAATCAACGCAAGTGATTAGCCTCAGTCTGAGCCACAGACTCAGAGAGAGAGAGACTCTAAAGAGTGTGTTGTGCATAGATTGTACCATGATAGTACTAATGAGCACAACAAAACTGGAAAACATTAGAAACATTGGAAAACCTTTGTCAGATTCAAGGAGGGCCCTCCATCTATCACCTGCACAGCATGCTAACCTGCCCACAGCTGTGTGATACAGCGTGGTAGGAGAAACACTGCAGAAAGAAAGTGCGATGACCAAAGGGAAGAAATGCATGATGACTTACACCTCATCTCACACTTAAAATCTAATATATGAGACATATATGTAATAATATTATATTCCCCCGATAAATGTGTTTATGTTCCTTCATTCACCTTGTGATGCATTGTCATTGTGAACTATTGAAGTTTCATCAAGGCAACTTCTGTTTCACATTGTCTCACCTACGACTCCTGTGCATTTGCTGTATTCATGTTCATTTCTTGCACTGATCGGTGGTCGTGTTGAGTTGTAGGTTTATAGTAGAGACTGCTTTGTTAGATGTGTGTCACTGATAGGAGGACGACTACACTCTCATGCTGGCCAATCACAGCTTTTGTGCTCTTCACCTTGTATCTTCACAGCCGCTATGTACATCAAGAATTTGTTCAGTATGCATATTTTCGTTTTGACCTCTTCTGTGCAGTTTCACTACATATGAAACTCTCCCAGAAGGCGACAAACTTGCCACACCTTCTGTAAGACACGAGCCCTAAGCCCCGCCCACTTTACCATGGCTTACATGCAAACGACGCCATTAACATTAACGCGTTGTGCCCTGCACTCATCACATGTGATTAACTTAAGCAAGGCATGACTCCTCAATGACACAGACCAGGTTAAAGGCAGAAGGCTCAATTCCTTTCTATCCTTACTCTGGATGGAATATGTTCAGAGAAATAATTGATGATGACTTGATTAATGTAGGTCTACATCTAAGCGCGGCTCAGGTTTGAAGTATATATGCATACATTATATATGAGACTAATGCAGGGCTCATCGCAGTACTTCCCCCTGGCTCATTTGTAATGATTAATCACACTTTGAGGGATTGTGGGTAATTACCTTGAAAATATTCATTTGCAAGGTCACAGGGTGTTCGCTATATACTAAAAGTATTAGGGGTGATGTATACAGTTCTTCACCCAATGGGAATAGCTATCATATCATATCTTATGTTTAACACGTTACATAAGGTTTTGTAGAAATCAGAGGGGAGATGTACCGGGAGAATACGACCACCGCACACAAAAACTGGAAAAATTGTCTTTGAATTAGAGTGACATGAAGAGAATAAGCACGTGTGAGTGATTTAAAAAAAAAGAAGAAGAAGAAGAATTTTTTCATCGTCACACACTGTCATTTTTTCTCTTTTTTATCTTCCAGTAATCATCCTGCACTTCAGCATTTCCACACGGCGTAGCAGCATCAGAGGAGAATTCAAGCTGCATTTGCATCAGACTAAAGTAAAACATCATCCTGATATCTTAAGCTTTTGTGCGAACAGAAAAAAACACATCCTCTGGGAGGCTGTGACACTATCTGTTCAGTGGAGACACTGTGAAGACAGTTGGAATAGAACAAGAGATGCTCCTCATACATACATATAATCTGTAGTTCACGCCCACTATGCACCTGCACACACGGCACACTGTGTCCCTAGTTAGTCAGAAAAAAAAACTCTGCTGCATTTGAAGGATGATTGCAGTTCTCCCTTAAGAAGGCTTGGTTGCCTCTCCACCACCTGCTCCTGCACAGTGCTGTGGAGCCTGGGCAGAGACAGACAGCCCATCCTGATGTGTCATAATCTGGGTTCTAAACTACCTGCAGCCAGGCCCAGCAGATTGTAATTTATAAAAGGCCAAATTAAACATCTTTTATATTGAAGTTTTCTGTATCATATAATGACAATATTTACAAAATTCTTACAATTATTATTCTATATTAAATTCAGTTTCAGAAGGAAAAAATAGTTTGTTTTGTTTCTTGCTTTAATTTAGTTTTTGTTGTCATTTACATGACATCAGAATTCCTGCCCATGTATCTGTTAACCCCCTGATATGCATACATGTACAAAAAAGCATTACTTTACATGACAACCATCCCCTATCATTACTACTATTATCAATGCAGGCTGAGTGACTGTGAAATATATTCAAACAAATCACACAAAAAATGCATACACACCTGCAAACCCCCTGCGATTACTTTATTATCATTATTTTTCTTTCTTCTGCACAGCAAACAGTCCTGCACCCTGTCTCACACTGCACATCGTCAGGCCTACAGAACCTTGGTCACATCAGTTTCAATTCACATTCTGTTCGAACCTTTTACTTTATTGTTGTGCTGTTTTGCACGTACTCACTGCATGTTTTGCCCGTCAAGTCAACCTTGTCAAGTCAAGCAATGTTCTGTTGAACAAAAAAAAAAAAATAAAAATAAAAATCAAACTTATTTATTCATAGGCCATTATTTATATTCTCTCCAATTTCTGAGCTTCTCATTTCCTTACCATTGTTGTAAGAGAAATCTAAGGCTGTAATGCTCATTAAACTCCAGAAAACACAACTGTTAGATTAATGAAACACAGAGAGACAATTTTGCTTTGCTTTGTTTTCTTCTTGTACGCTTCTCGGTGAAAAAATACTTTTGTCGACTGAGCCGAAACAGAATTTTGGTGGTATTTCCTATTCATTCAGCATGATGAAGACAGTTTGAACATAGATTACTATGTCAGAACCACATATATATATATATATATAACATCTGTAGGCCAGTCTAAAATACGTCATTTTAGACAAGGCAATATGTTAAAGTGTCAAGTCTGGCAGATAAATGTTAATAAATAAATAATATAAATATGTTCATAAAAGGAGATAAAACACTAAATTCGAATCAGTTCATTTAAGTGTTAAAAACAGATTAAAATCTGAGTCATATGCGGACTAGTAAATCTTTGTTAAGGTGTTAATAAAGTTAATTGAAATTCAAATAGTTTGTTTACAGTGAACAAAAGAGAAGCGTGATCAGGCTCACCACCGAACATGGAGAGCGTTAAGCTGTCTATCTTTTGTTTTCCTTAATTATATTGGTTGTTACGATCTTGTCAGTCCTATCAGAAAGGTAGAGGGGCGGGTTTTCGTGGTGAACCTGTGGAATGACGCCGTGGCCTAAACGAGACGAGAAGGACACAGACGAGCAGAAGCGTGACGCTTGAGAATTAAGTCTAATACTTGGTGGATGCAGAGTTTACCGACGAGTAACGGACTTATAGAAGCATGCGGAAGGTAAAAGCTTTTGTGTGTATGATTTGTACTGCTTCGACATGATATGGAGATGCTAAGTGTAATTAGCGTATTAGCATGCTAGCGGGATTAGCATGTATTTTCAATGTAGTAGCCGTTAATGTTACTGTGTATTGTTAGAATGTGCTAATGTTACCAGCTAGTGTAAGCTCACACAGACTCGGTATGAGACCTAAATGAGCTTGTGGATGAATTAAAGAGAGACTGAGAGACTGTTAATGTACACAGTGGACCAGGAAGCACTCTTTGGACCCGCTGGACAAGTAGAAGTCTCCCATTCAGCCGGCCTTTCGTCTGGACAGTTGCCGCCAGCGTGTAACCTCAGTGACTGTTCACCCTGTCAACCATCGCCCTGCTTTTCCTCTTTGCCATACTGCTGATGAGAACTGAGGGATTCGTGAGTAAAAACTAACCAGTGCACGTGCTTTTATTTTCTGTGCTTGCATTCGCACGTGAACCGGCCATTTGTTTTTGGTCACAAGGCTCCCAAGCCACAATTCTGGCCTGGAACATTTTTTATTTTGGTTTGATACTGATATTGGAGGAAAAAAAAGGTCATAACTGAAATTGGAACTTAAAGGGTATCTATTTGTGAAAATTGACTCTTTTCTGAATCTTCTGAAAGTTGTTAATATTGACATTTATTTACAATTTAAAGTACTGTCTTTGTGTCATATTTACATTCCTTTAGGGAATTTACATTTCATTGCAGTGTGTTTAAGGTTTAAAAAGGGAATATTTAGATCGAAACAAAATTCTTAGTAGGAATTAATAATCAGTAATTAATATTTTCCTGCTAAGTGGAGGCACCGCCATTTAATTAAAATTCATAAATAAGTTAAAAAGTTTTAAAAAGCAATTATTTTCTCTCCTGTTTATTCTGGGTAACACGGTCAGCCATAAATAAATGTGCCCAGGGCCCCACCCGTAGTACTACAACCCCCTTTAACCAATAAGTTAATCATATAGCTACATGGGATGGGTGCTACACATCCATGCAATATCTTGTAAAATTTTACATCAGCAATATTATTCCTTATACTCCTTTTGTATAGAATGAACATATATAGTTTTTGATTTTCACTCTCTTCTGTGTCCCCCTTTTTTTTTCATTGCCGCTAACACCCTAATTCCCCCGGAGAGGAAAATAAATCAACTTACGTTACACAACTACTCCCAGGATGTGGAAATCTTAACATTTTTGCCTTCAAAGTTGAAACGTATTTTCACAGTAAACTTATTCCCCCAAAGGATAACAGTAACTATTGTAATGTTGACTCAGAACATTGTACTTATGGTAGTCTTGACTCTTCTGGAGCGTCTGAGCAGTGCTGAGAGGAAGTGGAAAAAAAAACACTAATAACTAATAACTCAAGTAATGCCATTGATCCCATTTTGATAAATAGGTGCTCATTCTCTTCCATAGTTCTGACGATCATCACAGCATACAGAGGACAGAACATGTAACATGAGTCAGGCAGAGAAATTTGCAACCCATCAGATGCATGACTTACTCTGAGACACAGGAGGCTGGCTTTTAATAGATGACATCAGTCACCCTTCACTGTCTCCTCTGTGTCCTTTGTTGACTCTGTCACCCGTTTCATGATGTCTGGAGCTTCTCAAGAGTGAGCTTGAGGATTGAGTAAGTCGGACCAACCGTAATCTCCCTCTGATTAAACTCCTTCTGCACACTATTTTATATTTCCACATCTGAAGGCAAAAATGTTCATAGCTGTTCTGATGTTCGATGGTGAAGAGCCTACCGCAGACACGATAATACACAGGGAACGTGAGAAAGGTTGAATTTAAAAAGAGAGCTTGAGAGAGAATTTCCAATCCTGCTGCGGTGTTATTTTATTCAGAAATCAGGTATGGAGGTTTTTAAAGTTCCTTCATTGCTTCCACATCCACGTGTGTTAGCGATGTTGCTGGCTATGTGTTGGTGGGCCATCATCATCATCATCATCATCATCATCATCACCATCCAGCAAGGTGGCTTCACTTTTTGGGTGTTTTTTGATGTGCCACCTGACCCCCCACACATATAGACAGATCAAGTCTGTCTTTTCTCCACTCCACTCCTCACTTCTGTGCTCCCCTACCCTCTATTCTGTCCTGTTCTGATAGCCCTGCTTCTGTTAATCACTTCATACCGTGGACTCACACACATATACACACACACAGAGACCCACACCAGAGCCCAGGAAGGGGGGTAATGAAGCTGGCTAAATGTTTTCAGCCGGGCCCTCCATCATGTCATCGAGGCGACCTTGGATGGAGGTCAACCTGGTGGAGACTCACACTGAACAGGAAGGTGGGAGGGATGAGAGACTGTGTTTATAATCCCGTGCACAAAAAGAAGTATGAAGAGTGCAAGAAAGTGAGAAAGGGACAGACAATGTATGTGTGCTTGTAACAATAAGAGATCAAGTGTCCTCCCCAGTGTGCGTGCCTGTGCCTACATTTTCCTCATGTTGTGGGGACATTCATCTGTCTACACCAGGCATGTCCAAACTATTCCACAAAGGGCCGTGTGGCTGCAGGTTTTTCCTCCAACCAATCAAGAGCACGAAGTCTGACCAATCAGCTCTCTGAAGACTGAGATCAGCTGATGAAAGGAGTCAAGCCTGGTGTGCTGCTGCTTGGTTGGAAAGAAAACCTTCAGCCCCTCGGCCCTTTGTGGAATAGTTTGGACATGCCTGGTCTACACAGTCACATTGTTAACACAGGTCCTCGTAATGTAAATCATTACATTTTAGGATGAAAAAATGGGGTTCAGATTAGGGTAAGGGATAGGGTTGGGCAGGTAGTGGTCATGTTTATGGTTAGGGTAAGTCTCCAGGAAATGAATGTGAGTCTATGTAATGGGCCCAAAAATGTTGGAAGTATGATTCTCTCTCTCTCTCTCACACACAGAGAAAGAGAGAAAGACTGTTGATGATAATGGGTGAAAGAGTTCATTAGGGTTTACACACTGGACCTTTAACCCTGAACCGTTGTATGAAATTTAAATGTGTATTGAAGTCGCAAGAGAGTGATAGCAATTGGATAAAATGGAATTGTAGAATTAGAAATGTCACAGTTACATGGTGTCCTGCAACAATGTCCTTTGGGTGATGTACATGGGTGTGTTGGTTGGTTATGTGGGGGCAGGGGGTTGTTCACATTGGGCCTTCCCCCCTGTTAAAAATGAACAAATCAGTGGCTGGGGACTCTGCACAGTCTTTGTATCTGTGGCTGAGAGCCTTACTGCATTATTTTGATGTTCAGACTCTGAAGGTCGTTTTGCTGTGAGACAGTTCACTTCCATCTTCGCCAAACAGGAAAACACAAAGAGCTTTGCATTTAGTCCATGCATGCACACACATACCCCTGCTTTACTATTTGAATTTTATAGGTTATATTTTATTGTTTTGTTTGTTTGAGTTGTTTTAATGGGGTACAAGACCCAGGCCTTTGAAATCTCCTGCACTGCGTCTGTACTCATATTTATGACTGCTTCAGCCCTAATGTGAAGAAATAAACTTCTTTTGCCTCCAGCTTCTACCTATAAAAATGCATCAAAAACATAAATTCAGCAATATAGCTAACAAATTGTAAAATAATATGCGTGTATTTTCAGCTCCAGGCTTGTAAACTACTACTTTAAATCTTGTTTCAGTGTTTGTGCAATTAGCCCATGCCAGAATGAATCACGGTCTCTCTGTGAGATGATGTTGCCAAAGTAGACATGCTATTTTTTCTATGCTCTCTACATTGCTGCTCTTAGCCCAAATACAAAAACAAAAAGGGAAAAAAAGTAATCAAAATATTAATGTTATGCAATATAACTGCCTAGTTTTATCTCCCGGACATAGAAATTTCCTTCCTGTTGCTCGATCCTCCACCTAAAGAAAGTCCTTCTGTATGCAGCGGGCGTAACTCTCTTAACCAAGCACCAATAAAGCCTCCATACCAGCAGCAGCTTCAGCCCCAAGCCCAAATAAATTTCCCTTGATAGCCTCTGTCTCTCTCTAAACCAATACACTTCCATCACTTTAAAGTTTCACTTCTTTCTTCCACCTTGTGTTTATGTTTGGACACATTCAAAATAGAAAGAAGTTCAGTACCTACTGTGTTTTAGTTTCTATAGGGAGCATATGTAGTATCTATCTGGGGTTGTACTGTATGCTCGAGCTGCAGGCTAGATTGGGAAAAGGTTATTAAAGGGAATTGCAGTCGTGAAGGTACCCAGAGTATTTATTGTGGCCGAGGCAGGTCACACGGAGCCTTCACTGGAAAGACTGGGACATGTTTCATAGCAGAATAAACTGTAATGACTTTGTCCTCTGAGGGATGGCTGTGAGAGAGCAGATGTGTTTATGTACCAGCGTGTTTCTGTGTGCATACGTAGCACAACACTTTTCCTGTGGGCACATGCACACACATACTATACTGCATACCAGTATCACATATTATGCACTGTACCTTAAAGGGACACATGAGCCCGGGGTGTGTATCAAGAAAACTACTCAAAGCACTTATTTTTAGATTGTAAATTTAGAAAGTAAACATTTTATAGTATGTCCCGTATTTTTGCTCACTCTATTGTGCCAAGGAAGTAAGTCCATATTGGACGGTTCTGCATGTCACAATTTATATCCAGTTCCAGTGCTCAGTAGAGAGCGTGCCCTTTATGTAGTGAGGCAGAATGGACATGTTGCACACATGCCTGTCTAATTAACAATCACCCATTTTTAAAATTGGAACCACAATCTTTCCATAACCTTAAGTAAGTGCTTCAGTTGCCTAAACTTTACCTTATATTAAGCATTTATCTGCCATAACCACTGTGTTTTCCTCACCTCAACCACATCGTGGTTGCCATGTGCCGATCTTGTAAAAAGCCAGAAGTAAAAAAAAAAAAAAATGAAATTGAGGGTTGTGTAGAATTTTCCAGTACTGACATTCTTGCCTGGTGATTGGGTCGAGTATTAAATGTGCAGTACTTCTGCAGTATGCTAAGCTTTTTGTATTTAAAGGGATTTTGTCTTTATTTACAGTGTAGTGATAGAAGGTGACAGGAAGCAAAGGTCCCCTGCAAGGACTGATGCAGGGATTCTACCAGGATTAATAGACAAGAGCATGGTAAGTTTTAGTCACATCTCACTAAAAATACATGAAGAAGAAATTGATCTGTGTAATAGTTGATTTAGTAAGAATGAAAGGGTTTTTTTTACTGACAGCCATGATGGACATTTTGATCTTGAAACACTCGGTGTGTATCCTTCAGTTTTGAGAAGACCGTAATAACAATATTCCAAGAATATTGCAGTAAACCTCTCGGTAAGGCATTCAGGCTAAATTTGTGTTTTCATGTCATTCCCTATTGTGCCTTTCCTCAGTATAACTTCAGATGACATGTTGCCGTTGGCCCATCTGACCCCTGTTGTCCGCGAATTACATCACAACACATCTCCTACCTCTAATGGTGGCAGTGAGGGGACAAAATGTCGTCCAGCTTGGAAAACACACTGTTAGTTCAACTTAAAATCATGCTGGCTACACGCTCGGTGTTTGAAGTCAAACAATGACAGCCTAATTCACAATAGTGTCGACAGTGACTGCATATAAACAGGGAGAATGGGGTGTGCGCGCTGTAGAGCAGTACAGTCAATAGAGCCAAAAAGATATTCAAGTCTCCTTAATTTTTTATTTGATGTGACATGAAATATTTTTTTACAGCTTGATAAACCTTTGGTTTACTCATAAAGAGTTTCAAAACAAAGTGACATCGAATCATGAGACACACATCCATGAATGCTTGAGCACACTAATACGCAGCGAAAGAGTCGACATTAATGTGAGCAAAAAGTACCTCAGTCAGAGGTGAAATGACTACTGAAATATTATAATGTTTGTCATACTTGCATCAGTCAGCAACCTTCTTTTTAAGCTGCATTAAATGTTGGGGGCTCGAGAACAAGCTGTAAAGACAATGCGTTGCCACCTTATAAACATGTCATTGGCATAGCACACTCTGGAGTCAAGCTTCTGGCTACCTGATGAAGTCCCATACTCACTCTGCTTGTAGCTCTGTGTTTGGTCTGCACCTACTCCTGAAGGAAATATCTGGCCCTTTGGCTGCTGAAAGCTCCACTATGCTCACCAGCTAGCTGCTAACTCTGTTGGTCTGTTGTTTGGTGCTTGGCAGGCGTGTACGCAGGGTTTATCAAAGCTTCTTCAATGAAAACAGCTGTCTGTTGAGGGGAGTGAATCAAGAGAGAGAAGTTGTGGGCCAGAAGACCAGAACAATGAGCTGAAGCCCCACAGAAAGCTCCATAGAGCTGAGGCGAACTGCAGTCGGGTGGTAATCCTCTGTAGATTTGTCACTATGAGCGACATCATCCACATTGTAGTCATCTGAACCATTGTTAATATTAGTGCAGCTTTGATCATTTATTCATTTTCCTCTGTCACCTCTCACAAGATATTCTCTGACCTTTGAGGGGTGGCATGTGATTCAGCATGTACTGGCACTGCACCTCAGTGTCTCCCCTTGGTAACAGGCCCACATCTGGACAAGAGTTCCATTTTAGTAGGACTGAATGCTCCCATTGGTCTGGCTCTGCTGGACAGAAAAGGCCAGAAGCACATTATCAAGGAGGACACAACCAGAGATGTGCTGGATCCCAACACGTTCCTGGGTGTAAACATTTTTATCCTCGGATGACGATGGAATCATCCAATCATAATGATCCTGTTAACACCCACCCTAACCCCTAACCTTCTTAGGTTTGATGTAAAGAATTTTTGTTTGCTATGGGATGAAGAATTTGACTTTGCTTCACCATCCTAGGAAAAAAATGCTCAATAGATCAGTCTATAACCTTCCAATAACATTTTGTGCCTCATTAGATGTTCCTGTTCCCCCCCCAGACATCTGCTAAAGAGGAGTAAAAAGAGGAAAAAGTATTTCACACTGGAGGAGCAGGTGGCCAGTGATGCCATGGTGACTTTATCTGTGCCAAAGAGGAAAGAGGAGGAAAAATAGCTTTCCCTCATTGCACCACAGCGAAGAACACATAACAACCACTGCAGACTTTCCACTCTAAAGCACTGGCGACGTTTACTCTGATGTTACAAACTACAAAGGCCATGTGAACATAATGAAAAGGTGATATTTTACAGCGACACTCCACACTGTAATTGTGTGGATGACGTTTTTATTTCTTATTCAAAGACTAAAACACAAATCTTTAGTTAAATCTATTTTAACATCAGTGCCACCACTGAGGACACCTAAAGACTCCTATGTCTGCTTAATGGACACAACATTAATAGACATTTGTTACTGTTTAAGTAGCATTAGCTAGCATTCACTGCAGTTCTCCCTCCAGTTAGCGACGTCAAACTGCTGTAGGCGAAAGCTGTCATATTGTAGACTGAAAGTTGTCCAGTGCTTAAGCCAATTTCTAGGTGCTTTTAGTGGAGAAATCAGTCTTTTTCTCCCAGGAAGAATAAAAATGTCAAAAGTCAGATCAATCATTACAGACTGCATGCACACTCATTGTGGTGCATGTAGACCTCAACAGTGCCTTGCTCCTCTCTGAGCATGTGCAGAATGGTGTGGACACGACTCTTCAGCACCATTACTTGGGAACAGATGGGGCTGTTGATGCATGAGCTGGTCAAAGGACACCCTGCATACAGTCGCAGTGTCATGATGAGCTAAAACACATCTTGGAGGCTGTGGGGAAAATTGCCATAGTTTTATCCAACATCTGGCTCAGCTCATGACCCCTGTGCATCACGAGGGAAACATCCCACTAACAGTGCCCTTCAGGGAGATCTCGTGTACCTCTGCCAGGCGCTGGCACAGATTGCCATGATGCTCTTCATAAAATTAATTCATAAATTCAGTGGAGCGGCTTCTTAAATGAATATTCAGGATGTCGAGAAACTTGCTGCTGATCAGAAGAAAGAGATGGACTCAATGTTTTTGTTTGATGGAAAAACTTATCGGAATAATCTTCCCCCCCCAGTTATTTCAAGAATTGCTTTCTGAACTATTTTCACAATCTTTTCCTCAATCGTCTTCCTGTCTGGGGTGCTGGTGGATCAAAGGTTTGCGCCGTGGCTTAACAGAGAAGAGAATTCCTTGTTTAAACAGAACCCTTCCAGTTGGGGTCTTTCTGGCGCGAATTTGTGACGGGGGCCAAGAGATTTGTGATTTAAATCCAAGAGGGGCAGGACAGATGAGCAGGTCAGCAGCAGGCAACAGTGGAAATGTGGCTGGTGGGAGGGACAGAGACAGGTTTGCATCGTCTCCCTGTGTTTGTATGGAGAGTAGGTGGGTTGAAAAAAAACACAAGCTTATTACTTCATTTGTTGCCTGCACTTTGACGGATGATCAGAATCAGATTTATTGGCAAAGTATGGATACACATACAAGGAATTTGACTTTAATTGCTTTCAAATACACTTACATAGAAACAGACATAACAGCTAAGGACAAGGATAACAAGGCTTAACAAAAAAGAGAAAAAAGGGAAGAAAAGTACTTCTTCCAGACCAACAATTTGTAATAATGTAATAATGTACAGTAATGTATAATAGGGAGGATGTATATATGATGAATTACTTAATAACCTGCATCATTGTACTGAAGAGTTAGCATCAGAGCTCTTGCCAATTTTCCCCATAGAAACTTAATCCTAAAGTAAGGCAAGCACAGTGATTCTTATTTTCAGGTGATTATACACTAATGAAAACATACTCACATTCTCTTTCTGCCCAAAGATCCCCTTATTGTTACACACTGGACCTTTAAGAGACAAACCAAACAGTGGAACAAATGATAGAAGGGACATACTGTGTGAGATTAATACTGTATGTTGTGCATATACGGATTTGCATGTCTTTGTTCAAAGAAGAGCAAAAGAGTGTAGCCTCTCTCTGTGATTCTGCTTTGTGCGTCCGCCGCAAACCCTATAGGGGAGGGATGTGTGTATGCTGAAGTGTGTGCGTGTGTATGCTAAAGCGTGTGTATGTCTGTGCATGTGCGCTCAGAGTTTGAAGGCTGAACAGCGTATTTCGATATGTTTCTGACTTCATCAGAGAGCTGCATCCTGCGGAGAGCCTCGCTGCTTCACACTGAACATCAGAGGCAGTTGCTGTGGCGATCTGTCACCATGGGGACAGGTTTTTTGCTCCATGGCTCTATAATAACATGAACCTCCGCCCTCATTTCTCCTCTCATCTCATTCTTATTCTCTCTCTTTCTTTCTCTGGAGTTCTGTAAAGAAATGAATCTCTCTCTTTAGGATATGGGTAAGCCTGCCTCCATGCCCCCCCCCCCCCCCCTTTTTTTTTGCGATCTGGGTGAGATGGACTGCTCCATCACTGTCACTGGGTGCCCAGATTGGGTGCCAGAGCCACTAATAAAGACAAGCAACACATTTCACTGCCTTAGAAATACTTCTGCTTGGTCTAGCCTTTTTAGATATATGGGTCTCCAGGTGTGTCTTTGTGTGTGTGTGTGTGTGTGTGTGTGTGTGTCTGTGTGTGTGTGTGTGTGTGTATACACTGTAAATATGCTATGCATCAGACTATAGCTGCAGGTAATTTAGTCTGTCTTTTCCTTGATGCACATGCATGCTTATTCACACAAACACGCCACCTTCAACTAACTGCATTTAAGGTCTGAAAAAGTATAGAGGGAAAAACAAAACACAAGTCACAGCTTTAGAGTTTCATAACCTCAGGCTCAAGTCAGAAATAACTACCCCTTCCTCCAAGGGGTGCCCAAAAAAATACATTCACAGAAGAATCGCGTTTCTATCTTGCCCGATTCAGAATCGATTCACAAATTCCAAGAATCTATTCACGTTTTTCAGTCTTGCTACAACGCTGTTTTCCATTTTTTCCTGTCGTGTTGATTCTGTAAGTCTCATAGATGGTGCTATGATGCCACACCAGTTTCCACCCAGGCCCACTCCTTGACATGAGCAACAAGGAAGTGAAGTGTGTGTTATGGAGAGACGGGGATCAATGGAGTACTTAAGAGAAAAACAAATACATTTGGACATAATTTGGATTTTATCATTTCGAGGGGAAGAATGAGCTAAGACTAATGGAATATACAAGCTTTGCCAAGTCAAGATGAAGTATTTCGGAAACACTACAAACTTGAGGACTCAATGTGATAAGCCTTCATCCAGAGATAGATTTGGAACAACAACCCCCGGTAGCTGCAAGCCTTCTGGAAAATCAATGCACTCTGCAGCGATGTCTTAAACTTCCATCCAACCGCTCTCTATATCACTGATGACCGGCAGCTGGAGTCTCGTGTTTTACAAACTAGAGGAACGCAAGAAAGTCACACAGGAGCAAATGTGAATGAGATGTTTCAGGCTGTAGTGCAGGAATGGGAGCTCACAACCACCACCATGATACAAAAGCTGCTAACATGGTGGCAGCTCCACAGCCGGGCAACTTAAAACACGTTAAGTGTTTTGCACACACCATCAACCTTGCCGCATAGAAAGCTCCAAAGCTGCTGCCTGTGTCACGACTGCTGGGGAGGATTCAGACAATCATTCGATTTTTTCCACTGCAGCGCCACAACAGATCATGCCCTGGAGCAGAAGCAGGAACTTCTGGAGCTACCAGCCCATAAATTGAAGATGGATGAAGCTACAAGATAGAATAGCGCATTCAAGATGATAGGAAGATTCCTCGAGCAACAGCCAGTCATTTGTGCTGCTCTCTCCTCAGGTGAGAAAATGTGGAGCGGACATCGGCACAATAAACAAAACAGATGTCACCAACACAGAAGAAGTAGCTATGGCCCTCAAGGCAGTGAAAGAGGCAACCAAAATTGTGTATGCTTTAAAAACTGAGACAGATTTGAGAAGAACAGTCGTGTATGTGTGTGCTGAATCAGTGTATCTCTACGTGACACACAGTACGCACACACATAATTAAATATACACATATATGATTGCGCTTGTGCAAATTTCACAAGAATTTAAGTTATTTTAATAAGAGGAATATATTTAAGATATTAATTAATATTTAATAGAATTTGATAAGAACCGCATCTGTGAATGTGTTGAAGTGATTTTGATCAATTAACATTACAATACAGATGAGAAGCTATATCTCATTGTGAGCAGTTCATTCAAAGCGACCTGGAGAGGTCAAAGTACTGTTTCACAAGGAAGAAGCAAAGTTTGGAGAAACATAAATGAAAAATAAACACAGTTTCATGTAGCAGATTTCTTTGCTTCTTGTTTTCTACCTGGGTAATCATGACTGTGTAAATTAATCTTGCAACCGCCTGTGGGAGGGTACGGAACCCCATGGTGAGATACAGCCTTAGGCCACATGCATGCATTGAGCAAATACTCCTGCACTTATACAGTAGTCATGTATATACATTTACAACATTTACTACATTACAGCACAACCTATTTACATTACAGTACATATATTTTATTATTACTCACCTGGTTACCAAAGTATTTTATGTATTATGTTATAGTTTAGCTGCTGCACTATTGTATGTACTAGATTCTAATCAGATTTGTTCCACTTTTGTCTAATAGCCATTTTTTATACATATCTATAAGACTGTTGGTGAGTCATTTCCAATGACTGCTTCTGTCTGTCTCCCTGTTCCGCCTCTTCAGCCTCATTTTTTCTTTCTCAGCCCCTTCAGTGCTATTCTCCTCTTATCCATCAGATGTCCTCAGACTTTCTCTCTTTTCCCCATGACCTGACTGCTCCGCCCAACCACACACCTGGACTCACTTCCCTCATCTGCTCAGCAGTTTTCTGGACTTTCCAGTCCACTTCCTCACCTACAACTCGTTCCATCATCAGCCACTCACTACATGCACCAGTTTATTTCCTTCATTCCTTGCCAGTCCCCCCTGGATTCCCCTGCAACTCTGATGCTGTGCTTAGCATTGAGTCAGCTAGCCTCCGGTCTGCATGTTGGCCTGCTTGCCTTCAGTAAGCTAGCTCTCAGCTGGCACTGAGGTTAATTAGGCTCAGGCTAGTGAGCCTGCAGCCTTTTTGTCCTGAGCCAACCTCCCCGACTACTAATAGCTGACCATATTCTCTCCAGCCTGTAAGCCACCTGCCAGCTTCAGCTCCCAAGTCGGCTAGCCACCGGCGTGCTCGGTCCCTGACCGGCCTCCAAAGAGGTTTGGCGTTTGCTACCAGCCTCCTGCCTGACCTCCAGAGGGATTCCATCTTCCTTGCTGGTTTCCTGCCAAGCCATCGGAGAGATCCTACCTTCACTGCCAGTCTGGCCCACCTATCAACTTCCAGAACGTCTTCCAGAGCGTACCTGATTGTCTGATCATCCAACCAATATGTGTTTCTCACACTGTTCACTGCTGAGTGTGGATAACTTACCAATTCCACCAAATTTCTTACTACAACACAAAGCATGCATTGCAGCTCAAGCACTTAATGATAAATGACAGCTGCCCTCAATACAACCCCAAAGCAATGTTCATCTGTTTTATTTCTTAAAGAAATAAAACACTCAAAGGAAAAACAAACCCTGCCCTGCTTGTAAAACTGTGTTCAACCCCTATCAAACAATGCTTAACTTGGCCTATGGTTGAACCTGATGTCTATTTTGTATATAGATCATCAGAAAAGTTTCTTGAGTCTAGAGAGAATAGATGATAAGCTCGACTAGATTTTCGAGCTAGTGATCAAGAGTCTGCAGTATCAGTGAGTGCCAAAGATATTTGTGAAAATAGTTCCAGCGTTTATTTTAATGGGGCTCATTCATGCACACTCAAACTTTATTTATACAGCACTCTCTCAGACAAAGTTACACAGTGCTTTATATGGTTGAAACATGATTAAAAGTTCCAGGGCTGAGGCAAGTAAGATCAGACACAAAATATGAAGGAATAAAATACCCAACATTAAAGATAAGAACAAAAATGATAATAATGATGCAGAGAAGACAAGTTTGGAATTAAAACAGAGCGGTGACAGCATTAATTGAAGGCTTTTAAAAAAAAAACTTTCTGCTGGCCACAGCAGGGAGTTCCAGAGCTGACTGGCTGTGCTGTGGCTCATTCAGAGAGCAGAAATACAGCAAAATAACTGGGAGTTAAACCATAAAATGCTTTAAAGGTAACCAGTAATTAATAATCTTGTGCTAGAAATCTTGAAATCGATTCCAAAAACTTGCTGAAAACCAGTGAAGAAAGGCTAAACATGGGCTAGTATGATCTAACATGATCCTGTCTTTTAGTATTTGTTGAAAGATGAGTCTCTGCGTTTCGTTACGTTTTTTTTTCTCTCGTTATTTTGTATTTCTTAGTTGACTAATGAACAAGAAATAAAAGCAGAAATAACCCTCTGGAGATCAGGGATAAGAGAAAAGATCTGATTTTTTAGATGCTTCTCAGTTCATAAAAACAAATTGTTACACCCACGTTTCTGGCAGTAGACAGGGAGCCACGATGTTTTTGTAAAATAAGGAAGGATGCATAATGAATGACAGCTACCATTAAATCTAATGCCACTCATACTAATTCTAAACATACTGGAAAATCACACAGATACTGAACTCTATTTGTCAGCATTTCTTATTTTTATGATGTTTTGTTCTCTTAAAAAGCTGCTACTAACATCATATATAAATACCAAAGTACAACTAATTGCACGTTTTTGTACCTGAATCCCCCTGTCACACCTCAACACATTTCTTTAAGCAAGGGACTCCAATAAATACCGCTGTTTAACACCAAACTCTGTGTCTGACCTCGGGACAGCACCTTAATTGCAGGTCAACAGGGTTTTGACTGGACAAATTACAAGTCAACCCCTATTTACTTGATTACTTCCTCCTACATGGGCAGAGTGCCACTTGGCTCTCAGAGGGACCTGCTGCCACGATCCAAGTGATTACAGGAAATGGAGTTTGGGAGATGAAGTCGCTCTTGAACAAGTAGAGTTTAATCAGCGAAACCAAGATGGAATCACAAATTGTCACGCTATTTATCTCTCTGAGCAGTCCTAAGTACTCCAGTCACACTTTTGTCTGATTGGACATCTGTGGGCTTAAGAGATGTAACGTTAACTCATTTTCAATCTGTTTAACTTATAACATAAATACTGGAGGCTACTTATTGTCTGATTAATGGCGGTAAAAAAGGCTAAATTCTTCATCAGCTAAAATGCCTGTGACAGAGCCACCAATACATCTGAAAGATCTTGAAGCTAAAAAATAAAACTTTGTAGGCACTGAATTTATTACACGAATAAAACATACTGTCTGACACTCTTTGTGACCCTGTTAGTAAATGCCTGGAGGCCATAATTAGAAAGCAGACCATGGACTGTGACTGTTGGGTATAAATGTTTCCGTACACCAGTTATGTGTCAAGGCTTTCAAAGCTCTGCACACCCACATGAAGTCTGTCCTGTGCTCCCAGGGTCCCATGTCCCCCAGATTTATATGGCACACAATGGGAACATGACAAAGAGTCCTCTGTTCTCAAGGTCCTATGTTCCCCAGTTCTAGGATTAGAAATATTTGATGCAAACAAAGCTAAGAGGGGAGTCACTTACCTGCCAGTCAGTCCTGAGAAAAGGTCTAATCAGCCTGGGAAGTTACTGCTGTTCTTGATGGTGTTATTTAAAGCACCTTAGTTCCCATTGTGAGGTTATTTTGAAAATCTAATACTTGCCATGAACAGGAATATTTCGGAGTGTTTCTTTTGTGTTTCCTGGCTCTCCAGAAATATAAGTGCGCATGTGGAACATTTGTGACAGGGACGATCTGTCTAGCAGTGGGGATATATGCGCCTGAATGCATCAGAGAAGTTGGAGATACAGTATCCATTTCTGTGTTGGTTTTCATGAATAATTTTCACAACAGTGCAGAAAATAAGGGTAGCCGAAGAGAGACAGGCAGGGAGCAGCGAGAAAAACAGAGGCCGGAGTGAATAAATTATAACTGAGGAAAAAGGTGAGATGTCATTTGTTTAAAATAGAGAAAAACGTTACTTTTGGCTATTTGTTGTAACACAGATGTTAATTTCCATGTTGTAGCCTTTTCGTCCCATCACACAAATACTTTTGGCTACTGAGCTGTTTCTGTTAGCCTGTATGGCCCTAAGCTGCCTGGATTGATCAAACATGGAAATGGCTTTCGTTAATTAATAGGGGAAAATAATACAGCAAAGTAAAACAGGGCACATTATAGGAAAATAGATAAGATTCAACTTTAGGAGTATATGTGCAACATTTATGTCATGCAGCCTGTTTTGAAGCATCGGGTGTTGTCTGACTTTCAGTCGGGAGAAAACATCTTGTGTAACATCGTCCATTTATGGACTCATTGGTCAGTGGTTTGTTTTTCTGTTCTCCAGGGCTCCTCTGCCTGGCTGAACTGGGCTGGCCTGGAGTTTTTTTTATGGACTTTTTTATCTGCAGATGGACTGCAATGACTGGCTTCCAACCTTCGGTTACCTCATCTTCTATTTCAGGGTAGGTTGAGAGGAGGTTAAAGAAAGTGCAGGTTTGACCAGCTGAGTACAAGGCGGGCGAGACAAACATCACACTTGAGTTCCTTATGGCAAAAAAATAAGAAGAAAAACTTTCTTAGCTTGGCTGGAAATGTGCCCCTCTCAGCACTTGACTGCAAACGACCAACAAAAACGCAACATGCTCTTTTTGTAAAGACATCACGTATATTCTGTTGTGTTGTTGCACTGAGTTACATTAAAGTGTTTATAATAATTTGGGTTCCTCAAATTTGCAAACAAAATGCACTCATCAGAAACACCCAAAGAATAATGCAGCTGTATAGACTCACCACATCCTCAAACTGTACCGCAGCACAAACAGCTAAAGCAGAACTCTAAACAAAATCGAACGTTTTTAATATGCTAGTGTTTACTGCCGTGCTGCTGTATTGCGTGGCATTGCATCATACAGGTGTCTGTTCTCTGCTCGCTCTGTTTTAAGCAGGGTGCCGCTGTAATCAGCATGTATTACTCCATATCATTACTGTAAATGCCTCACCTTGCCAGGTGCTAAATGCACACTTACTCCTTTGTCTGGTTAATGATATCACAGCAGAGGGGTGACGATTACGTGCCAAAGGAAAGCTAGCTGCCTCGACACACACAGGAAAGTCTATTTTTACCCGGGCGACCTGCTCCCAGTGGTTGCCAAGACAACCGCTGTGCCATTGTTTAATCAGATTTCAGGAGACAAATTTAAACCGGTCCAGTCGAGACACGAGTGTGAATAGCATCTGTTTCCACGAGGAGGGGGAAGGAATGGAAAGAGCAAGTTTTCGTGTATTCCAGCAGCATGCGGGGGGCTAATGAATTGAATTTGTCTCAAACCACTCAAACGTTGCTTTTCCTCGCCTTCCTTTGGGCTCAAACTGCATGGTTACATTGAACTTGCCACAATACTGCACCTTTGAGTAGCTTCTGCTTAAGAAAGAACCGTGTTTATCTTCATTGCTCTAAGTTGTGATCAAATTTCAAAGCATGAGTGAAGTGTCTCCTGATTGAGCTCCACTCAATCGGTCCTGAGAGCCACAGCACTGCAAACTGCAGCACTGCAGTGTAACCCAGTTCAGGTTGCTGCAATGTCTTTCCCTGTTTAGATACGAATATAGTACAGTATAGAGTGTCTGGAGCAGGGGGTGGGCACCCTGTGGGTCACTGGCGTATTGCTAAGATCAGTGGTAAATTTGGTAATGCATCCCATAATCTAACCATACTTCAGCATTTAAGCTTTTACTCTTACAGTCTCAAGTAGATTGTTTCATTTATCTGTGCATTAAGTATCGTGTCTGAAACTATTTGAACACAGCTCAGTGCCCTGTCAATCCCAATCATAATGCTGTGACGAAAGGAAGGGACTATTTATTGGAATGTATCGCTGACTAACTTAACCAATAATTAGTCATTGCTCAAAACTGCCAAAAGCTCACATTTAAAAAATGTCCTGTGCAGATGAATCGTCAAGAATTTGTTCCAGCACTCCCCCCAAAAACCAAGCACACAAATGCTTGTGTGCGTATCAAACAAACAACACACACCATCATGATTAATGATCTCACAGGTGCGAAGAGGAATTCAATTCTTTTTTTTTTTTCCATATTTCCAGATTTATGCTAAGCTAATCGCCTCCTGGCTCAGACAAACACGAGAGTGGAGGCAAGACAGTTGATAAATATGTTCTATGCATTAATGCATGCTATGAATCCTTGACAACAAGACTAAGCTAAGCCTGAACAGAAATAGCTCGTGAGACACGTTGTCGGACATCGCGGCACGTGAAAAGTGTTCTAGTTGTTCCGACTGGCTGCACTGGAGGGCTGAGTGAACATCTGGCCGTCACAGAGTGGAGGGAGACGAGATATCATTCAAATATGGGGACAACAGTACACATTTCCAACAAGCAGTTCTTATGAAGCGTACCGGCACCTGAAGACACCCCACTGTCTCACAATGCTTTTGGCTGATACTAGAACGTAACGCATCGACAAGGAACACTGTTCATTAAACAGACACCAATGCACAGCACCTCCAGACTGATTTAATTCGTTCAGTGCAGCCAGGATTATTTCATAGCCTTAGTTGGCAGTCTTATCGTCTTTGTAGAGAGAAACAGTGGAGACAGGCAGACAGGAGGTAAAACAGAGACCGAGAGACAGGGATCAGTGCTGTTTGATTTTGAGAGAGACAGAGAGAGAGAGAGAGACAGGGAGGGAGGGGCTGTCACCAGTTTACGAGCCAGAATGTGGGTGGTGATATTGACTGGTGTTTCATTACCCTTGAATAGGCTATTGATCAGCCTGTTATGAAGCTTTGTGTATTTCTGTAAGACACACTCACACACAAACACACTGTGCTGGCAATAGGCTGTCTGTCAGTGTAGTGATTGATTGGCAGACACTTGGACATTTTCTCTCTCTCTATCACTCTGACACACACAGATGCCCACACGCAAACACACAATCAAACTGGTGTACAAGATTCCTCCAACGCCGACACTCTGCCTTTCTCTCTTAAATACACCCACACACATAAACACGCACACCAACACACAATACCTTCAGTCTCTCTCATCTGCAGCCTCCCATCACAATGCTATCTCTGCTCATTATGTCTCCTTTGTGTCCTTGCCCTACTGCCAAGAGCGATTGGGCCACAGCTCCTATTGTTCCAGGCTCTGTCTATCAAGCCGCAGTGCCGGCTTATCAAAATGAACATTACCATAACATTGGACCCATTGGCATCTCAGGCACACACGCGCGCACACACAGAAATACCAAAGGTGAGCTGAGCAAAGACCACAATACAGCTCCACATAATGGTGTCTTGACATTTCCAGAGCGACAGGTAATAGAGGGCTAATAGCTTTCCTGGTCTGGGAATCTCTCTTACTGTATTTGTGTTTTTTTTACTGGTGTATGCGTGTGTGCAAACAGAAAAGTTTGTAAATCCGCACATAGGCCTACTGTATATGCATGTGCAGCTGTGCAGAATTTACAGTGAGCTAAGTCAATGGCTAATACAAGGACTCTCATTTGAATGACACAAGAGAGGAAAGCTTGCTAGACCCTGAAACCTTTGGATTTCTCCACGTTGAAGCGGTGTACAGAGGGTTGTAGTACAAGATGTACCCAGTGTCCCAAGAGCCTTTCCAAAACCCAAAATAAAGTGTAATGAATGCATGAGTGTGTTTATCAGCTAAAATCTGCCACCTTTATCTTTGTGGACTCGGTGAACTGTCAGCTGAGGAGATAAACGAGAGGTGACATGGAGGAAGTTTGCAGTGGCTGATGAAATAAGAGGCACATCAGGGAGGGCTTGCACATCACTGAGAAGATACACTATACACTAATTGTTTGCCTGCGTGGCCATCAGTCAGTGTTTGTGTTGTCAAGCGCATCACTCTTTTAAAATATTCATTGGTCTGTTCCCCCCTATGCAAATTTGATCCCCAGCGCTGGAGTATATGCAGTCCTTTCCCATCATTTCAAGCTAATACACACCACAGCAGTAAAGCAGTGGTCGCCCTGTGGAGAATTCAAAGTCACTTCCATCCAGCCTTGGACAGCACGGTGTGGTTATGCTTTGCTCTGTCTCTGGCTCTCTCACTCTGTCACTCTGTGTCTATCATATGTCTGTCTATCTTCTCTGTGCCACTTCATTGTTAATCAGTCCCATTTACTCACAGCACTTGCCAAAAGACCTCTGGCTCTCAGTATGCAGCTCTTAGTGTTGGCTTCGCCTGTGAGGATCGGATGAAAGGGGCGAGTGCTAACATGACTGAAATGGTGGGGTTTCTGCAATGAGGTGGACGCAGATGTAAAGGAGGACACAATCACATACAAACTGGACACAAACATACTGTCTGAATATTACAACCTGTCACCGACAAAGCAGTGGACAATAGCAGTGCGGATATCTAGCATGTCCAACCCTGTTTTGGCTAAATAATTTCACATTTAAAATGAACTGTAATACAACTGCCAAGTAGCTATCAACACTTTTCAAACTGCACATGTGACGTATGTGTGCCACTCTTTTATATAAGTCCTCTAAAATTTGACGTAAAATTTTCTTGCATAATTTAATTCACTTAATTTAAGGAAAGTTCCTTCCACACTGTGCACACTCTTATGGCCAGCTCTCATCCCAAAATGAAGACGCCATATGCACAGACACGCAGGGTCGACATATGCAAAAACATACGGAGGCAGAGGCGCGTAAAGGTAAACTGACACAGACGGATGCACAAGGACATACACACATGCAGATGGAAACTCAGAAAAGTGCATCCCTGCATGCCAGCACAAAGACTTGCACATACTGTGTGTTACAAACAGGCACAGAGGTACAAAGGCACACACAGGGACATAGCGTAACAATCCTCTTAAGTCTCTCCGTGGTGCCCTGAGCTGTGATCAGTATCCTCCACAGTCCCTGGCCACCACACACACACACACACACACACACACACACACACACACACGCACACACAATCTGCAAGTGATTCTCTTTTTGGGCAGAACGAACACAGTGGAGGTCACACGCCCAAAATTTCAGGCTTTGTGGGCGGATGATTGTACAATTATGCACCCCTGCTTGTTAGCCAAAGTCACCAGATACACACATTTCCATATTCATCCCCGTTATTTCCAGTTAAAAAGGTCATGTGCTCAGCAGCTATTTGCATAGCAGAGGGGTACACAGGGAGGTGAGCCTGGATGAGCCACAGTAAACGTGCCAGGGAGGCTTCAGATGCCTCAAGTTTTTATTATCCTCAAACTCAAGTTGTTTCTGTGCCAGTGATGTTTTTAATTAGCGAATTCCTGAAAATGGTAGCTGGCCAGGAAATTTGACATTACAGTTGCGGCTAAAAATGGAAAAACAAATTATACTATTATCTTTTATGAACCTTATTTGCAGTATGAATAAAATACAGTCATACTGAGTATACTATGATCGGTATTCGATTTTGACATACATCTGTAGATACATATACATATTTGATACAGGTCCCTTAAGTAATTGGCATCAAGATATCATGTGTACTAACTTGACATTTAACAGCTAAATAATGAGCTCAGAGTCAGTTCTCTCCAGTGGACAAACTGTAATGACCACACTGTCTCTAAATCACCACATGGCTGACATACTGTATTTGTGATATGGTAATATTAGGTTAATTACAGAATTTTAAAACCTGGCAGTCTATTTGAGGGCAGTAGCATTATGTTTGACTGACTTCTGATCTCCCACATAACTATCTAATGTAATTTTGTGATGCCGTTTGTGTGTCCTTTCATGAAAGTGAGCCTTTGTATGTGTTTAAAAGCATCTGTGAAAAGAAGTCTGGAGGTCACAAATAATCAAGGACCAAGCAGTGAATTAAGGAGGCTGAAGGCAAGAGATAAATAAAGAGAGAGAAGATCAAGTGAAAGAGGCCTCCCACAGAGACCTCTGCGATGCCGCAGGGAACGAGGACCCCGTTTTTCTTGAGCCGGCCTTTCCCCTTGTTTCCTCACATGAGATCCGCTGAATCCTCACACGCACACAGCAGCAAGCAAGCCTAAGCTAGAGGAAAGTACGCCTCGCATTAAAACCCCACAGAAAATTCCCTTTGTTCTGCACACATGCCATTTTAAAATGTCTTTTCTTTCACACTCTTGTAAGCCCTTGAATGTGTGCAACAACACAGAAACTCCCCGATGGCTAATTTTATAACTTCAAGGATTAAACCAGAGAAAAAGATAAGCAAACAGTTCTAATCACCCATCAGGAGACTGTTTTGTTTGGATCAATAATCACATTAATGACCCTTATTAGTTGGTGGATTTTTTCCTATTCAACTAATTATGCTGCTAGCAAAGATCTTACTCATGTAATTGGACAGCTTTTGTCAGTTTCCACACATAAATTATCATTTGAATTTAAAAGCTTGCTTTCAGGGCTCATAATCCTACCTTAAGTGTAGCGCTTCCATTAGACGAAACTCAATTTGAGGAGCAGATTTGCTTTAATTATGAGGTCCATCAACATGATCATCCGGCCTCATGTCCATTCACAGTGCTATTTGTGCTGTAGTGTCCAAGATGTTACACAGCCAGCGATGGAAAGTACTTACTGCGAGATGTTCCCACAGCCAAGTTCAAAATCCACACCCCGTTTAATCACTGTAGTCATTATCCAAACTGAAGACTCACCCTGCCAGCCAAAACTCCGGTCTGCGCTCCATTAGTCGGGCACTGCCAGTCGGTCCAGATGGCTGCTGCCGGGCTCAGCCACCATGTGGCCGGCTTGGACTCATTGAGACAGAGTGGATCATTCTGCCATCCCTCTCTGCATCCATGCATGGCAAACACAAACACACACATACAAACACATTTCATACACAGAGATATGAGAGCAAAGATGCTGTGATGAAGACAAATGGCACAACTTTAAGTCCTGCGTCCTGCCAATGGTAGCGTGGCCAGTGGAGAATGCCTCAACACGCCCACTGATATAACGATATACCAGGACCATATCAATTTATCTACCATCTAATATTTTCACATTTATACAATGGTATCTACTCTTTTAATATATCTTAAAATAAAGTCAGTGACATTTGTCAGATATTTAATTGACTGAATCAATC
The DNA here is from genome assembly GCF_051107435.1 of Chaetodon auriga. Lineage (NCBI taxonomy): Eukaryota > Metazoa > Chordata > Actinopteri > Chaetodontiformes > Chaetodontidae > Chaetodon > Chaetodon auriga. The sequence continues at coordinate 5,545,869 of NC_135077.1, read as the reverse complement.
AAAAACATCTGTCTGGCTGTTCTATCTATACTACTAAACTGACTGTGACTCGAGAAAATTGATGTTTATCAAAAAAGTTATCAGACCCTCATTTACCTGAATTAAAGGGCCTGAGTCCTACTAATGCGTGAAGTTACAAATTTAGATTTCTGTCTGTGAAGTGTTGGTGGTTACAGTAAATAATGAACATTTTTATAGTGTTTACTGAGGAAAGTATGGATGGAAATGGTGAATAGTTGCATTCAATTATTACATGGTTTATAATGTTAATTAAACCATGTAATTATTATGTATTTATTATACACTGGGTGTTAGAGTAGTTGCGAAAAACTGCATTAAGGTAAAATAGAGAAGCAAACATGAGCAGGATTCGTTAGCTGGAACCTGTATGCTGACTGGTGTACAAACATCAGTCTCCTCAGACTGTTGTCCATTGAACCCATGTGGTGTGAACCACAGAGAGCTGAGCAGGAGTCTCTGTAAGCAGTGAGATCAAAGGGAGCCATTTGAAGGTTGATGACTTATGTCAGGAGGGTGGGCACTCTGAGACCCTGTTTACACTGTGTTTTAAAATCCCAAGTGAACAGTGCTAAATACGAGAGAGAAGGACCTGGTGCTCTGGAACTCATTTGACTACATACTGCATCTTTTGTAGTGTAAACGCCACGGTGTCCTGATGCGTCCCTGACAGGGACCTAAAAGGATCTCATCCACATATATAATTTAAAATGTGGAAATTACTGAGTATCTAAGTACCCATTTTGATTTTATTAGCTGAGTCCGAGGACAGAGTAGACGGACTGAGAGAATGAACGGAGCTGATGAACACTCATGAAATCTGCAAGTGCAGCCTGTGGTGTTGTCTTTGATTCACTGAACAACAATGATGCCTCAACCGCTGCCATTTCAGAAGAAAACACAGTATTTGAAGCCACATTGAAACAACCAAACCAAAGCAGGAGAGAAGCACAAACATGACTTTCCAGTTGGAGAGTATTCCCTCCAGCTATCCTGTATGTTCCAGCAGTAAACCATATGAACTGACTCACATTGCTAGGTGTTGGATTAGATCATGAGGGGACACTTTTATGCAGTGTGTGTGTGTGTGAGAGTGTGTGCATAAGCATGGACCTAATTAGGATTTAGGCAGTTAATGGGCAGAGGCCTGATGGTGTGTGATTGCCTGGGGCTCTTGGGGAGCATCAGCCCTCATGTCTACACACACTTCAGAGGAAAACTGCAGTGGCAGAGAAGCGTTCACTTTTTCCTCTATTTCTTGGTCCCTTTTGTTTTTTTCCTCACACTTTTCCTTTTCTTACACACACACACACACACACACACACACACACACACACACACACACACGCAGTCATGTTTCTATCACTTTTTACATTGATTTCCTGGAGACTTGCTCTAACCTTATCCATTACTGGCCCACCCCGACCCTTTACAGTGACCATAACCTAAAGCTAATCCAAAAATGTCCTCACTCCCAAGGTCTAAAACTCAAATTGGTTCTTACAAAGATAGCTATACAAATACACACACACATACCCATACCCCCCCCCACACACACTGCCTAATGAATAATGGCTGAAGTGAGGAGTGTAGAGGTTATTCATTTACAAAGCACTTCCTCTGCTTTCATCTCCCTGTAGGCGCATCACTCTCACGCTGAATGAATCCCAAGAGAGACAGTAAGGTAGAGATGAAGAATTTAATATGCTTAATATATTGTTTGGTGCGCCAACTTCAGCACGCACGCACGCACGCACGCACACACACACACACACACACTCTCTCTCTCTCTCTCTCTCTCTCTCTCTCTCTCTCTCTCTCTCTCTCTCTCTCTCTCTCTCTCTCTGCTGGCCTTCAATGGAACTGCTCTGACAGTCATGGCAGGGGAGAGCACTGGCACTGGCCACCCCTGAAATCTGACTGGTTGCCCCAGGTGTCATCCAGTTATCCTAAAGTATGATTGGTTATCTGTCCAGTAAGAGGCGGCTGTTATGTGTTATGTATCTGCATTAATGTTGTTGTTTAATGACGTATTCTGTTAGCACAGAGTCAGCTTCAAACCCCGTCCCATAATTCACTGCACTGTACTGCTCAGAGCAATGTACTTACTGCACAGGTCTCTAGTGACCCTATAAACCTTTTCGGTAAATAACAGTGCTTTTTATTATTTTTGACATTTTGAACACTGTCAAAGACAAATCATTTGAGGAAAACCAGGGAGCTGAGTACATAATTGCATAAAAAAATGAATTAGGCAGGGTGTGTTGTTGTCCCAGGCGGCTCAATATCAGTAACCATTGTAACAGAGAGAAACTGAAGCCTTGTAGTTCACAAAAGCCTCTGGCAGTCAGCATGTGATGTGTTTACATTTTAGTTTGCTTGGAATGAACACAGCAAAAACTGGTTGGATAGTTAGTTTGAGCATCAGAGGCTGCCATGAATGAATAGAAAAAGAACACAAAGCCGGCGCTTTGTGTTCTTTTTGATTGACAAGTGACCTCTGGAAAGTACAAACGCAAAGCAGCAGCTAGAACTTAGCACCAAGATAACTGTGGATAAACAAAGGATTTCAGGGATTAGCAGAGTAAACGATGCGGCAGGGAAGCTTGCATAGAGGACAGGGAACAAAGAGCTTGCTCGCAGAGAGTGGAGTAGGGTCATAACTTCCACATCCATTACATGAAAATACTGAAGGATGGTCCGAGCCAGTAGAGGGGAAAACAATCTCTGCATCTATGCTAAAGACAAAAATGAAGACAAATGAAATTGTCAGGACACTAAATACTTACCTGCTGATGACTTGGATCATTGTGCTCTTTAATGTATAGTTGTACTGATAATAAGACACATCATGATGAATGTTTCTGTAGGTGGAGACTGTGCTTGCCCTCCCTTTTTGGGAGATTTTGTCAGAAATGTCCCCTGTCATTCAAGTTACTTGCTTTCTCTGTCTGTAACTGCCAGATGAAATTTATTTGCCACACACACACACACAAACACACCTATTTCCCTTGCTGTGACCCTGCCTGCTGTGCCAATGTGTTGTTCTAATTAAAGGCGAGTTTCCATTGGGGCATGGCGACTGAGGTCATAACACCATCTGAGTGACAATAGAACTCTCAGGCGGTGTTGTCGCACCATCAGTATGCCGTGCAATATTGCACCGCTATCCCCCACAGAAGCACAAACACCTTTCCTTATTAATAAAATTCCTGTGACTGAGATGGGAGGAGGAGATTGTTTGCATCTCCACAAGGTGTTTATAAGTTCACGTAATTAATGTATGTGTGTGTGTCTGGTGTTGATACGGATGTGTGGGTGTGAGCAGTTGTGTGTTTGTGTGTAATTACGTGTGCTTCAAGCGCATCTTCCCTCCCTTTAATGTGCTTCTCTATTGGAACAAGACCTAACACATTGGTAACAGCTGCATGGGAACTACAAACAATACGAACACACACAATAGCTTTCATGATACGGCCTGTAAATTGTCAGAAGAAAAATCAACCAGCTGTAGCATGAACACAAGTACATGTTGATCACAGCTACTGTAAGAGAGACGGGGAATGGCTCCATGAGGATGGAAAATATATCCCCACTGAACAAGAAAATGGAAAATCTGATTGCTCAGTAAAACACTACAATTTGAAACTTGAGCAGTCGCCCATAGTGAATTTATGTACTGTAAATGAGTGTAATGTGGCATTTGGCACATTTCTTTGAGTAAAATACACACCTGCGATCAGCCTGAATCATTAAGTGGGACTGCACCACTGACAAGCATCCCATCTCTACTAATTTCAAATACAGTGGATTTACTCTATTTTGTGCCAGATTGTTAACTCAGATCCGTGTGATTCTTCTACCTGGTTACCTGTATCTGGTTTTTCCTGCCTGATTTCACTGTTTAACCTTTTCCCTGTTTGTCGGACTGTGGAGTCCTTATTGAATTCGCTTGCTTGTGTTAGACTGCCTTCTGGTTTTTGACCCTTGTCTTATGTTCCTCAGTTTATAACATTAAAGATCAGTGGACTGCGCTAGATCTGTCTCTGTCGTCTGCATCTGGGTCCATCCCTGTTACCTTACGCTCACCACTAGAGACACTTAAAGATTAATCACACTTACCGTGAGCGCCGTCTCCGCCTACTGCGAAATTATGAAAAGTATGTGGCTCGGATGAATAAGGGAGGAAATGCGTTTTCATGTTAGATTCTGGTCCATTTGACACCAGAGTGCTGTGACTGTGACTGTCACTCTGAAACTTGTGAAGCCACAGGGCCAATGTGGCGTTTCTGCCCGTTTCTGGCTGTATAACACTGTTTACATAACATTATATGAATGTCAGTGTGGCCTTGCGTAGGGAGGACTGCAACAAATCGTGGGAAGACTGCAAGAATGATTCTGTCTGATCAATTTGTATGATGTTTCTGGCATTAGTGTGGACATTGTCCGGAAATCTCTTCTATACGCATGACTTGCTTGAAGTCCAGCAAAAAGGCTGTTTACTAGTTCCTGTTGCCAATAAATGCAGCCAACATGCAACCTTCCTGGCAGTTTTACAGTGGAGGTCAAAGGGGCAAATCTGGAGGTTTGGAGTTTTTCTCCTCATCACTGTTTGAGGCAAACAGCTCAAGTCTACATTAGCTGCAGGAAGCAAATCAGACCTGAAACCCTGATCAGACTGTCTGTGGTTGAGTTGTATTGTGGAAAATGTAGGTGTCACTTTTAACAGAGAAGAACAATGTGTGGAACAAAAAAGAAAACATCTGTCCAACGTGAGTCCAGTCATGTTTCTTTTACACAGTAATGTGTGTTTCTTAGTTTTAGTAATTTCTTATCAGGACGAGCAAATATAATGAGCATATAGTGAAGCTGTATGACTAAGTGCATTTCTTTAAAGATGCACTATAGCAGACGAAAATATCTGTTTATGATTGGATGGTGTCAATTTGACTACATACTGTAACTAAGTAAGCAAGACACAGGAAATGGTTTTCAGTTGTTCTTTCTGCTTTTGTGCTTATTGTATAAGAAATATAATGCATTCATATTTGGCAGATGATGGATGAGTCAAAGCGACAAAGAGTGCTATGATGTGAAACAGGAGCACTAGTATATGCAGGGTAATGTCCCTTCCACTACATCAGGACACCACTTTGGGACAGGTAGTAGGCTAAGACAAACACACAGTACTGCTCCACTCATGTCATATGAGACATGTGTTACCTGGTGCTTCAACAGGCTGTTAAGTCTGTTTTAAATGTGGTGGGCTGCTAACAAGCCAAAATGTTGGACTCTGTTTAGAAAACAAAGAGCTTCACAACAGTCTTTACAGAACAGGCTATCTCTGTACATCCATTGTCTCTTTATGCCCATCAGTCTGGCTGGCTGTCTTCTCACCAGTCCTTTTCTAAATGATTCCTTCTAACACCCCTATTGTCTGTGGTATGGCTGCTCCACAGTTGATGCTGTGGGATGGTAGTCATTTATAGCACTCCGGCTGTGCGGCACCCAAACTGGGACGCTTTTCAGCAAAGCTGCACGGAGAGATTAATCTGCTGAGGAGACAAGGAAAAAGGGAGGGGAGAGTAGCTAAGAGCCACGGAAGTGAAGTGTCCCTCCAAGGACCCCAGCTGTGCACCTGTCTGCATCCTGAAGTGATTTATTTTCTGGAGGGATGATAATACAATTATAATACAGGGCAACAAGACTCCGTGGTACCATTTGACAACTGCTTGCTGAAAACAGAGAGATAGCAGTAAGAGAGAGAACAACTGTGTATAGGATTGAGATCAAAAAGAGGTGAAAATAGCTACTGCCGTTTTATGACTAAATTGTACTTAAAATAGTGAACGTTCTGCCCCTTCGGGCACTTTGAAAAGTGCTCTGTGGAGTTTCCCTCTGAACAAACAAAAGGTATGTTTGTATTCAGCATTTCTCACCAAAAAGTAATGTGTGTATCTTTGACGGCTAGTTAGTCGTCGTCTTCTTCTTCTCCGCCTTTATTGATGTATTGCTGTTTCTTTGCTACCAATTGTCAGTCAGTGGAACAGACACATGCTCGAGTGCATGCACATGTGCGTGCGTGATACAAACAAAATTGAAACCCATTCATAAGAAGCGTGACGAGCGGTCAAAGGTGCCCGCACACGACAAGGGCTGAAATCTTCCTATTCTGCTTGAGTTGTTATTGTCCAATGGGGACAGCAGTGATATAACAGCAAAGCTTTTTACATGCCTAAACTGGTAGTAGTCTACATTAGCCTGCTGTATGTTTTTTAAAGGAGCAACAGTTTCTATTATTCATGTTTCTGCAATGATGTATAGTACCTCATCGTGCATCGGACGGCAGTTTGTAGCTGCCGTGTGCAGATGCAGCTTGGAAATAAGTTGTTTATGCAGAGCAAAAGAAAAATTCAAAGCTTTTTCATGCCACAGTTTCTTGTATCGACACTTGGCCACCTTGATTCAGCATCAAAGCATTCTGCAAAGCTCCCTTCTAGCGCTGAGTCAGCGTCTGCTCTGTTAGCCATGTTTGAGTAAACTGTGGCTCTTCGGCAAGTTAAATAACATGAACTCATCTGATGATGCACACATCTGTGGACGTACATCAGCGTACTGTACATATGTGTGCATGTGTACAGATTTATGACATGCAAACACAGAAACCTAAGCTGACGTAATGTTCCACTCTGAAAAACAAAGACTATGAGGCTTCTGAGGAGAATACAGACGTTCAGAGGACAAACTCTTGAATGTTGAGAGGGAAAGATTAAAAAACACCACAGCATTTTCCTGTTAGACAAAGGTAATGCAAAGGTAGAGCGGTGACCCAGTTCCAGCGGATGTTTCAGTTTACCCTTGTTTTCTGTACACTTGAAGGCACAGAAAGTATACTGTAGGTGTAGTTTGAGCATCTACAGTACACAGGAATTATGTCACGGCCAAACAGCTGGTGCGGTGGATGCTAATGCAGCTTCTACCACATGGCCAGTTTGGCATGTGCTGTCTTGAACATGTTCAGGGGCTGCACACTTCTTTTACTTGATTGTACACGGTGAATTAACAGTGTTATACCTCAGTGTTAAATTCAGCACCTCTCATTCCCGCTGTCATCTCCCACTAAAATAGCACAGCTAGCCAACAGAGGCTGGTATCCAGTTGAGAACATGTATGGAAATACAGTTTATGGATTATATTGATGCCAATTTGACAAGAAGACTGTCGACATATGATGCCTTTTATCCTTTTATGTGTTCTTGCACACATAATGCATTGTTAATATGCCATATCCCAGAGAGCACAGGGAGCTCCCGTTTCAGTCAAATAATGTGTGTATATTTTTTAAAGTTTCTAATAACATGTAATTAAATCTTAATTTATTTAGTGTTAAATTTTAACTGCAGGACAAAAACAGCCATACATATGTGTCCCACAGTTCTAATTTGACATCTGGTCCAAATACTACGCTCGACAACTGGCCCATATCTTGTTTGCTGGCTTAAACGCAGTGCCACCTCTGCCACATCTTACTGGGTTCATGTGCCCTATGCCAGTGCCAGTGTCATGCCAAATCTTAGCCAAATGTCTCTGCTGTGTGGGAATATTATGAGTTGTTCACATTTTAAAAGATCAAGCCGACAGCACTTTTTGGAAAAGTCAAACACTCAGGTTACAGTTTTAGTAAACTCAGTACTGTTTTTCAATACACTGACTCCTAATTGTTGATTATACACTGTTTTTTCTTTGCACAACGTAATTATCACTTTTTGTTACTGCACCATTGGTTCTGGCCTTTGTGCCTACATTTTTGCGGCAATGGCCGCAATAAATTTATATTTATTAAAGGCCAAAGAGGCCTTGACCTAAAAATGTCCAGGCCTGATATTTCAGCCTCCAAAGTCCAGGAGACCTTAAATGGACAAGAAAGAGCGTAAAATGCAAAGGGGTTTAGATGGATGGACGCAGGACGATTCTGGGTCATTTTTCACACTTCGTTGGCTTTTGTCCTTCCCCTCATTGGGCTTCGCTGCAGTTTAAAAAGCTTATTCGGCTAGAGAGGAACATTTAATACAATGTGTTTGAGTGTGCCTCAGTGTCAGAGAGAAAAAAAGCAGCAGAGCTATTTTCAGATCTCCTAGCTGTACAGATCAGTGTGTATCCAGCTGTAAGTAAATACCCAAACACCAGTGCAGTGTTACAGTTTCAGGGAGATTTTCCTTATCCAAATCCAGGGTGTAAGGACAGGAGGTTGTAAATGCTGTACAGATTGTAAAGCCGCTTGTGACAGATTGTAATTTGCGATTTTGGGCTACATAAATTAAACTTGACGTACACAATCCTGAACACTTCACCCAACCTGCACAGACACACACGCACAGTCTCACTCTGCCGTCCCCCTCAATCAGTCAACGTAACGCAGGTGGTTGGGTTTCACCTCTATCAGTCTGACTGGCTCTGTGATTTGCTCTAAGTGGACATTCAGCCTTGGGAAACATCTGTGTTTACCTCCCTCACTGAAAGTGGATGGATCAGCCTCGCTCTGCCTGCCCCTGAAAGGTCTCTTCAGAGGAGGTGGCTATAATCACTATGGAGCCCACAGCTCACGGCCAGATGAAGCTGCAAGGCCACATGCTGTGTGTGTGTGTGTGTGTGTGTGACATGATTGAAGACATGTTCTTCGTTTTTTTTTTTTTTTTTTTTTTTACTGCAGTCATAGACAGAGTGAAATGTTGATGATCTTCTGTAGGCGGCTTATGAGGGTTGCCAGGTTAGATCACTGGATCAGATAATACCTTGACTGTGGCTGAACCAGATGATGAATATCAAGACGGTCTTGATTCCAGACACTTGACTTTTCAACGGAGCTATCTGTGAAAGGGTCAGAGTAAAACGCCTCTGAAGTCCATGTTTTGCATAATGATGCATTATGTCTTTACCAGTTGGGTTGTCTCATCATCTGGTCTTTTGGTCATTCTGCTTCCAGTGTGACAGTATCAGTATCATGGTGACAATGAGACTTTATAGTTTTCTATCAACTACAGATCACCAGAAGTTTCCATCAAGGCACCGGTGCAGGATGACACAAAGACGGTGAATGGTCTCTTTTATTTGTGTAGCTGTTAAAAGGTTAAATCTCTTAATGTAATCCAGAGACATCCTCCACTCCACTTTATCCTGCTCAGAACTGCAATTAACGCAGCTATATTCATAGTGTGGGGGTGTTAATGTTACACTTAAATCCATTCTGCCGCCGGCACTTATTTTTTGTTGGACCTCCTGTTGCTAGTAGCAACTGCTACTGGCACACCATCATAGTGGTTTCTGGAACTGACCAAGTAAATATTAATATGTGCTTTTTATTTATCATTTATTACAGGGTTTTTGGGATTGTTGATGTACGATATGCAGTTTTACTGTGATTACTTAGTATTGTAATTTTTAGTGTTACTGCTAACCTAGCCATTAGCCATCTAAGGCTAATTCATTGCTAAATGTAAAGTTGTAATATTATTACTTTTTTTGTCGACATAACTGTTAAGTTACTGTTTGGCTAAATGTTGATGTTACTTGTTACTGGTGAAAGTTAATTTTTTACAGAGACGAACTTAACCAAGTTAAACAGTTTACCTGTTACTGTAAAAATTCATTTTTACCATGTTGCTTTATTAAGTGGCTGTTTCATAACTGAGCTAGCTGCTGTTTGCTAGCTCAGTTAGTCATGGAGCTAGTGGCCTTATTAGTTGACTGGAGTCTGCTGACCGTGGGAGTGCTGACTGGTGTTTCTGTCGAGTTTGAATAAATGTGTTTTACGATGAGTTAACTTGGCAATTAAGCTCATCTTAGCTTAGTAAAACAGAGCGACTTGACTTCACAAGGTGTGTTTTTGTTTTCTTCTGTTGGCGTAATGTTAGTTCTGGTTCATTTTGTTTATTTTTGAGAGAATTTCTGAAATGTTGGTTGGGCCGAGGCTAGCTGGTTGTGACGTAGCGTCAGAGCTGTTACCACTTCGCATTCTGTTGATAATGTAAATTCATTTTTATTTTTTTATTTTTAAACATTTTAAACTAAAATTCTGACCATACCTGACACATTCTACTTTTACAATTACAATTAGTCTTTTGGCAGACGCTTTTATCCAAAGTGACGTACATATGAATTCACACTCCGATGGCCCAGCATCAGGGGCAGTTTAGGGGTTCAGTATCTTGACCAAGGATGTTTCGGCATGTGGACTGCCAAGGCCAGAGATTGAACCACAGACCTCCTGCAGATAATCGCTCTACCTCCTGAGCCACAGCCACCTTTTAATAAGCAAAACTTGTAGTACATAATTTGCTACAGCTGATAAAATCTGTCATTTCAGATGGCAAAAATGAAATTAGTCTTTTTTTGTGTACTTTTGTGTATGTTGAGTATCAAAAATTATTACTTCAGACTTCCACTGCGCTCCCTAAAATCTTGCTGCAGTGTTTTCCTGAATCCTTGCTGTCATTCCCTATGGTTGACCCACTGTGACATGGTTATTCTAGCTTTTACCTCCATGATCACGAATCCATAGACAAAGGAGGGAAATGGAAAAAGAAGAAACTAAGTATTGGGCTGCATTTAAGAGCTTCTGTCTGAATGAAGGACAACGCAACTGTCAAGGGGAATCAGAGGAGCAATGGCAGGCTTCGGGGAAACACAAGAGTACCACCACCTGAATTTGAGGGCTCTTAGGAGGACATATCTGTCCTTAATGGAACAGCAAGAAAGAAAAGCCCTATTTCTGCTCCCTACTGAGTGAGTACAAACTGTATTGTACAATTGTACAACATGTACTATTTAGGAAAGAAGACAGGTATTTGGTATGAGAGCTTTGTAGCCCACAGTATTTTGGCCCCTCATGTATCCTTTGTTCTTTTCAAGTCATGCTTTTTGCTTCAAGGATGATATTTCAGCTGTAGTTTCCAGTTTTATTTGTCAGATTAAAAGAGACCTTCAGTGGAGGTTGTGGAGAGTAAACACACAATTAGCCTGGTCAGCAACCAAGGCCATAAATACAAGACAAGTAAAAGTCATATCAAACTGCATTTACTTAACACATGTAAATTTCATATTGACAAAATCCAAATCAATTGTCCCAACATACCCAACATTATTGAAAGTACATGAAAATGCTTGTAGGGAAGTCCCATTTTCAAGCCGAGCTCATCTCAGGGAGCCCTACAGTAATGTCAGACATATTTTTAAGATCATTATTATTGAGAACAATTAAGATTGAATCAGTCTCTGGTCTTTAGATTGAATCAGGGCAAAGTTACCGGCTGTAAAATCCAAACGATGAATTGAAAGATATTAAAACGCTCATGAAGGGTCAGCTGATAATCCTCAGCGAGTGGCCTTCAGGAGCCACACCTTTCTTAAGCAGAACATGCAGCAGCGCTCAAACCTGAGGACATTCCAGAGTATCGCCCTTGATTCATTTTCACATTTCCATTAGCAGGTACAGCTATAAAGAAGCCCTTATATAAGTGTCAAATATTTTCAACGGAGGCTGCCTTAGAAAGAATAATTGGTTCTGGAAACTCATATAAAGTCTGCTGGTTGCACAGATCTCTTTATATGACAATGACCTTGAAATCTGCAGTGCTTAAACCTGATCTTATTCAAGCACCTCATCCTATGTGCCTAAATCTTTGCTTTTGCTTTCTTCAGATGAATGTCATCTTATGAGGGCAGCAAGGTGCAACAACGCCCGGAGGCCTGTAACGTAGCTGTTCGCTGCACTGCCGCTGTGCCACAGGGAGCTTCCTTGAAGTGTCAGGTGGTTGCCTGGATCTCGATGACTGTTTCCACAGCTGTTACAGCAGTAAAACCTTTGCTGTAGCTGCTGGCCAGCAATATCACCTTCCCTGGAGCAGCAGAGGAGAGACAGGAGGTGGGTATCCTGCAGCCACAGTTGTGATAGATGGCACTCTGATTCCTGTGTTGCTCAGTAAAAATTACCTCTACAGCTGCCAGAGAATTTCACTATTATGACTCACGTTATTTACAGCCTCCATCATATGTTCTATACCCAGGGCCAGTTCTGAATTGGAGATGGCCAAATACACAAGAATAGTGGTTAACCTCCCCAACCTTATTTTCTCACACATGCCAAGAGGAGAGGTACGAATAACGTGCAGGGTGGAGAGGGCAACTGGTGTTTATCTTTCTCAGCAAGCCCGCGTACAGCTGAACACCAACACACGGCGACTTTCTATTATGAATTATTATAGTTATTATATTATTGTTAGTCGTCTTGATGGGCCTAACTTTAAAAAGTTCTGTCTTTTATTGAACAAATTGAACTGGCTTTAGTTTGAGCTTAACAATTGTGTTCTTGTGTTTCCATTATTGTTACAACATTTACATTTTCTTAGATATTTCCCACCTATGAATCCTCTTGCATCATAAGTAATCCGAGGGGGAGACTCCCTCAGGAAGTATTAATTGTTTTAAGTATTAATAGTTTTTATTACTCATAATTATTTACATCTTGACGAATTGGCACCATCACAAGTATGCAGAATTTTGCACCATCCTCAGGAACGTACATGGAGCTGCCACTGCACTACTTTGAATCTGAAGAATACTTAAAAAACGTGAGGTTTCTCAGCCAAGTTCTGGAGCTGTAAGGATTGTGTTTTTTCTGTGATTCTAACTGGATTTTTGGATGTGGACATGAAAGATAATGACATGCCCACGATGTGTAGGCCACTCTGAATCTAAAAATACAGGTCATGAATAAGACACCATATTGACAAGTTTTGACTGACAGATAAAATGAGCTGGAGTCAGTTAGACATTTATATTCAGTCCCTGTTTAAATAAAGCAGCTTGTGGATTTTTCTTAAGGATATGAAAAATGTATTCAGGGGAAGTATCCCTACTGCAGGAGAAGTTAGCATGTCAACCAAGGTAAGGAAATGCTTCTGTAGCCGAAATTTAACAAAGAATTGACAAAGTAAAATACATAGTCAGTACAGCATCAAAAAAACCCCCCAAAAAACCTCAAGTTAAAGCAGTGAGATTTTGTCTGTGTGTATGTCCAGGGGGAATGACGGTCCTCAGGCAAATGAGAAACGTAGAAGACAGTGCCAAGCGTGTCAAAGACTGTGTAGTCAGTCAGAAAACTTTAACAGAGGGAGAATACACATTGGGATTACAGCCACCACTCCGAAAAGATCAGCAAGGTGCATTCAAAGGGAATCTGGAGTTCGATGTTTCTTTTGTGGCATCAGTTCTGCAGACGTCTGATTATTTCCTGTCTCTGTGTCAGAAACCTCCAGGGACAGCAAAGGGCTGGGAGCAAAGCGGAGTGAACATGAAGGATAATGTGACAGAAAATGAATTGTCTCGGGTGCCTGGCTTTGTCTCTTACTGAGGGACGGCATCCCAATATTGTTTTTCCACAACACCAGCCTAATTCTAAATTCTGCAAACAGAAAACTGTCCTCAAAATCTTTGCGTTAGACGTGTCATCATGGTGCGTTGAGCCACTTTGTGTAAATCAGCTCCGCTCTTTTTCAAATAATTAGTCAAATTAAGCTACAGTAAATTTGCTCAGTGCAAATTTGGACTGAATGTCTCATAATCAGTTTGTGTGCAAGTAACTTCTTACAGTGTTAAATAACAAGACAGAGAATGGGGTCTTCCATTCCCTCAACAAGGCCTGTTAGGCAGCTGCCTTCAAGGCTGCCAGTCATAGATGCGTTCAACAGCAAGCGATAAGGAAGCTGCTTCACATTATAGGAAAAGACAATACCACAGATTTCATTTTTGATCTGATGCTACAGTCCTCATACTAGCCAAGCTGATACCAATACTTTTTAATTGACTCTGAAGTTTAAAGGAAGTGCTGAGTGAAGTTGAAGTGTTGAAGGAGTCGAAAAAGGTGAAAGGGAAAAGTTGGAGTGCCTGAAAGAACTGGAAAACTGACAAATTTAGACTTCAAAACTGTATATTATGCAGTAGTTTATGGCTTTAAAAACAACAGCCGAAGATGTGATTGAATATATCTGTTTCTTTAATTACACGAATAATAATACATGTGTTCAACAACTCTGTCTAATTAAGTTGTGTTCAGACAGAAATAGAAGCAAGGGTGTTTCTTCGCATTGAATTAACATTTGTCACATCATGTTGAATGAAATACCCTCAGTACTCCATGTCAAAGCTGAACTCAGGCCATGAAAACTGAGAAAAATATTCTTCCTGTTATAACATTGGTGCTACGATCAGAAGATTTAGCATTTCTGAGCATTTTGAGGAGAGGACAGTGAGGGCATTGTTGAGCACCCAGCGAGGAGTCCACAACTGAATCCCGGCATTGAATAACGAGGCTGCGTGTGTCCTTCAGTTTGTTGTTGGTGATGGTGCCGTCCCCTGTGGCGTCTGTCAGCTTCTATGGGCTCATGCAGATCCTGTACATACTGTTCAGAGCTGTTCACCAGAAGCGTTTGAGGAATCTGACAGTGAAAGGTCTTTCCAGGAACACGGTCGTGCAGCGTTGAAAGCCATTCATTAAAGTGGAGGCTTTCTCTGCTCTGACGTAGACGATGCCACAGAGGTAACAAGAGACATATGCCTGGAAACGGAAACTCGGCCTTCTCTCTGTCACTGTTTGATATCCTTTATCCCAAATCAGCACCGCGACTTGACCCCTCTGAGCCCAGAGGTTGTCAACTGAAACCTTGAGAAGCAAGTTTAAAGGGGTGAAGGATTACCTGCAGCAGTACAGAGACGCAAAGATACAAGTGAGATATCAGAAAAGGCCTCAGAAGGCACCTTTAGTGCCCTCACAGATGCTGCCCTCATCACCTTAAAGCAAAAGGCTTTCACACTCATAAAACACTGTGCGGAGAGAGAAATTGGAAGTTGATGCGGAGGATGTGAACCTGCAGGTCACGCCGCTGTTAGGAAATTCCCCTCTGATGTCTCCTTGCTCTCTGAGATACTTTTTAACGCCTGCAGGGAAAATATCATAGACCTCAGTGTAGTTCACTGAGGCAGATGCTTCAGGTGAAAGTTTTTTTTTTTATTATTATTTTAATGTATCGTTCTGAATTTTATTAAAACTTTGATCCATGTCAGGAGAGAGGCTGTCAGTGCAGGGATCTCCATTGAGGATAGAGTCAGAAAGTCACCGTGTATCCAGAGTCTGTGATCAGATGTGCAGAGGAGAAAGCTTTAAGGTTCAGATGCTGATCGCCATCCTCAAACAATCATCCAAGCTATACCAGCCACGCTCTGCAAACATAAAAAATATCACAGAGAGACCACAAAAAAAGTGTAGCCGAAGCCCCCAAATCTGTAAATACACCGTCAGTGGAACTGTAAGCAAATCATTTGTCGCGCTGTGGGTGTTCAGACAATCACCTGGAGTTTACAAGGCAACAGAAAAAGAAACATCTCCCCAGTCTGTCGCCGTATGAAGATGGCTTCTCAATTTCATAGAAATAACTAGCATGGACCCCTGCGAACATAACATGCACCGTGCAAAAGCTGAAAATATTTCACGCTGGGAAGACGCCACTGTTTTATGGTTGATGTTTTATAGGAAGGAGGCAGGAAGTTCATGAAAGAAAGGGCTTATTTTTTGTTTGTTTGTGGATTTTTACTTATTTTTAAGTGTCTGAGATTTCACTTTGTTTTCTCACTTTCTCTTATAACTTTGTTCAGATCTCAATAATAAAAAAAAGTATTTCACTAAAGAGCAGAAAACTGAATAACTGAATTATCCAGATTGTGAATAAATAAAAATACAAGTACACAGTACAGTTACAATGCATTCATTCATATTAGAGATGGATATGAATACTTCCACATGCTTGTAGAAACACACATAATATATATGCACACTTACAGAAATATTCTTCTAAATAGATAGAAATGTAAATGTGTTTCTATGTGTAATACACCTGCAGTTTGCAGGTTCAGTCCACAAAGTGCATAAAAAGATGAGGAAGGAATTGAGCTTATGTGTTCTCCACCATCTGCATTGTTTGCTAATGGTCACATTGTTCAGTTTTAAGTCCAGTGTTGACATTTATTACGGGCATTTTTAATGAAGAAAATGCAAATTCAGAGGAGCCAGCTGTCCTGCTTTGTACTGAGGCACCGGGACCACGGGGACTGTACTGTACAAATAAATAGCCCGAGGCTTTAATACACACACTTGCTAATTAAACACTTGTGTTAGTATCACCTACAACGAGTTTCATTAATGTTTGTAACAATTACAATGATTCTGTGCCGGAGGCGCTCATGAGGCGGGGTCACCTCAAAAGGATGTAAAATGTCAACTTTGAATGAATGAAATTAGCGGTTGTGAATAGCCCAGGGCCAGATTTTAGGCCTGAAAAGACAAAGCTGGAATCAATACAAATGTGACCTTGATACCAACACCAGTGGGATTTTCTGTTTGCATAATAACACTGCAAAGTTACAAGGAGAGAATTAGTTTATAACCTGGTTACTGAAGCATTTTTTTTTTTTTTTTTTTTGGGGGGGGGGGGTTAAGTCTGAGAATTTGCTTGCTTGTTTTTCAGTTAATTTCAATGCAATACATGAGCGTTGTCTGAGCATTAAGTGCATGAAGTGTGGAGCTGAGGGCCAGTTAGCTTAGCTTAGCATAAAGAGAGGAATCGCAACTATTTCTTGACAGAAAACAGTTTATCTGTACATCCTGCAGCTTCTCCGTCTGTGACGCAGGTTGTCAATGAGCAGTCGGTTAGTCAGGCAGGCACAATGATACAAAACCTACCAATTTCACTGTTCAATGTTAAATGAACTTTTCTAATTCTTCGTTTCTGTTTTCGTGTGAATTAAACAGTTGAGGTGTGAATTAGTGAGCTTTTCAGGTGCTGGGGGCATATTTTAATAGTCTGGATAACGCCAGGCTAGCTGTTTCCTCCTGCTTCCAGACTTTGGAACTAGAACTACAAAATAATAAGTAACATAAGTGCAACTTAAATACAAAACGACTCCAAACAAATCACTGGGGGACGTTTACTAATGGTGACACAAACGATTCTGACACTTAGTGTGTGTTAACATTTATTTGTTCTGTTGCACTACGCTGGTTCCTTATGTACAAGTATAAATATCCAGAAAGTTGTGCTCTGCTTTTGTAACTTCACAAATGTGATCCAATCGATGTTGAACCATCTGCTGTCTTTGTGTAAACAGCTCAAGAACAGAAAAGCCTAACAAGATTTGACTCCATAACGGTGTTAAATAGTACTGGCTGGGAGAGGGATCGCCTCTCGGGACAAAACTAATAGTCATAATGGATTTGATTGCAAGTTTTAACAGAAAAAGAAGTGAAAGTTGGAAACTATAAACAACAGATTGGCTTTCAGTAAAGGACAGGTTCCCAATTATCCCTTCAGAGAGTACTTACACTCAGACACTCTGAAAGAAAAAGGCTGTGATTCTCCAGTATAAATGCCTTAGAGACTATAATGCTGTACGGTAAGTAAATATATTTGAAATATATTTTTTATAGTGGCTTACTGTGTCCCCACTGGCAGTTTGTTGCCTCCAAGCAATCTCCTTATATCCATCTGTACTGTCATGTAGAGATGTATGGCTGCGCTATTTGTGTCCCATCCTGTCAAAACAATCTGGAACGGCCATCGCACATCTCCCGGGCTTTCTGTGACCGTGCTTTTAGTTTTTAAGCTGAATTTACAGTGTGTGTGTGTGTGTGTGTGTGTGTGTGTGTGTGTGGAATGAGAGGGAGAGAGAGTGGGAATCAAAGAGATCCAACAGTCCTTTTTCTGGTAATAGACCGTAGCAAACCAAGGCTACTATCCAGTGTCTCACGCATGCACCAACATAATTCACAATTTCACTTTCTATGTTGCCTTGGGCTGATCAAAGCTCCTCTCTGCTGTGGAAGTAGGTCCCCAAGGTCCACGCATAAATAATACTACACACACACACACACACACACACACAGAGTCACACATATCCACACACCATCTGATTCACAATAATTTCAGCTCTAATTAAAACCCACGTCTATTTCCCAAACACAATCTGAAAACTTTCTGAAAACACGACTCGCTGCAGTGTTTTATAAACCAGAGGTCACTACTCAAAATAGGTCGAAAACATGTTTTGTTTTTTTGTTTTTTTTGCTCAGGAAAAGTCTTAAAATGTTCCCTGGGTTGGAACAAGCTGAGGAATCACTTGAGCTTTTACGCCTCCATTTCATAGCTCTAAAAATTCTCCTTGTAAATCCTCTTACTTGGGCGATCAGTGATGCTCACGACATCCCAGTCATTAACTTGACGCTGTATTTTAGATTTTTTGGGTAAACCCATTTGCTGCCATGTCTACTGTAGTTAGTGATGCTCTACACTCTCTCTAAGTGACTGTTACACATTAGCCCAAAATAGCCACTCTAGAAAGAAGCCTCTGTGCTTTGAATCCAAGGAAAACTGCTCTCTATCTGTTCAAATCTCTCTGCGGCCATCTTCTTTACTTTCTCCTTCTCTGGAGAAAGTAAAGAAAGTGGATTTGGACACTCATCTGGCCTGTTCCTCCTCAGTCATCTCTCCAGTGTTGACTCCTCTGAATCTGTCTGTTGCACATTCCCCGAAACATTCATTAAAACCATTGACCACAAAAACTCTAACAGACTTAAGTGACCTTAAATGTAATTTTCATGTGAACGAAAGGCCCAAACGCAGAGGAAATCAATAGAAAATATCCATATTTATGCGGTCATGGTCTCAGTTTCAGGGTCCTGGTATCGAGCATGCTGGCTCTCTGTCAAGGTTTATTGGATCCTTGAATAGAAGAGAGCCATCAGTAATGCTATTAGTAACACCTGTGCTGTTCCTGCAATGACAATTCAAAATGTCTGCTGTGATAAAGGCCAGTGAAGCTCAGTCTACGAGGTCTAATGAACCAAAAGAATTTAAATCACCTGTGTGCATATGCCTTGGATTTGCCGTGCCTTTAATCTGCCTGTATTGACTGACATATTAGGGTGGTGAAAAAAGCAAAAAGGAGAGACTCTTCACCATAATAAGTAAGTGAAAAGCTGTGTCTGGATTAAGTGGCACAATTGCCAATTTGCATTACCTTAAAATGTTTTTCTGTGTGTCATGGTGTTTACAGTGCTAATCCACCTGCCATAAAATAGACAAACGCTTCACGCTCAAGTGAGCAGAGCTGCCATTAACAGAATGCAAAATGAGACTCTTGACAGAAAGACACCCAAATACTTTCCAGCGAATGCAACGTCCCTATTTGGGTTCGAACCTCCTCAGTGTTTTATGTCACTGCCTGTAGACTGCGAGAGGGGCGGCACAGAGAGGAAGACGGTCGAGTCAGAGTTTGGAATTTACGATCAGGGTCGTCTGTTAGAAAGTATCCCCGTGTGACCGCAGCTGTAAGCCGAAGCTGGAGGACAGACTACATGCTGGATGAAATGTTGACATACAGCCTGGCTGACATGAAACGCAGGTTCACGTCCAGCCCTGCAGGCCGAGGTTTGATCGCTGCAGCTCCACGTATTGTCTTTGTTTACAAGGGATTTTTAGGTCTGCTCTGTGAACGCTTCACTTTACTATATTTTACATGATAGCTCCCTGTAGGTAATTGCCACTTTCTGTCTTTGCGTCTCCCTTTATTGCTTACTCGCTGTCTGCCTTGTTTGCTTTCTTGTTATGTGATCTGGTCAGTGAGTGAAGTGACGGCCGTTCAAGGTTCAGACATCAGACGCGAAGCACTGGATGAATGTTGAAAGACGCTCTGGCTCCCATCCTTTTCAAAGGGGACCTCTTCCTCTGCTCAGGCGTCCTGCTGAGCCCCCTCCCTGGGCAGAGGAAAGCTCAGGGCCAGCCTCTCTCTCTCAGCCGGCTCTCAGCCTCTCCGCCGTCTTTCATCATCCCTTCTCTCTGTTTTCTGTCTTTTTTCCTTTTAAAGCAACCATTCTCTGGTTTAAACAACATCAGAGAAAAGAGACAATGTGCAAACTAAGTCCTTGCTGGTGACAGATTTGACCTTGTGTTTTATTTTGAAATGTATTGATTTTGACGCTTGTCAAGCTCAGAGCGTCCCTTTCCTCAGACTCTGCTGTAACAAATTGCTACCATGATGCATTAGTGCCATTTGCTGCAGAGGCAGCTCTTATAAGGCGGAGGTGTTTATTGTCTTTGGACTGCGTTCCACAAACTGTGCATCAAGGGACACGATGCATGGGAAACCTTGCTGAAGTCGGTCATACATTTCAGGTGCTGAATAGAGTCTCTCCACCTTTTGACTGGCACAAAGCTTAAAAGCTCCTCTTTTCCTGCACTTCTTCTATTCTCCAGTAAAGATCTTCAAAGAAACTACTGTCTTAGTATTTGGTGCATTGAACATGGATTTGATCCTTTTTTAGGTCACTGTCTAGGGGTTATTTTGAGTTATTTAAGTTGCTTTGAAGTCTTGCCATTAACAGTATTTACTTCATTTTCAGGCATATACTGAAATGTTCCGGCTGTAATGCTGTTGAAAAAAGTCGCTATATGCAACTTTGACACCTAACAAAACAATTTTTCCAAAAATGTTTTGTCTGGTTTCAACATAGACAGCTTTTCACCAGTGAATGATCTAATAAAAGGCTTTCTGGGCCCTGTAAACAGGTGGGGAAGGTGTATTGCCTGATACAACGTTACAGAATGTAACTGCCTCATATTTACAGTCTCTGTTTTCTGTCCCGCTGGAAATTAACGGGAGCCATCAAGCTCGACAGCTTTGGCTAAAAGGATTCAAAAATATTTATCTAGAAACAACCGGACTGTTTTATCCACCCATATTTATACTCTTTGCCTCTCAAAAATGATTGTTTCCTGAACAAATAACCAGCCGGGTGAGTGAAAGCCACCATCAGTTTCACCAGGGACTTTGTTTTTTTTAATGAATTTTCCCAACACCTATAAAACAAATAGCAACCAGTGCAAATTAGAGAGATGAAATGGTCTACTTTACTTACTTACACGTCCATGCAGTGTGTAGCCTACATTTGTTCTGCATCAAGTAAGTATGCATTTAATGTGCCATTGATGCAAAGTGAAAGTATTCCTGCTGGCTTTCCTACACTGCCACCAGTGGCCCAGTGTGCAATCGCTGAATTTGAGCTACATTATAGAGCAACCAAGCTATAAGTTGAAAAGGTGTTTGCCTGTTTTTCACACATTAATATCTGCCTCAAACACACGACTCTTTGTACCGGAAGGCAGACCAGTTAAAGGCGGATAAATGTAGATTGCCTGGATTTAGTTTAGTTGAAGCCTGAAGGTCATTTTAACGTCAGCACTGCATGGACCTTATTGTGCCATAACCACCACTGTTGAAAACCTCTTTTTAAATCGGCCTCCGCTCCTTTGCACCATTTCTCTCTCTCTCTCTCTCTCTCTCTCTCTCTCTCTCTCTCTCTCTCTCTCTCTCTCTCTCTCTCACTCCTTCTCTACCTCATTACGGCAGCTCCCCGAGGGGGTCCTTATCAGTTTTAGCTGGCCTCACCTATGCCGGTACTGAAAGAGGTTGGAGGGAAGGAGGACAGACGTGGAGATGGAGGGCATGATGCAAGAAGCGCTGGGAAGAGGAGTGTAGAGGAGAGAGGCATGGCTGAAGGAGAAACATGCTTAGAGAGGAGATAACAGTGGAGAGCTGCTGAGGGGAGAACAAAGATGGAAGAAATGCATGCAAATTGCTCCGAAGGTGTTATCTGCATGGCTTATTGTTACGCACCGCTTTGAGCCCACCTTGTTGTTTAATGCTGAAGGAAATGAAGAAAGAAAGAGGGTGGGGGGGGTTCTCTCCCTCTCTCACCTGGAGCATCTCTCATTGATTTGCTGCTCTTTCTGAGCGGCTCTTTTATTTACACACAACTTTATTTATTCAGGCTCACGTCGGCACTCAGAACGAGTCAGCCAATTACCCATGCATTATTGACAAGGACGCTCTCGCGACTCCCATCTCCACTTCTCCTCCTCTTCATTTCCTCCTTTTCTCTGTCTTCTCCCCTCTCCTCCCATTACATCATCTTTCTTGTCTTTCTCTTTCTATCCACCCCTCTTTCCTCTTCTAATTTCCCCATATCTCATCACCTCTTCCTCCTCCTCTAATTTCCCTCCTTCCTTCCTGCATCTCTCCTGCATTTCTTTTCCTCATGATGTCCCTCTGCTACTGTAGGTCTGGAGGTATTTAACTACAGAACAAGGGTGAATTTCCATCTTACTGTCTTGGAGATAAACAGTGGCACACACACATTTAGTTCTTCCTGTTCTCATTCGCTGTCAACTCTCTGCATACAGGCATAAACACATCGGCTGCAGCATTTCATCACGATGGTCTTTAAGTATGAACCAGTTCTGGCACATTGGTGGGGATTTCTGTCCAGAGAGAGGGACTGAGATAGTAGCACATCTGAGGCGAACAGGAAACAGGCCCACTCCACCTTGATGTGAAAAGCCCAGTGGGGATCTGACCACATGACTAAAGGCACTGGATACATCCTCCTCCTCCTCCTCCTCCTCCTCCTCCTCCTCCACCACCACTTCAAAAGGATGTCGGCTTCATTAAAGGGCTGTGCCGGAAAACATGAGAAAGTACTACAAAGAGATGAGTGTTTGTCTTCACATCTGTGGGCGAGCTCACACACACACAGCTTCCAGTGCACATATAAACAAAAACACACACAAACACACACACACACTGGTGCATTATCCAAGGCTGAACAGGGACAGAGCACGTGCACAGGTAGAAACCAGGGGGAGAGGTAATTAGAGTCGCACATATTGTAGCAGCTACACAAACAAATAAATAAACAAACAGTTTGTGTCAGCAGGACTGTTGCAACAAAGGTTTGGTGGGCAAATTGGACCACTGAGAACTCTTAGACACGGACACACAAAAGAGAGAGGAAGGAAAAAAACGACAGTTTGAAAGCTGACTTTGTATGTTTGCAGTGTGTGTGTGTGTGTGTGAGTGTCCAGTGGACACCGTGTTCCTCAGAGAGACGTAATGATTGTGTGCGTCTGTGTGTTTACTCTGTGTGTTTGTGTGTGTGTCCGTGTACACAGGTCACCGTGACCACACGTCCACGCGTTTGTCAGTCTAAGCCGAGGAATGGCAGGTTCTGACAAACACGCTTCCTGCCAGTTATTTATTTATCTATTATCTTCTCTGGCTCAGTAATTATTCAGCTGTGTACATCAATCTGTTCCTGAACTGATTAATTATTGTTTAAACAGCATAAATAATATGCTTGGATGTGGTTCTAATTCAAATTTCTTAACAGCTGACAGACTAAATAGGACTGATAATAAGCTCATTAATGCTGCTTTGTAGATACAGTCGCCCACACAGACACAAACAGAAGTAAGACGGAGACACGCACCACTATAGACAGAGCAGACACAGATTTAAGTACATTTACGCCAACACTGTACTTACACATCATTTTGAGGTACTTTTCTCTGAAAACTGTGAAAAATGTCCACCAAAATTCACAATTTCAAGCACAAAGATGTTAAATTTAGCATCAGATGAGACCACAAAAATCAGCAGCCTCACAATCGAGAAGCTGGAAGCAGCGAATGTTTGGCGTTTCTGCTTGAATGACTCAAAAGATTTATCGATGAGCAGCTTTGTTGGCAGTCGATTATCTGTCCGTTGACTAATAGCTGTAATCACACACACACACACACACACACACACACACACACACACACACGAATCTACAGGTGAGTCCCTCATGCTGCTGTTCCCTGCCAACACGCCTCCACTTCAACCAAATTCCAAACTAAAATGCAATTAAAATCAGATGCATGGGTGAAGAATCGTGTCACAAGCCACATAACCAATAATCGGTTTGCCTCCACGCATGAGAAGCGCAATCATCACTGTGAACCTGATACAATTAAAATCCAGGCGTGCATCCGCCGCTCTCTGTGGGAGAACAAAAAGCCAGCGTCGGAGTAATTGTTCAGCGAGAGTCTTCGGCACACGTGAACCTCCTCGAAACGGAAGGCAGATGAGCTGCTTCCAGTGAAGGAGGCTCGAGTCGGCATCGCCCTCAGCGATCAGCCGTTTGCTGTGTAATTGTTCCTCGCTGTGAATTCACTGGTGTTTCCCCCCCAGTCTTTACACTGAGCGGTGAGTATGACCATGATAAAACTGACTGCTGCCGCTGCTGCTGGTTATTCGTTTGGTTTTCAAGCCTTGACAGCACAGTAATAATTGTCCTTGGTGAAGGTGCCGAGAAATGTCTTTTTATCCAGAAAGAGAATAAATATGACATTTAAATTCACTCAAGACATGTTGTTTGCTTCTTATGCTTGGAAAGTGTTTGGTTCATGTCTTTCTGTTTGGATGGAGCCTTCAGTCAAAATAATTGTGGAAACTCACAGCTAGAAAACATTCTGCTTGAATTTTAGCCTCCAGGCATTTTGAGGGCTATTTAGGCTCATGCTGCTCTGTGCATCTTCTCTCTCTCTCTCTCTCTCACACACACACACACACACCGAGTCTGTGTCCTTAAAAGGCAAGTCAAGAGGTTTTTTGGGGGGTTCAACAAAAACAGGAAATGCATCTGTTGGAAAAATTCCCCCATCTGGTTCTGAGGCAGCCATGTGTAAAGTTTGAAAGTCACCCTGAGAGCTGATAAAGACTTTCGGAGAGAGACGGAAAGCTCTGAGTTTATAGGCTCAAATTAATATCTGATGGTTGTAATAAAACCATGTTCAGCCTTCAGTGGTTCAGTTTCATGTGCTCTTGTCTAAAGTACGTGGTCTCTCACACAGACATGACCTGCAGATACCAAAACCAAGACCATAAACCTCATCTCCTCTAATTTACATTCCTATTTAGCACGAGTAATTTATGTCCATTGGCAAGCAGGAAGCACTGTGAGGTTCACACAGTGCAGCTACAAGGACAGGGAGGTGCATGGGCGGCCTGTGAAGTTCTGCATCACACTGAAAACCAGTGTCGACATTTGACCGTTTAACCACGGCCACAATCTTTCCTCAACCTTAAAGGGATACTTTGACATTTTGGGAAATATGCTTGTTTCCATTCTTGCAGTGACTCCCAGCAGTCTGCCCGCTGGTTGCACGCAACCAGGAAACAGTCTGAGACACGTAAAACCACACTTTGTCCTTTTAAAACAGGTTAAATAAACAAGATGGCAAGTGTGAATTAGTAGACTTCAGAGGAGCTGGGAGGTGGATTTTGTTATTTTTGGACAGAGCGAGATGTTTCCGTCTGTTTCTCACCTTTATGCCAAGCTAAGCTAACTGTCTCCTCATCCAGCTTCATAATGATTGGACTAATGTGAGATCCATTCACACCTCAGCGTTTTTCCCAGAGGGCTGACCTGTTCCTTCAATCAGAAAATCTTAGTTACTTAAACTTAACCACACTTCATTTGCCACATGGTAAAACTGAAGGAAAAAAACCAAAAACAAAACCAAAAATTCCAGCTGAGACAGACAGATGTGAACGCTTAACATCTTCACATAAAATGTAACGTAGGTGATGTTGTGTTTCCTCAAACGTATCCATCTGTTGAAATATGTGCTCTGCTTTTAATTCGTACGAGTGAAGAAATGATGATGCGACATCGTCTCTCATTACGCTCACAGAGTTGACATCGGAGCCGTTCTATTGGCTGCTGGCCTTTCTGATGTGCTGAGTTTATGGAGAGAAAGAACTGATTTTCTGCACGAGGCCTAAGTGCTTTTTTATGACCATTGTAAATATTTCACTTGAGAAGACGGATGAATTGCACAGATGAAAAGTATTCATTGCAATTTGAATTGCCTCTGGTGTTAAATTGAAATCACAGTGCGCGGGCGAGTCGGGTGACATTTTTTTTCCCATGCTGCTGTGGGTCAATGAGGATTTGATGAATCTACTTTGGCATTCACGCTTGTGATTTATTATTCATTGAATTCTGCTTTAGTCAGTGGGATTCAGACTGAGAGGGGCTGTTTCTCTGACACACATGCACACAAACACACACACACACACACACACACACACACACACACACACACGGTATATATGACACAAAGGTCATTATTTAATAGTTAATCAAACAGCTGTGTATTGGTTATACAGATGGCCTCCACTACAGTTGTGATTAATCTGTCTTGAAAAAAACAAACAAGAAATAAACTGAGTTACAAACAAATTTTTCACATCAAATACTGAACTGAAAAGACTTTTGGAAGGTTTTAACACCGAACTGACTCCTCCTGATAGCAGTTTGTCTCCACAAGAACTCAGCATTTTGCGCAGACGTGAAATAATGACTCCTCAAAAGTGCCTATAAATAACAAAAATAGTGTGAAAGTATCGTGTGGAGGGAGCACAGCTAACCTGCCTGAGATGCTACCAGGTTGTTTGCCATCACTCTCACAAAAAGAAGGAATCCCTGGATCTTTTCTCACATCTGTTAACAGCATTCACAGCTGTCAAAATAACCGCAGCAGAATGAAGAGTTACGCTGAGTTCATCGGTGGCCACACGTATGACAGAGGACATAATTCTTAGTTAAATCAATTACTTTAAATACCACACAAAGGGGAGGTCAAGGGTGGTGGAGCGAGGCAGAGTGTGACCAGCCCTCACACTTCAAAGCTTTGTCGAATGTTGTTCTGCTGATGTGGGTGTCAGATCAGAAGCTGTTTCCATATATCCAGAGGTCATAAACAGCTTATTATGTCATTTCACGTGTTGTTGGAGGATGACGCTGACTTTGACCGTTCACCAAAACAAGCTGTCATTCTTGCGTGGAGGACACACATTAAATATTGCAGTGAGGAATGAACAAGAAGGAGCAGTCGCAGTGAGCTGTAGGATGAGGAGCTGCAGGCAACAGGTTGCACACTTGAAACACTTCAGCAAGGCAACCAACTCCAACCACAACACCCTGCTGAGGGCAATATTTGGCTTTCCTAGTGATTTCCCGTGTTTCCCAGAATGCCACTGGGTAGCCTCCAGAATAATGGACTTTCACTTTCTGCACATAGCAGCAACTGCAGTACTTGTGTACATGACCAGAGTCAAGACAACCTGATACTGGACATTACTGCAGATATCGGATATTGTTTTCCGTTTTGAAAAACACTGAGTGTCCCTAATCTGAAATCTGATTCCCTCCCCTCTGTCACTTGCTGCCTCACTTCTTATCGACAGCTTCGACCAGAGCCGTCTGTCGACTCCATGTTTAAAAGATCAAAACGATTCTGCCTGCGGTTGGACGGATTGATTGAAATCCAGATGAATGTGAGTGGTGGGAGGATTGTTAGAGATGGGTGTAGAAGAAACACTCCAACCTGAAAAGAACAAAAGGAACTGAGTGAAGGTGATGTGTTACATAAAAACCACCTCAACACTTGGATCCGTTCTAATTTTGTTTTTTATTTCATGATTTGTTTTTCCATCATAAAGCCCAGAGGACTCTTTAAAAATCCAGTCGAGAGCTCTAAAGGCGTATTTATTGAAAAATAATCTTGTACCCTTTATCTTTGTCCCCTGTCCTCCTCCTCCTCCTTTCTTTTTCATGACCAGAGATGATTGCATTGACCGATGTTGCCTCAGACTTGGGGTTCAGTCTGATAAATGACTCTGCCCATCACTGGAGGAGGGGAGAAAAAGCGAGGGAGATAACCTGGTTGTCCATCATCCTTTGTCCAAGTGCAGAGAGGAGATTGGATATTGACCCGAGGTTGCCTTCTCCAAGCCAAGATATTTGAAGTCTCTGTCATGGAATGACACTATAGTCCCAATACTGACTTTCTCTGCAATCACACACTTCTTAAAGTGTATATTTTCCAACTTAAACCCATTATTTTTGGTGAGGCACAGTTCCAAAAATGAAATGTTGTGTATCACATCACCGGTGAACATCTTGCAGAAACTATTATCCTGTGGTTGGAGGGTTAATGTGAAATTTTGTCAGTAATAAAGGCCTTTGCCCCTGGTTGCAATGACACCTGGTATCACTGGAGCTCTGCTCTAAGACGTCTTACTGCTTTTTATCTCCAGGTACAGTCTAACAGCTGTTACAACAATTACAGTCAACCAGACATTTCATGCCTACTTCCAGCACTACAATCCATGCATGTTCCTCATCATCCCACATACCTCTGTGCACCATCAGGTCATTTTGCCGCAGCTTTGTACCTGTGGGTTCCCTTCCCCACCCTCAATCTGTGTCCAATTCTTCTGCATCTGTCCTTCACCTGTCCCATCACTATAGACAGTCTCTGCACAGCGCCACCTGGCCGCGGCGGAAGTCCCTGCAGGGGCAAAGGCGCCTGTATTTGGGGGAGTGTCCTGCACAGCTGAAGAGGAGGGGCTCCCGCTGGAGGCCGCACTCCTGCCGCACCACCGAGAAGGCTGGGAGGATGTGGTTGATCTCGGAGTCCACCACCTCGCACTGCACCTCCAACCTGAGGGGAAACAGAGGAGCAGAGGTCTGTGCACACCCTAAAATAAGCAGTTCACTGGGTTTAATCACAGGGGAGCCTCTCTTGAGAGGATAAGAAACTTAGAAAATACAAGTAATCAAAGTTATTTTATTTCAGACAAGTAACAGGGAAGTGGAATTGGAATAACCTCAAAATAAATGGAAATTAGGGACAGATTCAGACCTCAGATTCCAATTTAAAAAGAGAACGATGAAATGTTTGGAGGAGAGACTCAAACAGCAGCAGGCTGTCTTTCTTGTGTCAGAGCTCCAGAAAAGGAAGCGTCTGAAAGTTAAGTTTCTGGTTCGCCTGGAGCTGGTGCAGTAAACTGAGTAAGCTGGTGAGAAACAGCCTCACCTGTCCTCAGGGTTAACTTATACTGGAGAGGTTTACCAGCCAGGCAGTGAAACCACCTGGAGCCTTTAAGATACAGAGCTGTTGTTATTCGTTGAGGGGATTTGGATTTTTGTGCTGATAGATGAACCAAATATCTTCCAAAATAACTTGTTTGTTTTCAACTTGTGTCTGTATTCCATTTAGACATGACTGACAGTGTTGTGACAGACGACAGACGGTCTAGCTGAGAGAGAGAGAGAGAGAGAGAGAGAGAGCACTCGTAAGTGGGGAAAATCTGTGATGAAACGTCAAACCATCACAGTCATAATCATCCTGATTTTTGTGGGCATGGAAAAAGTCCAAACACCGTGACTGAGGAATTCAAATGTTACTGTAACAAAAAGTATGAAGACGGGTGAAATCGACCTGCTTCATGCCTCAGGAATGTCTCTCTGGGTAAACTGAAGGAGTGGTGCACCGGCTTGCTGGGACTGAAGTTTCCAGGTTTGGTTGACAGACAGCAAGTTTTGTACTTGTGCAGCTTCCAACCAGGTATGCTCACGTAACTCAGACGGACATTACTCCCGGCTGACTCACCCGTGCAGGGCCTCTTTGTTGTTGATGAAGCGGAAGTGAGCGGGCTCACAGATGAGACCGGCTGAATGGCACGCCTCCACACAGGACTGGCCCTCTTGAGATACCACCAGCCTGAGGGAGCTGAGAGGAGGCCAGGCAGGGGGAGCCGTCACATTGGACGCCCAGCCAAGGGCTGTGGAATTGGGCAGGGGCACAAACAGAGGCCCTGTAATCCTGCTCCCACCAGCAGACCCCTGTCTGGAGAGGTTGGCTGGGATGAAGGGAGGCTCTGGGGCACAAAAGTCCTGGAGGTGGAAGATATGGTGGCATTAGTTTAGCAGTCATATAATAGTGGTAGACTGTTGGACAATGTGTCTTTTATTGTGTTTACAGGCAGTGATGCAGCTCACTAACAGGTAAATTAAAAGAGAGGTTCACAAGGCCGTCTTAAAACATTACTCTCATGCCCATATGGATGCTGACATAGTTTCTTCTTGCTGTAATCATTCCTCTCGTTCATGCATCCCTTCCTAACAGGAATTCCATCCAAGTGATGGGAGGCAAAATCCACAGTCATCGGTTTGTGCAACATATACACGATCGAGTTTATCCGAAGCTACAATGAGGCTTCACAGTCTGAGTTAGTCGAATCAAGCAGAGATCCTTCAAAGATACAGTCTCTTTAGCACCAAATCCTCTTTTTGGGTCCCTTACTGTACACCATCAGATCAACTGGAGTGATTGGCTGAAACAGAACGAACATCCAAATACAGTTTTGATGAAAATTGCAAACCCTTTTAAGCACATACATTTGTGGATTTGTTTAACATGTGTATCTATGTCTACATCTCTTTGTGGACAGTATGAATAGGGAGCAGCCGAACAGGTAGAAACTGTTTCAGTGTCCATATGAGCACCTGATTATTGTTTTAAGATAGACTTGAGAAAACGTGAACTTCTCCTTCAACAGCGGTGGTTCTCTCTCTGTGTCTCCACCTCCACAGCTGCTGGCTACTACTAGCAGCTTGTGTCATATGCTGCAGAATGCTGCTACCCACCTACTCTAATTCATTCAAAATAGAGCAGGCTGTCGCTTCAAACTGAGGAAATAATATCTAATTAATATTACAAGTTAAGCTAACCGATATCAAATGTGTTTTATGTTACCTGAAGACAATTTTTGGTAATCAATACATTTGTTGGCTGCTGGTGTGGGGGTGTAATTTATCTCTATATGACATCTAAAAGCATCAAAAGACAAGTTGATTTGTACAACACCTTTCAACAACAGCCTCCTATTTATTGCTCATGCAGCAGCATTAGCATTAAAAGAAGGAGCTCATTTAGCCTTAACTGCTACAGCAGGCCAGTGTGTCTTCAGAAACACTGAAGAAAGCACATCGCTGACTAACTGTAAGCACTGGTCTGTTAAATCTCCTGTTTGTCTTTCGACAGTACGAATGCTGTAGTCGAGGTTTCTGTGTCCACGCCAGCTGACGGTCAGGAGCAGTCAAAAGCTGTTGAGAAACTCTTGGCAGTTTGTCTGACATCTAGTGTGGGATTATTAAAAAAAAAAAAACCCTTTCCTTCATCCCAGTCCTCCATCACCATCATGCCCACACTTCTGCTCTTCCTCCTTACTCATCCTTCCTCATTAGTGTCAGTAGACCTTCTGCTTTAGAGCCAGAGGGCAGATATGTGGTTCATAATGAGAGTTAGCATGTAGATTAATCACAAGTCCACATACATGGAGCACAGAGACACTGACGCACACACACACACACACACAAGCAGAGATACACAATGTTCTAGGTGTTGAATGCACATGCACACAACTATGAAATATTGAGCAGAGTGGGGAGTTTGAGGGCTGGTTTGAGAGAGAAGGAAGGGGAGCGACTGAGAATCTCTGCAGGTGTGTGTTTTGTGCGGCGCTCTGTGTTCGTCTTCACATGGACCTCACCTGATGCTGGATGTAGGAATGGACTCTCTCCAGCATCCCCTCACAGGTGTACTCATAAGGCAGATATGGCTCAACCTGAAACACAAACATTTCTCAGCCCACTGTTATTTCCATGTTATTTTGCACACGTTAAAGTTTACTTTTTTTTTTCGCTGTCACTTCATTGTTCACACTAATTGCAATAAATTGTCTCTGCTCCTTGTTAATTTCAACAGATAGATTTTTCTATTGTCGCATTTCTGCGAGGCCTAATCACAGTGTGTCACTGCTTGGAAACTCATTAGGCTTTATTTGCATACCAATAGATCATCCCTTACTGTGATGTGCCGGTTTTATAACTAAAGCACACTTGATTGGCCTAATTAGCGATGAGCTGGATTCACTATATATGTATTCTTTTGTGTTTGTCGCTGATACCGACATGTTCAACGCAGGCTAACAAACTGTGTGACACAAACTGGATGAATGTAAAGCGGCTGCAACTGCAACAGCAGGATTAATACAAATTGAATTAGGGGATTTTAAAAACTGCTTTTTTTTTGTTGATTTATCCTCATTGGAAATCAGCCAGAAAATCAGATATAACAATGCGAAAGCTTCATGACTGACTTCGAATCCATTGTCACCAAAGTGTAACAAATGAGAAGACTTCTCCGTGTTTAAAGGACACCACACATCAGAGAGATCGAAGCAGCTTGTCTTTACACCCTAATGCAAAAGACCTGCCTTTGTCAATGATACTCGACTCTCTAAATTGCATTTCTGATCTGAAGTCAAAGCGGTCTAATGCTAAACCATGTGTGAAATCAAACTTGGCCCATTTCAAGTGAAACCCGCTGAGAAGCAAGCACGCAGGGATGATGCAATTTAGAAAGTTCTGATTAAAGCCTTATGTTAATCGACTCAGCTGGAGCAGAAAGTAAACACGTGGACAAACGAGCTTCCGGCAACAACAGTCTACTGTATATAAGATACTCGCTCCTATTCCTTCTGTCACTTCTCTCATTTAGCTTTACTTAACCAGGCAGGGTGACTTAGAGCATAGTCTCATTTATAGGAGCCACCCCTGGCTAAAAAGATTAGATTGTTTTGCGAATAAAGACGGTTGACAACGTTTAAGCCACAAACCAAAAATATTGTACTTTTCCCAAAAATGAAAATGAAAATAAGCTTCATCTTCTATTAAATGAGAGCAAATACCAGTTCAGTCAGCTACAGCAGAGAATACTGAAAGCCACAGACCCCGCAAAGGTCTTCTACTGCAAACAACAACAGGTCGGAGGGACAGAGGGACAAAGACTGAAGGACAGAGACTGAATAATACAGAGACAGAAAGGAGGGACCGGGGACGACAAAACCAAGGATGAGAAATAAATAAAGAAAGAGAGAAACAAAGAACGAGGGAAAGAAAGAGATGAAGAAAGGATTTATTGGAACATGAGGATTTGTTACCCAGCCAGAGATTGCTTTGTCCTGCATGACTGAACATGAGCCTCTACTAAAAACACACACATACACACTCACACACACATACACAGACACAGACACATACACATACGCATGCAAAGTGTGTATGTTTGAGTGTGTGACTGGAAGTTGATGGCATTAATGTGCAGGTTAGGCTCTGTGTGCTGTGCAACTCCGGTGTCTGTCCAATAGTGGTTATGTGTTTTTGTTTGAATAGATGCAAAAGAAGAATATTATCTGACTCTGTGTGTGTGTGTGTGTGTGTGTGTGTGTGTGTGTGTGTGTGTGTGTGTGTGTGTGTTAGCTGGGAGATTGTGCCTCCAGTGAAGGGTGAAGGGGTCCATCAGCTCTCTCTCAGTGGTCTGACTTTGCAGACAGAGACACAGTAGTCAGCCAGTGCTGTTGAACTGTAGCTTGTCTGACAACACAGACGAGATGCAGAGAGCAGACACACACACGCACGCACGCACGCACGCACGCACGCACGCACGCACGCACGCACGCACGCACGCACGCACGCACGCACGCACGCACACACACACATCACTACAGATATCACCTTTCCTCTAATCTCCATGCACACTACTTTCTAATCTGCTAAAGGCACACACTATTACAGAGTGTTTAAAGGATCATGCAGACAGCTGTCTTCCTGCTGCACATGATCCCTCAGTGCCCTTCATGCCGTTGAGGTTGACGCTTTGTTGGAGCATTACTGCGGCTGACTCCCTCTATGAAATACAATATGGAATTAGCTACATGGCTGAAATGGAAAGAAATAACGCCAAAGCCACGTCTTGACTCGCGCTGACGTTTGCAAACAGTATCATATGCTATGAGCATGATTTCTTCAGCAGTAAGTATCACTCAGATTTAAAAATAGCCACTGAACAATCAAGTTGCAACAGACCTGTATTATTTTTGTGCTTGAAATGGCAAAAAGTATGTTTTTCTGCAATTTCCATGAGTGGGTTGACTATTAAAGCTGTGTGCAGAGTAGAGATCCACTGTTCACTCTCTCAAACCCTCCATTCTACGCACTTGAAGCACCTGTAATCTTAACATTTTAAACATTACTTAGTCTGAGATACAGACGGTTTGTGCTGTGGGTATTTTAGAGAGCAAGTTTTGCCCGGTTGGCACATCAGTCTTCCTTTTTAATGAGAACAGACTATGCAGACATTTAGTCGATCTGAGCCTCACTCTCCCTCTCAATCTGCCTGTTTCTCCGTCTGTACGTTCATCTCTCTATTCTTTTCCCATTTTCTCCCCCTTTGTCGTTCTTTCCAGAAAGATTTAATATCCTCGGCTGACTCCTTAATTAACCTCTCTCCCACTCTTGGCATCCTCATATTCTCTATCAGCCCACATTCCCTGCATGGAAAAGTTCAGCACTTTGTAATATCAGAGGGCTACCTACATGCTGGCAAAGCTGCACTGTGGATAAAGCTGCTGTGCGGTTGTATCAAAGTTTAAAAACCCTTTATCTCGACACGTCACACATTAAGATGTCGATGACTGATTTGACCGCAGGAGAAGTTGAATGGATAGTGAAGGCTTTTCTTTTTCAATTTAATGTCATAGCCTGACAGCTTAGCTGCATCAGAGGGAATTATAAGTACTGTTACACAATGTACAATCTCTATTCTGTCCTTTGTGATTTACAGTGTGTATGAGTACCTTGGTCCTCACGATTTCCCTGATGGCAGAGTCAAACTCCAGGGAGTTGTTGTAATCCACCGTCATGACATGAGGTCTGCCGATGTACTGCTCTGCATACGGGTGCTGGGAGGACACCTTCAGAAAACACGTGCAAGGCATACATTAACAGTTCTATATGTCTAAAATGTCTTAAATGGCCTTAAAAGGTTCTCGTGGGGAGTTAGATCATCTTGCTAATTCTTAACTTTTTCTTACAGTGATGGCTATTTGATTGGATTAAGTGCATATCATCAGTTATCATTTTACATGTTGAAAAATACAAATATTTTATGCTAATGGAAAATGTCTCAAGTGCAATGCATTTAGAGCAGAGCTAGCACATCAGCTGTTTGCAGTGTTTCAAGGATGTTCCTCTGAGGGCTATGAAGAACGTCCTGGGCCAGAAGAATGGACTGCAAGACTTACACATGCAATCATTAGTAACAACATATCTCGGTGTTCTAGGAACACTTTGTTCTCGCCTCTTATCAAGCGCTAACATGTGTTGTCTGGGCCTACAGTTTGTGCCAGTTCTTTTAAAGGGTGAATGAATAAAGTTACCTGGCAACACAGCTGGAAGTGCGGGGCCAAAATATTCTCATCGATGACTGATGGTGGGGATTAATGAGCAGTAATGAGCTCACCTCTCTCGACGTGGGTTTGCCTCTGAAGAACTCGTGATTGAGTGAGCTGTGAGGTGGGTGGAACTTGGGCTGCAGGAAGATGCAGCCATTGGCTATCGCCTCCAGGGGGGCTGGGCCTTCATAGGGGAAACCAAAGCCAATGAAGAGCTAGAAAAATAATCAGGAATGTTATTTTTTGTAATTATGGTAATTAACTTCAACACGTTTTTAGATGAGTTACTGTAATTTGTTGTGTGTGTTTCTGGAGAAGTAGGAAGTGTAAGAAGAGAAAGGCAGAATAGAAGCTGCAGAGGAAGAGTGTGTGTACATTCAGAATGACACCAGCAGTGAGAATTCAGCAGATAAAGGATGTGTGTAGGCGATATTTTCTTGCCTTGGCCTTCCGCAGCAGTTGCTGCAGCTCATGCTGGGGCAGCAGGCCATGGTTCTTCACAAAGGCCGGGACTTCTGGAGGTCTCTGGGTCTCATAATACACTGTGCCGTGGACCTCCATGTACCTGTGGAGAATCTGCAGGAAACCCTCCTTACCCTGCTGGGAGAGGAGGGGAAAAAAGATGGGTTGGTGAGATTGAGGGCAAAGGGCGAAGCGAGGAGGGAGTCTGTCAGAAAAGAACAGCATAGAGAGGACTATGATTAAAGAATGCCATGTTGTGCTTGTTTTGTCTCTTTGTGTGAGCTGTCCGCTTTCTGTGTGTGTAGACGCCAACCTTTTGATGTCAGTATGTTTGTACAGTACAGCGCTAAAAGAAGAAAAACAAGATTTTTTGATCATTGAACTCTTTCAGCAGGTAGGTACCCCTGGCAAAATGATTGTGCCGGTGAGCAAGAGAGACGCGATTAAGTCACGTCAAACAGATTTATTTAGCAGATTTCACAGATCATGAAGACATATTAAAACCCATGTAATGGAAAAGTCATAAAAATGATCATCCCTTAGAGATTAGAGATTAGATTTATCTGTCCGTTTGCAAGGAAAATTGTTCCCACCTTCCGTACAACCTCAGAGTACACAAATGCATAAAACCAAACCAAATACATCAAACAGCTACATACATGAATGCCATACCACAGCCCCACTACCAGCACATTCTCAAACCTCACATACACACAAACACTTGTGGTACATCTTGTATGATCAGGCTGTTTGTTTCAGAGAGCGGGACCACAGTTACTGAATGCACCTGCACCAGATTTACTTGTGATCATGGGTACAGTAAGGAGACCAGTGTCTGATGATCTGAGGGTTCTGGAGGGTTTGTGAACAGTGAGCACGTCAGAGATCAATGGTGTACTTCATCAGAAACCAGTGAAGTGAACTCAGTACAGGAGTAATATGTTTGTTTTTTCTTGTCCCAGTGAGTAGTCTGACTGTAGCATTTAACTTAATCTATTTAATAATAGCATGTTTGATGGAAAAGGGGAAGACATCTGATTGTAAACTGTTGATAATATTCATGTGACAGATAGCAAATACACGTTTGAAAAATGTTGTGGGAATTGGGTCAAGGGAGCAGCTGGAGGAGCTTAATGGCTGTATCACCTCTTCTAGATCGTTAGAGGCAGCAGGTGAAAAATTCTGCATTGTATCCACAGTGGTATGATGATGTATGGGCAGAGAAGAGCTAAATCCGATAAAGCAATACTTGCACTTACTCATGGCGATGCATACATCTCTGCTTATATTTCTAAGGAATAATAGCATTAAACTCCACTGTGAGACAGCCAGAGGGACACACTTTCAAAGTCAAGGTTGACCGTGATGACTGGGAGAACAAAAACCAACCAGCATCAGTGGACAGCCAAAACTGAATCATGTGAACGGAGCGTAACCCTGGGCCAGAGTATTGACTGGCCGTCTGGTGTTAAGCAGCTTACTGTATCCCCGTGCTGCGGTGTCGCCCCCCTCCCCAGCTGTAATTGGAGGCTGTTGCGATCGATAGCTTGCTCTGCAAGGATTTTCCCAGCCAATTAGGAGATTAGCTCAAGCGCTAAGTGCAACAGACAACATGAATTAGCAGAAGGAGAAACACAGGCGTGGAAGAGTGCAGATTCCATAAACTGCACGAGCAGCTCTCTCTCTCTCTCTCTCTCTCTCTCTCTCTCTCTCTCTCTCTCTCTCTCTCTCTCTCTCTCCCCCCCTCGCTCGCTCTCTCTCCCCATGTCGAGTGAACTCTCTCAACATTGGATTAGCACTGGTAATAAGTATGATCGGCTGTGCTGGTTTTGATCCCTCACCTCATTTTTTCTAATGTAGAAAACTGTTTGCAGGACATAAACATGTTGAGTTCAATTTGCATGTTATGTCGGAAGGGTACGATGAGTACAGGGAAAAAAAGATTTGCTGAGCCTCACCCTCCCTACAGTTGCTATGCAGCTGTCAAGCTTTCCGCTTTCACATGACAGAAATGTGGTTTACAAAGAAAATGGTGGCAGATGGGCATGAGATTTTTGTTAATTAAAGAAAAACAAAAAACAAAAAAACGGGTCCTTGATTTCAGACAGACAGACAAAAGCAGACTTCTCAATTAAGCTTAAAATGATGAAACAGTATCCACACATAAGGTGGGAGCAACTTGAGAGGACCAACATCATCGTTAGCGCTGCATTAGCCACATTAGCAGAGCTATGTTGTCAAATGTTTCAGTTGGAAGAAACTGAACTGCTGTGTTACAGCACAAAACTTCCA
Organism: Chaetodon auriga; assembly: GCF_051107435.1. NCBI lineage: Eukaryota > Metazoa > Chordata > Actinopteri > Chaetodontiformes > Chaetodontidae > Chaetodon > Chaetodon auriga. The sequence continues at coordinate 5,507,967 of NC_135077.1, read as the reverse complement.
TCCTTCACATGACTGGCTGCCTGACTAGTCATTGTGCCTTCTGACAAGAGGATAAAAAGATAATGACTGTTGTCGATAAAACTCGAGGAATGATAGCTGTCCTGTGAAGCCTGAAATGCATTTGAGTGTACTTGTGAATTTGCGACAAGTAGCTTCTCATAAATCCATTTTCGGGATAAAACCCGGACAATACGTGTGTTTGCATGCATGCTTGTGTGACATGTTAAAAGCTCAGAGTAACTTTTTTGCATACAATATAGGTTGTGAGATGGACAGAGCAGGAATATGTGGTTAAAGTAACAGGCTCTTACCTGAAGCTAATCAGCATGCAGCCGCCGGATACGCCGCAACAGAGAGAGAGGGAGAGAGAGAGAGAGAGAGAGAGAGAGAGAGAGAGAATCAGATAAAAATGTAGATAGACAAGAACAGGAAAAACAACAGCGAGAGGAGGCATTTCCTGCCTTTTCACCAGGCTTTTGCACATTATAGTATTGTGCTTTTTGAACCATTCATCTCTGTTCTGTGCTTGTCACTCTCACAAGCTGCGACTTGAAAAAAATCCAGGGAATTGTATAGACAGACGGTGGAAAGTGATGGCAGCAAACAACATCTTTATAATCACTTTAACAATGGAGGCACAACTGTGCTCCTCTGCAGTGTGCAGAGGAACAAGCAGACAGCTTTTGAGAGGAAAATTGCCTGTAAATTAAAGCCGTGCAATTGTGTATATAGAGCTACAAGAAGCGGCGCTGTAATGGTGCAAACAGCGGAGTGTGCAAAATGCTGCCGTTGGATTCTTCCGTTAATACTGCAGCACATTGTTCGGGGGTGTTGTGTGTCTGTGTGTGAGTCTGCATGCGTCAACGCTGAAAGAGGCTGTATGATGGACTCGTCTCATTTTTGAATTGAACTAAGCAACATACAATGAAACCTTTCGATGCATGTGTGGTTTCCCATGCATTGGATTTATTAAACTGCTCTACATTGTCTACATACAGTACGAGGATGCATGCATGAACATATGTGCACCATTCATGCAAATGTGCACATGATTCTAAATGCACATTTGTGTGTGTATTTGCTGTACATGTGAGTAATTACCTTCCACATGCTGGCCTCCTTCCCGTACACGACAGCCATGTTGTTCACTTTGTTCTGCTGGATGCTCCTCTTCTCCGTCTCATTCAGCTCCTCCGAAACGAAACCCATGAATGAGTTGTCTGGCGTGTGAGCTGCATGTGTGCATGTGTTTGTGTAAAGAGTAAGGAAAGGCAGGATGGTAGTAAAGACAGAGAGAACAATGCACACAGAGAGACAGAAAGTTTACTGTGAGTAAGAGACAGAGAGGAAAGACAGAAAAGGAGCAATGCATCCTTGTTTGTTTCAGTTCAACGGCTGAGTGAGTGAGTGATTATCGGTTCCCTAAATATTACAAAGAGTGAGTGTCATAAAGCCAGCTGCTGTTGGCTGTGTGTGATGGTTCTGAAAGTACTGAAGTGTGATGAGACGGGTTTTCAAGTACTGACTTTAAGTTTGCATAATCAAACTCAGGATTTTACACCTGCTTCCTCTAGGAAAGGAACTAAACCAACTAATTCTGTTTAAGATTTTTTGCAGTACAGATTCTCATACTTTGAATAAAAGTAATAAGTCACGGCTGTTCCTCCTCAGTCGGTCACACTAGCTTAGGACAGTGGGCGTCTACAGTAGGCCACATACTGGCATTATGATGATCCTGCTGCGGAGTGGCAACTATAGCTGAAAGGTCATTGAAACTGAAGCTCCTGTGCTGAATATGAGAGCAGTAGAGAGTTATGCTGTCAGTGTTTCAGTCAGAAGACAGACAACGACAAGGGCTTGCAAACAGCAGATCAGACATATTGTGTAGCATGAAACAGACGAAGAAAAAGCGAAGAAGTAAAGAACAGATAACAGCTTGAAAGGACACTAGAAGCTGTGGTGGTGCTGAAAATAGCTGCATTAAACACATTATTCCAAATGAGCAAGCAGCCACACCTGTCAAAGAAAGTGAAAACACTGAGTTGGAGTCATTTTATCATTTTTAGAATAACTGTCAAAGCTGATGACAGATCAGTGTGTGTGTGTGTGTGTGTGTGTGTGTGTGTGTGTGTGTGTGTGGGAGAGAGAGACCATTAAGAGTTCTGTTATATCAGTACACCGACAGTGTGTAGAGTGTGTTACAGAAGATCAAAAACCATATGAAATTCAGATGTTTTAAGATGAGGGAAGTGGTTTTGGTTCTTACGAAACATGGTCATGTACTGCCGGGCGTTGAGGTTCCAGTAGCCCCAGTTGGTCCGGTAACCGTGCAACGTTGCATACTCCTCATGATTGTAAGCTGGCTCCGTCCCAAACGTGTCGATCACACGAATGTGACATCTGTAAGACACAGAACAGACACTTTAAAACACAATGTCCCTGTTGCCTCTCATGTACAGAATATATCAGGAACACACCGCTTTAACATCCCTATGATAAGCTGTATATAAACGCTTGGTTTATCACAGAAAATAACCTTCAAGAACTCAGTTTTAAGCAGCTGTAAGAACATTGTAAGCACTTATTTCTGTATTTGTCACCAGATATAGTTAAAATAATTTACAATCACCTCTCGTTATGACTTTTGAACACGATCACATACAGTTTTAAATACAGTTAATAAATGTTTATAACACAATGTAAAGGACTTTTTTCATATGTTACATTGTAACCGAAACTGTTCACACAATAGTTACGGATGCTTCAATATGTATTTGCTTGAAAGTACATCAAAACGTGTTATAGTTATGATAATTAATAAAACCCAAATAGGGTTTGGTTAAAATAAAGGAACATATCAACAAACACTACATAAATGAAAATGGTGCATTTTCATCATGAGTACTGATACTGAGTTTTCTTACTATATGAAGAATATTTAGGCCCTAACTACATGAAATTAAGTCTTCAGTGTGTTATTTCATGAGTACTGGTGAATACACACATTTCCTGCTGTATTGCAGCTGAGAAAATGAGAATTTTTCTCAACTCTGCACTTGTGAATAACAACATTATCATTTCTTTTCTGAGCTTGACAATGATTCCAGACAAATCTGAGCCATTGCAGGGTATACATGGAGGGTCGTCCCACGTGCTTATCCAGTTACATGCTTGGTTTATGCTGATTATGAGCACAAACTGAATGCAAGACACAACTCAAATCTGCCTTGCACTTTCACCTTAGTAAATCCGGCCCTGGCGGTGTAAAAAATTCTGTTTTCTCCCTTGACAAAAGGCTGAATGACAGAAAGTCATTAATACCTGTCACACAAAATACTTAGCACAATAACTCAAATTATAGCACATCTCTGCAGGATTGTCAAAAGTGAAAAAGAGAAAAACAAACAAACAAAAGTAATAGAAGCCAAAAACCAAGAACAGCAACCAGCAGTTTTGCCTGCAACTTGCCAAGTGCAGTGTGGGAGGTTTGACAGGAATAAAAAAAAAATCGCAGAGGTTTAGAGGCTGGTGCTGTGCTAAGTCACTGAGAGGGTTTCCAGGTGAACGCTTAGTGGCACAACAGTGAAGCACAGAGGCTGAATATCAGCACACAGAACACCATCAAACAGACACACATCACACGCATGTGCTCTCTAACACAGCTGTACAAGCGGACACACACACACACACACACACACACACACAGACACACACAGACACACACACAGACACACACAGCTTACTTTGTCTGTAGCAGTGAATGTGTCCAATCGGACCAGTCTGTGAGCTCAGGGGGATTAACAAGAGCTAAAGGTGGCAGAGTCCACTTCCTCAGCTCTGAGACTCTTTCTTGGCAGATAACTGTGTGTCTGTCTGTCTGTGTGTGTGTGTGTGTGTGTGTGTGTGTGTGTGTGTGTGTGAAGGAGAAAGAGTGAGATGTGTGTGTGTGTGTGAAGGAGAAAGAGTGAGATTGAGTGAGAATAACATTCTTCATTAAAAGAAGTCACTTAACGCTGGCACACCACTGGCCTTGCAGATGCAAACAGGTATCTTTTTTCACACACACACATTCGTGTATGGTGAATAAATGACGTTCTCTGTTTCCCTCAACCAAGCGCATCTTCTTCTATTTTAGTTAGTAAATTCCAATATTTCCTGGAATTACTGTTCAGAAACTGCAATAACGGGCCATGAAGTGTTTGTTTTCAAATAAATATGTCAATTTTATCGGTATGTTTGATAAACATGAAATTAGAGGTAGGTACAACAATAGTACAGTCAGTACACGTGAGAGGCTTTTACATTGAACTGGTGCAGCGGTAAAAAGGTTCGATTCCATTTTTTAAGCTCTACTGAAGCTGCTCACAGTGCAGAAGTTTCCCTTTCTGTGCAACGATGGACTTCTTACTGTATACTTGTCGGACATTGGTTCTATGAGTGAGTTGCACTTTGATTCTTATAAACTGGCGGCTATAGAAAAAATCTGTTCTTACATTCCTGTGTTACAGCTGAAACAGGGTGTCATGTTTTCTATACCTGAGGTGTTTTAGCAGTTTTCCTGCACTGCCATCATCATGTGCATCCGTCAGCTGCTTGCAAACAAGATCAAAATTGCTGCGTTCAATGTTCACAGTTTGATTAAAGATAGGGTCTTTTGGTGATTGTTTATATATTTTCAGGAGCTTTAATGTAGAAAACAAAAAAATGATCCTCTGAACAACACCCAAATCTTGCTTGACACTCCTCAGATATTTCTGTCGTTGACTGCAGTGATATTTCTGGGAAAGGAGCTTATAAAAACAGGCTTATCTGCAAGAGTCAAAAAACACGCTTTTATCTGTGTAGCCTTGTTTTGAGGCGCTAAGGATGATACTCTGCAGTTGTGTGTCTGTCTGGAAGGGTCATGGAAAGATGATGATGAATTATTAATACCAAATATGAGTTTCACTTGTTTCTGTCCTGTCTCCCTTCCTCCCTCTCTCCAACCTGTGCTATCACATATCGCCAGCTCTGAAACGGTGAAAATGTTTCTGCCCACAGATAAGAGTTCCCGAAGGGAGGAAAAAAGAAGGAGTGGAAGAAGAGGGGATAAGCGGAGGAGTAGCTGAGCTGAATATCTATCGGCAGATCAGAGCATGGGGCTAATCTGGGTTAAACGGCTGCTCGGCGAGGCTCAACAGTCCTCCGGGCGAGGGGAATACGGCAGGGTGGTGTTTGTCATCCACGGTCTCAGCTTTAGCTATGGGGAGTAAGAAGAACTGGACAATGACACTTTAAACTTCAGGTACAGTTCAAGTCCTAAAGGGCAGACTCCTACTGTGTTTGTATATTATATTATTGCTATTATTATTTTTTTCTATCCAAACGGCTCAAATCACCATGAGCAGAAATGAGGTAGAAACTGGGCCTCAAACTGGAGATGATGTGCATGTGCTTTCCAAGAAATAAGAACCCAATCGGCCAGATGGTGGTGCTGTAATTAAGGACCAAAGGCTCCGTTTTGAAAAGGCTACGCCCCTCACAGTGTAAATCGGAATGACTTGAAATTGGGTACAGATTTCGTGGTCACCACAAATACCAAAACCTGTACCTCAGAAACATGCGGACAGAATCTCACCAGCTCAGGTGTACACGCTCTGGGGGCGAGTATTAACCGAAGTCTGAAGTGCCTGATGCTGATACTCAGCAATCCTGATTAAACTCACTGGAGACATGCCACGCGAGTTTCGTTTAAATTCGACGAAGGAGGGAAAAAAAATGGTGGAACTTTGTGTGCATAACTATCAACATGCTACAGGCTTTGTAATGAGACGAGTGTGCGATCGGTTTCGTTCCTTGCTTTAGCAGAATTGAACTAGCTAACGGAGCTAATGGAGCTTCATCACTCTGTTGAGTGCCTCAGGCTACCATATAGACATATTCTTAAAGAGCTTAAGTGAGTTTGAGGAAGGTGACAACTCTATGATAATCAAAACAAACAACCAGCTATTGATATCTCTATGAAACTTGCTCTTTTATTAATCTAAATTGTTAGTGATGTTTCCCCTGGAGGGAGCGGGCTCCAGGGAAGTGTAGCTCTTAGTTCGTCTTGCATCTTAGTAAGGAGGTTGTTTTTTTTTTGCAGGCCTTCCCCTGGATATCTTACCCAAACTGCCTCTATCAGAGCAGTAAATTCAGCATGCAGAAGAAATCAATATGCCAGTCCTGTTATCTGATGAGTGGGCACGCATGCACCAACACACCCTTGTACACACACACACAAACGCACAAACACACAAACGCAACACACCTGGCAGGACAGCGCTCTGTTGTCCAGGCATAATAAATGAATGTGGATGTCGGTGGGAACATAAAACAAAAGTAATTAAAGGGAGCTGAAGGGCCCCAAAGCTCAGAGCAGTTGATTAATGATGTCTTTCAGTGCACAGGGCTCAGCTAGACTGGTCTAACGCCTGACGAGGCTAGAGAGAGAGAGAGGGAGGGAGGGAGGGAGAGGCAGGTGCATAGGTATGTCATTGACCTGGTCTAAACCTCTGGGGGAAAGTGCAATGGTTGGGTTAAGATAAATGGATGAAGAGGCTGCCTGATGGGGAAACAGTGAACGGGGAAGAAATGCAGCTTTACAGTACATCGATACAAACGATTGGTGTGCCTTATATATCATACACCTGATTGTAAGTTTGAATGATTTCTTTAAAAGCTTGTAGCAAATATGCACCTCCGCTCCCAAGAATTGCACATCCTGGACATTCTTCTTCATATATTTGAAATCTCTTCGGCTGAAACTTTCGGATAATTCCTTCACGGTGAGCTTCTGCGGGTGAACAAAAGACTGTCTCTTACTCGCACTAAAAGTCACGTTCTGTTAGGGAAAGCAGAAATCTCGACACTGAGCGGTAATGACGGAGCGGAGAACCGCTGACCTAAGCATGCAATTAGGTGCAGACTGCTAGCAGAGTGGCATCTTGTCTGGGTGGAATTGTGGGATTTGGTGTGTGTGTGTGTGTGTGTGTGTGTGTGTGTGTGAGAGGGAGACAAATCGTGAGAAAGGGGGAGGCAGCAAAACAGGTTTTGTGCTGGGAAAATAGCTCCCCAGCCCACCCGTAATGCATTTCTCTCTCTCTCATAATTGGATTTTAAAAATACATGGAGCGGCCCTTTTTATGTGGTGTCAGGTTGACTCCAGACACTTTCCACTCCTCCTTTGTGGGATCTCTCTTTCTCTGTTCTCTTGTTTCTCCTTTGTCTTTGCCATCTCTCCGCACACCTTCACTGTTTTATCTCTTCCTCTTTCCTCTCTCTGTCACTTGGCCTCATACTGACATTTGCCCTTTCCTCTTTCATGTTTCATTGTTACTTCTTAACGCTGGGAACTTGAACAAGGAAAGCAAAATGGCTGTCACATTCAGGGGGGTACGCAAAGATGCCAATTTATTGGACCAGGAAATATGAGAGCGGGACAGAGGGGGGTGGCTGCAAGCTGGTTTTAAGGGGCTGCAGAGGACAAGGCTCAAACTACATTTTCAATTTTCTGTTTTTCTGAGGCAACAACATGGAAGGCCTCTGAAGATAATATGGGCTTGCATTGCTGTGCTCTGCAGGGTCGTGCCGCTTATTTTTATTTCCAAATGCACTGTGGCCCTTTAAATTCTTGTTTTTGTACGTCTCTTTATTGTTTTGTTGCCTCTGTCTCATGGCTGTCATGGCCTACTTTCCAAGTTGTTCCATATATTTGTAGCGATGCCAAAAGCAATTAAACACACTTTTGTAACAGCACAAAAAAAACTTTCAGCCTGTTTCTTTTTAATGTCTCACTAATGTTCCTTCTTTCTCGGGAGGCAGATGTCCTCTGTTTTTTCACCACCCTCCCGTGGACAGTAAGCCTGTGAGTGCAAAAGGAAACCGTGCAAACAGGGTTTGACTGGAAAGTGGTGCAACATATGAACCGGTGTTTATGGGTGGATTCATGTATGTGTGTGTGTGTGTGTGTGTGTGTGTGTGTGTGTGTGTGTGTGTGTGTCCGGGGGGTGACTGGTACATGTGTGCTGCTGTTCAAGCATAATGACTTGTCAATATCTCATCTACCTCCAGTAAGCTACTACATGTGCTATTTATCTTACTCTTGCTGTGCAGAGTAATGATGTATGACAGGTGGTGCATGACCAGTTTGTGTGTGTAGCATGTTGTGAATTTGTTCCATCTTATCCGAACATGAAATATCACGTGTCTGATGTATTTTGTATTACGAGTGTCTGACAGGGTGTGTGAATTTAACAAGCTGAATAAGTTACAGTCAGACATCTGGACAGAGACGTGTACACCTTATTACCTGCAATAATTGATCCATAAACACAGCCAATAAACTTCCCTGCCTGCTCGGAAAATTGCTGACACACACGCGCACACACACACACACACACACACACACACACACACACACACACACACACGTACAGTGAGAAAATGGAGCCACATACAAAAATACATCCACTAACTTGTGTTTCTTGAGCGAGAGCCCCATGTGCTGCTTCATCTGCTGCAGGCCGTGGTAGTCGGTGTAGATGAGGTCAAAGGGCAGCGGGCCAGTCAGTGGGCAACTGCCTCTGCCTGGGGGCACACCAAGGAAGCTGCAAGACACACACAAACACGCACAAATACAAACACAGAGTTTAGATAAGCAGAGGAACGTGACAGACAGTATTTTTGGAGTGAATCTGAACTTCAGCCCGCTGAGCCACCAGAGCATCCAAGCATGTATTATTAACTTGGACAAAAACATTCTGGTTTTGTTATAAAAAGAAACGGTAAAAGCAAAGAGTACATGCAGTACAGAAGTGTTTTTCTACTGATGCTCCAGGTGTTCTAGTGTTTTCTAGTATCCCTGAATCGACATGCCCAGAGCGGACATGAGTCGGCTTCTATCTACCCATGCTTCATATTGGGTCACCTGCCAACCAGAACAACCAGAATAAAAGAGAGCTGAGTTCAGTTCAGCCACATACAGCAGCTAATTAACCAGAGTGGAAGCCTGCAGTCCACACTGTCAGCAACTACTGCTGCTGCGCCGCAATCACATACAAGTAAAGGCTTTTCTCTTAAGTCTGAAGGTTGTGGACAAATGCTATTGTAACAAGTAGGCTGCACACACACACACACACACACACACACACACACACAGAAATGACAGTTTGTCTTTTTCACCTACAGCAAAGACAAAGGAAACACCAGGCGGAGTGTGTTGAAGTGGCAGAGGCACTTTCAGCGGGTCAGAAATGTGTTCTCATCGTACTGCATTTTTATTGACTATAATAATCTCATAATGAGCCTGTTCTCTTTTTCTGTTGCTCTTGCAATTATAACCCTGTGCTGCTTTGAAAAATGTGTGCTGCTGCTTACTGTTTGTTAAAAGTTCTCCAGTGTTACAATAATAGAGTAGCTGTATTAAAGGGGTGTAAAGTCTGATTTGTTTGCCAAGTGAATTCATGCAGCATTTAGTATGATTCTGAAACAGCAGCATGTCATTGTCAGCGTGTTAGCATGCAGATGTTAGCTCTTTGCTCAAGGTGTTAGCCTAATAGAGCTGCCAGTGTAGCTGCAGACTCTTAGCCTTGTTTTATAGTGGTTTCAAGAAATGCATATTCCCTATTTGAAATTTAAGGGCTATAATGTTACTTGATTACAGTTGGAATCACCTGGAAATGGGTGCAAAGATACACATTTCCATCTGCAGAAAAAGTAAGCGGCTAGCGTGAGCAGTGATAGCTGAACAAACGTCATCAGGAAATCCTGTTTGATTGACAGTCGATCTCTGAGATCTCTGCAGACGCCACAGACTTTGTACAAAACTTATTTTTTAAAGAACTGTGCCACTTTAAAACACCAGAAGGATATATTTTTTAAATGCATGCACCCTCACCCTGGAGCTGTTCTACCTCATTCTACCTGCCTGCTGAGGCACTCGGCAACACAAGTGAGAGAAACAGACTGTAGGACTAGATGGCAGTATGAAGCCAGAGCTGGAGAACAGCATGAAGAGGGATTTGAATAAAAACTGCAGTCGCCACAATTGAGGGAACTCCTCGCACTGTGTGCCAAAATGATAATGACCACCAGCATGTCCTTCAAAGAGTTTGGGTGACCGAGTAACCAAGTTAACTTGTAATAATAAACAGTGCCCATCACTGTTCACATCTCCCCTTCCTTTGAGAAAGTCTTTCTCATATCAACGTTAAGAATCGAAATCCCTGGAGTGAAAAGAAAAAAAGAAAAACCTATTAAAACTAAAACTGTGTTTAGCCTGAAAGCTGAATTAAAAGTGTGTTTGTTGATCAGATAACATCATACGGGTAATACCGAATTCAATCAAAGTCAAGCCAAGGGGCACCTGGGGGGGGGGGGGGCCTTAGGCGAAAAATAATTCAAACAAGCAGGATGAAAAGAGCTGAATGTGTAATGACCTGGCTGTTGTACCTTACAGCAACAACAACAGCAGCAGATGGTCAATGGACAGAGGGAGAGAAAGTACAAGGGGGTAAACTGATTTATTGTGTGTGTGTGTGTGTGTGTGTGTGCGTGTGTGTGTGAGGTTACCAACTGTATAAGTGCTTATGTGTGTACGTAACACTTGCTGTGTTGTGAGATCCAAACGTCTGCCTATCTGATACCTGCACTCCTACCACTTCCCAAAAGTCTTTGATTACAAGAAGACCTTGAAGACACAAACACACACAGGTACGAACCAAAGGGGAGAAGAGATATCATTTCTAATTATGGCTGTACTGCGTCCAGATCCACATCCTTGTTTGACTCATTGATTGACTGAGGGCCTCTCCGTTGCCACGCTGACAGACGTGCTATCGGATACCTGACCTGTGAGTGGTCTGCTAGCTCTTACTTAGCTCTTATTTCTGTGACAGATGAGGCCAAAGGCTAATGGAGACTGAAATGCAATTCATACCCCCAGTGAGTTTCATCTCACTGTGCTGGTTTCACAGTGCAGTCTTTTTGGCTGCGCTGCCTATCCAAAGGGTCATTTGATAGTGTTTGCAGGGCAGCACTTACAGGAGCTCTGCTGGCAGCTGCTAACCACCATCAGACAGCAGTGAAAACAAACAGATGACTGGGTTTGATGTGACAAATACAAAATACGGTATTACTGTAAACCAACACCCGTGCATGAGTATGGGGGGGGTGTACTAATATAATTACGACTGTAACTTGTAATAATGTGACAAAGTAATAATCTTAACTCAAAGTCAGTTTACTAACTTACTAGCTGTCTTCGTCTTGGCTGCTGAAGACTGCGAGATGTGGCTGAAAGCTGGTAAGCGGTTCCTGAGTTTGTTAAATTGAAATTATTCCCATGGTCGATTATGAACTTTCATGATCAAATAGTAGGCCGATGAAAACAGTTATCCAGCGATCCAGGCGTGTTTCTCTGGATATATAAAAACAACAACAAAATAAATAGATAAATAATATACCACATTTATTTAACCCAGCTTTCCTGTGCATGCTTTCTAAAGTTCAGGTGAAATATGAGCCTTCAGCAGTCTGACTTAGAAAAATCTTCCAAAATTACCATCTTTCTTAAAGGAAATCCCCTCTTTGTGTTACTATCCCTTCACTACAGCTCAGTAAGGAAACAGTGTCTGTCTTCTGAGGATCCAGGTTAGCTTCAGTCAAACTCCAGAATAGATTTTATTCCACAGAACAAGGCCTGGGCTTGGTCTCCATCTCTTACACTGAAAGCCCTTGTTGTATGGGCAGGGACAATGACTGCGACCAATCAGTGTTTACTCGTACATGAATGTAAGTGAGAGTGAAAGCATTAAGACAGACTTGAAAAATTATAAACCCATCCTTTCAATACGTTGACAAATAGTTTAACAAGTCCATGCCTCTTGAAACCCTCAGTGGGTCACAACTGTAATGTTTCCTGCATTCAAGCATTTTAGAAGCTGCTCGCCATCTGCGGTTTGAAGCCCTGGAACAAATTATGGAACAGTGTGATGGGATTTCAAGTGTGCACTCTGCTTGGAGTGTGGTGCCCCTCATTATTCTTGCTTCCATTAGCGATACAATGTCTCCCCCCATCTTCATACGTAGATAATGGAGAACTCTCAGAGTTAAAGAGGCCTACTCAAAGGACCACTCGGTGAGAACAATCACATGTCAGAGATGACAGGAAAAAGCAAGCTTCCTACAGCACTGTTTAAACTTGTTACGGAAGTTTTACACAAAAATATGCCTTAGGTCATACAGTCTTTAACTGAAGAGTGAGGGAAGTTACAAGACCATTTCCAAAAAAGTTGGGATGCCGTGGAAAAAGAAAAGAAACAGAATGACATAATTTGCAACACTATATTTGATTAAAAACAGCACAAAGGCAACATATCAAATGTTGAAACTGAGAAATTGGATTGTTATCTCTCTGGTACCGAGCTCAAAACACCTATGTGTCAAAATGAAAGCAGGTAAAAGATGAGCTCTCTTTGGTGTGGACGTGACGAGACGGTAAAATAGAGTATTAAAGGAAGAAGAGTTTTAAATGAGGACGAGGAGGGACAGAGAGAAGTCTGAATGTCTTGGAGGAGGCCTGAGAGCGTCTGGGTGATATTCGTTGAACACACTGTGTGTTTGCTAACCCTCCCAGTCTCACCTCAACTTTACAGATTTTCATTCCGGCACCTGTTGTCCTTCCATGCTGGATATCTTCACATTTTTTCTTCCATAATAGAACACCTTCAGTCACATTTGCACATTCCTTTGTTGTCTCTCCTCCCGTGCAAACCTCCTGACTAAAAACTGGAGGGTTTGGAAGTATAACGCTGACAAAAGCCACAGAACAGCCTGAGTCACACGCTGCAGCTTCCATTGTCGGCACTTTCAAAATGAGAACAATCAAACTGTGGACATGCTTTGCTTTTTAATGTAGCAAGGTGTTCAATGTGTGGTTTTATTTCAGAAAAGTGAATCTGTTAAGTATGAGTACTTCTGATTTAAGAGAAGTTTGTTTACTGGAGTGTATTCTGCTATTGAAGTATTTTAAGTAGTTTCACACAAAGGATGACAACGTGAACAGAATGAGCTCAGACAAACTGCTTTGGCCCAGAGCCACATCCTGAAAGTCCATAGGTGCTCAGTTTTAATGAACATTCGCATCATTTTCTTAATGAAATACTTCTACACATACTGTCTGTTTGTTAATTCCTCTGGATGGAAAAATAATCCATTAACAGGCTGCTCATTTAAGTTCATATATACCCTCATCAAACCCAATCGAGTGCATGAGTTCATGATTTACATTATGGGGACCTGCATTTTGTCAAGTATGGCGAGTCCCCACAATGTGACTGTGGAAACAGATTTATGTCCCCACAACATGAGTAATACATGGGTACAGAGACACACACACACACACACACACACACGAGTAAACACACATGCACACTCACTCACACAGACACACAGTGTTCCATCAGAAGCAGAAAAAGCCGTAACTGATGATTATCACTACACCATCGTACCATCTCTGGTAATGGAGGACGCAGTAACACAATATGTACAATCCATTTTCATTTCATACGCGGCGCTGGAGCTCAGTCAGACCTTTTGTTTGCCCGCAGATGTCTATCAGCCTGCCTGTATGCATGCCCGTCTGTCTGTCTGACGCAACAGAAAGACGAGGGGCAATGAGGCCGAAGAGAAAGGCTTTTACAGGAATGTTAATTGGGATTCAAAAGACAAACAGAAACTAAGAAAGTGAAGAAAGAAAAGCAGACAGCTGAGGAAACAGCAGCACGGCAGAGCACAAGCAGCTTCTCGGTTCTTCGTTTTCAATCAGCAGCCCGTCTCTCACTCTTTTCCTCTCATCCCTCTCTTTTGGCAGCTATTAAGCCACATGGGCCAAGAGTGAAAATAATTTGTTTGTTCTTCAAACACTCTCATTTTTTCCCTCTTTTGTTCAAGAGCTGTGAAGGACAATTCTGCTGACGAAGCTACCTTGAACAGCTGACCTCTGAATTGTATATACCTTTACAAAGCCAACTGAAGCAGCTGTCTATTAAATTCCCCTTTGATGGAGGTTGATACAGTACTAACACCATGCCAACACCTTGTGTAGGACAATTCAATGGCATTCAACTAAAGTTGGATGTACTGCTAATAGGACACACTGTCTCTGTGACAAAGGCGGGCTTGTTACAAACAGACACATAAAACATGCTTTATGGCTATGATCAGGTGATAATGATAAGTCATACTGAGCCTTCTGAATGGGTATTTGTATGTAAGTGAAACTGAACGGTGCTGTTTTATTACATTTACATTACTCAAGCTTCTGTTTGCCATGTAACCAGGTGCAGGCACAATTTTAAAGGACAGTTTGCAAACGTCTATTTTCAAAATGCTTGAAAAACTGATAATCAAGATTACATTTTTTGGAAAAAACAAAAAAACAAAGAAAGTCAGTTAATAAATCACACACAAGTCACAGCATCAAACCCATTATAAAATCAGCACATAGAACTCAAACTCAGGTGGGTCGTGGCTCCAATACACAGAACAGAGCCATAGACGCTGACATGCAGAAAAGACTGTTCAGAGATCCAACACAGGCATCAGTAATTCACACAAGCACACACACACACACACACACACACACACACACACACACACACACACACACACACACACACACACACACACACTTGGGATGGCAGACATCCCAGACACAATTCCAATGCCATGCAGGGCCACACAGGAGTCCAATTACCCAAGGTTCTCTTGTCTCCTGGCTGGCATGCAGTCAACGATCCCTCAGAATGAACACACACACATACGTACACACACATAGGCAAAGGGATGGCATAAAGTATGAGAGTATGCAAGTAAGGGAAGGCAGGAAAGCAGCGTGTCAATTAATGTTTCCTCGCTAATATCTATTTACTGTAAAGAGTACTCAGAGTCTATACAGGCTGTTTAAATAAGCCACTGTTCATACAATGAACCAGCAGTGTTGCTAATGCATTTGTTGATGCTGCACCACAGTCTGAAAGTAACATGGCGTGGCCCACTGCTCATAAAAACTGTGTTATCTTTCACAAAATGGTGTTGTCCAAATGAATACTTGACAGAATAATGTAATGTAACAGCATATTATGTGAAGTGAGGCAGTGAACAGCCCTAACGTTCAGGACACAGTTTATTAAATCCTGCATTCGCACACTCTTCAGACATGACACTTCGTCCTCCCCCATCTCAGGCTATCAACCCTCTCAGCTCTAACTCCTTGCTGCTTCAGTATATGAACAATCAATAGAATCGCAGTGAAATGTTTTATGTATGTGTTTGCGATGTGTGTGTGCTTTCCTAGTTATGTTTTCCTGAGCATGGTGCACATTGCTATTCCATTCAACACCAAATGCCTGTATTGATCTCCTGAGGAGCAATTTAACAAAATGAGCAATAACACACAATGCTTGTGGAGAGCTAATCTCTGATATTTTGCTCATAGGTCTATTACTGTATATGCTGTGTATAGTGTGTGTGTGTGTGTGTGTGTGTGTGTGTGTGTGTGTGTCTTGGTCAAGTGGTACAGAAGATATTTTATTCTTACTCACTCCTGCTCTTTGGTCTGTACTCACTGTATGAGTTCATGCATGGGTCTGTTATGCCTCCCTGTCTAGTTCAGTGTGTGTGTGTGTGTGTGTGTGTGTGTGTGTGTGTGTGTGTGTGTGTGTGTGTGTGTGTGTGTGTGTGTGCGTGTCACCAAACAACCAGTTGGCCACATGTCACGGTGAGGTGAAGAGATTCCATGCATACATGCATTTGCACTGTATTCTGTGATTTGTGTGTGTGTGTGTGTGTGTTTGGTGTTTGTATAACACAAAAGTTGAAGGGCATTCCAATCAGTGCTGTCAGCTAATGTCGTCCCCACTGTCCCGCGAGACAGAGGGCAGGACGGGGTCGGCAGTGAGACGAGGATGGAAGCAACTGAGACTGTGACAAGCACTGCAAGGAATGTGTGTGTGTGTGAGTCTGTGTTTGTGTGTATCCTACCATAAAAAACGCATCCCCAACATGACAAAATGGACTGATGTTTAGCTTTGGAATCACACCGACATCTTTATTTACTGGACTTATGCTGCATCCCAAGGAGCTGTTAAAAACGTTCAGTGTATTCTGGCACCTTTGTATTAAATTGTCTGTGTTGTGTCTGTGCACATTCTTCTTTTCAACTTCTAGTATCAAAGGAAAAAAAAAATGCCACTGCCTGAATGATCTCTTCTTTGCACATCAGCGTGATGAAAATGTTTTGACATTCAAAGCTAAGAATGTCATTTTAAGCACATTTTGGTTTTTACATTTTCCCTTTATCATTCAAGCAATTCAAAGCAAATCCTCTGGATTTTACAGGACATCCACATTGCTTATTCAGTTTTTCAGAAGCGAAAACAAGTAAATGACGCATTTTCGACTTCAATTGTCTTAATTTTTTGTTTTGATGTCTTACCTGTGCAACCGAGATTAATCTAGACAAATATTATGCATGCAAACCGAAGCAGTCCTCACTCTGCCAGCGAGGAAAACAAACAAAGAAGACAATATGGTAATCAGTTCTATTTCCATATGAGAGAGTGGTCAAGTCAAGGGAGCACATTTAGAGAGCAAATATAGTGTGAAATAGAATGTCTAAAACTTTCATCAGGATTGTTTTGAAGATTTCTCTTTGAGGGAAATGTTTCACTTGGTATGCAAAATGTCTACATGTTTACAAGCCTCAGTGACAATTCAAAGCAGGGCCAGGCAAAAATCAGAAAGTCAAAGCAAAAACTCAGTACGGAATGTCATTAAAATGTTGCCTTGCTGTTGCATAAGGTAACATCAAAAAAGTTCCTGCCTTAAAACTTGAAGAGCTGAATGTGGTTAAAAAGTTTATCACCATGACATGATGACAAAATTGTGCAACACCAGCTTGATCCTCTTATGTGTGGACCCTGGAGGCAGCTGTAGGCTCAAGAAAATACTCCCATTTTAGGAAGACAAGACTACTTTACATGTCAAGAAGTTTCCACAGTGACATGAGTGTGTGTGTGTGTGTGTGTGTGCACACGCACGTGTAGGTGAGTATGTCTGTGTGCATGTGTGGTAGCACGGATAGCTGGAATATTAAAAATAGCTGCCTGAAAAAGTAAATACTGTTGCAAGTCAACATGTTTTTAATTCTCAGCTGATGATAGCTGGGCACACACACACACACACACACACACACACACACACACACACACACACACACACACACACACACAGAGCGTAATCAAACACTCAAACATCCATGTAATCATCAGTTTCCATATCCGCCCGTGATTGCACTCAGGGGATGGCAATCTGTGTGCATGTTGGCAAAGTTTCTCTTACTTGAAACACACACACACATACGACCACAACCACACACACACACACACAAGCAGATACCATTCAACAAAATCTTTTACACACAAGCAATCACATGCACCGACACACACGTACACATACGGCAGTTCTAGAAGCAGCTGACAGGCTCCAGTTATCAGCCAAGGCAGGGTGCACTAGATAAGGGAGCCGCAAGGCATCATAAACACCAATGCACACAGAGAGCGAGAGAGAGAGCAGCAGAGGGAGGAATGATTCAGAGATGAAAGAAGGAAGAGGAAAAAATTCAACACTCCTGTCAGAGATAATAAAATTCTCAGATGAAGAGCTCCAGTGCAGAGAGGGAGAATTAGAGACGCAGGGGGAGAAAGATAGAGAGAAAGATGAGGGAGTAAGGTGAAAGGAGCGATGACAAGTTAGTCGAGAGGAGGTGGCTAGTCAGAGAGAGAGAGAGAGAGAGAGAGAGAGAGAGAGAGAGAGAGAGAGAGAGAGCCAAGTGGGAGTGAGAGAGAGGAAGAAGAATAGCAAAGGGAAAGATGAACTAAGAGAAGGCAGGAAGAGAAAAAAAAAAATCAGGTAATATTAGAAAGATTAAGGTGCTGAAAATAGAAAAAAAAGGAATCAGGAGCAGGGGATATCAGTTTCAGGAAGTATCTGTGTTTGTGTGTGTGTGTGTGTGTGTGTCCGTGCGTGCGTGCGTGCATGCGTGCATGCGTGCGTTAGGAAGAGACAGGGAGGCCGCTGTGCAAGGACGAGATAGTGTGATGATAGACGGAAAATACACCTCTATAACCTCCAAGGTCTGACTTTGGTATCTGGAAAAATGCGAATTTATGGATAAATGTATTTACGCATACACACGCACACACACACACACACACACACGCGCACGCGCACGCACGCACGCACGCATGCACGCACGCACGCACGCACGCACGCATTGCTAATAAAGCCAGCTCCTGCTTTGTCTCCCAAGACGTCAGGCTCTCTGCTCTCTTCTCTTTGTCAGCAACTTTTGATCTAATCCCACTAAATCAAGAAGAATAAGAGTCTGCATTAGTTGTGACGGAGGAAGTCGAGGGAATAGAAAACGCACACACACCGATGGATACACACGAGACCACAAGGCGCACGCTCACATGCACGCACGCACGCACGCACGCACGCACGTACACACACACAAACAACAGTACATACGGTGGGACGCGTGTGTAAATAGAGACTCTGGCAGTCCTACATATCGTTATGCTCTCACATATGGTGCAGATCAAATAAATCCACTTTGCAACGTGCCACCAGGACTCAGGAAGGAATGAAACAGAAGCAGAGTGCTGCTCTGTGACACTGCAGGCAGATGCCTTTCACTCAAGAGTGAACACACACATATGGATGAATGTGTAGGAAAAACTCAAACTCAAACTCAGAAATCATCTCAAGTCAAGTGGATGCAAATGCCATCTCACATCCCGCTACACACACACACACACACACACACACACACACACACACACACACAGCTTATTCAAGTGAACTGATTAGTATTACCAAGCTAACAGGGCGCAGCACCAACTGAACTAATTTTTATCGATGTGTGCTGCAGACCATTGACCCTCTGAAGTTGCACTCAGCTGCCTGAACTGAGTTCTTGCTCGCACCTGACCTGAAATTAGACTTTCAAATCCACACTGGCACTAGAGAAGAGTTTTCCAGAGGCCATCAAATGGCAGAGAGTAAACCCATCTCTCATTCATGCCTCAGTAACATGCTAAAAAAAAGTTGTTGTGTTTCTTCACTAACAATTATTCCAACGTGATGAGTGTTAATGAGCAAGTTGTTTGTTCACACACAGAGCTGATATGACAGCGGGGCAGCCATGCAAAGTATCAAAAGTCTGAAATCTGATGGGGTGGAAAGAAACAGTGGCACAGAGTTAAAGTGACACTGTCGATTTTGTTGCGCGTTGAGGACTTTGGAAGCTGTCAGATTAACAGAAAATGCCCCAACACAGCATTTGTTTACATTGAAGTGACAAAGCGCTCTAGTTGTTATTGGAATAAAGGCTCTTGTCTTTTGGGAATAAAGCAGGAAATATGTGTGCTGTTGTTATAAAGCCAAGAAGTCTGCAGAAAGATTCTAATCAAGCACTTTGTGTGCAAATTAGCAAATGATATCAAGCTAACATGCTAAACTAAAATGGTGGCCATGCTTAACATGCGTATGTCTACTTTAACGTCAGCATGTTAGCATTGTCACTGTGTACATGTTAGCATGCTAACATTTGCAATTTGTTCACAGCTCTGCTGTGCCTAAGCACAGCCTCACAGAGCAGCTAGCATTGCTGTAGACTTGTAGGGAAACCATGATCTTTCCCATACCCTAACAAACTTGTTTTTGAACCTAAAATGAGCTAACCCTAACCGTGATCAGAAAACAGGGTTAGGTTTAGAGTTAGGGTTAGGGTTAGGGTTAGGGAACCTAAACCGAGCTAACCCTAACCGTGATCAGAAAACAGGGTTAGGGTTAGGGTTAGGGAACCTAAACCGAGCTAACCCTAACCGTGATCAGAAAACATTTTTGCAGCAGTGATTTAAACCAGCTTTGGAAGGCACCGCCAGTCAATGTTGTCCTACTACTAGGAGTCTCAGATCAGAATACGCTTTCAGGGCAATTAAAAACCTTGTATTCAGTTGTTGAATTGGGAGGACTTGCTGGAAATTTTCCAAATAAATTATTTTTCAGGATGAAATGACAGCACAACAGAAGTAGGAAAAGAGGAATTATATTGCTGTGACACATCTGTGGTCCACAGAGAAAGGGTTGCGAAATGGGAGAGCTGCACTGAATGTTCAAACTCACCATATGACTCAGGTCTCAGGCAGGGTTAATCCACCGTATTATCGATTTTAACTCAACAAAAGATACTGAGAAATAAAAACTAAAGTGGTGGAATGTGGTTTCTGTAGGACACAGACGTTAGGGACTCTGCTCACATCTCTCTATCAGACAAATGGAGCAGAAACACAATGTCGGTTTGTCGGTGATGGAGTTGTAAAGAAGCCGTTAGAGCAGTGGCTGTCTACACTGATACGGTAGGCATCCACAAAACGAACTGCCAGTGCGTTTTATAACTGTCTTCAGCTGCTTGAGTTCAGTTATTACCCAGAATTTGCTGCACAAACCAGAGGGAGAGTGAGAGGAAAAGGCTAAAGTGAGACAAAGTGGGGAATCAAACAAAAAAGTAAAGGTGCGAGAAAAGACAGCAATCTATTTAGATTTAGTGAAATCAACACCTTTCTGCGCTGAGCCTAATTTCAAGGTTGGCTGCCCTAAAATGGTCCAATTTTCTCCTCGGAGAAAGCACAGAAACATCAGGTGTACTGACAGCAGTTTGAGCCCATCGCTTTTTAAGCCATTAGGAAGAGGAGACACTGACAGCATTATTGAGCAAAATGTTTTGGGTTTTCGTGTTAACTCTTAACAACCCCGAGGACACCTCGTGAGGTAGAGTATGTAGGTACCAAACCTAATTATGCTTGACTTTGCTCACATCAGCTGCACTCTCTTTTCAGTGAAAGTGGAGATAACAAGGGCTCTGATATAACTAGCAAGCACTGTCGTTGCTAAAGGAAAATGTGGATAATAAGAGGTTTCTGACCCCATTTCTAACAGTGCTTGGCACAGGCATGATAAATTGCTGTCTCTGGTTTTGAGTGCTATTTTAACTTACAATAGGTCCAAAAGATAAAATCAAATATTCTAATGAGTAGATAAAGAATAGAGAGTTGATGCTTATAAAGAATCACTGATAAATAAAAGAACTTGTGGGAAAAACAAGGGGAAGAAGCCAGAATTTGCGAACAGCACACTGTGTGTGATCCTCTACCGACTGTTCAGTTTTACGATGCACATAATTGATGTAACTATTGATATTTTCCTTGAATTCATGGCTGCGTACTTTCCCAATATCATAATTGATGACTTTGTGCTTGCTCTGCAGGTGCTGCACACTAATTTGTCACTAGCGGTCACGCACCATTGCACTGAGTACCAATTAAGAACTATTATGAGGTTCATGATCTTCCAAGGAAGGGCTCATTATTTCTCTTAGCTCAAGAGGGAATTTAGTGTTTCACCCTACAGTAACTATGATGCTGTGTCACATCTTTCACTAACTCCACCTTTTGGCTACATCAAATAAACGCTGCACGAAGACGGTTCTACTGAATGCGTACTTCTTTTTGCAGTCTCCCTCAAGACTCCCTCGAGTGACGAGCGGACATTACTCTTGTACCCCCGTTACACCACTATGGATTATGGATTCTCATCATCTTCACTGAGATCGGATCTCTGTCCTCCAGAGTTAAACTGGCGTGAGTAATTTTAGATGTTAGATTGAACTTCATACATTTGTGAAACATTCTTAATTATTTGTCCCCTGTTGTAGATTTGGCAGATGTAATATATGAAGTTATTCCTTTCTGATTTCTTTGTATTTAAAGCTTTGGGTCAGTTTGCCACAGTGTGTTAGTGTGTTAGCTACTCTCTGACTGATAACTCATATGCTTTGTTAAGAGCAGATCTGATGCACACATGCACACAGCCATTTCTTACCGTATATTATTCATTTGCCTCCTGTATTGCTTTAATTTTTCATGTAGTTCAGTTGTATAACGCATCTTTTGGATATCAGTAATCAGTGTCACTTTCAGCCTCCTGCTCTTTCCGATCACCCACGCATTTACACCATCCATTAACGTGTTTTTCCTTATTCCGATAATGCGTCCGAGTACAGATTGCATTTTAATACCAGGTATAAATGGGGTCGAAGACAATTGCATTTTACAGAGTCAGCACACAGCTCTATCCATCAATTTTCTACACATCACTTCTCAGATGGTTTGGTGTCATTATAATCTGTTTGGTAATGCTTGCCTGTGTTATTCCAGCCAAGAGAACAAGAAAAGCCCAGCACACTGAGGGGGAGAGCTGCAACAGGTCAGTCACGCAGACATTTTACTACACGAGACAATACACAACACACTTCCTCAAGCTTCGCCATTCTGTCATTCTCTTTATTTCCTTTTCTGTCTGCCTGAGGCAACTTCTCAAGAGAAATAAAGCTTGCTGAGGGAAAGGAGGCTGATGAATGGCTGATAGCATTGGTTTAACTGGAGCTTGGCTCAATGTGTCCCAGGCCTTGTAGTCTATTCAGCGGTAGAACTCACCTCCCCTGCTTCCGTTTCACGGTAAGATGAGATTGAAAAGCCCTCAGCGTCTGGGTCAGGAATGATGAAACATGCACGCTACCATGCAACACACGCACACATGCCTTCTCTCTCACACATGCCGTTGCTGTACCTGTCTGTCTCGCTTTTTTCTTTCTTTTTTTTTTTTTTTCACTTTATTCAGCCAGACCAAATGTTTTGGCCCTGCAGCCAGTGGAGGCTGACATCCTTTGGCCTTTCGTCATGAAGTCAGACAACTGAATCCGCCTTTACTGCCTTTACTTTCCACTCTACCCCTCCGTCAATCTCTATTTTTATTGTACTCACTGGACAAAATGCCTTAATGGACCAACATGGCTTACAGAGAAACTTGTTTCTCTCCCGGGACGATAGACGCCTCTGTGGCAGACATGCTGACAGTTACAGCTGGAAAAAGACAGGTGTGCTTAATAACTTTGATACTGATGGCATTATTTTTGGGATCATCAGGCTGAATTTAAGCATGTTATTATGTGTGTCTTTTATCTGCATAAAATACAGATATGATTTAATATGCTTTCACTCACATCTTGCAACACATATGGATGCTCTTCAGGCAGATTCTGTATGCTTGTCTGTCTTGAAATTGCAAGAACCAAGAACCCTTTTCCCAGGTGGCAGGAAGAGTGACAGCTAATTCCGGTGCAACTTCAGCTGCCAGTGTCACAGGGGACAGACCTCGCAGAGGCCAGTTTCCACCGATTGCTTACTGATGTAGTGAAACATGGGGGAAGTAAAGATTGCATACGATGGATGCATTTACATCTTTTTAACATGTGGCTTAAATGTCAGCAACTTCAATCAAATGCTTCTGGGATTGGTATCCGATCTGTCCACGACGCATGGAGTGGCTGCTTGTAGTTATTCCAGACATGCTGGTTTACCTGCTTGACTGACTGGTGCCATTAAACTGAATTGAGCATTAATATTATTAGTTACACGTGAAATGAAAAACACACTCCCCACACTCTCTCTGTTGTCCCTGTTAATGTATCTCTTCTTATATGCTCATCACAGAAAACCACACATGATTGTTAGCAACTAGGTAGCTAGCAGAGCTATAGTAGGAGATTTCAGCTGGCAAAATGTTTTCCAGTGGTCCCATTTAAATCTCTTTCATAACTAAAGCCACATATGCTCCAACTGCCAATTCATGTTCCAGATGATGTTTAGTCTCATGTCACAATATTCAACTTATATCATTACTTATGAGGTTTGTTCGTGTTACAAACTGTCCCCAAGTTAAAGGGCTAAAACCCCAACTTTACAAGACTAGATGTATACCAGCACACACAGACACACTCAAACAATTCCATCAAGGATTGTGCTAAATCAGCTAAAGCAGCAGCTTGTCCCATTTGCATTTCCAAATCCCAGCTGTGTCACGCAGACCAGTTAGAGGTAATGTCACGTGGAGAAGCGAGCCAAAGCAACACCAGTAACGAAAGACGGAATCACCCGTGGGCAGCAACTGTTTTTTCCATCCGTTCTTCAAATCTGAGACAAGGGATAACCGAAGTCATTACTAAGTGTGTGCTGCCGTGGTGTATGTGTGTCAGGAAGGGGTTACAAGGAAGGGTAAGGGTGATGAAATGCTGTACAAATCTGGGAAGTTGCTAACAAGCACATTGATTTGAGCTCAGAGGGGAACAACTGGAGGGAGAAAGAGAAAGGCACAGAGAGAGAGCAGGACTGATGGAGACAGAGAGACAAGAAAGGTGAGGAGGCACAGGGCGAGAGAGGAGGAGAGGAGCCAGGAGAAGAGGAAGGCAACAGTGGAGGAAGTATTCAGATACTGTTATATGCTATATCATTAGAAGAGAAGCAATATTTTACTGCTGTAGTTGGTTGAGGTGGAGCTAATTTTGAAGTGTTTTTTTATGGGACTAGAACTAATAATGAACAAATTATAATAACAATTAGAATGAAAAGCAGCAAATCCTCACGTATGAGACGATGGAACCTTGAAATGATTTTTCAGGAACGACGACTTCAACGATCAAAATACTTTTCTGTTAATTTTCTGTCAATCGACTAATTGATTAATTGGCTAATGGCTGTACTTAGTTACACTTCTCCACTGGAGGAGAGGAGGGGCGTTTGCTTGTGGTTTGTTCCTGCTAACACAGACACTTCAGGCAGACAAAATGATGCAGACTGAGCATACTACTCATTTGCACGCTCTAGTTTATAACAAAGAAACAAGCTGATGCTCTATCTCACATACCCAGCACCACACACACACACACACACACACACACACACACACACACACACACACACACACACACACACACACACACACACAAACAGCTCCCACAACTGATTAATGTTAATGTGCTAGCTTTTCTCTTCAAGAGGGAGCTCCCTTGTTGGGAGTTTCACACACCTCAGCAGGTTCTCTTGAATAAAGAGATCAGATACACACTCCCTTCATGACTTAAAGTTTGGATATTTTTAATGGGAGACACTTCTCCCCCGTACTTACAGCCAAGTGTATAATAATGTTTCGAGTCAGCTGCTTTACAAGTTGTTTTCCCCTAAAACTGTGACGTTGTACACTTGCACAACAAAGTCAGAAGCAAGAGAAAAGTATTTAAGTTGTGAAAAAAATGAGACGAAACAGCGATGCAAGGAAAGTCAGACCAGCCTAATTGCCAAGGAGAGCGAAGGAAAGCAAGATCAGGGTTTTAAAGAGGATACGTTTGCAGGTGTGTACTGTACGTGTGTGTGTGTGTGTGTGTGTGTGTGTGTGTGTGTGTGTGTGTGTGTGTGTTTTAATCTGCTTTGGGGTAGGTAAAATAAGGCAGCCTGTGGGAGAGCTGAGGTCACTGACTCCAGTCTCCCTACAGGCTTCACTTTAATGATGGTGGAACACGAGGGAGTCAAGTCGATGGGAGGTGACGGAGGGAGAAGGAACACGGAGAGAATGAAAGAGATGGGGAGAACGACGGTTTATGAGGCAAAGAGTCAAACTGAATGAGACTTTGATTTTGCAGAAAAACAGCAATAGGAGGAAAAGGTAGTAAACAGCAGCTCCCACAAACACCCACATACTCACATCCACTCGCTTATTCTGAGTGTTTTCCTAGTTGAAGGTGTGCAGAGAGCAGCCCACACCTCTATCTACAAAGTCTTTGACCTTGGACTTTCAGGCTTTCAGCCACACAAACCATTTAACAAGGTCAGGACACATGTAGTGCTCTGATGATGAGAAACGGAGGAAAGAGAGAGATGCAATTGGAACCAAAAGCAGCTGGAGACACGGTAACAAACAGAAGAGAGAAGGACGAGAGCGTCCACAAAGAGAGCTGAGATGAAGTGACGGCCAAGACAGAGCGCACACAGGACAGAGCGGAATACAGAGAAAACAAGTGTGCAACTGAGAGATTCTGAAGACCAATCCAATTTTACAAGGCATTACATAACCTCAGTGGATAGCTCTTTTTGCATTAATCTCTTGGGTTATGCAAGCCATTTCTGGGCCAAAGCACTAGATTTATAGCAATGAGCTTATGATGCAAACTAGCTTTAGTTCTTTTACAGCAAGCTGAGAAAATACACGCACACACGGATTCACAAGCACATATGGAGCTTTTCTCTCCCTATAAAACAATATGTCTCACACGCATCACAATAATAGATCACTGAATGTTACAGTAATATATTACTTGTCACACAAAGCAATATGATGCATTACTAATAAAAGTTCAGAACTATTATTACAATCTCTACCTTATGTAACACGTTACCACCACCTATTAAGCACTCAGCAGCTCCCAGCGGTCAGTCATTGATGGATGTTCAGCACAGGCCAAAAGAACTCTGTTGTTAAAGAAATGTAACCGGGGTCAAGACGTGTAACAGCCACCCCGCTAATGGTTAAAACCATAAACCACAGCAAACATGGCAGTTACCAACATAAACCACCGTGTTCTGCGACAGACAAATTACAAACACTATTGTACAAACACTACTGTTAGTAACATTTGTTTGTAGTCTTACTACTACAACCAGTAATATAACTGTAATATATAACTGGTTGTCGTACCTTTTGCACTTATTTTGTGGAAGTAATGCAAAAGCAACATCATCAGTAACACATTACTCCACATTTGAACAGATCTACTGGCTAAAGGCTCAAAGGTAACACTCACTGTTGCCCTGGTTTACAGCGAGACACCAGAGGCTCTTTAGACCTTTGATATTGACAAACTGTCCAAAAGATGTATGATATAAGATGCAAACTTATATCATACATCAAACTCCCCTGACCAGCAGACTTGGCCTGTCTGGAGACTGATTTTTCTGTGGTGGTGCGAGCATGTATGAAGCTGAAGAAAAAAAAAAATACCAACAAAAAACTCACACATGGTACTAGATAAATCAGACGCCCGTTCACCTGCTGACCCTGACTTCAGCAGTTTGACTGGAGAGGCATGAAATACCACTGTGGAAGCAGAACCAGCGGACGATGTACAGGGACACATAAAAAACTTAACATAAAGGTTTTATGGCACTGATGTAACTTAAAGTGCAAAAGACTTGTGAACAGATGGTTGTTACAGTAACTGTTAACTGTTACTGAGGGTGGTGTAAAAAATGATCCTGGCCACTACTGAGAAGTGAACCACTGTCTTATCTCTTGGTGACCCAGAAATGTCCGACACATCAACTTTTGTGGTGAAATTAACGGTTAGAAAACATCAGCATTAACCCATAACACTAACAATGACTCATAACAAGAGCAACAACTCATGGCAATGTTACTGCTGCAACTCGCAGCAGCATTACTGTAACATAAACATAATAGCTGCATTAACTAATAACAGCAACCAGTGGTGCTGAGAAAAGGGCTCCACAACTGAGCGCAGGCGTAGGTTTAAAGTTAAGGTTAGGGTTGATTTTTGCTCCAGTGTCACACCAAAGCAGCATATGAACTGGTGCCAGAGGGGGATTGACCAAAGATGAAGTTTTGTGGACCAAAGGGGCACATGAGTGCTGCAAGTGCGCATCTAGCGCCCACAGAAGGGGTCTTTGGGGGCTATTTACACCAAATAGATTTTCTCTAATCTAAGTGCCCTTGTATTGTTGACACCAGGGTCAAATAAAGAAACATTGAACTGCCTGAGAAAGGCGGACGTACCCTGCTTGAAAGAACATTTAGCACTCTTCCTCGGCCCTGAAATGTAGATTTTATGCAGCTTTTCTCTCCAATCACAGCAGCGGCATGTTCATTTCAGGTGTAAATGAGCTCATAAAGCTTGAGGCGAAATACTAGAAAAGAAAGGGCAAGTTCAACTGATCATATGCATGAGCAGTGGAAACTATGGCTTTGTCATTTTATTGTGACTATTATGCCAAGTGCACCAATCCTTGCGGTCTTTGCTTATGTGCTGCTATTATGCGTTTTTTATGAAATTTGGAGACTTGTGAAAGCAGAGCTGAAATACAAAACACAGCTCTGCACTATTCTAACCCGTGAGTCCCTTTCCATTGACACTCACAGTACGGTATGGTATTTCTTATTTTTGTACACGCACACACTGTAAATACTGCATGATAGGAGTAGGCAGGAGAAACAAAAACTTTACCTAAAAAAAATCATATAGAGTTTGAGTCTTGGGAAGCAGTTCTATGTTCTCAAAACTAAAAACCTCTTCACACGTGTGGGTTGGAGGGTTAGACTGAATATGCATCCCTGCTGCAGGCCTCGAATCTGTCCACGGACCAACTCTCCAATTATCAGCACATCTTAGCCTCTGGTTTCCCTCCACCCTTCCTCCTCTACTGTACTGGAGGTGTTGATTGACTGTTACTCTGTGTCTCTCCACCTCCAACCGCAAAAAGGCCCGGAGTCTGATCTCCATGGCAACTGAGACATTACCTGCAGTTGGGATGAGATGGTGAAACTTGACACCCAAAGTTGGAGGAGGAGAGGCAGAGAGAGCACGCGAGACAGCAGGAGTGAGTCACACAGCGCATGGGTGGGGTTTTAAACTGGTGATCAGGACACGATGCACTTGGAAAATAAAATTATAACGTCCAAAGCCGATTTGCCCATATTGTTGGCTCACATAGATTAATACTTGTTTGCCATTACCCCTGAAAAACTATTCAGTTTACAGTTCGAGTTACTTTCTCACCTCCACACAGCTAATGGTCGGACATAGCTAGAACTAATCCGCCACGAGGAAGGTGGTTTCTGAAGCTATTCAACCATCCGGCAGTACACAGGCACCTTAATTCAGTCCAGTTTCTAATTTGCCATTTTTGTCTGGTTTTGTCAACTGTCCCATCTATTGCTGTAATGCCTTTTGGTTACTCTGGGTAGTCATTGCACAAAGGCCAACACACACATTTGTTCCCTTGATCTTTTATCTTTGAGCATTACCGAACTCTCTATTCACCTCTTTAGAGCAGTGAAAGGATCAGGCACAAAGGTGCTGACCACCCACCTTCACAGTGACAGCAGCAGCTCTCACTGATCTGGACCCTGGAGTCTGTAATGTAGAGCAGGCGGAGCCCTGTCTCTTCTCCCTCTCACTCTCATACATCTCAGGTGTCTTGCCAATCTAATTGGCACCAAATTCAGCTTCATTTCCATCAAGAGACTCAGTTAGCCCACATTGTGAGGAGTGCAGGCTCAGCAGAAACGGGGAGACGCAAAAAAAAAAAAAAATCTGTATTGAATTAAGTCGGGTTTGTGTGCTGCTGTGTGCGAGCGAGCAAGTGGTGCGAGTAGAATTTCGTCTCTGTGCAGAAATGAAGGACAGTCAAATATCTGAAAACAAAGGGGTGGCATTCATCACTGAGCCTTCAAACAAAAAAAAATACAATACAAAAAAACCATCATTTGCACATTTGAATAACAACAGTCCTCGCCACGACTCCACAGATGTCAACTCAGCACTTTGCTGCTAAATCCCCTTTCTTCCCTCCCCTACAGGCTTTTCCATACACATTTTCTCATCTGTCCGTCCATTCACACAGTGACAGCTGATTGATTCCCTCGTATCATTAGGACCTGCAGGCCGTAAGACAACACAATCAGAAAAAAAAAGAAAAGAAAAGTGATCTGATCATGCATCTCTGGTCCAGCCATCTGATCATAGTGCTGAACAACAAATCAGGGTATTTGTTGTAAACAGTATACAGTAAGACCATACATCCCCTCAGTGGCCAATTACTGCTACTCTCCACTTCCTCCTCAGCCAATTACAACTCTCAGATGTGGCTATGGGAGCACTGTATCACAGACTATGCACGCACACACATACGTGCACACGCGCACACACATACACACTATTGCCGAGCTGTGGAGGTGGTTGGACCCAGGGCACTTGTTCAGTTTTGTTCCGACGCGGCTCGGTGACGCCCAAAGAAGGCGAAGAAAACTTTCAAATGTCAAGGTGTCTGTCACCTGTCTGCCTGATTCTCCATTACATCTCGGTCAGCCTGCCTGTCCAGATTGTAAGACTGTTTATCTGCACTGTTATCTGTTTGTCTGGTTACATCTTTGTGTCCCTGCCTGTCTGTCTGGTCTGTTCATCTGCAGTATCTACCTGTTTGTCTGTTGCTCAAACTGCGTCACCTGCTGTCTTTAGAAGGACTCGCATTGGACACATGGACAAATAGGAGTGCAGTCTGTGTGTGAAAATGGAGACACACGGGTCACAGGACAGACATGCATTCAAACTACATAGTGTGACAGCACAGATGATACCTTATGGATCAGTATGCCACTAATAGCTAAAAACAGGGTATCGTCCTTTAAACAGCATCTGTTTGCCCAGAATTGATTTTATCATTGATGGTTTAACTGAATGGACACATTACATTATTATACCATCATCTATAACATATAAGGGAGCTTTTCTACATGTTTGAAGAGCCAGAGATCCATAAAGACATCATTGGATTTGGGTTGAGACAAAGGAAAGGAACAAGCAGTATATTTATTTTTTGTTTGTTCAACATCAACTTTCGATTTTTTTGGTCTTACTGAAGGCAGGGACCAAGGGAAACGAAAGTTGTGCAAACAAAAAAGTGACACATTGGCAAAAAAAAGATTGGATGCACTGCATAACCCTTCTCTGTTCCACTTTCCTGCTGCAAACCATGTGGAAAGACTGACATCAGGGGGCAAAGCTGATGTGCTCTTCCTCACATCAGTGTTTTTAAAGGAACTCAGTCAGGATTCAAATGCAGTTTGAAGAAAGATTAGACCTCCTATCCAAAGCTAAAAGCTATTTTTCCAGAGCCATTTCATGTGGGCAAGGTGAGTTATTCTTCATGCTGGTCTGTTAGATTATACCGCACAGTTATCCCGCATAGTGAGGAGGACCAATTTTCAAATGGGGGTCCCGAAACACTACAGTGACACACGCACAGTAAAAACAATCTCGCCATCCATTTCAAGTCTGACAACTGAACTCAGTCTTGTGGATGTCCCTGCCATCTCTGAACTCATTTTTTAAGTAGAAAATGCCTCTAGATTTTCCCACTCTCCCCTGCTCCCTGCAGAGGTGTTATATGTCTACAAAATGACTGCCAAAGGCTGGGGGTCAATACAATACTTCTTCTATGATTTGTGGCAGTTGTCGCAGGCAGTGCACAGTGTAAAAGAGTACAGCGGGGTCTCTGTAGACATCATTATATTGATCTATACTCTATACATGTGTCATCGCAGTGATCAACGATGGCAGTAAGACAAAGACTATTGGCCCAATCAAGGCTGAACAAAGACGTCGCCCATCTGCACTATAATTCAGTTGTCTCCTCACACTCATACCTATTCATAATTCTACTGTTCAACATTAGCCATCCATCATCAGGGAGCTTGACAACCTGTGTGATTTATTCAGTCTCAGCCATGAAGTAGATATTGCACAGTCTGGACAGAACAAGCCTGAGGGATCTCTCCCAACAGGGTAGATTTACATCCATCCACCCGTGTGTGTGTGTGTGTGTGTGTGTGTGTGTGTGTGTGTGTGTGTCTTGGCTCGACAGCTGTATCCGTCAGCAGAAACATGTAAGCGTGCTGATGCAGGGGATAAAAAGGCACACACCAACACAGCCACGCTGACAGGAGGCTGTGGAGTGCGTCGATGCACGATCGATACAGCAACAAATAAATCAACAGGACCTTAGGGCCCTCATACCTGATCTTTAGGTTAAGTGGGAAATGGGTGTAATTAGAGCAGAATGCTCTCTTACACATTTTGAATCCAGTATGCAGGAGAACAAGAGCACATTAGCAGAACAGGAAGACTGTTAAAGGTCATTGGTTTGTTGTCACAGCTGTCATCGGGGGTCATTCTGTATCCCTCCTAATAAAGATGTTAAATACGACTGCGACAGGATGTCATTGGATAAAGTATTTTTACACAGCAAACAAAACATGCAGATGTTAAAAAGGGCGAGATTGTTTTCTTACAACCGTGACCCTGCCAATCAATAACCTTTCTCTTTTCAAAGCAAACATGTTTCCTTGTCTGGATAATTCCCACGTCAATGTAATGAAGCCAGTCAACTGGAGAAATGCCACCTACTTGCTTCTCTTGATACCAGGACAGCTGAGCTGATTTGATGAATGAGAAATATGGCCAACATATGCATCATTCCCAAGTACCAGTAACAAGCCAAAAAACGCTTCAGCCGTCAGTAGCATACAGTAACTCACCCCTGCAGCTCCTTGACAGACATGGAGATCTTGAGGTTATGTCCCAAAACATGGAGGGCGGTGAGGATGTCAGCCCACTGGACCATCTCTCCCAGAGGACCCCCCTTCAGCACTTTGGGGCTGAAAACATCTCCAGACTCCTCTGTCAGGAAGCCCACATGGACCAGGATCTGAAGGAGGACAGAGACACATTGTGGCACAGAGTTAAAATAAAAGTCTGCGCTGAAGCTCCACCACAAAGCTCCACTTGAGAAGAATATCAACTGCAAGAATTACCATGGTCCTAAGTAACTTCCTTTTAATTTAATAATCATTTACTAGCGTTAACTAAATTTCTTTACTAATTGTGAATGATGTTATGCTGCTAATCAGCCCTTACTCTGTTACTCTATTTCACAATTTCAACAACTCAACGATAACTCTATGAAAAAGTGATTTTTCCTGTTGGATAATAAGCCTGAAAACATCCAGTCATTCTTCAGCATGGACCACAGCGTACATCTATTAACACAACGCACTTTACAGACAACACTACTTGCTGGTGATGCAGTCATTTATATACACATAATGGATAATGTGTATATTATAAAGCACATTTTACTTAATCTGATTTACATTACATTACTAATATGTGTGTGTGTGTGTACTGTATAAAGTTAAGCCCCTTGAAAGTTAAGCCACCGCAGTGCAAACTGTTTTAATGAGTTTGAGGATTAGAATCATTAGAATTTCAGACTCTTCCAAAAGAAAATTATGGAAACTGAAAAGTAATTCTTTGAAATCCCCGATGAATTATCCCCTCATGCTCCAATGGAATAGCATGCACAAGCAGAAATCCATCATTATGGACTTTATGGTCCAACTCATTTCACATGCACAGTATGCCTATTCAGATAACTGCTGCACCAAATTCCCAGGCGCCTGATGGCCAAATCCCCCTTTGTTTTAAAACATCATATAACACGTGAAGGCATTTTCACAGTTTATATGTTGCACTATTGTACAACTTTGCACTTACAGGATACAGTCCTGTCATGCATGTCCACCTAGCCACTGCACAATCAGTGCAACCCACTGAGAAATGAGCAACATGTTGCCTTTCACAGCGGATTAGACACACCCATGTCCAAACGATGCTCCGCTGAGTAATCCTGATTAACTGACGCAGCATGAACACCTCCATGCAACATACATAATGAGCTTAAGGCCGGCTGTGTGGAGTTTGGTAGAAGTTTCTGACAGTGATTGCTCGCGATGTTCGTCTTTCTCTGCTTGTATGTACATACATGTGCATCCTGTATCTGGATCTTCACAGCTTTGAGCTGGAGAGATAATCATTAAAAAAGCTTCCAAGAGTTTTTAGATGTCTCCCACAATGCACTCCTTTGCCCTCTCCATCACATTAGCTACAATGCACTAATGTATACATACTGCTGTAACACATTACACATTTTATGATGCGGGAAAGCCTGAATTTTGAAAAATTCTGAAGTCTGGATATCTGATATTTAATGATTTGAAATATTTATCATTATACATAGTGATACAACTGCTTAAGCCATCCCACTGATGTCCAAAATGTATGTAAAACACTGGACAATGGTGTGTGTGCAGCAGAGTCAAGCTCCAGTGGCACTCCAGCTGGCGTGAAAAATCCCCTGATTTAATAAGCCTGCTCTATTAACTTCTGCTTCATAAAAAAGATAAGTGAAATTTAATTACAGTTTGGGTGGCAGATGGCAAGAGTGAGAATTCATGGCGCCAATACTATTCACTCTTTTGGCTTGGTGGCGGTTGTGGTGCTGGTGAGGGCGTATCACACAAACACTGGCAACAAAGCAGAAATGGAGACAGAAGGAGACGAATTTCACATACTGGCAGCAGCTCAGGAGCGCCGCTAAATAAATATGAGAAATATCACACAGAAGCAGCAGAGCTGATTAACTGTGGATTGGATTCTATAAAACTGGCATCCACATAGACACAAGTTAATAGGGAGAGAGATAAGAGTGCTTTCCAAAACCAGGCAACTTGCACCCATAATCTAGAATGCTGAGGAGAGATTTCACCTTCTCTAATGGGCAGTAACAGAATTAGAGCGGAGTTCAATGAAACATTTCAGGAGAACACTGGAGAAGAAATCTTTATATCGCAGAAAGGAACCAATAGCTAGACTGGAGAGGAGAGAGGAGCTCGGCTGGATGGTTTGCACTGTTTTACTGTGCAGATCGTCGCCAACACACTGTCGCATATTTGCTCACGCGCTCGCTTGAAAACGAAGCTGAACGGGTGGAAAAGCCACACAATGCGAAGTCAACAACAGAGGGAGTAACTCCCGAGCTAAAGCTGTGCTTTCTAATAAACTCCTGTATCACGGCCAGCTGCCTCCCCCAGGAATCTAATCACACACAAGAGAGTGGAGCTCTTTATACAGTGGACTTATGGTACTCCCAGATGGTGCGTGTGTCTGAGTGCGTGTGTGTGTGTGTGTGTGTGTGTGCACGCTAATAGATTTTGAATTTTATTTGTTTTTGTTTGTGCGCATTTGTTTCACACTGACATACATCAATGAACCCAGTGTGTGTGGATGTTTGTGTGCGTTCGGGGTGGATGCTTGCTCGTTCCCCACGAGATCGGGGGATTCTCAGAAGGATGTGAAGCTGCTCTCTACTGTTAACATCCCACGAGGATCGAACACAAAGCCCCCTCAAACCCGCTGAGACAGACAGAGAGCTAGGAGAACGACGAACTCCAGCTCAAATCTCTCGCTCACCTTTGCAACGCCCCGTCTGCCAGTGTGCGTATTCATGCACCACCTCTCAAATCAAGGTCTTTTCACAACATCCCTGTTCTGAATGTTTTGTGTGTGTGTGTGTGTGTGCGATTATATAACTGGGATAAGCTGTGGAAAAGGAAATCTATTGTCTTTCATGTTTTATGTAATATAAGTCTGTATCTTAGTAAAATCCTTGGAAAGCCCTTGGTGCGTACATGCTGTATGAGAGCAGGAGAGCTGAAGTGGCTCTCCGGTATGTGTTACCACTCCATTGCTTTGCTCTGCCCCACTCATCACTAACAGGCCAATAACAGAAGAATGCTAATGCTTGTCGCAAGATCTTGCATGTATGCATGTGTGTGTGTGTGTGTGTGTGCTTTACACCCTTTATGCTCATGCACTCCCGAAGGTCGCAGCTGTCCAATGGAGAGCTACGGGTCGCAACACAAGCTGGCACTGCCAACCACCACTCCTCTACCCTTACTTTCACCTTCTCCGTCATCCTTTCACGCCTCTACAGACTACGTTCCCCTCTTTCTTCCTCCACACGTCTTTCCTCCTTGTTGTCATATTCCTCCAACCTGCTCCCCTCCCCCTGCCTCCTAACTTCTACTCACCCCAAGCCCCACACATACACACATGCACACATGCACTCCTCACTTCACCTTCAATATCCTATTAGTCTCCTACACTGTCTGCACTTCATCAGTCAGAGGTCAATACACTCTCAAGAGGGCAGACATATGCTGAAAAACATTAAATGTGCACGTTCAACACACACGAAGCAGGCACAGATGCACCCGGTCACTTTTTGAGGCACTTAAACTAACACCAGATGCAGTGAATTCACCGCAGAAGGTTAACAGGATGAGGTCAGTGTCTTTGGATTTGTATTATTGTCTCTCTCCATTATAACCCGGCTGAGCTGAATTAGTCTCTTTTGATGTTGGGTAAAAAGACAGAAATTTCTTATACCCAAATATTCCATCAGCGGTGTTATAATGGCTGAATGGGTTGACCCATGCTTTTCATTATGTTTAATAATGACACTTCCAAAAAAAAAAAAAAAAAAAAGAGTTCTCACAAACGTCTAATTGCTTTGAAAGGGAAGCACGGCAAAAGGTTGATTGTATTCTTTCTGAACTC
Source organism: Chaetodon auriga (assembly GCF_051107435.1). Classification (NCBI taxonomy): domain Eukaryota; kingdom Metazoa; phylum Chordata; class Actinopteri; order Chaetodontiformes; family Chaetodontidae; genus Chaetodon; species Chaetodon auriga. The sequence goes on along the minus strand of NC_135077.1, from coordinate 5,471,681 downwards.
CACAACCACTGAGGAAATGGGCAGATTAGCCGCAAAATAAAAAGAAAGATTTCCTAGAATATCTAAGGCAGGTTTCTTCTTCATCACTCAGCGCGGCACTCTGCATACAAAATCTCTCCAACGTCTATCTCTCAAATATATTTGACTGTAGAAAATCTCCTCTGCTGTGACTCTCACACAGACACACACACACACACACACACACACACACACACACAGACACACACACACACACACAGACACACACACACAGACACACACACACACACACACACCTTCTCGCTTCGCGTTCTTTTGTCCGCTGCTGACAGTTAAAAAGGATCATCTTGCTTTTTTCTCTCAATTTCCTCTCCAACCTTTCTCCCTCCGTACTTGCCTCCGCGCTCCGCTAATTCATTCTTTCTCTGAGTAAACATCCACTATGCTTACAATCAAAGAGAAGGCCAAACGAGGAAAAAGAACTGAATCAACAGAGCCCTATTGGAAATTGTAAAGACCGCACACTCAAGCAGAATGCTAACATTGCTATTGCAAATGGGGATTTTGTCAAATCCAAAGGTTAGGCGAGTGCAAGGCCACAGTCAACTCACATCAGACAATGTTTTTTTTTTTTTTTTTTTTTCCTCGAGTCAGACTTAATTAAAATCAAACAGCGTTCTCCCTCTCAAAGTGAGTGCTTATGTTAAAGTTTAAATGAAAATGAATCTTCCCAGGGAGAGAGGAGGTTGACAGTCAAAAACGGCAAATTAGCCTGGTCCAGAAGGAGATTTCATTTTAAAATAAAACGTATGAGATTAATGTCCAATTAGCAGTCACGCACACACGCACAGACCCACACCGACAGACACACAGGACAGAAAGGCACACATTTTTATGTCCATCTCTAATTATTATGATAAACAGCTTCTGACAGCCAAGGCGAGCTCTTATAAATACCAGGACATCTGCTGTTGCAATAGCAGCAGCGCGTTGTAAAGCATATACGCTGTTCAAGCAGCCGCGGAGCCATGATGGAGGATAACAAATCCTTCCGTGCACTACAAGAAAGGAGAACATCAATCTTGGTGACAGAGGACTATTTCCACCCTTGTTAACTTATTTTAGAGAGAGACGGGGGCAGAGAGAAACATTTTGGGAGAAGAAGCAGACTGTGTGCTCAATCTGCCTTCTCACGTTAACGCGTTAATTTATCACTATTTTCTGAACAAAAAGATTATGAGTCGACTCGGAGCAGGGTGAGACATGCTCAAGGCGAGGAGGCTCGACAGAGCTAAAAGGTGGCGTGGTGAAAGGTTACATGCAGCGAAAAAAAAAAAAGTTTCCAAGACTCCCAAAGTTTTAATTACATATCGCTTTCGTTGACATTTGCAAAAGTAAGCCTTTGAATTATACCCTTGGTTTTATATTAACTAATTTTTAATGAAATACCCACCTTGGTCTCCCACTCTTTGCACATCTCAGCGGTGCTTCACGACTCCCCTCTCCACCTCCATCAATCCTTTCCTAATCCACATTCTACTGTACCCTCCCCACCACCGTCCACCCCCCTCTTGTTCCTCCTTTCTCATCTCATTCTTCTCCCTCTGGCACTGGCACACGCTTGGCATTTCATCATAATCCCAGCATTTGTCATCAACATTTCTCACCTCCTTTCTCCCTTTCATTTCTTCTCCCTCATCTGTCCTCGCGTGTCTTTCTTCCTTTCTCTCACACTCTGTAGTATATGGCTCGAAGCAGGAAGTAGCTAAGTCCATACTGCGTCGCTTCAGTGGCGACCAAAAGGAGGTTTAACACTATAATACAGCACTAAATTCTTAGTCTGCGTGTGCAGCGTTGATGAGCATTTTTCAACAGGTACATACAGACATTTACACACCAATTACAGGAGAAGAATGTAGACGTTAGTGATGGATGGCAGCCTATCATTACCTCGTCTATAATTTTTCTCCCACCATCATTCAAACTGAGGAGCCTCAAGAGGCATCTGAAAAAGGCTTTTTAAGCCCAACTACCAAAGTGGAAAACAATCTTTGCTGCTCCTCTGAATTTGAAGACTTTTAGCTAAACTTGAGACATCCATTACTTCATTTGTGGAGTCTATAAGCTGAACTGTGTGTGTTCATGTGTTTCAGGCTGTGCTGTTCAGTTGTGTTGTTGTGCTCCTCCTTCATTCTCCCCCCTACGGTACATTTTTCATGTACACTATCACCGTTGTGCATCGGTGTGCGTTCTAACATTTAAGCTCTTGATCTCTAGCCTTAAAAATGAAAAAAAGGTTATCACAGTACCTCATCACAGTCGAGAGAATAAACACTTCACCCACGTTGTTCTTACCCAACATCCTGCATCAGCAATCAGCCTTTCCTTTTCATCCCTCCCTCCCTCTCTCACCTTTTTCTGGTCCCTCCACCTTTGCTCCAGCTTGGCATCCAGGCGGTTGGCGGCCGTCGCCCACTGCTGTGCAAGACGGCGGATTCGGCGCTTCATGAAACTGAGGGACTCCTTTCCTGTCCCGACCTGGTCCAGCAGGACAGAGAGGTCTGTGCGGAAGGCAGCCTGGGAGGGCGAGGGATGGATAGTAGAAGGAGAGACGGAAAGAAGTGAGGACAAAGAATGAGAAGGTGGACAAATAGTGCAAAAGAAGTTTTGAATTTGACGTTTTGAGCAGCTATGTGGGCGCCAGTGTCAGTGGGTCAGCCACTTTGATGCAGACAGAAATATCTCAACTACTATTTGATGGATTTTTCAGAATTTCGGTGCAGATCTTAACGCTGCCCAGAGGATAAAATACTACTCTCTCCTGACTCAAGTGCGACCAATAATATACCAAGATTTCAATGTGATTTGGTGCAGACAATCATGGTCTTCTTCAACTTTGGTGATCCTCTGACTTTTCATCCAGTGTCTTCATCAGCCTGGAACTTCAATCTGTCCAACACTGTCTTATCTTTTAAATGGTTTGGGTTTCTCATAGAGCCGTTTACATGGCTGGAGACTCTCAAGTCAGAAAAGATGTGAAAGAGGAGTGTGCCATCTGCAGATTTGATTTAAGAACATCAGCTGACGTAACTTGTGCATGAATATCTTTTTCCTGAGTGTCATGGTAATTCTGTTTTCTATGCAAATGCAGGAAAACATTTACTGGTAGATTTTTAAAAGACTAAACCATTTTGCAACATGATGCAATATTTGCCTCGTCAAGGCTCATGTTTTAGACAAGCGTCTCAAAGAGAGCTTCGTTCACCGTGCTGTTTGTTTGACTATTTCGAGGCTCCTTTTAGTTCCCCTGTCAAAGGAAAGTATGTATGGAAAGGGTTTAGAAACGCATGCATTTTCTAACTAATGCTCTAAACAATCAAGACTTTGCTCTTCTGAGAGCAACCTTGGCTCAGCCCTGTTCGTGTGCAAGATACAGGAAGACTGTAATCCTTCAGTAATTTGGCTCACAAGGTAAGATGGAGACATCTGTCTTCATTTACACTGACATTCTGCTTTACCTCCTGAAAATTACCCTGCTGCCACAAATAAAGTAAAAAAAAAACATGGTGAAACCACACACACAAAGACATAACGCACATACATCACTTTATAACTACTTCACTCAAACACACACCTTAAAAGGCTGACAAAGCCTCTCAGTATGAGTGTGTGCAGCGAAGACTCTTATTATCACTGCACAGGTTTGCCCCAGAGGGCACCTTCACCTGTGTTGTGCCGCCGATGTGAGGAACAAAACAGTTAATCTTGAAATAAAGGCAATTACATCGACCCGTGATAAAACGCGGTCACTATTAACCGTAAACTTAAGCGTGGAGGATTTTAGTGTTCCTTTATAGACGTCAGCAAGAGGAACAACGGCGGACTTTCACCACTCAATTCATGAAAGTTACAAATTACGGTGCTGTTAAGAAGAACAACAGATAGCTGGACACTGTGTGTGCATGTATGCTGTTGTGGGTGTGACCCTGCAAACTGACACCACCTCATGACCTTATAGGCAAAACTAGAGGGCAGGGGATAATGAAGCGGGGGGTCAGGCCTGTTTTAATTAGTGGAGATGGTAAGATGGAGGTTATCTATTATGCAGTAATGAGGGCAGACTGTTCACATCCCAGTGACTGAACGGCATGTTTTGAGCAAAAGGACTGTGAGCCCTCTTCTTTCCTCTGTTTTGATTAGTGCTGTGGACATGTGACTGACAACTTGACAACCACCATTAATCACTCTCTTCAGATTTAATTTTCTGTCTCTGTTGTTATTAAAGCCTGTCTAAAACTGAAAATACAAAAAGCAACAATTTGGAAGAAATAACACGGTGGAGCAAATATATTTGTTCTGTAAAAACCATAATTATAACTGAACCACATCTTATCTGTCAGTTCCAGCAGATGACTGAAAACAATATTGCTTGTCTGAGGTCTTTTTCTCCCCCTCACATTTAACATTCTCTTTTTAACTACCTTGACTCGAATCTCTATCCATTACAGGACTGAAGTTTTCATTTTCCACAGAAACAAGCAACTAACCATTAAGGTCAATGTGTTTATTTAGGCGTCACCAGCACAAAAAAGCTTAACAATAATGGGTTCATAAGAAGGGCAAGCATGTGCATGTTGTTAACATGTTTTATTCATGTACTGAGAAAAGAAGCAGGATTCTGTTCTACTTCACACTACGCAGTGGTCAACGATTAAAAACATGTACATTTTCTTACTATGGCTGCACTACGGCTTTCACAACTCATCTACATTCTTACTTGGATATATGACAGCTAAATGAAACAAATGTGAAGAGGGTGAAATACAGTAAAGGCTGCTCCTAATAACAAGCTGAACTCGTCGCCCCTCATGTCTACCCTGACGGTATTTTATGAATTTCCAAAGGAACGGTTGCCCTGATTTCCTATTAATTTGCACCACTGTAGTATTTCCACATAACCTTGGTGAACTGAGCGCGCCTGGACTGTCTGAGCTAATAGCCTAGTTACTTATTTATTTTTATTTTAAGCAAAATATACAGGAAATAGAGCAGATCTGCAACACACACTGCTACATCGATACATACTTACTGTATGCAGCTTACTGAATACAACATTCAGAGCAATTTAAAATATTTTTCCAGGCCAGAAAGGTTGAAAAACATGTCTCTTGGTTACTCAGACTCAGCCGTGTAGACGATACTCCTACACACTGCATCTGCTCTTTCTCATCACAGACAGAAGTGCTTTACCTCTAATGCACCATTTGGGTTGTGCATACTGTTTAGATGGTTGTTTCAACCTTAAGCCATTTATCAATTCAAAATACTTAGTGACCTGTGTATGTTTAAAGAATTAACTCAGGGTCGAATGAAATGAGCGATCTTAATACTTTCGAGTGGTCGTAACACTGTGTGTAGGCATTGTTGTGTTTATGTGCTACAGTACAGTAAGACGCGATATCACTTCCTGCTTTCATGGTGCCTGTAAGCAGCATTATTAGTTGCTACACTGAGCCAAGCATAATCACATGTGTGTTTACTGCACATCCATCAATTTGCTTTCACCAGCTGTGCATGTGTTTCTGAGTACACCTGTATGTACGTCCACGGGAGCATCTCATTTAGCTGGTGTCTGTTTTGAGCTGTGCATGTTTGTGAGTACTCCCCTCACCTGTCTCTTGGGGGCCTTCGCCTGCTGTGCATGCTGGGTGGGGGGGCTGCTGTGGTTCCTCCAGGGCAGTGGGGGGCAGAACCACTCCACCTCACTCAGGTAGATGAGGAAAGAGCAGTCCGAACCGTCGACACCGTAGAAGGCGTAGCAAGGGTCTGACGTCCAGCGTGCACGCATCCACTGGATGGTACACAGAGAACATGTGCATTAAGTGCAATTTACATTTCCACACCAACAGAAATGACATCAACAAAGGGTAAAACTGAAAAACAGCAGGTCAGAAGGGATCATGAATGATTTTCTAACTTGATGCTTACTTTGGATGTGACACCCCTGTTAACTCTCCCACCACCTTGTCCACACCTGCTGTACCAGCATATTCAAAATGAAAATAACAGATTGATTGAAACACTCACATCTACTTTCCCTGGACACTCTGGAAAGCGGGGGTCTCTTGGTACTTCACACTGGTTTGACGTCCCGTCTCTCACTGCTGAAAAGGTACAGTGAACAGAATTCTACCTTCAGTAAGAAAGCATCGATATATTTCTTGTAGGCTGGAACCTTCTAGGAAAAGGCCAGCAACAAACAAGGATCCACTCCCATTTCCAAATATTAAGTTAAACCAATATTTTCCTCTTGGAAGTGAAGTTGCAAGCCTTTGCTTTACCCACAGTCACTGCTTCATTAGTCTATAGGCTCGCTGACTTAGCTCACTTAATTCAGATTGCTTTAATATGAATATTTATCTTCCAGTGAAGAAAACTATTCCAACTGCAATCAACCAGTGTAATCATTTCTATCAGGTCATTGGGCAGCATATGGTGCATGTCAAAGTCTCTTTAAAAGTCAGGTTTTATTTCTTAAACCAAAGCACTTGTAGACATGAACTTCTTTGACCCACAGGCTCAACCCTCAGAGCCTCCAGGTCACAGCGTCGCTCACATCATTGGCTTCTCTCCTCTCGACAGTTGATGGCGCTTTCTCCATCATCATTCGCATCATCACTTGCAGCGTATGCCTTGTGTGTGTGTGTGTGTGTGTGTGTGTGTGTGTGTGTGTGTGTGTGCCATCAGTGACCATAAATCTCTGTGGTTTCCCCTTTGCAACATCGCATCATATCGGCTCTACTGCAGTGCACGCTATTCACTGGGCTCTGACAAAGCAGCACAGCCTGTCTGCCCCTGCTGCCAAACCATCCCAGGGTTATGCTAGCAAGCACGTCTGCTCACTTAGGCTACACTCACTGCATTAATTGCTCCACTGACTTAGTTAACTGCCTCTCTGCTGCCGATGTGAGGAAAAGCACCAAAGAGAGTGACAGAGGGAGAGAGAGAGAGAAGTGGAATGATATCGTCTGAGAAGAGAAGAAATGCAGCTTTAATTTCAATTTCTCAATCCCCCTCCTTTCTCTCTCTCCGGACCAACAAATTTGCCTTCTCTCTAGGTTGCGTCTGTTTCCATTTGCCTAATGAAAAAGAGACATTTCTCTACATAAGTCTTCCCTGGGGCTTCTCTCTACGTCTGAAAACACACACACTGAGCAACACACCGCTTACAAATATGATTACAATAGCAGCCACTGTAGCAACAATTGGAAATGTGGTCAACTAGCTTGATAAAAACTTGACTCCTGTCCCTGCAAGACAGCACATAAAAGCGTCGTCAGTGCTTGAGGGGAAGGAAATTCTAATCACGTCCTCGTTCTGTCTCTCTCTGCTGTCGTTCCCTCTTGCACACGCCTGACCACGAGATAAATAAACCGCCACTGAGCCGTATGATAATAAAGTCTGCCGGCAGTGTTTCAATTCATCTGTGATTAGAGAAAACAGCAGTGTTTTCATTTTGCCGTGCGCCGTCGTCCCTGCAGATGCAGCGGGGAAAAACAGATGAAAAAAGGAGATGTAATGCTCATTTATTCTCTTGTAAAGAATTGGGCAATTACCCTCGAGAGAAAAAGTGAGAGAGGAGAATAAGGAGGAAAAAAATGATCACAATGGTGGTTATATTGTGTGTGTGTGTGTGTGTGTGTGTGTGTGTGTGTGTGTGTGTGTGTATGTGTGTGCATGTATAGAACTGTCACAAGCTTGGTTTTATTTAGGTTTTGATTAAAAATGTGCAAGAGTCACACAACAGAAAAACAGCAGGGTTGGCCGGAAGCAATAAAGCGAAGATGAGATACACAGAGATGACCACAGCGTTCTTCCCAGACGACTCGATTACTCACATTTATCTTCTTACCAACCTAAAAATAATGTAAAATCAATCTTCTGTCCAACTCCAAATTATTCCCGGTAGTGATTTCAAGGTTAAGACGGAGCTTGAGAATATGATGGAGATTTTACACGAGATGCTGTGCTTACTTTAAGATTTCAGATTTGCAGTAATTGCACAGAGCCTCAGTACTGCCTTTCTTACAGTGTAGTGCTTTTCTGCGGAGAACTCAAATACTCACCTGTGTATTTTGGTAAGATGTCAGACGTGATTTGTGTCAGAGGAAAAATCAGCTAGATTGCCTCACTTAAACAAGTCTGTGAGTGTGTTTGACATGTTTGTCTCTCTCTCTCTTACTCTGCATGTGTGTGTCTGCAGATCTGTTTGTTGTGTCTGTCCTCTGTTCTATTGTAACAGCAGCAACTGAGGTTTCACTCCAACACAAGTTGACAGCTGTGCCTGAGCCCAGCTGTGCTTCAAGTTTAACATTAGTGAAGAATTACACTTACTGGAGCTTTTTTTCCTCTTTTGTTTACCAGCGCCCTTCTACCCACACCTGTTCTTGAACGAGAGAGCGGACAGAACCCAGTACTTTGACAATGTGAAGCTTTTGTCCTAATTGTACTTATCACTCAAGTCATACTAAGCATTGTGCATTACTCTCTTGTCTTTTGCACATATGTTAAAATTTTATACTAATTTTATATACTATTATGTACGGTTTATTGCAGTATGACACCATATGTACTGTCACTGGTATTGGGAGTCTGCCATGTGTGCACTATGCCTTTGATTGTTTTTACTGTGTATGTTTTTATTGTGTATGTTTGATTTTGTGACCACAATGCAGAAACAATTTCCCTTGAGGATAATAAAGCTATCTGTCACATAAATGCAATGTAATGTAGCAAAGAGGCTGCAGAGGGGTGCAATGGGACTCAACACGTCAGTTGTGAATGTACACGTGTTTGAGACTGGATGGGACTGTTTAGTGTTGTGTGGATGTGTGTGTGTGCGTGTGTGTGCGCGCATAGGCTTATATGCTTATTTACTTTTGAGTTAATTGCGTGGAAGGATAAAGGCATTTCACATTGATGATGATGATGATGATGATGATTGCTACTGTACCTCTTCCTTGCACTATACTGTTTTGCAATATCTGCTCCACCCTGATGGCCATGTTGGACACATTCTGGGCTATAGCTTGGATCTTCTCCACCAGGCCGGCTGGTTGAAACCTGCACACAAACAACAACACACAAACGTAGAGTAAAGAAGGGCTGCAGGCACACGGAAATGAGAGTTTCCCTCACACTGTTGCCACACAATGTAAAGTTAATTAAAAATAAAGTGCCTTGGACAAAAAGCATGTACCTCTGCATCAAGTACAGCCTCTAATCCTGCACTGGCACCCAAAGCTTCTATAAACAGCTATAAATAACTCTCATCACGGAGTCTTTCTGCTACGACTGTATCGGCTCCTCTTCAGTCCTTTCTTTGCTGCTTCCTCCCTCACTTCAATCACAGGCCGGTCTCTCTCCTCTTAAGTTATTCCCAACTTTTGTGTTTCATTCTTGTTTTTACGTTTTTTTTTTCTATCTTTCTCCCACTCCTCTCCCTTGCCTGTCTTTCTCTACCTCCCCTCCCTCCATTTTTACATCTCAACAGATGTAAAAGTGTTCGCGGGAGATGCAAATTGTTAGACACTTGGTTGGAGCGTGAAATAGAAAAAGACCTGTGCTGTTAATACCACTTCCTCTGTAGGGTGAGAGACTTCTCATTCACATAATAAGATGTGTGGGGAATGTGTGTGTGTGTTTGTTGTGTGAATGCATTTGCATCGATTTGTGTGCTCACTGAAGTTCTGCATATTTCCAAAGCATCTCGCTGCATGATTGCACATCACGCAAAGCCAAGCCTGCGTAACCACACACGCTCATACTGCTGTGCCCATTATGTCCATTTAAATGACTTGATTTCAGTGTGGATTGCGGGTGTGTGTGTGTGTGTGTGTGCATGTGTACGTGCCTTCCTGTCTCTCTGTATTGTCTAATCAGCAGATGGTATTAACCCTCATTAAAGCCAGAGGCTTAAATGTGGCATAATAACACATCAGAGAAGATGATCAGAATTATTGATTGTGTGTGTGTGTGTGTGTGTGTGTGTGTACAGGATGGAATGCAAGGCTGTTTGACTAATACAACGGCAACAGCAGCTGCATGAAAATGAACTAAAATAAAACAGGAGGCAGCCATAAAAGTCACAGAAAATTTCAACACCATTAACAGCGTTGTAAATGTCATTTGTAAACATCACTAAATGTGTTTGTGCCCTGTTTAATACGTTTACTACAAGAGAAGCCATTATTCCATAGTCGTGTATTTTAGGGGCAACAGCTATCCCCAAAACATTCTACAAATTTGAAGAAATGTGAAGTTATAACATAATCTTCAGCATTTCTGTTGCTTTTACATAAACACACATTATTTCTGTATCTTTGCCTGAATGGGATACACTATCCTTCCAGCATGTTCTGTCTGCTGCCTGGTCTCCTCCCAGTTGGATGAGCCAAGAATACCTCCACAGAGGAGCCTCCAGGTTTCATCTGAACTACATGCCAAAACCACCTTAACTGACTCCCGTTGAATGTGAAGCGCCAGCAGGGCTACTCCAAGTTCCTTCCCAGTGTGTGATCTCCAAGGGTGAGCCCAGCCGTCCTCCGAAGGAAATTTGTTTTGGTATCATGCATCTCTGGTCTTATTCTTTTGGCCATTAACCAAAGCTCATGATCAATGGTGAGGTGATGTAGATTGACGAGTAAATGAAGAGCTTTGCCTTCAGGCTCAACTTCTTCTTCACCACGACAGTCGGAGGCAGCGTCTGCATTGCTGCTGATGCCTCATCAATCCGCCTGGAGACTCCATCTTACCCGCACTTGTGAATGAGACCACAAGATAGATGAACTCTTTCACTTGGTGCAATGACCCTTTCCAAACACTGAAGGGGGCAGTGCACTGTTTTCCTGCCGAGTAGACTTGCAGGCGCTGGTCATTGTCACTTCCCACTCGTCCGCACACCATTCAGTGTTTTCCGAAAGCGACCTCATCCCAGGAATATATTGCTGTGTAGGAATATATAAGTTGCATCTTTTGACTCTCGCATTGTGGGATTATATCATAGTTTTCTCAGGACATTCTGCACCACCCATGCTGAAAAAAAAACTGCTGTGCTGGAACATTTTCATTTTGTCAGTTTGGTTATTCAGTGCGACAAATGGCATTCATCTCACCTGCTTACAGTAGAAGCAGGTGAGATGAATGCCATGGCGTGAAAGCACCCTGAAACAGAGTTATCTAAATAAAAAGCATATGACAGAACTAATTCCAATTTCACTCTTTCATTCCGTGTAAGTGAGGCAAACACAGTGACTGCATTAGGAAAAGTCATTACCCTCATATTGTTTTATAATGAGAACCAATACTAGGCTATAAAGTTATGTTACAACATTAATATTATTACATGGAGCGTTACACAAAAGTTCCCAGCTGCACAGGGATTACAGCTGCCATGGTACACATCCGACAAAAGATGCAATATATTTGGCCTGAAGGACAAAACCTTTGCTTGGTAAGGTGGGTTACCCATGTTAGTGTAAAGCTCTCTTTGGGGGGGGCTTGACTGTGACTGTGCAAGTCGGCCTCTATAAGACTTGACCTTCTAATCTTACCTCTTATGTCTGCTACAATGTGAAACTCATGCCAAGAGATGAACACACAGAGAAGGAGAAAAGAAAAGAGTCATAGAAGGAGAGAGTGGGGCAGAGAAAGAGTACTGCACAATGAGATACAAAGAGGGCAAGACACAAAGACAGACAGAGAAACATACAGTGGGAGAGTGGAGAAAAAAAAACTGGAATAAAAGCAGGCGGAAAATAAAGAGAAGGAGATCAACAATCCACAGCAAGCAGAGAGTACCAGGGGTCTCTTCGTATTAAGAAAGAGAGATGATAAAATGAAGAGATCCTCTGTGCCTTCGTGTGGAAGCCAACAAATAGCTTCACTGGAACATTAAGCAATGATTATGATCAAAGAATACAGGGATATGCATATTTGATGGCCCACTGTTGTGCGCTACTCGCAATGAAAATTCCTCCTGTTTGATGAATGTAGACAGTTGGCTCTTTTACAAATGAGGGAAACAAAACAGAGATGAGGAAGAGCAAAGAGACGACAAAATGGGAGGAAAGTACGAGGGGAGAAGATATGACAAGAGGAAATCCACTGACGGATGCCGAGCACAAGTAGAACGCTCTGAAAAGAAGAAGCTGAAAGAGCAGTGGGAGGAGAAAATCAATGGGAGCTACAGGGAGTGTTTCTAAGGATACAGTATGTTCTCATGTTCTCCTCATTTCTCCCAGCCTACCTCTCTATCTAATGAACTCATCTTCTTAAGGGAAGAGGACAGTTCTGGCAGCATCCCATCAACCAAAGCTGTTGAGGGCGAGAGATGCATGTGACAAGGTGTCAGCATGCGGGGCTTGTGTGTTTGGCTGATGTCCATTTGTCCCAACTTACTCCACCCCCACGTCGTGCTGTGAAAGCATCACACTTCACAGCTCTTACTCACACACACATGCACGCATGCACACGCACTCACTGTTTTTTCCACATACAGTGGTAAAGAAAATTAGGTTTGAACAGCGTTATTTATTTCTCCCACTGATCTATGCACGGAGGATCTGAGAAAAGAAAAAAAAAAAACCTCAAATGAAAGAAGAATTTAAGTGTCTCCTTTGCGGGCTACTTTGAGCAAAGCTGCAGTATGACATTGACTTGAGTGCTGTGGAAAAGAAGGCCTCCTGGGATAAAGGTTGTTACTGACGGAGCTTAGATGGGTGCTTAAGGGAGAAGAAATAGGTAAAGCCGAGCCAAAGCAGTGATCTTCAGAGAGAGTCCGCCTAAGGGGAGACTTACCAATCTCCCCTCTCATCCGTTGCACAGTAAAACGGAGTGAATCAACTGCACATCCTTTTCCCCTCCCTCATCTCCCTCTCTCATTTTCTCAGGCTCTTTGCTGTCCCTCTCCCTCCCTCCCTCCCTCCCTTGTTATTTTCCCTCAGTTTTCTGCTCTAACGAGTGGCTGCCCCGTGGGTGAATCGCAGGCTGGGGCCTCAGACATCAAGTCCCATTCGCCGCTACACGGGAGTGTGTCAGCACCAATGAAGCTCACATGGAGATGAGACTCCCGCCCGGTGTGTGTGTGTGTGTGTGTGTGTGTGTGTGTGTGTGTGTGTGTGTGTGTGTGTGTTCTGTGAACTATGTGTGGCAGACTGGCCTGGATTTGGGATATGTTTTTATAAAGCTCTCTCTTCCCATTTGCTCCTTTCCCCGCTGGCAAAAATCACACTTTACCACGTCACTCATACCCAACTACCTTTCTCACACACTCTCTCACCCTGTGTGTATGTGTGGGAGCAAAACAAAGAGCAAGAGTAGTAAGAAAATGTAGCTAAAGGAGACGAAAGGCAAGAAAGGGAAGGCAGAGAGACAGAGAGATCGAGGCGGGAGGAGAGCGGAAGTGAGTGATGGGATGAAAATCATTGGACTAAAGAGAGACTTAGGTCATCTGTGCGTGTGTGTGTGTGTGTGTGTGGCCATTAATCCTGCAGGCTATGTCCTCGGCCAGGGGTCTGTGCCCTGGTCTCACGCCCAGACTGGTTTTAACAAGTGTTACCTCAAATGAACTAATACAGAGACACACACATGCATGATGCACACACACACATTTTATTGTCCTTCTTCAGCTGGGAGCCATCAAAGGGGCCTCATCAAGACAAGAAGTGTGCATGTGTGTGTGTGTGTGTGTGTGTGTGTGTGTGTGTGTGTGTGTGTGTGTGTGTGTGTGTGTGTGTGTTTGTATGTGCCCACTAGTTTCTTTGGTCAATATTCTTTTATTTTGCTTCCTGAATCAAAACTTTCACTCCAGCTATTACAGCAGCTTTTCTCCAAGGATCCATTCAGTCCAAACCAAACAATGCTGTACTCGGAAAATAAATGGATTTTTTTCTTTTTCTTCTTCCATTTGCAGTGTGTTCTGACTTTGATTTCGTATTGTTCACAGAGCACTGCTGTTGAAGAGACCAACTTTCAAGGAGAACTCATTTAAGGATTAAACACAGAAAGGTGAGCTCCTCGTAGAAGAAGTTTATGTGCCAGTCTCTGAGCTTGGAGGAAGTTTTCTTCTTCTTCTTCTTGGATGATGTTTGGTCTCTGTGGGGAGTTTGATGTTTATTGCTTATAAATCATCAAAATATTTTATGGCTTGCATCAATTTGTACAAACACGCATTTTAGACCAGCCTGGATATGTAATTCATGTTTACAAGTCACGCATTTTAAACTCCTATTTTTGAAGCTTAGATTTAAAGTAGCAGCTAAATAATTCTTCATTCAACAAAGCAAACCAGTGGTGGACTGAGGCCGTGGGGTCCGTGTTCATTTTGTCAGTGCGATCACAGATTCTGTAAGAACCAAAACATTGCTGTGCTTTCATTTAGTCATTTTACAGTTGCAGCTTATGGAAATGTTAGATTTCCCAGATAACATAATCCTGTTTTAAAATGCAAAACGCCCCTTTCACTGTGCATTATCATTTTTATGATTAACAGCTCATTAGGGGTAATGCTTAGGGTAGACAAATAAACATAAATATTCGGAGAAAATTGACCATAACTTTAAAGTAACAGGTTGAACGTAGTTGCAATGAGCCAAGCTGAAGGCAGTGCTGCTGTGGATTAAGCCACCATGACTTAACTTTTGCAAAACACTGTTTTGATCATGCCAACTATATTTTACCCCCCAAAGCCCAACTCAGCTAATAAAACATGCAGAGCTATTCGCTGAATGTGAAAATTAAACTGGATGGACTAATACAAACACTGCCAATTGGCATCTTGAATAATGCAAAGGCGTGAACACCTCCGCTGGGATCCTTCCCATCTCTATCCTCCATCCCACACACTGTGAACTCCAAATGACATGCGCTGGTATCTTCAGACAATAATAGAAAAAGGATAATTACCAATCAGGGTTTGTTAAAGAATAACTAATATTACGTGCCGTATGATGTAATTATCAGAATCACTGCACGTAACAGTATGGTCCTGTCATTTTCAACTAATTTAAAGGCACTGCAATGCAGCTAGCTGTTGTTTATCTAAGTTTAGTGGCAAAGGGCAAGCTGTTCATTAGCCATAGTCACACATCATTGATTTCAGCTCTTCTGTTTGACCCTGATTACACCCTGACCAGAACCCTCTATCTACCCAAACTACCTGCTTTGAGGCAATAACTAGGAATTGATTTCTGTTACAGTAACACACGCACTTACTGTCCTACTTAGAATCCCTGACAATAGACAGAGTTACATCCGTAGCAGGGCACCTCTCCCCAGTCGTGGCCTAAGAGTAGAATGGCTTCCCCCACATTAAACAGCCCATTACTAGACATTGATTGCAGTTAACACCTACGCTAGACCATATTAATCGCTCCATCCATCCGCTCTAGTGCCTCGGCGCAGATCTGAACCTGGGCGCTTATCCGGGATCATTTAACAAGGTTCGAGGAAGTGAGGGGATTTCTGTCAGTGTGTATCACATCACTCCTGAGTTTAGTCAGGCTGTTTGAAAATGAAAGGAGTCAGAATGAAGAGAACGTTAGATAGGAAAGACAAATTGGATGTTTTGGTATTAACGGGGCAAAAAGAGGAGCGGTTTGATAAAAGCGGTAGCAGCAAGGTCATACAAGACTCGTCTGTTTGCAGCAGTGATTTTGAGGTAATAGGCAGCAATTTCCACAAGTGATCGTGAAGGGAAAAAAAAAACGAGAATGAAGATGAGAGTGTAATACAATAAGGCGAGGAGTGAAGAGGAGAGAAGACAGGAGGCATGACTACAGTGGAGGGAGAGAGGTGATGTGCGGCATGAATGACAATGAGGAATACATCTTAAATATGATGGTGTAATTAGAGAATTTCATGTTTATCTTTGCCATTAAGGGCAAGTGATCTCACAAAGCTCTACCAGCTGCTCTCTGTTCATACACACCTGAGCTTAGCAGAGCACTCATGACACTGTATCATACAAGAGCTGAATAGCGTGCATTATCTCTGTGTTAGAAATGCACCATTTGTGTAATTCATTTCCATTTATAAGAGGAAAGAGCAATCCTTCTCTGGTACTGCCATATTATCAATCTTGTATCAAATTATTGTATTGATGTAATGCTAAATATTACAGTTTTGTTTCAGGCCTGAAAAAGTATTTGGTGTTTTCACTGGAAGAATAATTAAGCATGTAACATATGGTTGTGAACATTAAGATGAAATAGTTCAGGTGGAAAGTGTCTTTTAACACTTTTCCTGTTGTCAATGCAAACTGAACAATGACTGACCTTGAGCTCGGCTGAATTGTGTCCATATATAAGCCAAACCAATAGTGTAAAACTGAGGCTCTCAAACTCACTCAATCACTCAAAGGTCCACATCTGATTTTTATCCACGGTCAGAGGTCCAGAACGATTGGCGATAACAAAATAACATTTAGTCAATGAATTAACGTCACATTTGACGTGACAGCATGAAACCGAGGCAGACAAGGCTCAGACAGTTAGTCCATATTTATTTCTGACTCTGACATATGCTTAAAACTACACTTACACTCGTTGTAGAGATTGTATCCAGGACAAAATGAACTCGGCAGCAGCAACACACAACACTCTCCAGCAGTTACATCGGCATGACAATAATGTCAAAGATACGGAAATCGGCCACATTAAAACCACACTGATCTGAGGACAGGATCGCTCTGAGTGATCTCCAGCTACACTGTATGATCAAGGTCACTAACAATTTATTGATCAACAGAAAATTAATTTCAAAATAGAAGCATCACACTTCACGTAATGTAGCCTATTCATGAGATGCGTGGGAGGGGTCCTCAACTACATTTGTCCAAGGACCAGAATTTTTCTAAGCAGACACTGTGAGGGCTTTAAATAAAATATTTGGGTATAATTAGGCTATTAGAATCCAAAATCCGTAACGATAACGAAATACTTAACTGGAAAATGCTCTCAGACCTCCACCAAGGAGGCAGTCAGTGATAAGTCCTTATCTCATTAAAAGGCTCCTTAAAAACTACAACAGCAGGTCAACGAAAAGAAAGACTAGATGCCTCTTGCATCTAATAGACAAGCTTAGAGATTCTCCATGAGTATCTGTTTCTGCAGAAGTGGTGAACTATGAATCATGAACTTTTTGTGCTCGTTGCCAGGGCTTGGCAAGCTGATCGATGATCACTCTCAGGATGGGCTGGGCTCCATCCACCGGTTGAGAAACGTTAAACACGCACATTTTCTGAATTCATTGATATTCTTCAGGCTGAACATGACCTGCGGGCTGCCAGTTGATGATATGGGCTGGGTCCGGGTAGAGAAGAACGAGGCCTGAGCTTTGAGAAGCCCTGATGTACAATATTGTACAATATAACTTCACTTTAGATAATTGCATTTTGGGGAAAAAAAAAAAAATCAATGTGTTTTTAACAGATGAAGACCAACCCACACTCATGAAATTCACAGATTTGTTTTCGGAAAATGTGTTTTAGTGAAAGAAAGTAGAGGTATCAATCTTATGTGACTTATTCTGAAAATAAATAACATGACGTCCTCATCTTATGTGTGAATCTCCTTATAACCAGTCACATCTAGGGAGCACTGACTAATTTAATAAGACCTTTGCTGATTACCAAAACCAGTTAGCGCTGACGCAGAACCAGACCAAAAAAACTTCAGCGTACCTGTTGATAGCAGAGCTGAGCTCATCCAGGCGCCGTGCGTCGGTGGTGGAGGTGTTGTCGAGTTTGGACAGGCTGTCCATCCTCTTCAGAATCACCTCCAGCATGTCACTGATCTTCCTCAGCACACCACGTGACTCCACACCTCCCAGCACTGAGCGTAGAGACAGACATGGACGGAGAGGCAGGAGATGAATGAAAAGCTGGACAGTAGATCACATAACAAACTTGTAGAACAGCATGAACATTAATCACAAAGCCCGCAGCTCTTCTGGCTCAATGCACTGTGGCTGGTTTTGGCTGTGCTCTTGCTTTGGACAACTGTCTCTATGCACTCCACTGCAATGCAGATCAAAAGCAAATTCCTGTCTGCGGTACGCCAAAAAAATGTCCCCTTAATGAGATTTGCAGAAAAGCATTCACTATCTACCTTCCTTCTGTATTGCCGACCAGTATTTTATGACTAAAAAATTGATAGCTCTTTTGAAATTAAATATCTATTTAAAAAGCCCCCATTGCTCACTACTGAGCATTTTTTATGTAATAATATATTTAGCTTATAACCCTAAACAAGAAAGTTGGACTGCAATAGAGCCAGCACTACAAACTACAAAAGAAAGACAAGGAAGAGGTGCATGAAAATTTAAGGCTGAAATCCACAGCCTCTGTCAAACAGCAGTAAGAGAACACATGGTATATGCCAGAAAAATCTTCGATCTTTTGCCTCCGTGGTTCATTTCGTTCAGATGCCACCTCACTGATTAAATCAGTTTTCAGACTGTCGCCATTAATTAACATTTGGGGGAGCCAACGTGCAATGTTCCCTAATTCATGTAATTACAAAACAATGATTGCACGAGACATGTTTTCAAACAGAAGTAAAAGTGTCCTTGTTCACATTAAAGATGACAGTTTTATGAACTGAAGCTTTATACAGCCTTTCAATTTGTGTGCTTGTCCCCATAATATGTAGAAAAAGTCTGCTATTACAGTCCAATTTAAACCCCATTTTGTCATCTTTTATATTAAAAAATAATCTGAACATTTTTTAAAGGTTTTACTTTATTGTTGAACGGAAGAAAAACGGTGTTTGTCTTGTTATGTGTTTGACTGACAGCAGCTGGCAGGGTGCCAGAGTGCAGCATCACTCCTGAGGGAATGACAGACAAAGTAAACAAACTTGCGGTGTAATTTATTAACGGCATCTTGTTAGTAGCATTAAAGAGTAAAGACCAAACCAGCATCTAACTGACTGAAGAGACATTCGCAGGTATGTTTAAACGGTTGTGTTTAATGTGGTGCAGCTGAGCAGCTAAGTAGCTATGTAGCCTGTGAAGTGACTTCAGGCGTCCCGTTCCCCTTCAATGTTTGTTTGCTTACTCGCTCAACAAGCACATGTTCAGGACGGACGTGCTGTGGCAGACATGCAAAAAAAACAAAAAAAACAATTTATTTTGAAGGATGATTTTCAAGTATGAATCAATTGGTACAAAAGCTGTTTTTTTTTTTTTTTTGTTTGTCAAGCTTTCCATTTACTCCCCTTGTTTTTCCATTAGAGAAAGCCCCCCTCCCATCATAATACCCCTTTGACCTCAATAGAGCAGGTCCTCTGCACTTGATCATGTGTGTTAATCCTCACCCTTAAATATAAAAGCCAACAGTTTGATTATCTCAGTCTTTAACCTGTATATCTTCAGCCTGATCTCTCATTTCCTCTGCCAACGGCAGTGCACATCACTCAGCGCTGTACTCTGATCTCTTGTCATAAACTGGCTTTTGTTAAGGCCAGACACCCAGACACTCTGGAGTCTGATGTCTGAATATGGGCTTACTTTTACATCCTTTGATACCCTTTGATATGAAAAAGAGACTTCCACCAAGACTCTGAGTTATGAAAAGCCAGGAACTAATTACGCTGGGGCACTCTTCTTTCTAGTCTGTGTCTGTGTGATGGCCAATTTATTTCTTCCACCTAGCATGGCAGAGAGGGGTCTCTGTGGACATAAAGGAGTGGCGGCTTACGTATTTGTGTGTGTGGAGAGATGAACACATCTTTGGCCATCACAGGTGAAAAGTGAGGATTAACACATAAGCATGCACACACAGATAGTAGCTCCAGACACAGTGAGAGAGAGAGGTAGAATATACTCTGACGGGTTAGAAGGTGTACAAGACCTCATTAGGCTAATTACACCAACACCGCCAGGGTCAGAGTGCGTGCGTGTGAATTAGCAATGAATTAGTGATAGTGAATTAACCCTTAATCGATTAACCACTGAGAATATTGTTCATGTGTGGGTGCCTTGAGCCTGACTACACTATGGCATTGAGAGCTACAGTGAGTAAAAGCCAAGCTAGCTCTGACCAACAACTGCTGGACGGCTCTCACACACACAAGCTACATCACAGCTCCGTCACTTCGTCAGTGCTGACTGGGAGCAGGGTTTCCTTTATGTGGTAATTGGTTGTTTTATGCTGGGAAAGTCTCTGAAAGTCACATATATTCAAATCTCTCCAGTCATGATGTCGGGTTGGTGAGTTAGATGTGAAAACGTTTTGGCTCTACATGCTGTTTCCCCCCCGCTGTTTCTCTGATGTTTGCCCTCTCTCTTGCTCTCTCTCTCTCCCATTTCCGTGAATTAAGGGTTTATTTCGACCAAACCGGAGATTGTGGTGATTGTTGGAACAGTATAAGCATGAACCAAGAAGGTTTTTGGTGAGTTTTATTTTGTTTCTGTCTGGCTACAAATTCAGAGTAAAGGAATGCTTGATAATCTATGTTTTGGTCACAGAAATCTGATTTCAGTGCCTACGCATTAACATACACACATTAATGTCTGGTGCGAGTATAACTCAGGTATATAGTACATTAACTCAATCCATATACTGGCACACATTATACAAGCAAAGAAGGCTTAAGGCAATCTGTCCACTGAAATCATTAAATGTTCAGTACCCACACATGACGCAGTAAACAGCCTAATAAGACACAGCTTGGGACATAAGGGGCACATAGGTCCGAGTGTATTCTTCTAGCCTCCCGTCAGAGGACTTGGCAAGACCCATATTGACACTGCAAACACCTGGAATACGCTTGCCGACCACTCTGTCAAACCCCATGTCTGCTGCTTGACAGGCAATTACAGCCAATGGGCTCCGGTGCCTAACAGCTCTGGTGCAAGGTCATTGTCTGCCTCGATCTCTACCAACAGCAGAAGGAATCCTAAGTTCAGTGAGTTATCTCCTCAGCGACAGATGTATTCGTCTCAGACTGGCAGTGTCATGTCCTTTGCCTGTGATGGATCACCCTGTCAGGGTGCGCTGGTGGGTCGCTCTGGTTACATCTTTGTGATTGGCTGAAAATGGATAACGTCCACGTTAAGGGTCAAGCAAATTGAAGGCCATGAAAAATATAGATTATAGTTTATTTTTAGGTTGAACCCATATGGGCTTGTCTAATGTTCAGTGTTTCTCTCAGTCTTGGCAGTCTTCGTTCAATATGGGTGATTCCCTTTGAACGACTATGTGACATAAAGTTAGAATAAACACCAAGTGATATTAAAAACTGTCAAGGTATGAGATCCAAAAAAGCTCAAGAATAGGTCTTTCATATGTCCCCATGGTCTAATGCAGGGGGCTAATTGTTCCCTGCGAGTCTTTGTTTCTTGACGAATCTGCGTGTCAAAATCTCGTCACAGAAGCTGCACTCCCATGGCTGACAAACGAGCAGCTGTTAGAAATGAGGTCTGCTTTCAAAAGCTGATCCTTGATGAGGATTCATTGTGTACCGAGATGAAAATCGCATCGAAATCTTTTTATTGTGTTTGACTGAGGCGACCAAATGCCAACTTAAAGGACAAGTGTCAATACTCCAAAAGCTTGTTTAAATGATACTGTCATAAAGAAAATGGCTGCCCTTGTCTTCCCTCATCAGATGAAACCTCATTCAGATCACACTGGTGTAATATGTTTGCGAGTGAAGGACACTGTGACTGCAGATACAGTATGTCAGGGGTGGGGTTGCATATTTAGTTTTTGGGATAATACAAACAGTGAAAGAGAGTGTAGAGCTGATACAAACCTGAATGTCAACACTACATGGCTCCCAGTTGTGGGTCGTCCCAAACAGAGATGCAAACTTCAGTGCATGTCTCCTCAGAATGGGAAAATCCTTAAGATGTACAAACACACAGTTTGAAGTCGAGCAAAGGCAGATTGCTGTAATTAGCTTTGAGCTCGTCGCTGCTTTGCAGCTCAATGATTTCGTAGCGGGTACCGCTGAACATACTGATGTGGCAAATACTTTCAGTTCCTTTTTATTTTTCATGTCCTGAAACCTATCGCCAAAGGCATGATGGAGTTTCCACACCCAGCAGAATATTCAGATGTTACAGCGGGCTTTTGTTTTCACGGAGTGGGAAAATGCACAGCGTCACCTCTTTCCAGTCACACGTGCCGCAGCTTTAATTTTGCTTCAAATGATTTCACATTTGAAAGCAGAGAGCTGAGAAGCTGGCTGGAGCTTGAGGTTCAGCTCTGAGAGGTACCCTCACAGCAGGCTTTCTCTTCATCTCCATGAATTCTTCGAGACAAACTGATATTTTGAGACAATTTTACTTTGTCCGGTACTAGCAGTAAGTTATTTTAACCGACGGTCTCATAGGCTGCATACTGCCTCACCCCTGCTGTGTCTAAAGGACAGAAGCTGAAAGATGATAAACAGCAGCAACATTACTGCAGAGATAGAGATGGTTTGACTTGCTCAAGCTCAAAGGGCAGTGGAGTCAAAAAGAGGAAACTGTGTGTGTGTGTGTGTGTGTGTGTGTGTGTGTGTGTGTGTGTGAGAGAGAGAGAAAGAGAGAGAGAAAGAGAGAGACAGAGAGAGCAAGTTTGATGAAACAATAAAGCCAGAGGGATCATGACATAGACTGGTGGAAAAGGTGAAGTCATATTTTCGAATTACAATGTGGGCGAATTATTTTATTAACGAAAAACTTTCCACTGAAATGGCGTATCTTGATCAATGGATGCATTCATCTGGTAAACGCTGATTGATTTCACTGCCATGCAGCTGCAATCACGTCGCAACGACGCCTTTGATCCCAAGAAAATTATGAAATGGAAGATTTTTTAAAAAATGGTAGAAAAGTGAAGCCTTCTAAACTGGCGAATAACCAAATCTGTACTTTAATTAGACTTGTGCTGCACGTTATTTACTATGCATGAAGCAGTAACTTATCCCAAGAGATCAAACAAAAGCTGTTTTTGGGCCTTCGGTCATGAATCGAGCACTGTGCTGTCTGAGTGACTACCTGTTTGTGTTTGCGAAAGATAAATGCAGACTTAAGATTCAATGAGAGTAAAGGCAGCGGGCTAACAGGGCCAAGCTGCTGGCGTACTATTTCATGCCGTGTTTGGCTTCCCCCACTGGCACAAGGTGGAATAAATCAGCACATGCACACATACACAGTGCCCTGCTTTAGCCACCATATTGGACTGCATATTTAGTGTCAGGGCACATCATATTTCTCCTGAGGACTGAAATGCGTGAAGCGTGAACAGAATCCTTGTTAGCGTCTCTAAACGGACTACTGAAAACTGAGAGGGAGAATTTTGTGCATATGTACTGCATGCGTATGTGTGTGTGTGTGTGCGCAAGTACTGTAGCCTACACAGAAAGTTGGCAGTTTTCCCTTATCCAATTTCAGCATCTGAGCGACAGAATTTTGACAGTGGGAACAATTAACATTAGCGAACAGAAATTAAATCGGCAGCCAGATGCAGCTTCGCTAGAAATCCATACAGAATTCTGAATCTAATGTGTCCGTGTGTGAGTCCGTGAAAGAGCCACATCATGTCCGTCTGCTTGACTTGTCGGTAATGGAAATGACAAAAAGGATCACGCAATACAAAATAGCTATGACTCCCCTCCATCAAATTCCTTTTATGCCACTAACTTTAAAAATTCATGTTTCACCCAGGCCGGGAACAGTATTTGTCTGTGTCAACTTACCCATCAAAAAAATGACTTTTCACATCTCAGCACAGCCACATGGGTGTGTTTGTATAGTACGGTCTATAAGCCGACCTATGACTAAAGCATGTAATATGTGCGGGGTTGAATACATAATGGATCCATCCATTACGGTTGAATGTTAAGGAAAAGAAAAAAGAAAAAAAAGAAAGAGGTTTAGAGCAGCAGGGTTCCTTCCATTAAAAGACATTAAAAGAGTGTGATTGTGCCCCGAGGTGTTCTGGCAGCCTGTGTGAGTGTGTGTGTTTATCTTTGTGTAAAGGACATAGGCCATGGAGGGGCCACAGAGCAGCAGGACATATAGGTGGGTTTTTGCCCTGCGTTTTTCGCATGTCTAATTCAATTAAACTGAACAACTGCACATATTATGAAGGTAAAATAATAAATAAAAAAAATGTCCAGCATAACCTGACAGCATGTCTGTGCTCCAATTCAGTGTATAACAGAGGGGTTTAGAGCGTACTGAACAATTAACATTGACAGTCTAGAAATACAAATGGCACAATCCCATAAAAAAAAAAAAGCATTTTGAAAATGATGAAATCCGATTTGGAAATATTCAATGTTCACCTGCAGCGGGGCTGTGGCACTTTGAAAGCGTTTCCCTGTCAAACATGATCGAGCTCTGTCTTTGAAAATCAAACTGTCTTGAAGAGAACTCTCAATCATCTGATATGTGGTGGGTTTGTGAGGCAGCGCTGCACTATAATCCTTCCTATGGCGAGCGTGTCAATCATTTGTGTTTGTGCATGCATGGCATTTACATGCCAACACGATGCGAGCGTGTCTCTACAATCGTCTCTTTAAGCACGGCTGCAGCGGCACAGAACACACGGTGAGTGACTTACACATATGTGAGTGCACACAAACACGCTCGTACACGGACACGTCTGCGTGCATGAGGTATTATGTGTGCCAGAACGGGATGGTATTTTGATTGGCTGGGGGGGCGTTTGAATATTCATGAGAAGAAAACCATTTGTGGTTTGATGAATGCTGACAGAAGGGCCTGCTGGATAGGAGTTGACACAGCTAAATTAACTGGAGACTGATGTCATTTTGTCACAGGAGCACACGCACACGCATGCACACGCACACACAAACAGAGAGAGAGAGAGAGAGAGAGAGAGAGAGAGAGAGAGAGAGAGAGAGAGAGAGAGAGAGAGAGAGAGAGAACAGGAAAACACATCCTCGAAACCAAAGTGTGATATTATTTTACACTTTAAGTGTGAGTTGAGCCTTGAATTAAGATGTCACATGATACACTATGGAGATGTTTCATCAGTGCTTAATAGCTCTGTGAGCTCATGAATGTTTTGTTTGAGATATTCCGTCCCAGTGAGTATGATTTGAATGTGCTGCTTCCAGCTGTGCCTGAGAAAATGCCGCCGTAAACCTGAGTAAAATCACCGTGGGTGCTGTCATGGTGTCCTGCCTGCTGTTTCCCATTATTCACCATCATCTCCAGGATTTGTCGAGAGATGACACCGTCACTGCAGTCGGACTTGGCTATACAAAACTAACAAACTACACACACAATACCCTCCAGCTGACACACACACACACACACATTAATTCATACATAATGCATGTTTACCTGTGCATACCTCCCCTCCCTCTTTTACTTCACTTTTAATCCACTTTATCTTCAGCCTCTACTTTTCTCTAAACCTCTCCCTTCCTCTCCCTCACCACTGTGCTTTTCTCTTGTCATCTTCCTCATATCCTATTTTACTCCTTCACCCAATTCTTTGTCCTCCTTGGTCCACTTCCCCCTCCTTCTCCTCTGCAGTAAAGGAAACAACACCATCACCAGTAAAACTCCTCCCTCAGCGGGCAGGCAGACAGACAGAGCGACAGACTGGTGCTTAATGCCGCGCTACCACTCCAATCCCTAGTACATCTCCTCTCTTCATTTCCACACCCACATTCAATTACTACAAATTACAAGCAGTTTAATTATTATGGTGCAGGAGCTCTGCTGTTCATTAGCTAAAGAACGACAGGACTGAGTGCAGACAGAAAAGAGTGGGATGAAGTTTTTTTTTAAGCCTCATGATGGGAATGGAAATGTACGGTGGGAGGAGGGTTTTGGCAAATGAAAATGCAGCAAATGAAGCATGAAGGAAGTGAAATATCATGCTGGCAATAAAGTAAACACAATGAATGGCGATGATCTAAAAGACAATTTAAAAAGATGTAAGACCACATACAGTGGGATGATCAATAAGCTATTTTGTATACTACATAATAAAGAATAGAATATAATAAAAACAGCTACTGATGGTGGACAAAACATACTTTGCTCAATCTTAATTCCCCCTCTTGGTTCAGTTTTTTAAATATTTATTGTTCATCTGATTTTCACATTTTCTCTCCATTCATCCAGTGATGTCAAGGCAAATTGGATTTCATGAGGGGAGACGAGACAGATGAGAGGATATTAAAAAACACAAAGAAAGAGAGACAGCTTCTCTGTTTCAAAGTGATCGAGGACGGGATGAAGAAAGACTTTGTGTATGACTCTAATCTGGCGCTCAGTTGAGCCTCAGTTCAACCCCCATCCTCTTTCCCCTCCGTTGCCAAGCTGTGTTTCACTCGTAGGGCCGTTGTAAGCGGCTGTTTCCTTAGATTTGCACATTTTGTTTTGAAGCTGTCACATTCGTCCATCTGCAATATCTTCTCTCATTCTCCCTCTTATCTTTCATCCTCTATTACTCTTTAATTTTGACTGTTTCCCTCTCTGTCATCTTGATTTGTCATAGTTTATCTTACGATGATGACAGAGGATGAAAAGCTGGCATCAACACAACCCCACACAAAGCACTTGAGATTCACAAATAGAACAATATTTGAACAGAGACCAAATTGCATATACACATATGCAGCATGAAAGGCTAATCTGTTGACAAGTGCGTCGTGTCTCCGTGTGTGGGCGTGTTTGTTTCTTGATGAAACTGTGATGAAATGGGCCGATAGCAATGGCTGTTTCAAAAGCACGATTTCAAATGGAATACAAAACAATGGACATCTTCATCAGACGGCATTGTTCTTCTTTGAATTACGCATGAACAATGCAGCATTTCATGTCCAGAGCTTAAGGTTGACATTTATGAGTGATGACCTCCCTTTTGATTTCTAACACACACACACACACACACACACACACACACACGGAAAACATACTCATCTTCATGCGCCATCCTGAGAAGTTTGACAGACACAAGCCGTGGCCTTCATTACCATTTCCACCACCTTCTCAAATCTCTGTCTCTCAGAAAACATTTCTCTGTTGACTTTCACTACTTCAGCACAGCTCAGACAGACACACAGCTGCAGGGGCTCCTTCCACCACGAGCACGTCAATGTGTGTTAGTGTGACAGAGCGTTGTGTTCTACGCCGGGATTGGCAGAGATGAGGAGGTTGAGTTCAGAATGTAGAAAGTGTGCGAGTGTCTATGCATGCATGTACACCCCCTATGGTAGATGGGGGGGGGGGGGGGGGGGGGGGTATACAAGAATTTAGATGGGAAATGTGTGTGACGTGACCTTTTCACTGTTCTGTGTGTCTGAGTGTGCATATCTGGCTGCAGCATGTTCACAAATGTGTGTGTATGTGTGTGTGAGTTTGCCCTAGATGATGTTTAGTCTCATAGAAGAAATTCCTGGAAAGATGAGGGACAGGAAATAAAACATCTCCCATATGTACAATTTATGAGTGTTTAAGTTGTATGATTACAGTCAATGGATACATCACACATTTTACACATCACGGGCGCAAAAATGGACAGCTGTACACGTGCATTTGTCATGGTTACATTATTTATGATCACAAACTTGTGAGTCGACAGCTTTGCGAATGCAGCCAAACATCAAGCAAGTGCAGTAACACAAGAAGCTAGCTAATATTACGTCTTTCCTTTTCCCCCCTCCTTAGCTTCCTCTCTCAACCTCCATCAACCTCTGGCAGTCCAAGGCTCCTCTGTTAGCGATGTAAACACCAACACTCCCCTGGCACGCCGAGCTCCCAGTCCAGTACGGGCAGAGTCAGTTAACTGCACGGCTATCTGAGCTTACTAGTTGACAGCAGGTACAGTTAGGCAGCAGTAAGCGGATGCTTTAGCAACAAGCAAAGCTATCTATCCACCAGGAAAATCCCTCGCTGGAGGACATCAGAGGGAAAAATGATCTAGTTTCACAAAAGTCACTGATAGTTGGTACGTGATGTAGTGTTATACACTTCTAATGGGAGATCATACCAAGTTACATAGTGCAAGAACAGGCGGGGTAACACAGTGGGAGAGAAAGAGGCACCATTCTCTCTATAACAAGTCGGTGTAGCATCAAAATGATTCTGAAGCTGTTTTCAAGGTAGGGTTTAGTTACGTAATGTAGGTCGAGCTATCAAAGTTATCAAACTTTGCCACGACATGAATGCTATCTGTAAGCAGGTGAATTAAGTGAAACAACAAATTTTAGCAGTATTCATTTTCACCTATTTTCCTTTAACCCTAGCTTCTAATACTATACATCTTTACATATGTTTATCTAACTATTACATAATCTAAAGAGATACAAACGACAAATAATCTCCGGAAACAAACTACATCTTTTCAGTTTTGTTGATATGGCTGCATTGTGCATTTCAAATCTGCTGCAGAAATCTGCTAACAGCCGTCCATCAGACATGAGCAAAGCAATAGATGTCTGTTAAGAATGAAACTTCCATTAGGCAGATTAGACCACTCTGCTTTTGGCTGCCTTTAAAATCAATATGAGTTTCACACTGAGACCACACAGATATCTTGTTGTCCTGTGAAGCTCGTTCGGCTTGTGAAAAGCAAAGTCTTAGTCCGGAATAAAGAGATGCACCACATTAAGGTACTTCAGTAAGTTTTAAAAAAATGTTCAAACACTGAAAAGATGCTCCCATTTTGGACAAGCATAGCCAAGCCCTCGGCAGTAATTGGATGTGCTGTATCTTCTTTGCCTCTCCATTATCTTTCACTACATCACCTGAAGGCCTCCTATCAATCAACATTACAATGAAACACGGCAGCCTTGACGGAAGGAAAAGATGAAAGAGCAAGACGAGGTGGACAGCAGTAAAACTGATTTAAGAGAGGTGGATTTCTACAGTCACCCACAGGATCATTGAGAAATAAGATACATGGCATAGGTCAGAAAATATACAGAAATATAGACAGAAAAAAAAGGAAGGATCCTCCTGAAAGCATCCGATAAGGCACACAATCTGAATGGTAAAATTAATTAATGGGTACTTGTAATACTGTACATTTTATTGCGCATAAGCACTTGCTGGCCACTTGTTTTCAGATGTGCTGATCTGAGAGCAGGTAACTTCTGCTACCAGGCTTTGTGATGACTAAGAGGACGGTGATTCATTCTCAACTGCATCTGAAACTTTTTACCTACCTTGTATTGTATGTGCAAACATTTTAGATTAGATTTTTTGGGAAGTGTTGTGTAAATCTCATAATATGCCAGGGGGCAGTGTCTATGGCGATTATGTGTAATGTGGAACAAAAAAAAAAGGGTTTCTCATCATGTTTTGCCTCTCCTTCAACTCTTTCACTGCACATTTATCCCGTTTAGTAAAGTGCAGTTACTTTACCAGCTATTTGGGCGATGAGTACATTCACTCTCCTGGAATCAATCTATTCTGCGACCTCTCAATAATCTTTGTGTCCTTTGTCTCCATTTTCCTCCCCCTCTCGTTCATGTGCTTACAGATTCTTTCTTCATACTTTCCCTCCTGGAGTCTCTCGCTCCCTATTCCCCTTAAGTCTTATCCAATAGTCTTTCCCTCTTTGTCTCTCTGGACCTATAAGTGTTTGTCTCCATAATTCAGCCCTCAGTAGATACATTAGCATCTGTCAAGGCTTTGCTCTGTGCTGAGAGCTTTGGCAGAAGCTGCTCTCTTTTTTCTTTTTGCTCAGTGGCACACTTCAGCACCCTGGCACCTTCACTCATTCTGTTATTTACTCTGACTCACAGGTAATGAAGCAAAGGACTGGTGAAACCGTGCGTGAGAGAGGGAAGACATACCATTCTTGGAGCCAGAATGGACATCTGGCCTTGTGATACTGGGAGGCTGAGTTGCAAACTAGGGATATACAAATGTTTACAGTCGAAATGAACAGCTGGGTTGGGGGCAGTTTACATGTACAGTGAAAAAGGTGTTTACGTGAAGGCTTTTCGCCAATGCCAACAACTGTGCCATGTGTTTTACAGAGCCAAAGTAGAAAATGAAAAAACACGTTTTAGATTAGGGCATCTCAAAGTCTGGACTGCAGATTCACATCTGAACCGCATGGCAAGTCAATTCGGACCCTGCAAATAACTCAGTGATCATCGACTGGCAGCCCACATGCCACATCCATACTGCAGAATATAAACGAATGCAAAGAATATGCAGGTCTAACATTTCTCACCAGTGGAACAAGGCCAGTCTGTCCCCAGAGTGATCATTGATTAGCTTGCCAACGCCTGGCAACGAGCCAAGGAGTCCGTAATTCATAGTTCACCCGTTCTACAACATGGGGTTATTCTCCAACTCCATCCTCTCTACTCTGAGGACCCAACATCAAACCACTCAGCGCCCAGGCTGGCCATTCCCCGGAGCCGTTAGTAATGGATTGGCCAGACTACAGGAGGTAACTCTGGAGATGTTATTGAATCACTAAGCTTATCTATTAGACACAAGACATGGTTAAGTCTCAAGCTGAGTGTTCTTCTTCACTTCCTGGGATCCAGAAGAGTTGTGATAAGGACTCATTCATTGGTAGTGGTACTGTGGGTTATGTCCTGTCTGCCTCTGTTTCACGCTGGCCCAAACACAAGAGCTGTGACGTTAATTAATTGATTAAATGATTTCAAATGACTGAAATGATTAAATGGACCTCTGACCTTGAAAAAAAAAAAAAAACAGATGTGGACCTTTGAGTGATAAGTGTGAGAACCCCTGCTATAGATGAACAACACAGTTGTTGCCTCTAACTTGGGAAACACTAACTGATTGCACATATTTCATTTTTCAGTTGTTCATCTTGACTTCAGTGCATTCAGAATGGGGAAATAAGTTTTCACTACATCCCAGAAAATGTTTTGTGGCTAGCAAACATCTTGTTAGCATGCAAGCAGCTTCTATGTAGCTCCTAAAAAAAAGATAAACTGGATTTTGCAGGAAAAGCCATCAATGGTTTTTTGTACAAACTTTCCAAACTTTCAGTCGCTGACGGAATTTTAAAGCAGCAAATGTTGTTCTTTTCCCCCAAGATGATGTAAATCAGAAAACAGAGGACACTCTTTAAATTTTCAGGACACACAGCTAGCAGCAGCTAGCTAATCTCAACGCTTAACTAAATAATGAACAACTTTTAGTCTGATTTTATGGGTGACTGATACAGCGCTCATCTGTGTATTTTCCACCTCATCATGACAACGATGGTACACATCCAGTAAAGGTTATACATTCTCTGCTTGAACAAGAACACTCTGAACATTGGTGTTCATTTCTGTATGTGATATAAAGTATAGAGAACATTCAAATCATCTGTGTAAGGCATCGTGGCTTTAGAGTTCAGTATGATGTTTTTCATCATGATAATTATGGAAGCAATTAAAAAACAAAACTAATGAGCCCTCTAAGATATATGCCAAACACTGAATAATCTATCACATCAACCAAACAGTAGGGATGAGCGAGTACACCACTATCTGTATCTGTATCTGTACAACCATCTAAATTATCTGCATCCGTATCTGTACTCGGAGTGGGCGTGGCCTGGTAGTAAAAAGCGGAAATGGGTGGGGCTTAAATCGGTACATTATTTTAAGTCCGAAATTGATATACGATAAAAATATTAATATAGGCTACTTTGTGTGTTCAGCTATATGTGTGTAAGTGTGTAAGTGGTGTGTAAGACTGTTTATTTTTTAATGATCTGTGTGAACTTGGTGATTCATGCAAACATCCAGTGATGGCAAACAGGGAAATAATATGTCAGCCTTGTTCACTGTATTCTTCTCAAAAGCACCGCGTTCAGTACGAGCAAAGTTTTCCAACTGACTTTATATCACCAGCCAAACTAAGAGCAAGCAGACAGTAAAAAAAAAAAAAAACCCGACTGGAGTGGAGGCAGTGACCGACGCGACACGAGTCGTTTTCTTGTCAAATGCACTGCGTATGTTATGAAACAAGTCGTGAGAACAGAGCAGAGCGTGAAGACAGTCAGTTACCCAATGAGGATTTTCCTTCAGCACGAGCACGGATATTGACAAGTTTTACTCGTATCATGCTCGTACTCGTCAAAAATGCTTTATCCGTACCGGATGCTCGTCTGAAACGAGAATCCGGCTCAACCCTACCAAACAGTAATATTTACCCATTTACTGCTGCATATTTCCCATGAATTTTGGTGGATGAATGTGAAGTGATACATATTACTGGTATGAAGCAGGGTCATCGAGCTGATGGCTCCGAATGAAAGCATGAAAGAAAGAAATATTCTGATCCATTACACGCATCTGTTATGACCTCCAGCTGGCACAGTTAACTGAGAGACCAAATGAGTTATATTAAAAGTCTTTCATTATTTTTCAACTGTGTAGCTGAGTATAAGAAGAGAAGAAATAGATGAGAAGAAACCAAAAGAGGGAAATTACGAAGCCGAAACTAGGCCAAATGACAGAGGCCCTAACAGGTTCGTGTTCAAGTGGACCAAGACAAGAGCGACCTCCATTTCCAATTGACACTCTGATGTGTAATCTGGAGCAGCCTGCTGCATCTGCCTGCTCTGTCTCTGTCTCATACACATCCAAACACTCACACGCAAATCAACAAATATATATACTAAAGCTCACACTCTGATCTGTCTCCCTCCCAGCTTAATCTGACAGCTATGTCAGCCTCGATAAGCCTCTGTTTGCAGCTGAGGCCCGGCGGTCTCTGCCTAATTGCATTATCTTTCAGCTACCTGAGACACCGCTGTGTTTTATTCTGCTGATGCTGATGCAGAGATGAGACGTTAGCTATTGTAGAGGGAGACTGGGAACAAAGTGGGTGCTGTGTTGACAGCCTTGCTAGCCACTTAAAGGCGACAGTGTGCGATGCTTATTGTTGGCCCAGTTGAAACGTGCACACCACACTCACATTCATACAGAGGCGCAACACGCAAATAATAACACATTGCATGCAAATAACACACTTATTAAATCCCACTGGATGGCTAATCAATTATTTATTCACTCCCTCGTGCTGAGAGTGATGTTCTTTTGAAATAGTGATGACATGGACTAGACAGTGCGTTTGTGTTGTGCCTATGTGGAAAAAATGT
This sequence comes from Chaetodon auriga, assembly GCF_051107435.1. NCBI lineage: Eukaryota > Metazoa > Chordata > Actinopteri > Chaetodontiformes > Chaetodontidae > Chaetodon > Chaetodon auriga. The sequence goes on along the minus strand of NC_135077.1, from coordinate 5,438,572 downwards.
GAACCAAATTAACATATAACTGTCCGACCGGTTCCTTGTGTGTGACACATTGAATAAGATTGTGTATACTGTATGTTTAATATGTGCCGTGTAAAGCTTGTTTATCTGATGTCTATAACTTATTTCTGTTACAACATAGGACTTAGGAACTTAGGACTTCTCGGCTACCATTCAGTCTCATTGCAATACAGCAGCCTGCCACCTTTCCATTTCAGTATGCAAATAAAGTCTCTTTGCAGAAGAGCTGACACAAACAAAGTGATAGAAACCTAAATCAGTGTGATATTATTTTATATCAGAAAAAAAGGTGTTACTTTTTTAGTGTGCAATTTCAACACTTTACCTAAACACGTTATGAAAACTCTTACCAGGGTGGTCTTGTTTGTGCTGACCTCCAGAAGTTTAACTCATTTTGCTGCAGTGTACTGTAGGTGTGCTAGCATGCTGTGACATCAGTGTTTGGTGTGGTCAGAGGTGCAACTCACATCTTTTCAGAGTGGTATTAAGCCTTTAAGTGGTTCATTAGACTATTGACTATTTTCTTTCATATACATCCACTACAGCCCAGTCAATATAAACTTTCTGAGGTGGATACCGATATACTGTATTTTCAGATAACAATATTCATTATGAGCTGATAATTTTCAAAAGATAAACACATAATGTCACCAAAAAATCTTGACATGGATTTCTTTTCTTTTTCTTTCCAGAATTACAGGTGGGGCATTTTATGATTGAAAAATCACCTTGTCAGTGCTCCCCGGTGACACTCACTTCAAAATTGCCTCAGACTGAGTTTGGCATCTCTGTACTGCAATTTCTTGTTACTTCGTGGCCAGCACACACTGATACTGATATACTGTATATCTGTAATAAGATAATTCCCTGATTCCATTTTAGCAGGGAGGCTTTGGTTCAATGCTGTACACTTTATACGATCCAAACTGTGCACTGGAGAAATGGCTGTAGCTTAAGTGTCAGTGAAAAATATCAATATATTGGCAGTGCATAGAGGCAACTTATTCCCTCGACACTCCACCTTTGTCGAGCAAATGATGATGCGTGGTTACTAAGACGCGCACAATGCAGCTTAACCTCAATATATTTTGTCTGGTCATTGACTGCGGTGACACTGATTGGTATGGTAATGGTGGTATGGTATTGATTCGTTCAGCTGCAGACAGCAGACATTTAGCGTAAAGGTAGGTAGTAGTTCACTTTTTGCAAGCATCTTGTCCTTCATGGGGACACAAGAAATAAGGCCTAAGTGAGTGAGACACATGTGACTAACTAGTGGTTGAAGACATGAGTTTGAAGCATGCCGTTATAACTGGACACCACAATTTGTGTTCGAGAAACCATGCTGAAACATGACAGCGACACTGCAAGACATGCAGAGCAGATAAACATAGCATGAACAGCAGAGGCAGAAGTACATATACACTTATAATTTAAGGGTCAGTGTAGATAGATGAGGGGAACTAGTGTGTACTTACAACAATGAAACAATGGACACCATGCACAGGGGGTGCGTTACACATAAACAGATGCATAATTCACACGGGCCAAACAGGGGATCATAGAGGAAGTATACTAAGTGCTCTAAACTGGGTGCATTTGAATGTCGATGTAAAACACATTAAACTACTTTTTTTTTGTTTCTCGAAAGGAATAAGGCCTTGGTTGTATTTGTACAAAGCTGTGCTGAGGGGCTTGAAGCAGCTTTCTCCATTGATTTGCTAAACTGAGGCCAGCTACTCTGAAAGCTTGTGGATACAGTTAGCTGCAAGTGTGTGACAGACAGTGGGGACTGGTGCATATACAAATGCAACGCGCTACATATATGTTTGGAAACAACAAGACCACTGGTGTGTACATGTAAATAATCTACAGCATGAACTTCGGGTTTCTATGCGTTAAATACATGTAAGATGCTTGGATGCTTCCCCAACCATAAGATGCAGTTAGTTAGACACATTTCATTTTTCTCAGACCAATAGCCTGGTGGGAGCCACAGAGACTGACGCCGCCTTGAGCGCAGCCATTAAGAAAATGAAAGTGATCGATCAAAATGGATTAACCCAACTTGATCTCCCAAATGCGAGGTCGAGAAATTTTAATCTGCCCCAACATGCCCACATGTATCCCAACACGTTGGCATGCATGTCCACATACGCACTCACTGACACTAACATTTAAACCTACAGACCAAGATGAAGCCATTTCGAGACAGCCATAATTAGTAACTGTACAACATTATGTTTCACGCGTTGCCTCTGTGACTTTGAAACCAAACTTGTGCTCGAAATGAAAAGCTTTAAACATACTATGATTTGTAAATCCCAGGAAAGCGACTGTACTCCACCACATCGATTGTTAGGTGAGTGTTTCTGACAGGGAAAAGTAGCGCTTGTTAAATCTGTTCCCATTCAAACGGGATACATTTCTCAGCAGACAAATCTACTGAATGTTACATGACAGAAACAAAGTATGAGAGATTTGGGAAAACCTTTTAGAAATTGCTTTTTCTGTTGCGCTTCGGCACGTCTGTTATTTACTGAGAAACGGATGGGCGCTATCATCCAAGCTGACAGGTAATGCCATTTAAACTTTCCCAGGGAGAAGAAGAGCCCAAGGCTTGGCAGTATAGCACGCACACACACACACACACACACACACACACACACACACACACACACACACAGACACACAGACACACAGACACGCAACCAGATCAGTTCAGTAAGCTTCTAAACAGATGCTTGAGAAGAGGAGAGCCGTCAGAAGGCGGCAAGTATGTCAATGTAAAGCATTGAAGTGCTTGTTACAATTCAGTATATGGCCTTGGCAAATGTTTTTCTTTCCTTATGGATACTGAATATTTATGTATGTTTTGTAGATTTCTATGAACACATTCATTAATCACAATCATGAACACCCACTGCCTTATTATCAAGAAGGTGATATGCAGAAATGGAAATGTACTTTTCAGACTGAGCATGCAGACTAAAACAATGCCTATAAAAAACTCAGTAGGTGAAAAAACTAAGATTCTTGGTTTGGTAACAGGTGACAGTATCATGATTGGGTATGCAAGGGGCGCCCTCGAAAGGCTCAGTCGTTCACTAGCAAGGATGGAGGGAGGTTCACCACTTTGTGAAAAACTGTGCGGGCAAATAGTCCAGTACGATCAAAAGATTCAGAGAAATCTGTACTTGCAAGGGGCAAGGTCAAAAACCAACACTGAATGCACTTGACCTCTGATCCCTCAGGCAGCACTGCATGGAAACCTGACATAACTGTGTAAAGGAAAACACTGCACGGGCTCTGGAACGCTGGCAAACCACTGTCTGTAAACAACAATTCATCGCTGCGTTTACAAATACACATGACGACTCTTCCAGGCCAAGCGGAAGCCATAAATCAACAACATCCAGAAATGCCACCGACTTCTCTGAGCCTGAGGTCCTCTGACATGGACGGACACAAAGTGGACAAGCGTGCTGTGGTCTGATGAGGCCAGCATCTGTGATCGTTTTAGGGTGTGTTTGTGGTAACATGCGCATCTGTGAATGCACCATTAATCCTGACAGGAAAATATCTTACTTTGAGTTACAATCTGCCATCCAGATTGTCTTTTTCAGGCACGTCCCTGCAAGAGAAGACCAAGCCACTTTGTGCATATTTTACAGGATTATTGCTTTGTAGTAAAAGAGTATGGCTAGACTGGCCTGTCTGCAATCCCGTCTCCTCTTGAAAATGTGCACCGCATTATGAGGCAAAAAATACTACAACAGAGATGCCGACTGTTGAGCAACTAAAGTCATAATCAAGCAAGAAGGGGAAAGAATTTCACTTTCAAAAGTTCAACTATTAGTATCCTCAGTTCCAAATGCTTACTGAGTGTTGTTAAGAGAAAAAGTGATGTAACATAGTGGTAACCAGGGCTCCAGACTAATTCTTTTTCCACTGGTAGCACTGGTCCCAGTGGTGCTCTGAAAATTTAACACCCCTTAAATCAACAAGCGACGCATCACATATTCTTCCATCTTCACTGTATTACTAATAAATGCCTTGGTAATAAATAGACAATTTACAGAAATAACAATGAGCTGTTTTATTTTCAAAGGGAAAGGTCACAAAGGGAAGTCGTGCTTTCAGAGAAAGTCATTAGCAGCACCTCCTGAAGCCAGAGACAAGTGTATTATGAAATCCATCAACTGATAAAAAACAGGGAACGGGGCCAACACGGGTTGGATGGATCCATGTTCAAAACGTCTCATAGGAAATGGCTGCATCATCCTCACTATGCTGCGTTTTTTAAACTGATAATCTGGTCATGGGTGTCCTGCCCACGTCCAGGCACCCTCTCACTCCATCCTCCTCTGTTTGGGGGAGAGGGGGGTGGATCGGGTCTCACAGACGAACAAAACATGTTGTGCAGCGACCACAACCATGTGTGCAGCCTGTTGAGGCGGAGGATCAGATCATCAAAAGTCGAATGTTTTCTTTTCTTTTTTATTCCAGTGGAACCAGTGGAAACGTTGCTCCTGGCCTGTTTTCATACATCATTGCACTTACTCAGAGTGCATACATTACAAATCTCCATGCATTGGCACATGTTTGTTGTACTGGCCTGAGATACTGCTACGAATGTCCCAAAGCTTATTTCTTATGATATTTGAGATTTTTTTTTTTTTTTAACAAATTCAGTTGAGTTTTCGTGTAAGAGACGTCTTCACAAAACTAGCCTTCTTGTCAGCAATAGGAATCACGGTTGCATATAACCTCTGCATGTTACCTACGATGAAGATGCCCTACAAATATTTAGTTGATAGTGGTTCGATACACCTGCGTGTAAACTGCACCAATGAAAGTGAACAATTTAACTGTAAAATTAAATCTGTTCTCCTCCTTCAATTTCTAGCATTTCTTAGAAAAAACATTGTCCAAACAGCTTCACCTGACAGGGGTAAAAAATTTCTTATTGGACGCTGATGCTGATAAGGTATCCATTAGGGAGAGCTGGTGTGAGTGTTTGTGTGTGACAAAACGGTGGCAAACATCAACAGCTTCGTGACATTATCACGCACGGCTGACAGATGTGTAACATAACAGCTCGAATCAACGCTGCCGGCGTGATTACTGCCGCCACATGATTACGATTACTGGAAGCGAAGGAAAGTTTGACGTATCTTTCTAAGTGTGTGCGCGTGTTTGTGTGGAAGTCACATGGCAGATAGAGAGAAGTGAAGGGAAGAACAGAGAGATGCCGAGAGGTTGAATGTAATTTCAAATGACTGCGTGACGAGCGCACAAAAACACAATGTTTCTGCGTTTGTCTTTTCGGCCCACGTGCATCTTAATTTAGCTTCGCACCCATGTGTATCCCCAGTTTTAAAAGAAAACCATTTCAGCTGCCCTCAGCTGAGCTTTCTTCTCCTTTTCTTCAACTCTCAGCATTCGCTCCCCCCTACTTTCAGCTCAGCTTTACAGCCCAGCCCAGACACAGCATCTCCCCAGGGGCCACAAATAGGGCCTTCTCTCCCTCTCTCTCTCTCTCTCTCACACACACACACACACACACACACACACACACACACACACACACATCTCATACCCCAGGTTTTCATCACTTTTGGGGACATTACATAGACTTGCATTAATTTCCTGGAGACTTACCCTAACCATAACCACTACTTGCCTAATCCTAACCAAGATTTATGTCCCCACAAAGTTAGTAATACATGGGCATGCACACACACACACACACACACACACACACACACACACACACACACACCTAGATGAGGTTAGGTCCTCCTGTCTAGCACTTAGAGAGACTCACTGGAGCTCCCATTCATTTCTCCTCTTTCAAGTCTTTTTCCTGTGGTCAAACTGCTTCTGTCCTTCTCTGCCATTACCTGTCAGGAGGAGCTGTTTTCTCTGTTCATCTTGCAGGAATGGAGGGCTGATGTACTGTAGGGTAGTAGAGAAAATATTTAAGAAACTGTCCTGAGTGTTTGAGTATAGCTTCGAGGGACAGAGAGGGAAAGAGTGTCTCCATCTTTACACCTAGTTGTTTTACAATCAAGGCAGCCACTGTTGTCTGTCATTTGGCTTGTTTCAGTCGTGTTGGTAAAACTTGAAACACCTGCAGTAAAACATCACGCTGTGTGTATGGAAGTATAGTCATCTTGATCATTTTTATGTCTGAACATTGATGGATTCCAATCACTTAGGTTTGGCATTTTATCATTAGCATCATAAGAAAGCACAATTAAGCTATGAATTAAAAATAATAAGAGACTGACATCATGTCAAACACTGACAATAAAATATTTTTCGGATGGGTGTGTATATAAGATATCATCACTTTGGTAGCCTTGCGTATCAACATGCCATGAGCGTGAATCTTTGAAAACAGATTATGCCTTAAGCTTTGTATGTGTCAGTTGAATTATAGTGTTTTCTACACAGGGAAGCAGCGAGGTTCAGTAAAACTGATTTGGCTGCTGGATCTTAATTAGCCAATGTGTTTGATTTGAAATGCCACAACTCATATCAGCAACTCATATCAGCAGCAGTTGTGGGTTGGTACATGCAGCTAATTATCCTCAATTAACCACTGAAAAAGACAAAAACGGGACAGAGAGACAGAAAGACAGAGATGAAAAGAGAGCTGCAGTGTCAATGCAGCGAACAATGTGAATCAAACAGGAGTGAATTACACTGTGAAACAAACAAGCAGAGCAGAGTTAACTCTTATTACAGCAACCTCTCTCATCCTTTGTTTTCGCCTCATCTGTCTATCTATACTGCATCTCTGCTGCCCTAAGAGACGTGTCACTTCCTCCTTGCAGCATTTCCTGAAATAGCACCAGTGCTCTCGCAACGCTACATCAGCATCATATCCAATAAAGCACTTTGGATACAGTACATACAGTGTATGGGATTTACTGTGCCACACTAATCTAAAATCAGTGTTGGCAACATTATTTATCTTTGGCAGCTTATGCATGCACTTCTCAGCTTAGTTCTGCTCTCTACCCATTTCCACCAGGGGCAGTTTTATTTTGGAATACAGTAAGAGAGCGCCATGTCACACGCCAGGAGCCAATCACAAATTCTCTGCCAACAGATGATACATTGTACAAAAATACAGACACTTAATATACAAGAAGGTGCAGTGTGGAGGCCCTGAAGGCTTTCCAATGTCACGGTCTCATTTGTTTACAGTACATAAAATAACATAACAAAACAGTGATGCTACATTACTGCCATTTGCATTGCATCTTGCCAGTTCCTCTGCACATACTACCTCCATCTTTCAAACCACCTCAAGGAAGATCATTTTAGGTCTTTTTCAACAAAACACAACAAAAGAGGCAGGGTCTGCTGCACATGAAGAACAGGCTTGTAAGACTGGCTTTCTGATATTGTCTCCAACTGTCTGCTAACCATCTGAAACTAAGCTTCATTATTTAGAGCCGAATCTGTCACTTTGAAGGTAGTAAAAAGGTTGAGAAACCTTTATTTCCTCATCTTTTCATCACCCTTCCCCTATATACTTTGTGCCAAATAAATGAATTCCCCTGCATTGCAGCAATCATTTATGTCACTTTTCAGAAAGAGGCAGGAGTGTGTGAGTATGTGTGTGTGTGTGTGTGTGTGTGTGTGTGTGTGTGTGTGTGTGTGTTGGGGGGGGGGGGGGGGGGGGGCTGTCCAACAGTGTTCAACACAGGCACAGAGCAGAAAAAAAGGGGCGCAGCAGAAGAAACAAAGAAAAAGCTACAGCTACCCTGCAATTATTCAGTCTCACACCAGGCTCTTAATATATTCATCTCTGAGGGAAAGAAATGAGAGGGAATGAGAAGCGGGAAGAGAAGGGGAAAGACGTGGGAAAAGAGGTGGCTTCAGGAAAGAAATAATCTCAAGTGATGCTTGGTGTGCTTTCATGACTTTATCAGCCCACACCAGTAAAGAAACCAGGCAAATACAGCTGTCATTTCTGTCAAAACAGACGTAATACAGTCAAACTGTCAGGCAACAGAGGCCGTGGCTTCCTAAACACCATTAGTGTATATCTGCAGAAAGAAAGCACAAGCACGCTCGAGTATGACACTATCAGGGCTCGAGAAAATTACCAGCTTATGGCCGAGGAAACGATGAGCTAGCGACCTGTAGACAAAGCTTGATGCGGGCTGGGTAATTGAGACAGCATATTGCTGCAGAGTAACCTTCCCAGAGACATAACCATAATATAATGTGCTGTGGAGAAATTTCTCATTTACGGCTGGGTAATAGCACTTAGGTCAGAACAATGGCCCTCCATACTTGGAAAGTGGATAGGCTTTCTCATTAATATGTATTGTGTCAGGAATGGGATCAGGATGGAATAACACGTGAATGGCCTGAAGTTTGCACACAGTCGAAACAAAGTTGGGTCGGAGAGATAAAAATACGGATAGCACAGGTGTGTTAAATAGATGTAGCACAGGTACAAATTTACGGCACTTCACTTGTAAAGATATGGGGCACGTGAAGTAAAGTGCACGTTTGGTAAAAGGACCCAGCACAGGAATGTAAGATGCTGCTGAGTGTTCGTGCCAGTGACAAAGGAACATGGCGCACAGTGTTCGTTCATGCAGAACACCGAACTTGCACTTGCATGAGTTGTCTCATCAGATGTTTCATTCATACTTTACCATCAGTGGCTCATTCAGCAGCTGCTTGGCTACCAGCTGACTACTGACACCCAATCACATTCATTCAGCTGCAGCAATTACAAGTTGTATAACCTGACGCTTGTCTCTGTTCTGTGCTGATACTGTACCTTCACGTCAACCTCATTTCTTGCTGCAGCTCCCTCCACCACCCCGGGCGTCCTCCACACTGCTGGCTTTTTGCTATTGTTGTTTTAAGTACGATTTAATGTTTATTAATGTGTTTGTTACAGTGGGATTAGTTCTAGTAGAATCCTCATTTCTGCACTGATTCTTCCAGAGCCCCCTTCAAAGAGCAGAGCCTTTTCCACAATAGTTTACTCTATAACAGATTGCTACGCACAGTCAACCCCTTCATGCAAATGTCTCTGACACTCTGAGCTCAACGTTTTGGACAAATAATATGGCAGCCATTTGGTCATTGTGGTGTACCCGCACAGCACTGAAACTGCCAACAAATGCTCTCCTTTTAAAGTCAACATCCCATGGTGTATTGACTGAGCACCTTTGCTCCCTTTTCAGCAAGTACTGTAATACTTCACGTTCAACCCTCAAAGCTGTTTAAGTGCAAACATCTATTTCTCCCCACTGTGCAGCTCCAAAAGAGCAGTTGAGGTTGTGTTCCTCTCTCAAAGACACACTGAAGAGGGTGGTGAATATTATAGTAATGTCCAGTCTAAAGTTTTTAATCCATTTAGTGTTTTTTTTTTTTTACCTGTCAGTGGATTTATACCTGAAGAATTTGGATCATAGCTTCTGCACTGGAAGACTGCGTTCAGTCCCTGTTCGAGGTGTTTTTGGTTTGGCCTTGAAATGCAATTGGCAGTATGCATTGGAAGCTGGTGAAGGATCATCATGTCACAACAATAGTGTCTCCTGCTGGTTTGCCCAGGCCAAGAGTGAAGGTAAACAGCAAAGCAGCAGCAAGCAGAGGACTTGGCAATTTCACAATATGGTATTCTGGATACGTGCTACAACTGCACTTCTGAAGGAGAAATTGTAGAGGTGGAAAAATAGATCTGTCAGAGAGATTATCATTATGTACAACTGCGCATGTACTACCCTCTGACAAGCTTTTGTACAACAAAAGGTAAAAATCTGCACGACCTTTTTCTGAGTATTTTAAACTCTTTGTTCAATACGTATGTGTTTCTATGACAAAAGCTTCCCATCACTCTCATGACTAATACAGCATAACATGACTCACCAGCTTCCTTTAACCTCATACATCTCTTCATACCTGAAACTAATCATTACAGGTACCACAACACACTTGTGTTACCACTCATCTAACCAACCCCTAATCTTATCCTCATCCTAATTTAAACCCTGTGCGGTAGTTTTTCTTACTTACCCACAAACTTGAGGATGCCCTTTTTTATGTCTCTGGGTGCAATTTGATTGAACGGTGCTTGGCTTTGCTTTGCTTTATGGATGGGGATCAAATAGCAGCTCCTCTCTAAAGAGAAATAGACCAACAAATCTTCTCCAAACCCAGAAGGCTGGCATTAAGCAGCTTTCAAGCTGCAATTAACACGTTTGTAAAATCAGTCATTTGAGTACAAAAAACCAGCTGATATCAAACCTCTGATCCACTGCATGCACAAAATGATGTGCACACAGGCACATGCTTTTGACTGAACTCAAAGCCTGGTAAAACCGTCAACTAAATTAGCTAAGATTGACATTCAGTCGTTCATTCAAACTCTACACGCAGAGCTAAAAAAGGCAACCTTGAGTTTTTGTGTGGGAAATAGCAAAATTCACCACAAGCATGCTGTAATCATGCCGTTGCTATGCTAATGCTCTAAATTACATTTAATCTTTTGTCTGAGCTAATCAGGTGATCTGGAGTTTCCACTGGACAGAGTTACCTGATCTTTTTATCACATATTCCACACAAGCCCAATAAAAGATTCCAGCACTCTGAGGTGATGGACGTGCAATGTTATACTATAATATGTAATAACTAAACTATAAAAGCGAAAATTGGCTAAATTGCCTTGATTTCCAATGTTATACTCTCTATACTTGTGAGGACAGGAAAGCACAAACACACTGACTCAAAAGAGACAGACACACACACACGCACACACTGATTCACTCCCAAGCATTTTATATTTTTGGCACTGAGTTGACAGTGTTATCCAGAGAGAATCACAAAACCATAAACCCACACACACACACACACACACACACACACACAGCGTCCATTCAAACTCCCCAGGCTATGAGTGCACTAATAAAGTGTACTCTCCGAGTGACTCTCCTGCTGCACCTAGAGCCTGCGACATGCAGAAGATTGTCATGCCAGATTTGTTCGACATGAAGCGACGGGAGAGCAACATAACTGCAGGGAACGTGTGATAGAGATGAACATCCAGTGTGAAAAAAACATGAAAGGGGACCACAGAGCGGGGGTGTCTGATGCACTCAACTGGTACCAGCTACTGCATACTGACATACTGAAATACACAGCGCATGAGCTAAATCACTTCCCACTTTCTAAGCACTTTACCTTATAATGACCAAAGATCTGTAACACCCGCAGTCATTTTCATGAGTGTAAACTCTCTGCTGGGATCCTCTTTGGGCATGACATGACACATTGCTCGAGAATCTTTTTCTGACTGATGGCATTGAAACTTCCAGATGTACATCACAGAACAGTGATGAGTTCAATGCAAGATAAACTCCCATTAGTCTCTGCCCCTGCTTGGATCCAAGCACAGCAGCACTGTGTTCTCCTCAAGGTGACTATAAGTCTTCCTTTCTAGAAATCTATATAGTCTTCTATTGACGGCATTCTCAATCAGTTAGCAATTAAACCTTCTCTCTCCCAGCTGGGACCAACCTAGACAGAGAAAGCCTTGAGTCTTTCAGCTAGAACAAACAGGGTGAGGGGACTGTCATGGGTCCTTGTTAATGTAATAAACTGCAGAGTATGAACAAGGTCCATAGGGAGGGCCTTTGATCAAGCTAACATCTCCCTCGTGTCTGATGTATTTTAATCTAGTGAAAAGAAATCTGTGTGTGTACCGTTTCATCCCTGTTTTTCATCCGAGTCTGTTGTGAGTAATGCAACCTCTAGAAATCTCATTCTCTTTCTTAATCACAGATACACACACAAACACATACAAGCTCCACTCCATTTCCACCTCTTTCCTCCTCCTCCTCTACTCTCTAATTTTCACTATTGAGCCCCTACCTCTCCATCTCCGGCTCATAGCTCTTGATGAGTTTGTGAGTCACTGAGGAGAGAAGGGGATTTCAGAGAAAACCCAGCACTCTGAACCTCCAGTGGAAGCTGATAATCCACAGAAGCGAGAGGTGGCGATGAATTTCAGCTAATACCCAAACAATTGCTATCAGCGCAACTCCCACTAAGGTGACAAAGCCCTACACAAATTTGGCTGTTATTGTGTGCAAACAGCAAGCTGATAGCTGTGTAAAAATGACTGAGACACAATGCAAGATGAAAGCCTACGAATTTGATTTAAATGCAGAAAAGCAACTTGTCTACTTGTGTTCCTGATGGCCTCGCTGTCAACACAGCATGGATTAGCCTTACACGACAGCTGCTGAGTCAGTCATCCTCAACTCAAAGCCCTGTTAGACAATGACATCTAAACACAGTGAAACATGCACATTTTGAGAGAATCCAGTTGGACAGCAGTGACTGTCAGCTGTCTTCTTTAGGTCAGAATGCCATCTGTATATTAAAATCCCTACATTCAGTCATCGTTATGACGCCAGTCTTTTTAAGAACAGCATCTGGCCTATTTTTACGATGAAGCATTTCCTTTTTAGAGGTCATGTTTGAGAGAGAGCTAAAGGCAATGGACAAGACAAAACAGCTTTTGACAGTTTGTTGTGTCAAGTAAAACTCTGAGTAAAATGACTCTGTTTTAACTTGGGAAAAAGGCTTTTCCAGTAGAGCAATAAGCTCACACAGCATAATGTATGACAATCTTTCCACATTGGACCACAAATGAAACTGCTCCTGGGGCTGCAAAATTTTAGGAAAACATATTATTGAGACGGTTCTGATCAATATTGTGATGCTATTTAAGTTGTGATTATTCACTAGAAATTCAGCTACAAGCTTCTATTTGTGGTCAACATAAGATTTAATAAGAATCTGATGGTTTTTAAACCTGTCAGTTGAAGAAAAACCGAACTTTTAAATAAAGTTGCACAGTGAACATCTGACTATTTTCAGGTCACATTTAATAAACCTCTGCAGAAGTGTATTTGACATTTAATAGTCAGATTTAATCTTAAAGCTCAAAAGTGGTATTATTTTTGATTGACACTGCAAAATGGATCAAGCTGCTTAATCAGTATTTTGATATTCAACTGGTGGACCTAAATACTCCTGCTGACAGCACTGCACTGCAGCTGCTTCAGCTAACGATGTTAGCCTCACAGACTGACAGAGCAGGCTGCTTCACAGCCTCAAATCTTACAGGTTTCAATTCAGAGCTTTTAAAGTGATAAGCTCACAATAATATGATGTGCTAAAAATGTAACCTGGATATTCAGACAACTCAGCTGTCTGTCAAACTACTGCCAAGCGACCTGCTTAACCTGACGCCTTACACCTAAGCCATGCCTGCATGCAGCTGCCAGTAGTTCCTCATATGACACTGATTGGTCCAAACCACTGCGGTTCAGCCACATGTGCACAACTTGAAGCATGGCTAAGTGGCTTCTCGTCTTGCGTGATCTCAGTTGACCTCATGATCTTGCAAATCAAGCTGCCTTGCAAGCTGCCTGCTAGCTGCCGCTCTGAAACTGACATCAAGCCATCACCTGTTTCTGTCATGGAGAGACGGATGCTGTTGGTGATGAGAAAAAAAAAAAAAACATGCAGCCCACTCCTCATTTCTTTCAGTGGTGTTTCTGCTTGCGCAAAACCATCTTTGGCAAAGTGTTAATTGTACAGACACTGGCATGCTGGGAGAGAAAGCACACACAGCCAAGAATTTGTTGTTTGCCCAACTCACAGAACTAACATTCATTTTCTCCAGCTTAATGAATATACCAGCAGCAGATGCCATTGGAGGCAGTGAAATCATCTATTCCCAGCTTAAACTTTTACTTGATTATGTAAATTGTAATTAAAATGATGGCTCTTGGATTTTAAAATTGCACTCTTTCAAACACGATTTCAATGCAAAAACAATGAACTGTTCAGGCCAACCTGCTCCCAAACCAGAAATCCAAAATTTCCTGGTAGCTGTCAAATGATCACAAACATGGTTACGATAAAGCCTCATTCTGGTCATAGAAAAAATGTCTTCTGGCCAAATAAAAACAAAGTAACCACAAAATAAAGTAGCCCTGCTTTGCTGGTCTGTGTGACAAGACCAGAGCCTGAGAATTTGGAGAAAATTCTTAATTTGGCAACAATGCATAGTTTCACACGGAAGGTCTGCCAGAAATGACATGTATTTAATGAGACACGGGAGTGGTGTGTGTCGCTGTGTGTGTGTGTGTGTGTGTGTGTGTGTGTGTGTGTGTGTGCTGCTCTGCAGGTGGTGAGTGGAAGCTTAATGAAAGGGCCAGTTGTTTTTTTGCGGGGCTGATTTGCAGAGAGCAGATGGATCGGTCTCTCAGTCTCTCTGGTCTCAATCTTGTCCCACATTGCTGCTGTCGCCCCATTTAACAGCCGATTTCCTGCCAGCTCATCACAAACACACATAAACACACACACGTACAGACTCAAATGGAGAAGGCAGCACAAACAGTGTGAGGTGGGAGACCGCGGATCCACGCACAAAGGGAGAAAAGAGGGTGAAGCTGTGCAGCACACACATAAACAAATGTACCCAGGCAGGCGCACTGTAAATGACAGAGATACAGCATCTTTTGTGCATGGACGAGCACAAAAGTATTTACCTACTGTACATAAAGGGACACACACACACACACACACACACACACACACACACACACACACACGCATTTAGAGACGCACACACACAAAGTGAACTCCGATGGGGAACCACAGTTGGATACTATACAGTTTTTAATGAGCTTGCTCCAGATGTCCCAGGCAGCAACACACGAGCAGCTGATTAATCAAGTACGTTTTACTAAGAAACACTGACGCATACACACTAATCTTAATTTATCACACAAAGGCAGTGATCTCAATTTATCACAAAAACAGTAAATCTCATATGACCATCACCCTGCCCCATTATCTCTCTCTCTCTCTCACACACACACACACACACACACACACACACACACAGCAGTTGATTTTTAATATGCCTCTGCATCTGTCCATCCAGTTAAGTCCACGATATTCTGCTTCTGTTTCCCCTGCTTCCTCGTTTTCTCTGACGGATTACAGCATAAACCGTATACTCACCAACACCTGACTCATTCACACTTAAAGTAGCACTCGCTCCGTCTTTCAGTTGCTCGCGCGCCCACGCAAACTGACACACGGCGTGCTTCAACTGCCGTTGTGCCCACACACATGTGGAAGCAGCCCTCGGAACGCGGGATTGCTGATTTTAACTCTGGCAGTAGTGAGAAGTGGTTGGCCTCCACAAAATGACCTCTGACTTTCAATCTCGGCACCCCGTAC
Organism: Chaetodon auriga; assembly: GCF_051107435.1. Taxonomy (NCBI): domain Eukaryota; kingdom Metazoa; phylum Chordata; class Actinopteri; order Chaetodontiformes; family Chaetodontidae; genus Chaetodon; species Chaetodon auriga. Next base: position 5,423,242 of record NC_135077.1, on the reverse strand, counting down.
GGCAGGAGATTACAATGGCGCTCTTTTTTTTTTTTTTTTTCCTGCCTTGCCCCCAGCGGTCAGCTTTCACTGCAGGTCACGTGATAGCGCCAGTCGACCGACGTGTTAATGATACTTCACTGGTGAGATATGGTTTTGCCGGATGCAGGCTTCAGTGTGCAAGCAACACTGGCAAGCAATGTGCAGCCTTATGGAAATTCATGGATGTCAGAGTCATTATTTACAGTATTTGTTTGCAGACAAAGGATCACACTGAGATGTGACACTCTTCACTTGCTCTTATATATCTGAATGTATTTTGATAGATTAGCACTAAACGCAGTCATTGTAACTGAACATCAGAAGCAAAGCCACGCCTCGCCCTACTTCACTGTGTCTACCTATATAGGTGGTTGTGTCTAACCCCATTCTCTCCCGTTTGTCTCAGTTCTCTCAGCTCTCCCTCCCACAGCCTGTTCCTCCTTCCCTCTCAGTACAGGAACCACAGGGGTACGCTGAAGCCAAGGCTCATCGAGGCGAGTCCCCACCAAACATGGTTATGATAAAGCCTAATTCTGGCTGTGGAAAATGTTCAGAGATCACAGTTTATTAGCAAAATGAGATGTCTAGACAATTTTTTTAAAAAAAGCACAGATGAAGTAACCAAAGAATAAAGTAGCTCTGCTTTACTGGATTCTGTGAACAGACCAGAACCCGAAGATTTGGAGGAAATTCTTAACTTGGTGTTCCTCACTGATCTCCATTTGACCCTCCGTTCATCCCTTTACACCTGATCCTTGTTCAACCCTTCATGACCCTACCTGCCATTCCAAAAAACTAATTAGTATATAGTATAATTTCTGTCGTTTTGGTTTGTGAAGATTTGTTTTGTGCTCATCCGTAGCTAATGTTGTCTGCACTCAACTCAACCACTGACTCACGACTGAAATTCAGTGCGTCATCGTACGATACTTCCCACTTGTGGTTACAACGAAAGTTAAATAGACTTGCTTTAATGGACTTCCCTATAGTGGCGAGTCTTACAGCGAATCCTGAGGGAGTTCAGGGGAGCTGTAAAAAGCATTTTAGGCTGGATTGCTCAGCGTTCCTCTAAAGTCATCAGAGGTAGTGCATGAAAAAAACAAGAGCGATTTTTGCTGTCAGTCTATAAACATTAAGTGGATTAATTCTGTCGTAAATTATGCATAGCTGTAAAGTACTGTCAGCTAAGTAAATAACATTTCAGCAAACATATATATTCACATGTATTTTCATATACCTGCATGTCTCCCTCTCACACACACACACACACACACACACACTATATATATATATACCGTTTGTGTCAAAGAGAGAAGAAGGCCGCCCATCAGCGCGGTGCATCACAGATGTAATATTAGCCACCCACCCTGCTGTCACTGCCTCGGATCAGACCAATAACTTCCAAGCCACTGGTTGGCCTCTCTGTCTCACGTCTAAACCTTCCCCCGCACATCAGTCCTCTTTTACAAGCACGTTGATTTATCTCTCGCCACTTGAGAGCAAATAAAGAAAGAGCGGCTTTTCTACTGAAGGTTATATGAATGAAATTCACTGGTCACGCTGGTTCTGCAATGGAATTTACATTTACTTTATGATTTCTTTGCCTCATAGCAATATACCAGGACATTTTATGTTTCCAGTGGCAGGTGGTGCGGCTTTGACGAAGTGCCACATGGCAGTGAAGCACCGGCAGGACCGTGGAGAGTTACAGCACAGCAATATGCAGTGACATCACGGCATTTCAACTCACTGAGGGAACTGTTTACACACAAACACACGCACACACATGCACTCAGACACACTCTCTGCACATGTCAGTACCTTCTGTGCGGATGGTGAAGGGGGAGTCCCCCAGTCTCTTGGCTGAGAACTGCCCCCCCAGAGAGGTCATTAGAAAGCACAGGCTGAAGAAGCCTATTCCCACCACGAATATCCTGCAACACAGGGGGAGGAGAGAGGGAACAGATGAAACGGCAGCTGAGATAGACAGACATATTTATAGGGAAGGGCAGGTAAATAGATGTTTTGGGTGAGTAGTTGGGAAATATGAAGATGAGGAGGGTGGATGGTGAGGTGGTTGAGTGGATGAAGAGGGAGACTTGCAGCTTGAAAAACAAAAAGGAAGAATGTCCGAAGACAAACAGCTCGACAATTACAGAAGACAGGATCGCGCCCCACAATGATCGACAGTGAGGAGAAAAAGCGGGAGAGCGAGGCAAAACGTGGAGGAGGGCAGAGGAGAGGAGAGGAGGAGGGACAGTGAAGACACAGCAGAGAGCACTTCCAGGAGGCAGAGCATAAATAAAGCAACGGCCACACGCAGAAAAGTAGAAACTTGAAGCCAAAGGGCACCTGAAACATTTTAGTGTTTCGATGTTATCGGCTGGCGTGCATCTAGGACGACTGACAAAATAAGGGTGAGCAGTTTGTCCCTAAGTGCAGGCAAAATGGATGTGATGATTTATGTAATATCAAAGGCACGCAGAGGGGATGGAAAGAAAAAGGCAAGAAGAGGACGGACGGCCAAAACTTTCAGGCTTTTAAGGTGAGAAGAAGAGTGTAAACATAGCTAAAACTTCCAGTGGAGGCACACAAACTGGTCTCACTCTTGCCCCTGACTGAGCCACACTAAATTAGGTCAACGACAATAAGCTCTGCAACACAGTCACAGTTCAGTGAGTTACTCTGTACTGTGTCACCCTCAGTTATCAAATATGTTTGCATTCCAAGGCCTGTTCTCTGGTCTCTGCTTTGTCGTATATAACATGTCATCAAAGGATGGATTATTGGTTGCTGCGGTAGTTTCTCCTCTCCACACTGACCCTGAAAAGATCCTTTTCTAATGCAGTTCATAACGTGTGTGTCGCTTTAACTTCAGCGGCCCGACTTCAGCGGCCAAGTCAAGTGGGTATCTTCACGGCAAGGCAGGACAGGAGGAATGATTTCAGCCAAAAATCACTCCTTCTATATACATACAGGGATATGAGTATCGTTTTAAGATAGACTTGGACAAATGTGGACCTAGTCTTTAAACCGGCGCTTATATTGTAAAATGCGTGAGGATGTGGGCTCTGATCTGTAGTGCAGAGCTGAGCTTTGAAACGTAAACTTCTGCTATACCCCGCTTTGTGCAACAGATCTGATATTTGAAACATCACCGTACCTCAGAAGGGAGAATAAAATGAGACTCCGTGTGGGTTCCCTCTTGTTCGACAGCCATGAGAGAGTCAGATCTTTGACTTAAAAGAGTTGAAAATCAGGTCTTTTGTATCTGTGTAAATCCTGCCCTAGTTAAGCTATTCTCTTCAGTGTATGGATCAAAGGTTATCTTATGATGCCAAGGCTTACACCAGGGAGGAAAAGCTGTCTGTGAAGCTCATCCGCTGGACAAAATACCAGTCAGCCTGCATGACTAACAAGTCGAGTCCCACTTTAAAAATGCGTGCTGCTCGGCTGCTAAACCCCAACGAGAGAAAATTCTTCGAAGATTATATGGAAGCAGTGCAGAACAAAGACAGATTTATGTGACAATGAATGAACACTCCAGTACTTATGCTACATATTTGAAGAGCTGATGCCATTTTCCCAAATGCCCTCTTCATGTGCATTTGTACGGCTAAACGCACGTCATTTTTCACAAATATACGGGGCTCCAACAATCATATACAGCAGATGAGGAATGCATCAAAAGTGGTGATCGTAATATCATAAAATAGCCTGAAGAAAAGGGGCTTATGTGGTATAATTATCATAATTCACATGAAATTCATAGCCTAGCCAACCTTGCACAGGGAACCTTTAAACTTTTAACTTCTGCATCAGAGGTTGAAAAACTGAATGTTAACATAACAAAGGGATGAATTATTCATAAGTATTGCTTTCTCTTCAAAGCCAGGCAAGAGCTGTTTGCTTGAATGCATGGCCCACTGCGAAATCTGACAGCACTTTCTGGAACGGTACAGTAAGGAGCTCCGGTCACGCAAAGTTCTGAACCCAACCTCTTAATATGGATGAGGCTGTAAGAAATGAGTTCCTATCAACAGCGAGTAAGAATGGCCACTTAAAAGGACATTTGTTGAAGTGATCTGATTGACCCGAAGGGATCACGATGATGTCGAATAATCTGTTAAGTATAGAGCTTGGTGGTTTGGCAAGCTCCCAGGGTGACTATAGAGCCAAGACAGAGCCAATGTGTCTTGTCCTGAGTTGTAATACGCTGCCTTCAAGGACAGGCGGTGGGATGTGGCTCTTTAGGAGTACAACACAAGAACATATTGGCAGTGAATAATCAACATCGAGGCTCTAATCTAATGGGCTGCATCAAAAAGTAAAGCATCTATGCCATTCATTACAGTTAAATTGGCCATTTATCCTCATTTTCCATACATTTTGTGAGCAAAGTGGTGAGATGCCATTCTGAGTTGGGTCTAATGAATTACTGTACTGATTACATTCGTAACAAGGCAAACTGTAATTTGTGTTTGAATACGTGCTGAAATTAGACTCCCCAATTCTGATTATCAACTTCATTTGCTGGTGGTGGAAGCAGATTATTAGACAACACTTTAATGCGATGATGACTGTGATCAGCAGGGTTAGAGTCAGCCTATCAACGGGCACTCCTGCATGTCGCATGTCTTCACTGATTTACGCTGAAAGCATGCGGAAATTATCATCATGCTGTATTTAAATTAAAGTCTGAGCTTCTCAGGAGCTGCCACATGCTCGCTCGCGATCATTCCTCATTTACCTATCTGTCTCTCCCAGGATACTGTAATATTATTAAATAATAAAATATTACCCCCATCTGTTCCAGGCATATTGCAGAATTAATTAGAATTGCTCAATCATTGTCAGAGAACCACAGAGCAGCAATACGTTGATTGATATGAATCCCAGTCCCATACAATCATTGCGATCAAGGGATTATTCGTCATGCATATGGCGCCATGATCTGGAGGTACGTATGCCTGCTTGGATTATGCACTCATCATGCTATCATCTGGCCAGCAAGCCAAGTAACTAGGTGGAAAGTGACAATCAGAATAGCTGAACTCAGGGCTCATCCTCAGTGCGCCACATTATTAGAGTAAGGCAAAATAAAGAGGCCCAAAGACGAGACAAGAGAAAAGGGTTACACAGAGGACATGAAGCAAAATTAGCTGATTTTACAGTTAACCGATATGTTTTCTAATCCACTTTATCTATTCTTCTCTCTCTGTGACCAAAGGATTAATAATCCTGTGTGCGTTTATGTGCGTGCAGGACGGGGGAGAAGGTGGCAATGCTCGTAAGCAACACCGAGACCGATGGAAAAAGAAGAGAGGGAAATAAAGGAAAATATTCAGCTGGCGTGGGTGAGTGGAGGTTGGCCCGATGCTGTCCTAGGGTGATCGTTTCCTCTTATCATTGAGCCGTTTTCCAAAGTGGCGTTAGGTGGGTGATATGAGAGGATTAGGCCTCAGTCTTGCCTGACGAGTCTTTAATTAACAGGCTTAAAGTAAATGCTCTGCTCCCTATAATTGGATCAGAAGGAGAGATCTGCTATCAGCTAATTGGCTTCCTCACACATATAGACTTATCAGATTTTGCCTCTAGGTAGACGATTTTGAAGCGAGGGGAGCTCTGCCAGGCGTGGAGGAGCTGTGCTGTAGATGCTCGTTGTTGTGTTTTTCAAGAAACTTTTCCTGGCACCTGCGCTGGCCTGAATTCTGGAAAACATTCAGATCTTGTGGGGCTTCACGCGCAGATGATGGTTCTGAAATTTCACATTAACTACAGTGTGACAAGCAGCAATTTTGGTTATCAACACTTTTCTGCTGTAGTTCTGGGCAACTGATCAGACGTGCCAATTAATATTCCTGTTGCCCAATAGTGAGGGTGTAATTGCTATCGTCATAGCCCAAAAATCTGTCTGCTGGGGCCGTCCAAGATAAGTATTCACAGCTGCTCGAGTTAAAGTCTGGCCGGGGCACTTTCCATCTTCCATGTCAAAACAATCAAATAAAGGCAAAAAGTCTTTTTCTGAGATTCACAGTTGATTAGTTGTCAACTATTAAATTAAGCAGCAACTATTTTGACAATCGATTAAACAGACAAAGTCATTTTTTAAGTCCAAAAGTCCAAAATTCTCTGATTCCAGCTTCTTAAATGTGAATATTTCCTGGTTCTTAACCCCTTTATGACAGTAGACTGAATATCTTCGGGTTGAGGACAAAACAAGACATTTAAGGACGTCATCCTTGGCTTGATCGACATTTTTCACCATTTTCTGACCTTTGACCGAGAAAACAATGGACAGATTACTCGATAATGTAACTAACCCTGAGTTAAAACCAACGTCCAGGCTAGAGACCTGTCTTGATTTTCAACACCTGCATCACCTGTGATGAGCTCCCACCGTCTGCCCTGTCGAGGCCGGCGTAGCATCGTCACAAAGGTCATTAACCGAGTGTGTTTGAATAAATCTTTTCATTTATTCATTTGTTCTGGAAAATCTAACAAGACTAGCAGGTGGAAAGCAGGGAATAAAGAGCGAATGGTGGCATCCACTGGAGGAGACCCTCTGGCTTTTTGTACCACTGAACTCTCAGAATTAAGAGGAGAGAAATTCATTGAAGGATTTGAAACCTGCCGTTATTCTACACCGATGGGGGCAAATCAGATAAAGCAGACTGAAGCAGCGTGGCTAAATGGACTGTAAAGCATCATCCGTTTAAGTGGTTAACGTGTTTCCCCCCTCGTATCTCCACAAACAGCCCAGCCACACAGTGATAATGGAGCCATCCATGCAGTAAGAAACTAAGTTAGCGCTCGGCTGACTGGTAGTACTGGTTTACAGAAGGCTCCTCCATGATTTATCGCTGCATGTTGTCCTTTCATCCATGTGGATCTAAATCGAATTCACGTAGTAGAGAAACATCTGCCGTGTGTGTGTGTGTGTGTGTGTGTGTGTGTTTAGGTGAGTAGTGACACACATACACACACCTCAGCTACACGTAATACACACAGAGCCATAGACGGGATATTTGTCAGGTTTGTACAACTCAGAAGCAGATCTTTATGCTCAGTTTTGGGACATCTGTGTGATGAGATGTTCGCTAAACGTGTAGCTGAGAGACAAAACAGTCACATTTGAACGGATGCTAACAACCACAATGCTGGAGGCTAAAGGGAAACTGGGGACAGAAAAGCGTCGCCAGCTTCTTGTCTCTTACCTGAACGGTTTGAACGTCACTAGACATCTTCTGACCATTATTTTACCGTCGGTGCTGCCAGCAATCATTTTCCAAAACGAGCGACCCCTGACATCGTTGCTAACCTCCCAACCTGGAACTTGAGGTGACCAAACATTTTATCTGCGTCCCATCCAGCAGCGCTGCAGTCGGTTATTTTAAAAGAACACGGCACCCATAAGTGCTGCTTTATCCCTCCGGATGAAATGGGACAAAGTTTCATTCAGCAAGTCTCCTTTCCTGTGTGGGAAAATGTCATTTAACGCGTTATTCCGTCGTCAGGCAAACACTCTGAATCTGGGGTGAAGTCGCCGCCGGTCGTGTCGACCGTTGGAGTCATATCCGATGTGAGTTCTTTACAAAAAAAAATGGCGTTGTTGTCAAACATGTGGGTTAAAGTGTGTGTCGTTTGAAATCTACGTTTTCTCGGGGAGAGGAGAGCGAGCTTCATGGACGGTTTTAACTTCGCAGCGGAGCCAGCGCGAGTGTGGCAAGTCGGCCGTGTTGACTCGTACTCGTTCACTTCTCGACTGGCAAGTTATCATCAGCGGAGTATTGAACGTCCGGTTGATCTTTTCAAAATAATAGCCCTGCTGATGAGCGCCCGTTCTAATAACGGCAAGCGGCACCGGTAAAAAAAAAAAAAAATCGTGTCAAAATTTTTGTTTCTAAAATCCAAAATCATTAATTCTACCTCAGAGGACTGTATAAATAAAAGGTTCCACCTGCTACACCCTACACTCCAGAAAAAAAAGAAATAAAGAAATGTAACAGAGGGAAAAATCCTAAAGGATTTTCCTAAATGGTGACATTTTTTGTTGTTTGTTTTGTGACGTTTCATAAATCATTTCATGAAACACATAAGACTATTTTAATCTTATAGTTATTTATAATATAAGGACAGTGTTCAATGGGGACAAGTCCAAAATGTGCTGTTGTGAGATAAAAAGGGTGTAAATTCTCTCTGTGTCTGCAGCCTGGTGATCCTTTGGGTGGGATCTTTTTGTTTTGCTTGATGTTTTTGCACTGAAAACAGGCTTATAAACAAATCATTCTGCAAAGCAGGTCTAAAGAGGCCCATTTAAAGGTTTTTTTTAATCGGTTTCAGTGGTACAGTTACCACAGAGGCTATGGGCTAAAGCACCAAAACCACTATTTAGCGCGTATATATTTTGTGCTTTTATTTGGGGGATAAATTCTCATACTTTCCTGTCTCGTCGTGGCTTCCTCTGGCTGACTTGACGCTGGTCCAGCGGCACAGTGAAGGACAGATTTAGATGCTCCAGGGCCGCCGCACCCGCATTCATCTCTGTATGGCGCCATCTACGGCTTTTAAGTAGTGACACTAGAAGCACTCAAGTATAATTCAAAACCTCAACTTTCCCTGACCCTGCCTCAGCACGAGACAGGCATTTATCCGTTTACTATAGCCTATTTTCTTCCATGCAGCCTATCAAAGGACCATCTCTTTATGAGGCTCTGAACTGTTGTCACCGTCTCCTTCGATGGCGAGGAGTCTTTGGTTTGGTTCCACTACGTCTCTGGAAGTGGACTGAGTGTTTCATGATTTTTGAGACACTTGCTTTGGCACATTAGGAGCTATAGGTAAATTTAGTGGTGCCAAACAGTGGGAATATGTGGGATGCCCCGTGTTGAGCATGACAGTTTCAGGACCACGGACAACGAATATGAGCAGGATGCAACAGCGGCACCCAGCGGCAGGTACCGTTACAGCAGCAGCGCCTGTTAGGAGGAGGAGGAGGAGGAGAGGAGGAGGAGGAGGAGGAGGAGGAGGAGGAGTACTGTCTAGTATAAATCTAAATTTACAGGTAAGGATGTAGTACTGATACCCACATTAAAACAATGAAGATAATAAGCACTTCTTTCTTAATATAATCACAACCACGCAATTTACAGTACTACACAGAATTAGCTCAAACAAATGTGGAGGGACTTGAGTTACAACTTCAAGTCTTATTTGTTCATTTCAGTGATTTGCAGTCAGTTGTAGTCGTGGCACAGATTATACAGTCTATGTGGTCAGTGGAGCGTTGGAGCAGAAATGGAGGCAGAAGGGGGAGATCTGCAGGGGACCAGACTGAAGATGACAGTGAAATCTCACACTCTCTTCATGCATCACTTGCCCTGGTACATGTGGATTTGACTGACAGCCCACCGCCCACGCAGGCTGTCCCTCTCTGCGGGTTGTGGGAATAGTTCTGCTCTATCAGCGGGAATCCACTGGGCAAACATAGGATTTTTACACCTTTTATTTGTGTGTGTGTTTGTTTGTGTGTGTGTGGCATGCATTTTAGTTCACACACACACACACACACACACACACACACACACACACACACACACACACACACAGGAATAGTCATGCATATGCGCATACTGTAGTAGAAATAGCAGAAGTTTAAGAAGCACTCTGTCAAACACAGAGAAGAATACCCATAGGTACGAGGCTGCACGTTGCTTCATATATAAATAAAGACATTATCCCTGACTGCTTTTATTAGATTATTTAGGAATGTTGCACTATATGTAGGAAAGGTGCATGGCTGCACACTGCAGCTCTTGCCATTTTTGTGGTTAGAACTGAAGAGGTATTAAGTCGAGTTCTGGGGTGGGAGAAAGTGTCACAGGCCCTGTCACAGCTATGATATGCAGCTTTTTGCTTAGTCCTCCTTCCCTTCAGCTGGTTACGTTCCCTCCACAGCACTTGTCCCTATTCTTAATGAGCTGTCTACCTGAAAGAGCATCTCGCCCTCGGCTGAGCTAACCAGCGTCTGGAAAGCAACCACAGGCACAGAGGAAGCAGGCGATCTGTAATAAAAACTAAAGGCAGGCCTGATGCACCGTGTTTATTGTTGCTGCGCATTTGGTATTGTTCTATTTTCTTTTTGTTTGGCTTTGTTGTTGTTGATGTTTATACATGTAGCTCCCATCTAACTCATTAGCCTCAGCAAATGATAAATACCCTAAAATGTACTCATGATTGCAGCCAGTTTGAAGCTAGGGGATTAATGCACATCTACCATGTGTAATTTATCCTGTTTATATATTGTTATATTTTCTTACAAACCTTTCATATTGTAGCTTTACATTATAACATAGTCGTGCATCAAAGAAAGTTTCAGATGTGTGATGATTGTAACTAAACAAATCAATTTTTGTATGGATGCTTTGTGATCTGTCGGCTGGTCAACATAGCATTCTGGCAAATGTGCTTAAAAAAAGACCCATCAAAATGTCTTTCAGGAGGAATCCAACATGGGACATAAAGACCCTTCTGACCACATGAGATGGTAGGAGCCCATGAACGGTCACAGTTCCTCTGTCCTGTGTCACAATGTTTTCCAAATGTAATCAAGTGATATCCAGACAGAAAAAATAAATACTGCAGCAGTCATTTTTCAACTTAAAATGTGAAAATTCAATCATTCAAAAATATGATATTGGAATCAAATAAAAAACATTCAGGAAAACCAACAAATCTCAGACACTGAGGTAAACAAACACAGCAAAGTGCACTTAAAGCCTCTAAGACGCTAAGACAAACACTCACAAAGAGACACGCAGCAAGAAGAATAAAGATGAAGACGCGATGTTTCTTATCGTGTTTTTACATATTTCCTCAGAGGAACGATGACCAAACGAGAAGGGGAGCGCTGCCCATCGATCTAACAGACAGGGACAAAGAGAGGAGAGCATATGCGGACATTTGTTTCGGCTATTTCACAAGAACTTCTTTTATCTGCCACGCAAAGTTGTTATCAGATTTCACCTGAAACAAAGTCTGTTACCAAGGGTGAATAATGGACCTTGGAAAAAACAGGATCGCACAGGGTGTGACTTTGCTGCTGCTCACAGTTAACTGTGTGGACGAGCGACAGTTGAGTCAGGGCAAACCAAGTAAATGGAAATGCTTTTAATTAAATTGTGAAGACATTATGCTTATGTGGTGCGAACATAAATCTTCAGACTGGATCATAATCATCATTCTATGCATCCTGTTCACTTAAATTACCTATCATCTATTCACTTTGTTGTTTGCTTGTTTGCACACACATACACATAGACGGATTAATGCTGCGGGCCGACGACACATCTGGCATCCTCATTCTTCAGCACTGTTTTCAAGAGGGGACACAGTCTGAACAAACGTGTTGTGGATGGATGATTGGTGCTGATAATCTCGTGGTATGTGAGGGTTAAGGAGCGCTTTTGCTTGCAAATGTCAATGCGCAGCCCACAGGATTATCTCAAGCATGTTTGATTTTCATGCTATCTAAACAAATCTGAATAGAGGGAGCAATTCAGAGCTGAGAATTAGATAATGGCACATCACAATGAGCAGGGGAACAAATCATAACAATTTGATGGGCGATTATACAACTAATCAATGCCTAACGGACTTATGTGTGATGAAGTTGCCCTCAGTTAATCTCAATCAGTCTACTAGTGTCATTTGCAAATACGCTCTCGGCTTGGAAGGAAATAGATGAAGTTAAATGCTTCCTCCAGAAAAATAATAACATTTTCGTGGCTGTTTCTCGTGCTGGTCAAATATGAATGACAAATTGATCCCACTAATTGAGTATGTGTCTGAAAAGCATCTTTTCGTTAATGCTGGCAATCTCTAAATGGTGGTGTAACAGACTGTATGTGTCTGATAATCCTGTTTTTGAGCCCACGGAGAAGCGATTTATCGGGACAGCAGCATAAATTGATTTTCTGTGTCTGAGGCCAGCAAAAGTCAAAGCCACTTCCCCCTTTCTAAACTCATCTCATCAGAACAAAGTGTAAGAGGAGGCAGCTAAACAAAACGCGATTCTAATCGAGTGATTTATGCAAGTCATTATAAAGGTAAGTTACCATCACAGAGGAGTTGAGATGAGGACAACAGACTGAGATCAAACTCTAAACTCCGATCACGTAGACAAACCGCATATCAGTGTCACGCACCCGTGGCCGCTTATCTGATTTAGATAAAGAAAGAAGTGGGGGAAAAAAAAAGGGAAACGACGTTCCTGTTGCACTTCTTAAGATATGCTAAAAATCGGACAACACCCAGACAGGAAGATACATCAAGAGAAGGCATTAAGGGACTTTAACAAACATATTAATGCAAGTATAGGGGACGTCCCCAGTCTGAAGGAGTAAATCCACTGAATCACATGAGAGGAAGATATGGGTTTACATTTCTAAGCCTATTAGACTTCTGGTCACAACCAAGTAAGTAACAGTCAAGTAACTGCTGCGAGGCCAAAGAACAAAATCCATTAAAGAATCAAACAGCAGAGCAGTGCAGCAGCAGCTTTCTGCCCTCAGTTATTCACTTCAGATTTTAAACTGGTAGCATATTTATAGTAGATTTTATTTACCATTCAGTGATTCAGCTGAAGGATAGGGTGAGCTTTTTCACTTGCCACAGGTGTTTTGGGTGGTCATGGCTGCTGTTTGTCCTCTCCATACTGGTGATACCCTGAAGTGACACCTTAGCTGACAAAGTAAAGTCCTTCTGTGTTTCATACTTTTCAGTATGAAATACTCTTGGTGTTTCCCTGCTGAGCTGTGGCGGAAGGGATACGTCCTGGTGCTCACATGTGCTGCGACACGATGAAGACGCTGACATGACACTGCTGGAATGCTTATTTATGACAAACTGAAAACATTTCATCTGATCTTTTGCAGGGAACTTCTTTTCTTAGCTCACTTTTACTCCTTAAGCTATACTGTTAGTTTACTCTCATCCTTTTCAGCTGCAGCCGGCTGCTCTTTTGTGTGAAAAGGCTCTTAAACCCCAGCGGTACACTACCTGCCCAGCACACACAGTGCACAGTAAAGTCAGCGAGTAGCTGGTGGACACAGTGGAGACACTTAGCAGTCACAGAGCCAGATATTTGGCTCAGGAAAAGACCAAAAACAGAGCTTAAAGGAGGCTGAATATTGGACTTAAAAACATCTGGTGGTTGGAAACTGACTAAATAGGCAACTGTTTGCTAATATATCAGATTAGATTTACAGGTGATAATACATCAGAGTTGTATTTGCAGCTTGTTTCCACTCAAGTGAAAGAGGAAAATCAGCTATTGTAGGTTTAAAGATCATGAACATGTTCCAGAAGTTTCTAAATGTACATCAGGCTACATTCTGTTTGTTATAAGTTGCAAAAAGAACTCCAGGCTTGTCTTGCTCAAAGCCTTTCTTCTGGTCTGCCTACAACACAAACCCTTTACCCTTCAGCGGGATAGATGTCTGTGCTATCACAGGTTACATTTCTGCCACAGGACTGATCTTAAAAGAAGGGGAAATTAGAACAGGCATTGAACTGAGCCCCTCTTTGTTAATTCAGATCCACTCAGTTGTTGTCTGAGACTCGCTCCTTCCATCCCGCCCTCCCTGAACTCCAAAACAAAGACGGGCTAATTGGGAGTCGAGTCGGTCAGAAAGAATCAAACAAAAAACAATCCATTACCTCTGAACTGTAATTGAAAACAGAGCCTGGGCTTAATTACTAATCATCAGTCATGCCTTTCCCCTCCGGCTACCTGTTTGCTTTATCGTTTTTCATTCCAGCAACTTTTTTTTTAATATACCGATTACAAAAAGTCCCTCTGGATGGGACGGAATCAAAGTGTTGAAAGGAGAGATGAAGACAAAACGGTTCAGACCATTGGAAGAATGACAGAAATCGATGGACGAATAGAGAACAGACATGAGGAGAGAACATAACAATAAGGGAGATTGATTTATCCGTAATGAATGAGGGAAATGGCCTGGTGGAGTGATTTGTCCCAGTCACGTCCAGGTTGATTGTGGGCCGTTTTGTGAGAGGTTGAAAGGCGATGGAGTATTGTGATGCTGATTGACAGCGCAGGTTGACAAGAGGAAGACAATTTGCATTTTCATTACATTTGAGATTGATTCCTTCTCCTGTGTGGTTTGACTCTCTCTCTCTTTCAGACACACACACACACACACACACACACACACACACATAAATCTGTTTACGCAGTCACATTGTGGGGACTCCTTTACATAACATAAATTATTAAATTCAAGGGTGGATGAATGTAAGCCTATGTAATGTCAACAAAAATGATGGAAGTCTCTCTCTCTCTCTCTCTGTGTGTGTGTGTGTGTGTGTGTGTGTTTGTGTTGACCAATAGAGTGAGGACATTTTTGGAAAGTGAGGACATTTTGGCCAGTCCTCATAACTTCAAAAAGCCGTTTAAAGGTTCAGACTTGGTTTTAAGGGTTACGGTTGGGGTCAGTATGGGGTTATTTGATGCATTATGTCAATGAGGGTCCTCACAAAGATACAAGTATGTGTCCCTACAATGAAGAATGCGTGGGTGTGAGTAATACACACACACACACACACACACACCCCTGCTATCTCCTTGCAGAGCCGACCCTCAGCATCTCTGCAGTGTCTGACTGACAGCTACGCAGCGAGTCTGTGGGATTTGGGAAAGTAGCAAAATAATCTCTCTGAAAATAGACCAAGTGGAGTGAAATTATGTGATGTAAACAAACTCTAATATTGAAAACAAGGTATTATTTCAACAGTAAATTGTGCGTCAGACTTTATGGGAAAGTGTGACTAAAACTTTTGCTTGAGGAATTGGAGATTTTGATCTCATCATACTTTGGCTAACAGAGGGTATTTGCTATGATAAGATCATCAATGACAGATATTTAATGTAATGTTGTATGTGTTGATGTGAGGAAGCATCAGATCTGCGTGAAACGATGATGTTTTAATCTGTGGAAATGTTTTATTGTCTCGGAGGGACACGGCTGATCTTGTGAGTTAAATGTTTGCTACATCAAAACTTATTCAGAAAGGGTGTTTCCAGCTCCCACTAAGTGCATTAACTCTTTAGCAAAAAAAGGCAAAAAAAAAAAAAAAAACATATCAGGCGAGTGTCCAAACTTTTTTCCATCAACCTTTTCTAACTCAACAGTATAAAATGTGTTTCATGATGTTTATGAACATATGTTGATGGACACATGGCTATTGTGACATTAATTAATCTCAAGTCACAACACAGGAAACAGAAGTCTCCAGCAGCAGGAACACAAAGTATATCCAAAGTGTGTCAGTGCTTAAAATATTTAGTAAAACACTGACTAACTGAGTTCGAAGAAGAAAGAGTAAACAAGGTTTAACTTGATGTGACAGACCAGTGTTCATACGCTACAGCTGGGTCAACTACAATGTTCATTAAAGGTGGAATTCACATTAGTGTAAATATCGTCTCTACTCATTTGGTTTAGGGTTGATCTTAGATGCTCAGAAGTCTCAAACAATGGCCACAGATATAAAAATACTCTGGTGAAGTGACATGTTTATGCGATGTTCACATCAGCAGCCATGAGCAGCACAGGTGGACGAGCAGCTTCTGGTTGTGTGCACGTGGCACAGATATTTGGAAATAATGGTGAAGCATGGAGCAACAATATTGCACTAGTTTATTGTCACAGGATTTGACGTCCACACAGGCACTCACACACACACACACACACACACACACACACACACACACACACACACACACTGATTTTATTCACTTTTGGGTACATTACATAGACTTCCATTCATTTCTTGGAGATTTACCCTGACCCTAACCTAAACTACTCACCACCTGTTTAACAATTGGGTACATGGCTTTTGTCTCCAACTGGACAGGCCATCCCCAGTGAACTCATCTTTAATCTGAAATTTGTCCCCAAATGTAGGCTATGTCAGAAGCACACATGCGCACACACACAAACACACACACACACACACACACACACACACACACACACACACACACACACACACACACACACACTGTTGTTCCTTCAGACAAGCGCTTTTGTCAAGCAGACTGTTTTGACAGCGAGCAGCCGTCAGACTGAGAGGAGAAGTCCTCTGAGTGTGGCATTACTAAGAAATGCCAAAGGGGAAAGGCCTGCGGGGCCCACTGTGGACCCAAATACTGAAATACTGACAATGTGACTGACAGACCTACAGTCCTGTTCTGTGACAGCAGGCCAAGGATGCAATATACAGAGTTGACAAGCTCCCGAAAGTATCTTCCCAGAGCAGATTTCTGCAATGTGATCCAAACAGAAATTCTCCCTGTGGCTCACTGTCTCACACAAAACACACTGAGCGGCCTACAGCCACAACACACACACACACACACACACACACACACACACACACACACACACACATTCTCTCCTGGCAGAAGAAACTGCTGCACAGAAAAAGTTAAAATTAGATGTTACATATGTGCATACACACACACGCGCACACACACATGTTCATAGAGTTTCCCACGCTGGTGTGAATGGATTTGACTGTCCTGCACACAGCCCTGACCTCAACCTCATCAAACACCTTTAGGATGAACTGGAACACCAACTTCCTGCTGGGCCTTATAGCCCAACTTCAGTGGTCGATCTCATTACTGCTCTTGTGGCTGAATGGGAGCGGCCACATTCCAAATCTTGTGGGAAGCCTTCCACAAGGAGAAGGCAAAGCGGTTATTGTAACATTATAAGTGTATTATTGGGTTGGTCTGTGCCACGGGTGATCGGTCCTCTCATAAAAAGGACCTGACATGTGGTGTCCTGCAGGGCTCTATCTTAGGCCCAGTTCATTTCAGTCTCTATATGTTACCACTTGCCAGTATTACGAGAAATCGTAACATTCATTTCCACAGTTATGCAGACGATGCCAGCTATATATGTCAACTCAGGTGACTACAATTCTGTCAGCAGCTTAATTGCATATATCTCAGGTATCAGCTTGTGGATGACTCAGAACTTCCTGCAGCTGAAGACAAAGACAAAACGGAGATCCTTGTTATTGGAGCAAAAGCTGAGAGCGAGAAACCATCTGAACGCCTAAATCTGTTGACACTAAACACCAAAGAACAGGTCGAAAACCTTGGCGTTATCGTTGACTCAGACCTAGTGTTTGACGATCACATCAGAAACGTGTCTAAAGTGTCGATCTATCACTTAAGGAATATTGTTGGAGTCAGACCGTTCTCTCCCAGCGACACACGGAAAATTGAATACATGCTTTTATCTGCAGCAGGCTGGACAACTGTCACACTCTTCTGTCTGGTGTGTTGAAGAAAGCTATTGGTAAGTTACAGCTCGCACAGAAAGCAGCAGCCCGTGACAAAAACCAGACTGAGAGTTCGCATTACTCCTATCTTAAAATGCTTACATTGGTTACCTTTCTGTCATATATAAACATAATAGACACAATGACCAAAAAAAGAAGTGTGTAAACCTTGAAGCCTCTGCATCGCTTGCCCTTCTTGCTGCTGCTCTCATCTCCTCTGGGGTGACACATCAGCAGTTCCACACCGACTCGCTACGACCCACCGTGACATCTGTGTGCAATTTGCTGCACTGCTTTTGTTGGGAAAGACAGTGCAGAAGAGGCCTTAAGTCGTGGAAATTCGTTCAGGCAACAAATGAAGTGAAAAAAGCGAGCCAGAAGCCGAAGGAGTGCGAGTGACTGAGAAGTCACATCCGTTTGGAGCCGACTTCAGATGAACCTCTTATCTCTGTGTGAGAGTTGAGTCCCAGGACCCGCTTTGTCAGCCAATCACCAGCCCACTCGCCACATACAGTACATGCTGGAGTTCTCATGTCCTCTGACAGGGAATCATTGCCATCTGTGAGATTTCTCTCCCTTTAATGTCTCACAGGTTTCACCAAATAGTGACACAGCAGCTATACACCATCCTTGATTCAACATACAACTGAAAATCTCACAGAAATGAGAAAACAACATCCCCACAGTTCCCTCACAGCAAACATTACTGGCCTGCGATGGTATTTCTCTTTCCACTGGTGTCTGTACAGCTACTGAGGTCTCAAATGGAGAAAGGGGAGTCATTGATCGTATCCAATTTCCACCTTATGTTGCAATAAAAAGACAGGAGGGGGCAATTAAAAATCAATAGCGGTTTATAAAAGTTGCTGTTGCGCTATGGATGATGTTATTACCACTGTGAATTAAACAGAGTGAGGTGGAGGTGGAGTGAAAGCCAGATAACCAGGCAAACTGGCCTGTTTTTAGATCAGAGCAAATCACATCAGTATGTAGGATGAAGATTCTTGCTAGGATCACCAGAATAAAATGCTGGCATTGTGCATTCATGTAAACCATAAACACATTAAATTTGTATGTTTCATATGTGTTATTTCAAAGTTTCTGCAATAGGTATCAAAGTAGCGTGCTTCAGATTACTGGTCAGGACATTTTCCTGCTATGTTTGTGGTGACTAAACCAAAACATGATCTTTTCCAAACCCTCACCAGACTGAAGCCGCAGCATTGCCACAAAATAAAATTGATAATTGCAACATACAGAAATGTAAAGTTTCAGTTTCAGTTAGCGTCTATGATGTTGGAGGAGTACAAGAAACCCGCCATCCTCTCAGGTAAACTGGGATGACCACGTACCAATCTTCACAGCAATTCAACCTGCACCGGCTGCACTGTACTTTATCAGCTCTACGCAACGCAGGACCCCCAATATCTAATTGTCTACAAGGGTGAAGACAGTGTCCTAAATAGGACAAATGGTGCGAGTGCTGTGAGAAGGCAGTGATGTGTCAAACCCTGTCATGGTTGGTAAGAGGTTGGAGAGCCAGAGTGATTAAAGCAATGAATCACTAGTGGGGAGGCCTCAGCTGCTGGCGTCATCTCACACACAAGCTGGCAATTCAGGGGCGCCCATAAGCAGCAACAGCAATTCTTCAGTAAAACTGAAGAACACGGTGTGTGTGTGTGTGTGTGTGTGCGTGCGTGTGTGTGTGCGTGTGTGTGTGTGTGTGTGTTGTGTCTCAGAGAAAGAGATGTTCCCGTGCAGACGCATTGTTTTTCACTCCATTGTTTATAGGACACTGTATAAATGTGTCCAATTTCATTCTCGTTCTTTGCCAGCCGAAACAAGACCCATAAATCTAGATAGTAGATGTGAACGAGGACCGCAATCACTTTGTAATGCTACGAGCAAATGAGTTCAGGTGTTACCTGCAGGTGTGCACTGGAGTGCAGAAAGACTCGACTGCGCTTACACTTAACATAGCAAGACAGAATCAAGATTCGATTATCCCAAAGTTAAACTAGAAATATGACAAAAACATTGCTGCAGACTGAAGCAAAACTAAACCTTGTGCTGTAATTGCTTCAGAGGTTGAAGTTGTCACCTTGCTGTTATGACATATACATTGTTGTTGGGTGTGGTTATAGACATCAGAATGGCAACAGACTTGATGATTTATTGTGCATGTTGCAAACACACAAATGCTAGTACAGAACTTCTGTTATGCTTTAAAACAAGACTAAGTGTCTAAAGACATAACAGAAGCTCTGTGAGGGTATATGTGGGCACAGCGGTGCTTTGGGCTAAATGCTAGCACATTAATATGCAGACTGATATTGCCATCCCTAGAACCACACAGCTAGCTTACTAAATAAATCAAAGTCATACAAAAAAAGACTGACCAAGACAAAATTTAAAACTTTGAATTTGAAACTTTAAAAGTGAGACTAAAAATAAATCCCAAACTATAGCAACTTTGGATCAGGTCAAGTCAACTTTATTTATCCAGCCTAATATCACAAATGTGCCTCAAGGGACCTTCCAATCTGCACAGCATAAGACACCCTCTATCTTTAGACTATTGATTCAGACAGAGAGAATGTAACAGAGACAGAAAAAGACTAGATATTAGACAGAAAGGCAGCACGACTAACTGTGGCCCTGCTGGCCACACTGACAGACTTAGCCAATCCATCCTCGTTCTTCATTTCACGCCTCTGCCAGCATCGTTTATCCTGTTCAAGTCGGGCATCAATGCCAATATTTAGCAAGATGAACTGTGATTGATGATGACACCCACAGTCTGCAGCAGTAACTATCCTCTCCACAACAACAGGATACTTAAGTCCATTTTAATTGACAGAACAGAAACAACACAGCCGTCCAGCTTCTGTTCTGCAAAACTAACAGGAAAGATAACGGGCCAGCAGCATCAAAATTCAATTCAAATGGACTATTTTTTTTGTTTTGTTGCCTCAGGACAGCATCAGAATATGGAACAGACAAGTTCTTTTTTTTTTGATGTCCATGTTTGTTGTGACTTGCCAACAGATGCACGTATGCATTCCACCTTAAGATCAATTTCAACTTGTCAAGACTGCTTTAATTGTTTGCTTTCAAATTAAGCCAGGATTAGAAGAGTGTCGGTGGGGAGCTTTGCTGAAGTGAATTGATGGTGCTGTCTCAGTTTCTTGATTAAGTGTCCAACATAAGACTTAAATGAAAAGAAAATGAAAAGGAAATGATGTTCCTGGCCACCTATAGATAATGTCTGATTCCATGCCAGGTCAGCTCAGTGCTTGATCTTGGAGACGGCCACCTACAACAAGCTGCAAGAGCCCTTGATCACCGGTCTGTGAGCGGTGGGCGATCTCAGACTGAATCAACAAAGTCTTATTCATTAGCTGATATCCATATCTTACCAAGGCCAAGACACAGTTTATTATGAAAACATCTGGTGTGGGTGTTTCAGTATTTTATCCTTTGACTTTTTAAGTGACTCAGCGGGAGAGGGATGAAATCATTACCTTAAAGCCATTGTGATGAAATGCAAATGGCATTCAAGTATCATTTCACGTTCTGTCTTTCTTGGGCTGAAGGCATCAGTCGGTTGGCAGGATTTCGGTTTGTTTGTGATGTTGAGTTCATGAGTTATTTGTGACGAGGGGAGAGGATCAGAAAGTAGGAAAGCTGTGAACTGAAGCCAAGTCCATTTCATTTTAGCAGCACATCTTAGTATTTATGATGCTCAAAGTCAGAGTCAAGCAACTCTGTGAAGCAGCATGGAAACACACAGGGCCTGTGAGGACAAGTGTGTACACTGGTTTGATAGTTGTGTGTGAGCATCACACATACAGTCAAATAGCAAATTAGACTGTGATGAAGATACTGGAGGATTTCTGTGAAAAAAACATTCTCAACTAATTTGTTTCCCATTGGGCCAGTGTATGTGTGCGTGTGCGTGTGTGTGTGTGTGTGTGTGTGTGTGTGTGTGTGTGTGTGTGTGTGTGTGTATTCTTCTGGAAAGGAGCCATAGCTGGGATAGAGAGGATGAAGAACTGATGGATGGACAGCAACCAAAGCTGATAAGTCAAGTCTTGAAATGACAGATTCACACCCCTCATTTCCCTCATAAAAACTGAGAGGTTGATGGATTCACCTTGGACAGTGTTCCTCTGTGTGTGTGTGTGTGTGTGTGTGTGTGTGCGTATATATACTATATGGCAGTGCTGCATTAGACTGCTGTAAAGTTGCTTAGCCTCTTTTAGTTTATCACGGCCCCCATAAGTTTGTTGCTATGTCCTGTCACGCTAACGCTAACCATTCTGCAAACAGTTAAAGAAATAATGTGAAATTCAGAGTAATTTTTGAAACAATGGGTGCTTGATTTTATACAAAAGTAAACAAAAGCAGGCTTGTGTTTTAATCAGTGTTTGTTGATTTTGCTCTGTAAAACGACACCTGTCCCAGAGTTTATTAGCTGCAGCTAACAGGCTAACTTAACTGTGATAGCCGGTTAAAATCACATCTTTGCCTGATTTTTTAATGTCTCCAGCTGACTCAAAGCCTACAACTTCATAAAAATCCATCTGATGACAACATAAATCATATTGTTCTTGTATTACATGGTCGCTAGTGAGCTGTAGGATTATCGCTAGAGCAGTATTATTAAAAAATGTAAGATTGGACAATTTCTTTCTAAAATAATACATAATATGTTGCTTGAACAGATGACAGAAAAGTTAACATCATTTAAACAATTCAATGTTTGACATGAGAAAATGACTTTAAGATGAGGAAGTCATGAATTTAAAAAAAAAAATTCAGAAGAAGTTTATTGTCACTTTATCAATTTCATTGGCTTTAGTCACTGAATACTTTCACTGACATTGTGTCGAGTGTGTGTCAGTATTCCAGGTTGTATTTGTATGTAATTTAAAATTCCTTTTACATTTTCCTTCTTTCCAGACATCGTAATCAATGCACCATAGGTACCGTATGAACACCACATTTCACACAACGCATTCAGTCACTTCATCTGGTTTGCAACTGAACCACCGGCCCTGAAGCTCGCTCCTGAGGGAGGACCCCTGTCAGCAGTGATCGATCACTGTGGGGCCACCCATCAAAAGGTGACATTGACAAGTTGAAACAGCTTTTTACATTTTCTCTGAGATGAATGGAAGTTTGAGTTTCTCGATGCTTCACTGTAATCTCCAAACTCGACGGACATCCAGTCAGTGTCCTCGAGTCAGTGAGGAAAGTCATTTCCTCCATCAGTTCTACTGATCTTTGTTATGGATGAGCAATCAAATATGTATTTTGAGGAGGGTATAAATCAAAGCATTTTTCTTTAATTATGCAACATATAAAGAGCCAAACTGTAAACATTACAGGAGAACGTTCTATTTTTACAAGGTAGGCTTTGTTGTAGGAGACAGCACCATTCAGCTTTGTCTGGCAGTCAGTGTCTGTTAGCTGTGCAGCTGTAACATTTGAGGAACTGGGAGACAGAAATAAATGGATTCTATTTCGAGACACCTGCTGTGTCTAGACAACCTAGATATGCCAATACTTGATCTGGCACACTGTCACTGCCTAAATTTCTCTCTTGGCCAAGAAAGATTGTACTTGAGCACACGTGGGTAGATGTTTTGTGCCTCTGGGCCGTTTGATGAGATGAAAAGAAATGCTCTCCTCTCAGCTTTTATAAGTCTCACATGCTTAAGAAGAGAATTGCCCACTCTGTCTGGGCCCAGAGGGGGTGTCGTCACGCAAAGTTTCCCCTTCTGCTCCTAGTTCTGGTCCAGTAATACTCAATATCCACACACTGTAGCTATCCCCACACCCATACAATAGGCTTTGCCTTTTTGTGTGAAAATTCAAAAGTGTGGAAAATACCACATGCTGCCTTATAAAGCTTTTGCATGTCTCTTGGCTCACGGTTCTCCTCTTTGCTTTGGCTGGTAGAAGTTTTTCTTACAGCATAGAGGAGGACTGGGCCTGAATTGGCACTGTTATATTGGCACAAAGAAATAAAAAAACCCCTTCATACTGACACATTATTCTGCCTGAAATATTCTCAAAAATCCTGGAGTCAGTGTCTGACATGCTGATCAATTGCACTGTCATTAACGAGAAAGTCAGTTGGTTCTGAAACTAAACTCAACATGAGAAGTAAGAACGTCTGCAATTACAGATGCTGGAAAAATTTAGCCGTTTGAATGTGCAGCATGGCATCACTGGAGGCAGGACTGAAAACATTTTGACATCTTTCCGTTTTTCTTTTTGAGGCCAAATTGAATTCTGCATGAAATCACTAAACCTCATCTGTGAACGAGGGAATGCATTTTTCTCTCTTTCTTAACTGTCTGACTTAACTAAGGATTCAAATGTCCAGCTATTACCTGTCATAATCTATATATTAAACAGGACAGACACTGTATAAGCTAAATCTTGGCTCCAGTCTTGGGCTCACACTATAATAAAAGTCGTTGCTAATGTTACCAAAAGTTGCATGAAATATACACTACATCAAAATTGTTATTATAAATTGTTGCATCTCATCTTTCTGTCTAGCTTTCTTTCTAAAGTGAACATGATTAAAATGTGCTTCCATTCCAGATGAACTGACAATAAGATGCAGTATGCTGCCAGAAAAAGTCACCACCCACCTCTGCAGACATGTTTATCACCTTCAGCCAGTTAGCAGAGGGGAAAACAAAGGCCAAAAGTGTCCACTTGCATGATGCTGCAGTGCCCCTGTCTGCCTGCTCCTCTCTCCCTCTCTGTTTAAACTCCCATTAACCATTCACACTTAATGGCTCTGGTATTTCAGACAATTTAAGGCCCCACTCCAGCAGAAAGGACGGCGCGATCGAGCGTGGCGGATAGCTAATTGAAGTCCACTGACACCATTAGCAAACTGCCATCAGCCTGATAGCCAGTCGTATAACAAGAGGCTGAGGGGCCAAGGAAGAGAGACAGAGCGACAGCTGATGATGAACAACACAATAGTGATTTCTTTCTCACAGGTCAGACCACGTCTCGCTTAACAAGCCATAAGAGCGAGGGCGGAAACGAGGGAATATTGACACACATCCAGCTGAATGGCGTATTTTCACAGGCTTATAGACTGATGTCTCTTTCTCATGCAAACTTACAAACATTTTCAAAATGTCTAATGCCGTATAATCCCAGCACTAATTCACCTCTCAGCTACTGCGAAGCAGCACTTAATGCTGGTCCAGTACTCTGCTACAAACAGGAAACAAAGCTATATCGGTCTGTATCTACAAAGGTCACTGAATACAGTGACCTGCCAGCTTCTATCACGCACTGGCCTTTATCTCTGTGGCCCATGCTAATGCACCGTGACTGCTGCCTTTGCTGAAAGGACTAACAAGTGTACTACTGCTGAAAAAGGGCTTTGTAGTGGAGACTCAAAGAAAGGAGAGTGAGATAGTGTTTGAGTGGGTTATTTAGCCTTGTAAGCCTTTGCCTTGTAAGCAGGTGTGCTGCAAATACAATGTGTAAATATGCATTATGTTTGGTTGATGATTTTTTTAAAGTATCTTCCAGCTCCATCTCTGGCAGTTACCCACGTTGGAAATCAAGCCTGCAGCCTTGGCGGTATCAACAATATTAAACCATTAAAGTACCTCCCAGCCTGGCTCAAGAAGCATCACAGAAGGAGCCTAAACAGGCCAGTAACATGCTGATCTGCGCCACCGTCTCCCCCACTGTGCTGTGGATTTCATTTGGCTGCAACTGTCTTTATTTCCCCCGGGCTGCACGGCTATCACAGTGAGGCGAGGAGGTGAGCCATCTTGCTGAATGGAAATGCTCCCATAGATGTGCAATATGTGAGAGACTAGCCCTTGGGACCAATACTGGCTAATGGCCATCTGAGTGACTGGGCAAAGAGAGGAAAAGAGGCGGGGTAGTGAAGATGGGGAGCGCAGGAAGGTGACAAGGCTGTTTGTTTGTCGTCCAGAGTACTCAAGTATAAAACTATATGAAGCATGCTTATTCATGCTTATCAGTCTTTGGTGCATACTTAAGTGTGTTTGTGTGTGTGTTCTTTGCCCCCCTGTGCCTTTCAGCCTGTGGCCCTAATGAAGGCTGCTTACAGTATAATGAGAGATGTGGTCAGATAATGGAGGAGGTAATTACTCCAGCATGCAGCAGCCACTGGGTAAGAATTACATTATTGATTGGCCAGATGCTGCAGCATGACAGACCGGGGAGGGATGCAAAAATGGTGAGGGGAGAAAAATCAACTCCTAAAATAAACAGCTCGTCTGTCGGGCTTCCAATCAAGGCTGAGCAATGAGGCACACAGGTGAGTGGAGAGTGGGTATGCGCACACACACAAAACACAAACACACTCCAGCTGAGCAACTTACCTCGGCAGGGAACATCTGCAGGTCTGCATCTGCAGTGAGTGTGTAGTGATCCAAACAGCTCCAGTGAGCAGGGAAATAATGTGCTGCAGCTGGAAGCCTGGTTAAATGTTAGTGTGTATTCTCTAAGCATGACTCAAACGAAAAATATATCCCGGAAATAATTAATTCTCATCAGATACTGTACAGCTGGTTTAATTCTGCACTGTGTGGCATTTGAACTATTACATTCAATCAGACAGTTTCGCTCAGAGCTACTGCCCTGAGCAGCAGTTTGCTGTGGGGACACACTGTACTCCTGCACATACTCCATAACAAAGATGAACTGCACTTACTGTTGACCAAAACTGCAGGCTTCCCTCTGCAGACACCGCTGCTTGTTAGAGTTTTAAAAATGATACAGCAGACGAAACAAGCTCATTTTATCGGAAAGAATCAGAAAACACTAAAGCATGACACATTTATGGATTTAGTCAGTTAGTTATATGATACTGTCGGATAGCTAAGGCTGAAACTGTTGGCTAGTGGTGGTGTTTACAACCTGTTGCTGTTACAGTGAAGCTGACTGCCTGTCAGTGTTGTTATTAGTTATACAGTACTTAAATTATATGCCAGCAGTAGAAGGTGAACACACACATACACAAACACATGCTGCATACACACCACACACATTATACTGTGCACATAACATACATTATCTTGACCCACAGCCCTTCATTCTCAGCAGCAATCGATACATGATATTGATTCCCTCTGAGACAGCAGCTTGTAAGACATTAGGATTTTCTCCAGTTCCCCAGTTCCTCTGACCTCGCCCGTGTTAGAGCATCTCCTCGTTAGCAAGGCAGGAGGACGTGACATTGAAAACAACAGCCTACCATTAACGCACAATTGAACTCCCACGTATGGACACACATAAACACTCACTTCCAATGTAAAGAGGGATTGACATTCCGGCACAAATCTCCCATTCAGCAGGCAAACAAGGTGATAAATCCAGTTGTTAAATGCCATTGGGACTCCACACGGCATAAGTAATTATGGAGCCAGATCTGTCCATGAGATAGCTGCAGTGTGTGTACACGTGTGTGTGACGTTGTATGTGCTGTAGCCTGTATGAGGGCTTTATGTATGTGTGTGTGTGTGTGTGTGTGTGTGTGTGTAGGTTTAATAGCTGAGACTTTAGCTTTTTATTAAAACAGAAGGCCTGGCAGACCGGCACTTCAGCATATGTCCCCAGAGGCTGCCTTTTTCCATGAGACCAACACAGTCAATTTACCAATCTGGGGAAGGGAGAGATGGATGTGAAAGGGTGGGCTGAAGGATGGATGGATGGATAAAGGGATGGAGGGAGAGACAGGCAGGGACTGAAGCATGGCAAACAGAATTGATGACAGAAAACTCCACTAGCATAGGAATCCCTTCATTTTTGCCAGGAGGCCTCCTGTGGGCAACTGGGGAGAGCAGCCCAAAGTCTGAGGACCTGGAGGAGAGAGGAGAGAGGAATACTGAACAAGGGTGGCAGTAAAACTCCTTCTGTCCTCTCTGCATCCGTAAAGTCATGTCACTCAGTGTGTGTAATGACCACAGCCACATACGCTAACTGCTCACGCTTTCTGCAGCCACCTACCATGTTCAAACAATTGTTTTTCTCACAGAGCACTATTTTAAGATAATAATGCCTATGCTATAGCATGCTTAAATATTTGAATCTGCAGTTAATTGGCCTCTGTGGAGAATCTGTAATGTGTGACAGTTATTGTCAGTGTACACCCAAACCCTTTAGCCTGCAAATACAGCAATCTCAAGACATCCTGCAGTTTTATTGTTATAGTTATTACTTTGTCCACTTCCTAATGAAAATATTCATGCATTCAGGTTTTTTTTTTTTTTTTTTTTGCCCCCGCCTTGTTTCGCATTATTGTGAGTATGTCACACATCTTCCTTCACACATCAAAACACACACAATCAAAACAGATCACAGACCTGGCACACAAATTAATTATTAGCCGTCACGCAAATTAATTTCAATCCACCTCTCATCCCAGAAAAAAAATACAAAACTAAATAAATACAACTCAGAGGTAAAGAAGACAAAATCTCAAATTCTTTCAGTACTGAGAGGAAATTAAAATTATGGTGAGCGTGGCTTCATCTCAATCTGTACATCTCAAACACTGACTGTGTATAAAGATGGACAACATGACAGCTGCCCAAAAGGGAAGCCAAAACATCTCGATCGCCCCCTGGTGGCAGAAGTATAGATAATAAATCCTGGTTTTAATTAGTTATCTGATGCATGACAGCTCATGTGGGCTCATGATTGATTTGAGCCAATATTTGGTCTATGTTCTCAATCCATATGGTAAAGCGCGCTAATGTGCCTCTCAATGCACCAATTGATTCTCAACGTTTGTTCAAGTGGTGTTAAAATGGGCCAACAAACTCCAGTTTGTGATTTAGTAATAAATAATTCAGCTCAGCTCAGTTTTTGATCATGTTGTATGTCAGTGTTAAGAGTCTGAATGAAAACATCAATGACCATTAAAAATGAAAACCTTCCACAATCTGTTGGGACAAAAAATGTCTTGAATGATATCTGGAGAGACCTAGAAAGAGGGGAATTAAACTTTCACTTAAAATGTTTGCATAACCATTGTTCTCTGTGGAGCATGGGATTGCGTCTCACACTGGAAACACTGCCCGTATGACTTTGTCAGGTTGGCTGGAATTAAGGATGTGAAAGTCAGGGAGGGCACACGCTCCCTTTGTAAACTGGGCTGACACCACACCATCGCTAAAAAAAAAGGAAGGTGGTCTGGAGAGTCTCTCGCTTATGCTTCTCAGAGAAATCTAAATAAGTAAAAGGGTAAGTGAAATAGGGTTTCAATCCAAAATTACATGAATTTGAAGAGCCTTCCCCATCTCTTCGTGTACCAGCCCGCAGCTGGAATGACTCCATGGTGCAACTAGTTCATGACACATCTCTTCTAAATTCAGCCGGTGCTGGAAATGTAGGCTACACATATGCTTTTGCCTCAAAGGGTATGTTCATATTTGGGTTGAATGAGGAAACTGTGACCAGCTGTGGTGTTGAATATGTTGTTCTCTTTGCTATCCTGCCCTCGGCCTGTTTGACCACTCTGCTGTTGCTCTGCATTGTAAATGACATTTTATTTTGCCAGTCTGTTAGGTCTCTGATATTCTCTTTGTCTGAATGATTTTACATTCTATCCTTGGATTTGGAGTTTGCACAGAGGAAGTGCCCTGCAGTATTTCATCTAACTGTGGCAGAGTAACTGGTTTCATGTTGCAGCGGCACACCACACTGTCTTTTTGGTGTTACTTTAGTCAAGCTTCCTTGAAATTAGGTAAATCAAACGGTTTTTGCTCCTTAAACTAAACCAATGTCCACTCATCTGTTGGTTATATAATTATGTTTTTTTTTTTTTTTTTTTTTTTTTTTAAAGCAAACATTAGAGAAACATTTGATATGAGTACATTTTTGTGCGGGATGAATGCTTCTTTGTCACCCTTTGGATTCCTCTTGTGACCCTTTGGTTAAAACCACAGCATTTATCTGAAGTATGTATTTCAATCACCATAAAATATTTGTTTGAATGGTTGCTTAGATTCTAAAACTCAAAAACTCTGACTCAAAAACAGCAGCTTAGAGAGGATGGGAAAGCGCCACATTTGACACAAGTGAACTTGTTATTATACTTAAGACAGGAAGCCAGGCTATCACAGAGACAATAGCTTGACAGAAGAAAGGAAGTCCGCAGCCCACTTTATTGTTGTTGGGTTGCTGGAACAGAGGGTGTGAGACAAACAGTCCAGACGAGATAAATGCATTGCAGATCATTCAACAGCCATCAGACAAAAAGGCAGGAGGTAAGAGCAATATTGCTTTTATAATTAGGGAGCTGGCGTTGGAACAGTAGATAAAACCTTAGGACGAGGATTTGAGTTATGTTTTGAAGTGCATGCTGATGTAACCACAGACAGTGGTAGCATGACTGACTGACTGACTGATTGACTGGCTGACATATATATATACACAAAATATATATAAATATATATACAGCATATACAAAAACATATACAAAACGCAGGAAAGGATTAGGAAGAAGAGAAGACTTTAAATTACTGGACTTAATCACTACAAAACAATAGGAAGCAATGACAATTGTACAACAACTGAATCTTCCCCCATCTGATAGAAACTGTCAGTGACACTGATTGTTTTTAACGTGTTGTTTAGCTTCTAGCACTATGGGCTAAAATGTAGGAAAACAGGAACCAGCAGTGTGTGAACTTTGTGATGAGCTTCCCTCCTCTTCCCCCTGTTAAATGTCAACATGATTGTTCCTCATTCAGACAATAGAACATACTGCAGTGTCTTTTTTTTTTTTTTTTTTGGAGCGTACAGTTAGACGGTGCTATAATGCTAATTATAGCTGAGGGGTCAGGTGATAATTCTCTAAAATTTCTTTTACACAGGACCTTTAAAGATCTGTCACGTGTGTTTCTGTGTTGACTCATATGCAAAGAACACATCAACTGTACAACTGCCAGCTATCTCCTCTGCTTCCCCCAATAAGGGTCAGTAACGTATTACATAATGGTCTTTGCCCCTGTAGCTCTCGTAACCGTTCTTTCTCTGAGATGATGTGCTTTACTATCTGGCATTTACGAAGACAACCCTGCAGCCATTACTTGTTTTGCCTTCGTAATTTAAGGTGACTGATTTGACCGTCCAGCCTTTGGCGATCTTGCTTCCCGAACTTTTGCTGACTTTTATCATCGAGATTACTGCTGCTGTCAGACGAACATGTAAAAGTCAGTGAGAAGCATTACCACTCGATTTATTTTCACACATGCTGTGACATTTGAAATGAGTGGTCACATAAAGAGTGCATGTACTTCTAGCAATGGTCAGGTGGGTAAAGTGTTCTCCTGCATTGCAGGTTGTGAGGCTTCCTTCTATGATGTAAATATTATGACTGGAAGTCCCACACCCCTTTCCAACCCTGTATCACACCAATACAGCCACCGGCCCACGCTGGTCCATCCTGTCTGTATCTTGTTTTGCATGGCTAGGTATGAAAACAACACGTTCTCATTCATGTTTCCGATGACGTTCACACTTTGATTTAGGTTTAAGCACCAAAGCTACTTAGTTAGGTTTAGGAAAAGATCATGGTTGCCTAATTATTGGTTTTGCATTGAAATCAGACTCTCCTCTTTGGTGTGAAAGTTGTGCATGTGATCCACCACCCCCAGACGGACGTTGTTGCCCCTGCTGGTGCTGCACCTTCATGCACATGTATTTTGCTGGGAGGAGGGGTTGCAAGGGATTTCTTGTCTAATGCAGAGAGGTTTTTTCACCTGGTTGCATCCTTCATACTCTCCACCCCCCCCATCCCTTCAACCGCCCACCCTCAGGTGGAAGCCATTCTCATCTCCAACAAGGACACCACTTAACACTTTAAATCCGCAGGACTTGTCGTCGCAGCAATACATTATTGATGTTTGTCCTGTTGTTTTTCCTTGTTGGTGACCTAAGAGGCAAAGATAATGGATGACACTTCCTTAGTGCCTTCTCCCACTAGGGGAATGATTCTCAGTCGCAGGGTCATAGAGGAGCATTGATAGAGGCCATTTTCATCAGCAGTCAAACAGCTCATTTTATGCACTATCACTAATGGACAGGGCTATCATTTATGAAGGGTAATGACTTTAAAGGGGACATCATTGGAGGCTAATGATCTGACCAGCACTCTGTTTGAAGCAATCCTTTTTTGGATGATATTTAGACTCATATCTTTATGGGTGCTTTCGGAGATGAATGCTGAGCTTATCAAAAGTTATGTTGATGGATGAATATTGTCAAGAACTCTTATTATAAGTGGTTCATTTACAATGGAGATGCACCTCCTGGAGGAGAATAAAAATACTGTAGTTTCTTTTTGGGGTTTGATCCCTAACTTTCCTCTGCTTAAAGCAACACCTTTCTGCTTACAGCACAGAGCACGGTTCTCACAGTTCTCTCAGCTATCCTTAGAAATAGAAATACATCTTGAATGCATCTGGGAAGATCTTCTCTCTTGTGAATTCTCTATTTTCTCACCGTAGCTGTTGCACCATACATGGCGCTTTCCCCCTCCAATCGTTTCTCCCTTTCCTTATGCGCTTAATTATCAGGAATCAGAAACACATGCATATAGGCTGGCAAGCACTTTCCCACACGCACGTATGTTTACTGTAGATGCACCCTCTCTCTCTCATCACTGCCGGATTAAGGTCCCTAGAGCATCCTGTAAACAAAAGCATAAATCACTTACATTTCTCCTCAATTGCCTGACTGAAATTTATGGTTCTCAGCTTCACTAAATCACAGTGGATGAGTCCTCAGGAAAGCCTGGAAGGCTAATACACAGTGTCCATGAATACCATCGGCAGCAAGGCCAGTCCTATATGTCTAAACATAGTCAATTCAGAGATGGATGGTCCTAAGCTGAGCAGCCATAGGGGAGGTGAGAACACATATAAGGCTGCCGAGCGTTTGATAAGTGTAGTCAAGTCAAGCCAATTTCATCTATATAGCACAATATCACAAATTTGCCTCAAGGGGCTTTACAGTCTGTACAGCATACAGCACCCTCCATCCTTGTGCCCTCAATTCAGATAAGGAAACTTCTCCAAAAAAGCTCTTTTAAGGGTAAAAAATGGAAGAAGCCTCAAGAGGAGCAACAGAGGAGGGATCCCTCTCCCAGGACGGACAGACAGGGAAAAGCTGTGTATACAGAATGGCCAATGGTCCAGAACAGAGACAGGGAGAGAGACAGAAAGAAAGAGATAAGCACACAGCTCGGACGCTCATGTGCTTGTGGGACACAAACAAACAAACTGTTAGAGAGATGCAGTTTTCAGAAAGTTTACAGTATTTTTGTTGGTATGGACAAACATGGACTACAAGCACTAGGTTTAATAGACTGAGACCCCCCCCCGGATGGATAACAGTAACAGGTACAAGGCCTGAAGTGAGCAAAGAATAAGCGGCAAACTGAACATTTGTCAGTTTAAAGTTTAAAGGCCTCAGCAAAGTCAGATTGTCTCGTGTCAGCAGGATGGTTATTCCAGAGGAAAAGGCCCTGCTGACTCCTTTTCACCTCAGGGCACAGACAGGAACTCATATTCTGAGAGCTTAGAGCACAGGATACAAAATAAGGAGATCAGACAGGTATGAGTTTACAATTTTGTCTGTCAGCAGAGGATCATTAACCCATTTACTAAGTATAGTTTCAGTGGTGTGAGCAGCCCTGAAAGGTTGTAATATTTGAAAATGAGCACTGTTAAATGTGTGGACCAAAACACTTTTAGTACTTCTAGTGTAAAAGAGTGGAAGATTAGTGGCTGGTCGTATGGGGGGTCAAGGAGGAAGGTAGCTGGCTAAGAAGCGAACACCAGTTTATTAATAATAGCAATAAGCTTCATTTGTAAAGCACCTTTCATACAGTATACAGGTTCATACAGGTTTTTATACACTTCAATATGTGCATGTAGCTGCCACTGAACCTGACATCATAACCTATTGAGTTTGTATTTCTATGTCAAGAACATTAACATGTTGTTTCTTCTTGGTATCAGCTCGTCGTGGCTGATTGGAGTGTTACAGTGTCATTGTAGTGTTGTTGGAAATGGATCATAGTGGTAAAACAGGGGTTGTTTTTGTTTTTTAGTCACACTGGTTGTGTGGCTTTTGTGGTGTCATCCCAACATGTTGATTGGTTGCTGACTTAACATGTTGACCTTTCTGCTTTAGACCTTTATTTTGACAATGACCTCTGGCCAGTTGTTACATTTACTCACCTAACATGACTGCGAGCAGGGGTGGAATTAGACTATGTACATTAACTCAAATACGGCACATTTTTGAGCTACTTGTACCTTACTTGAGTATTTCCATTTTCTGCTACTTTATTCTGCTATAACCGTATATTTCAGAGACAAACATTACAATTCCAATACTTTTTGCTCCACTGCATTTAGTGGAGTTGTAGATGGCAACTTTGCAGATTCCAATTTATTACTTTTACCTTGTACTTTTAAGTATCTTGTGATGCTAATACCTTTGGACTAATTTTGAATGTATGACTCTTACTTGTATTTCTACAGTGTGGTCTTACGACGATAACTCAAGTAAAAGATCTGAGCACTTCATCCACCACTGACTGCTTCAGATCAAATACAGATTTTACAGACTCGCAGATCCACCGGTGTGGCTGTTTCTATATGGTTCCTCCTCTTCCTGGTTCATCCTTTGTTGGTGATTATGTTGCAACTGGGATGCACACTTAACTTGTCCAATTCAAGGTGAAGCGCAAAAGTTTCATCAAGGGAACGACATTGTAAGAAGCAGCGTGGACGTGTGTACAGTCTTATTATTAAATAAAATATATTTTCACCATCAGACATAGACGGCTCAAGAGTGAGTGAAAAGTTTTGAGATCAACTGTGGGCCTCCACGCTGTAATTACCATAATTATTATTTCCCTTTTCTAATTGAGAAAAATATAACCACTTTAAATCTCCGGCAGTGAAAGCACTCTATCTGTAAGCACTTCAGCGTGAAGTGGTTGTCTGAGTGTTGTTAATCACACAGAGGGTCATCTTTTTCTCTGAGGCAGGTTGAATCACATTTAATCATTCTATCATAAAACACCTTTAGAAGAATCTCATCTGGGAGACAAGCGAGAAAAAAAAGAAGAAGAAGAAAAAAGGGATATGTTTAGGCTCAGTAATGCAGCAATAACACATCAGCAACTTCAAAGTGCAGGCAAACAGAAAGGGCTAATCCTCTGCGTTAGCAAACATTGGCGTCAAGTTTGAGCATGGCTCCATTTGCTAAGAAGGTAGGCCAGCTACCCTGTGTGCTGTGAGCCAGATTAGCTTCCTGATTCTGCAAAAACATGCCTCTGATCTCCTCAGAGCTGGTTTCAGAGTGATAAACTCTCCCTCAAACAGAAATTTGTCCTGCCTCAAAGCTGCTGACAACACCAACGGGCTTACGGGAGGCATGGGAAATGAATCCAAACATTGTATTTTTACTCATTTACAGTCCAAACAAAAGATAACAAGGATCCATGAGATGGTTGCTCCTTCAGAGATTAGAGAGAATTATGGCTCGGATAAATCTGACTATGCATGGACACAATGATGTTGAGCTGGTCAAGTGCAATCCATGAATCACATGCAAAAACAGTGACAATGCTAATTAACAGCACAGCACATAAACAGCTTATTAAACTTAATGTGTAAAAACAGAGTTATGTATAAAAAAAAAAAAAAGTTTATAGATAGGTGATGGAGGAGGATGTCACACATCCTTTCATTTCTGGTTTTTATGGGCTGTGAATGAAACGTTTTTCAGGCCTGTCATGTGTGACTGACCCTTCACACACACACAGTATTCTGCAGACTTTTGGAGGGGGGACATAACAAATTGAAAATGCAACGACCTCATTTTTTACCTTTCACTTTTTGGCTTAGTTGTTATAATTTAATACACAGATTCAGGAACTAGACAATCATACATTCAGTTTAGGAGATCGATTGTCATTTTGATGGCGAGAGTATGCCTTAGTGTCACATATTTTATGTTTTAAAGGCCGTGAGCGTGTGCCAGTGCAAAGTGGTGCTAATGCAGTCGCGGTGCCATTTTCATCAAATACAAGTGCATGTGATTTTGGTCTTGCACTCAGGTTTCAGAAGTTGGAGGCCCATAACTGTATGTCACTGATAATGAAGCTCAGGACTGATGCATCTTGTTACTAATTGGCCTATATCAATAATGCAGAACAATTTGCCTACTCGACAAGTTTTTACCATTACAACATAATGCAGTTTGGTTAGTTTCCATCACAGGAGATTTTGTACATAAGTAAAAGTACAAAAGTATTAGCATCAAAATATATTTAAAGTATCACAAGTGAAAGAAAATATGCAGAATAATGTTTATTACCATTATGATTGCATGTTAATCACTTCACTTTCTAGCTGGTGGTTAGAGGTTGGTTGTGAATTTCCCCTGAATTTCCCTGAATTGTAGTGGAGTAGAGATATAAAGAAGCAGAAAATGGAAACACCCAAGAAAGTACAAGCAATTCAAAGCTAATTTCTATTACAGGCTGTATTGGTAGAAACAACGCTACGAAGTGGCAGCACTGATCTGGAGTTCCTCTCAGTTGAAACTAATTTTCTAGTCCTGTATCCCTTGGAATCAAGCTTATATTGGACAGCAATCGACCGCTGGTGGTTCTGTCAGAGATTCGGGTGCGTTATGCGAGTAGCGGCTAACGTAATCAAGCACATATGAGGAGCGGGCCGCACATGTGATAAGCAGCTCACTTCTTTATCAACACCCACTGATTCTATTTTGTTAAACTTGTACCTTAAAGTTTGTTGTCATCCAAAAGGCCTCAAGTGGCATCAAGTTAATTTTTCAGATTTCAGAAAGCCTCCTCTGGAGCCACAAAACATATAACTTTTGCACAGATGAAACAGCAGCTTCAGCACCTCTTTAACCGTGCTGTTGAAAGAACAGACTTGTCCAATGTCAGTCCTCCTGTCTGCCAATGGGTTTGGTTTATTTGTATTGCACCTTTGGTTGATCACCTGATAATAAGAAAGTGGACATATAAATAGTAAAAAACTTGAGGCAAAAGCACATTAAAAACAGGAACGAGGAAAATGAAATGATAAAATCCCTCTGCTGTACTGGAGATATCGCCCGTCTTTCATGTCAGTAACAAAACATAAGATATCTCGTTACTGACATGATGGCTTTCTCAACAGTCTTAAATCCCTCAAAGTTCTGTTCCTGCCAGCTGCAGCAGGCAGCTGCACTACAATCAAGATTATTCAATTGGATCCTTTGGAAGCCTGTAACAGCCTGTAGATTATGGTGAGACTGATGCATCATCAGGCCACAGATGGCAAAGCACAATGCTCCCTAATGTCTCAATGTTAATGTAGTAGCTGTAGCTTTTTCTAACCACATGAGGGTAATTTCTGTTAGAGTGCAGTGTAGCTTTATGTACTCCAGCATAATGACAGGCCAAGTTGAGACCTTTCAGACGTGTTAAAAGGAATGACCTTCAGGATGATGTGATCCCAGAGAGCAAACCAAATATCTGCATTTTGGCTCAAGAAATACCAAGAAATTTTCACTGAAAAGGCTTTATGGATCCTCCCTCTGAGAGGTGATATAATGTTGATGAACTGCACGTTAAAGTGGTGTGTCAAAAAGGGGAAAAAAGTTGTGGAGCTTATCAACAATTTGCTATTAACCTTTCCTGTCTACATTTTCTTTCTGGTCTGTCACTTGTCTGCACTTTTAAGATTTCGCCTCCTTTCATTGAAAAGGTCATTTATGACTGCCAGGAATAAAAGCAACAGCATAATGAATCATTCATGATATCACCTCATCTTTCTATCATGCTGATATGGTTTGCACACAAAATACATTTAAAAAAAATAGCCCCCCCAAAAAAAACAAAAGATCAAGTTTATCTGCCAGATGGCTCTCTGACATGAAATATATTAAGCCTTGAAAGCTCTATAAGAGTAAGTATAAAATAGGGTTACACGAACTTAGATGGTCTGTCCTCTATTATAGAGTTTGGTCATCACTATGTGTGCATAAGACTAAAACAAATGTTAGCTGATCGTTTTAGTTTGTTTATATCACAGATTGCTGTTTCAGTTTCCACTTTTCTGCTCAATAATTAATATTTCCCACTAAATGCCTAACTGGTCCTGACTGTGTTCAGATATTTGACATTTCTGCAAATGCAAAAACTGGTGTGAAACAAAGCAAAAAGACAGCCCCTCGTATTTGTTTAACTTTAAATTTGTTGTTTGTTGTTTTGAACTGTTGAGTTTTTGGGATGCGAGACACAACAGGACCCGGCGGGGTTTGTCAGGGCCTGTGCCAGCTCAAAATGCTGACAGCCGCTAAACATCTTTGACATTCTTCCCACTACATTACCAGATGTGGGATGTGGGAGTTCTATTGTATCGAACTTAACTGAAAACTCATTTCAGAGGACAGTCACTAAAGTGATTTTTTTCCTCTTGCATCTCATTGCATTACAGCAGACCAAGCGCAGCCTCTCAGCCAGACTCGACAGGGTCCTGATTTCTGTTCAATCAACTGAGCACAACTTCCCTTGAACCCATCAGAGCAGTTGATCCCATTCCTGCGTACCCTCATTCTGGTGCCCCCAACAAATATTCCAATAGACATTAACAGTGTGATAGCAGTCTTTATGGGTGGAGACTGGGTCGGGTGCTGTTTATGAGTGCGGCAAAGCTTCCAGATCTGCTCATAAATGTGATTCATGTTGTGTGTGATGGGGATGTCCTCGAAGTTTAAAGGCTCAAGCAGAGGACGCACACAGAGAGGGGGACAGGTGGAGCGGGACATATCATGTGTTGGTCTGTGCAAGGCTGTTGGCAGAGAGCAGTCTGGAGTTCAGACTCATGGTTAAACAGACACCACTGGCCTGTGCATGCTGGATGTGTGCGTATGTCTGTCGTTTTGCCTGTCAGTGTCCACAGAGGATAATGGTCTCTTCTTTGAGTATCTGAACATATGTTTTAAGTGTTTCATGCTTGAGCTTGTTTCAGTAACAGCCGGTTGATATTGTAATATTGTCAGGACATTTGTACTCAAGGTTGCTGCAGCTTCACCTCTGAGAAAATCAGTTTGGACTCATAAATGTCTAAATATCTGACAGGTGTATCCCTGCTGGTACTGTAAATCATCATGCTCATTTTCAGAAACTGTAGCACAATGTGTTCACCAATTATTAATAGGGAACCGGCTTTCGACGCAATTGTGTACAACACGCAGTACAGTTCATGTGGTGATCAACTACTAACTTTTTAAAACTGTGCCGAAGTACTTGGAAAGAAACTGGCACAAATGTAACTGCTTTAAGGCATTTCAAAATATCACTGAATACAATCACATGTACACTGACTGGCTAATGATGTTGAAATTCTCAAGCTGAAGAGAAAGACTGCTTTGGTGCATTTTAAATGCATTGGTTTTTGCATTTGACAAACACCCTGTTTCTTAGCTAATTCATTAGTTCTTTTAATGTGTCTCTTTTACTACCAGATAGCAAGCAAAGTTGAAATGAGGTGGCGTGATTGGTCGAGATTTAATTGTGAACGTGGCAGGAAAAACAAACCTGAAGTTGACATTTTTCCTAAGAATTTAGAGCTTGTGAATAAATTATTAACAAGTGGATGTCTCTTCTCTACTCTGACCTCAAAGATGCACCTTTCTAACTGCATTTGAAGTTTTTGTCTTGTTCTGATATGTCTATAATTACCTGAAGAAAATCTCACAGGAAGCCAAATAAGGTTGTGATTGATTCAAGCATAGCATGCCCATAACTTGGACTAGAACATAAGAAATTAAAATTAAATTAAAATAGGACTCTGTAACCATTGAAGAACCATTTTGAATGAAAGTATGCACCACAGTGAATGGTCATGTCATGTTCATGGTGAAAATCAGAGGTAAATTTCCTGGTTTAGCTTGAGTACATAATGATGCATGTCACTGCATGCTCCTGACACAGGTAAACACAACTGACTCGTGTAGAAAGAAAGTCCCAAACACAAGCCGCCCACTACACGTCAATTCAAAATTCAATTTGCATAACGTAAGCAGGAAAATCCTGTTTTTCACAGCATGTGCAAAGTCAGTGTGACAGGAATACGAATGTTGTTTTCTTCCAGTCTCTTCAAACTTTTGTCCTTAGAAAACACACCACAGCCAAAGCCTACAATCATTGCCCTGCAGGCATCCCCTGAGATGTTCCCCTGAGTTTGGGAATGTTGGCTAAATTTTATTTGAGTGGTGAGTCACTTCTCTAAAATATCCTTGAAAAAATAATCTCAAAACAATTGCTGGAAGTCTAGGTCAATACTGATATTTACAAGAAATTTGTATCAGGTTTCCAACATCAACAGAGCACTGAGACTGCCTTCGTAAGAGTAGCCACTCATATTTTGATGAAGGCTCATACAGGTGAATGCTCACTGGTGGTTCTGATCTTGGAAACATTTTTGACAGTTGATCACACCATTAATATTGAAAGGTTGAGAAAATGGCTTGGTATCTCTAGTGCTGCCCTCCAGTCATAGAACATTTGCCGTGTCTGTTGGAGGCTTTACTTCTTTCGAGGCCTGGGGTGCCACTGGGCTCCATCCTCAGACCACTTCTATTTTCTCTTTATTTACTTTCCATGGGCCACATTATCAAACAAGCTGCTGACAACTGGAATCAGCACTCAAAGATGGCGGGAAAGGAGGGCACATAAAAAGGCTGGAAGAGCAAGAGCAACGGTGTAATGTGCATTAATACTGCGTTGAGAGTGTATTTAACAAACCTGCTCCGGATGCTTTTCTCTCTCTACACACATTACAACTGCTTTTCGAGGTTTGACTGCAAAGATACGCCTCAGATGGTTGGCAAAGTAAGGAAGAAAGTAAGGAAAACCACAAGAACCCGTCTATTAATCTGACCCAGAAAACACTGTTCTGAACTGAGAAGCAAGATTGTTTACAAAGTGATATCACTTGTGTGCTTATGATCCATTGTCCTGTCGTCCGGTCCACATCCTCCGTACTGTCCTGTATATTTATCTATTGAATGCACTGGCATGCCTAAAGAGCTGCTGAGGTCATGACGAGATGGTATTGCTTCATAAAGTGCTCATAAATCTCAGTTTCTCTTATTTAGAAAACAAAATAGTTTTAGACCTGTGACTGGTCTGACACTGCTCATTAGTAAGTAAGAGCCATTTGTACAGAGTCGATGTTGTACTGTACTGACCCATGATAAGAAATCTATGAATATCTAAAAAGGAGGAGTAAGTTAAGTCTCAGCACTGACCTGTCTCTCCACATAGAATTAGACCAGGAATATAAAGGGACAAGCAAACATGGCATGAATGATATTATAATCCCTAGCTCTTGTGAAAGTGAAAGTGACTGTTAAGACATACAAAACAGTATAAGCTCTCTGGCTCTTAAATTACAGTATGGTCGCTTGAGGCAAAGTTTCGTTTCTCACAACGTGCCTGTTTATTGCTAGTGCATTCCTCTTTGTCTGCTCTGGTGATTCACCTGTTTCACTTGGAAAAACCCCAGGAAGGTACTGCATGTGCTCAGTCTTTGAAGGTTTCAAGCAAGTTACTATTGTGCAGATATGTTGTTTTTATGTAAGTAATACTAATAAGTGACCTGTGTCAAATACCAGAATCTTTTGCTATTTACATCAAAATGACTATATTTCTGAGGATGTAAAGTTGAGTTGTTAGCCACAGCTGTCTGTGTGTATCAGGATATAATAGAGCATTTTAAACCGGGCAAATTTTGCACAACTGATTTAAGAAGAAATATTTATGTGCCAACATAAAACATGGAGACTTCACTTTAGTTACCACTAATGCAGCAAGTTGCATTTGAAATGGAAACTTGCAGCAGGATGTTATAACTGAGAGTCGTATTGAACTTTCAGAGTTAAGTGCCAGCACAGCTTAGATTCTTTAAATCTCGCAGAGGCTGAGCTTTAGTGGGACTCTGGGGGGTTTTAACAGCTAAAGTCTTCAGCAGGAATTAGCTACACAGGAATTATGAGTGCTACTTGTAGCAGCATCTTCAAGACTCTGATGCAATGGAAGATCAACAGCTCATGTGATGCAGTAATCTTAAACAAGTTTCCATTTCTGTCACTTAAAAACCCCACAACCTTTGGTATTCTAGTCTATAAAAATCGTCACTGAGCTCCATAATTCCTGTCGAACATTAAGCCCGTTCAAATGACATTAGGCAATATTTCCAACCACTGAAACATTCACTTTTGAAGACACAAGTGATCTAACACCAGTGACATCCAGGAAAGGCCACATAAATCATTCTTTGTCTTGAGCTTGGTGACACTTTGAGATTGTCCAGGCTCTGTGGAAGACGTTTCTATGGCAATTTCTCAGTCTCTAAATCTTGTATCCAATCCTTCAATTTCACCAATCAGAGAGATTTTTTTTTTTTTTTACCTTACTGCAACAAAATCGACGTAATCAACATTGAAACTCTTTTGAGTGGAGGGTTATAGTTAAACTTTATTTACCAGATTCAAAACTACGTCAGTGGTTTACCAGACCTACTGCAAATCATGTTAAAGCCACAGATAAAACTCAGCATTATGGGTAATCTGGTCCCCACAGCAATTAAGCAGCACAGGATAATACTCAACTCG
The DNA here is from genome assembly GCF_051107435.1 of Chaetodon auriga. Classification (NCBI taxonomy): domain Eukaryota; kingdom Metazoa; phylum Chordata; class Actinopteri; order Chaetodontiformes; family Chaetodontidae; genus Chaetodon; species Chaetodon auriga. Next base: position 5,381,095 of record NC_135077.1, on the reverse strand, counting down.
TGTAACTAAGCTGCTGTAATGCAGGACAGGAAAGGCCTGAAAGTTTGACACCATGTTTTTCTCAGTAATATGAGACAGTGAACTGAAGTATAATAATTTTTGTGTGTGTATTGCACGCGTGTGTGTTTGCATGCACACATAGCCAAAGAAGGATTACAGACAGGGCAAAACATGAACCTGTTCCAGGGCTGCAGATCACCACTTGGACCCAAAGCCCCAGGTTGGTGTCATTAGTATGTTTAATCACTGCTGAGGGATTATGCACCACTAAAGCATAATATGATCTCAGCAGAGATTGATAGGAGCCTTTATTTATTATTCTGGTAAACTGCACCACTGATTAATCTAAAAAAGGGTATATTGGTAATAGTAACATTGTGCCCTGAGATCTGAGAATGTAAAACTCAAAAGAAGCCAGATTAGAGAATCATACATGTTTTAAATTAATCCTATTAAGTTTTTTTTTAATGGGTCTGTAATTTCAGAATCATTTCCTGAAAATTCTGCTTAACTTCATCACTTCGTTTAAATTATAGGAAAAATAAGAATTTCTCTGATTTTTTTTTTTTGATGATTTAAACCCAAGTAAATATTATCCATTCCTCATTATTACTGCAAACTTTATTTTCCATATATGTGGAATCGCGTGCTTGGCTCTGGACAAGCTTTTTTCATGTTCAGTAGATCTGCTAAACACTGTCTAGGTTAAACAATCAATCAATTAGGATGTATTTAATGGAAGAGTATTAATTAATTCAGATTATTTCCATACAATTAGTGCCAAATTAGAATGATTTAGAATTATTCAGAAATTACAGACTTGTAACATAAAGCTGTTCATTTAGCCAAACGTAGGTGAGAGAGAAACCGAAAGCAAACATGACAGTTATTAGTCAAACTGTTATCATACTGCAGTTAAACTTTAACATGCTGTAAACCTGCTTACTGCAGTGACACAGTTGTCCAGTGCAAAGAGAGAATATCGTCTCTGTTTGGGTTAATTTGGCTTGTTTCAAATTACGTGGTTCAGATAATCTGGCTGAACTGTTGGCTTGTTTACAACCTGACTGCTCATTTGACTGCTTGTGTCTCTTTCCTTATAGGACTCTACTGCAACAACATTGTCGGCGTCCAGATCTCAGCAATTACTGCGTTTTACTGAGTGCAACATTATCATATCTGGAAGAGATAATCACCAAAACAAGACATGATCCTTTGAAGATGTGCATGTATCATCGTCATCAGGTGATTTGTAATAAAATTACTATTTTCAATACTGTTACTGATCTTGCCAAACTCCCAACTATATGTGGTTAATCACATTACTACAAACAAACTGAATGTCATGGCTTTAAGCAGTTCTTAATATCACTCTCCTATTTTCAGTCAGCCAGCCATCTAACTCTGACCAGCCATAGTTGGAAAAACACAGGTGTTACTAATAACTTCAGTGCTGGCACAGTGTAATTCAAGTGTCCCGGTAAGTCATGACACGTAACAGTGAGCCAGACTGCAACATACTAGAACCCTGAAATTGAAGCATTATGTCATTTACACCTGTCCGTTTCCTACTGTGGCATGTCAAATGTCGTCTGTGAAAAAAAGCGATTACAGATGCTGCCATTCCCTCACCATACAGCACTAATCCTCACTATCTCCTGCCTTCCATCATCGTCTCACTCCAACACCCACTTCCCAATCCTCTTATCAGCTCCTCAGCACATATATTGGCTACTATTCCCTCACGTTCTTTGCTAGACTAATAGTTCCTTAGCCGCCAGCCTTCCTGTTTTGCCTGTTGAAGTGCAGTGTTTTGAATTACAACTTGTTTTAATTCAACCTGCCTGTCCCGGACTCAAGACAGAGCACACACATTGATACACACCTACGTCAGGGTACATACAATAAGCACTGGCACAGGTGAGAACAAAACATGAACAGGTCACCTTTGTCCCCGGGCCTGCTGTTAATATATCCTTAATGAACACAGTGGAGGATATGTGTATTTATTAAACTTTACAAAGGTACAGCTGAGAGATAAGCCTTTATTGAGGGGAAATTCAGGTGTTGCAATAGAGCAAGGTTAGAAATAAGTTCAGCTTAATACAGAAAGTAAGAAAAATAACTATATGAAAAGGAAAGAAGAATAAAAATGATAGAAACTATAACAGAGAAAATAAACTCGAAATTACAAGCAGTTTACATACAGCACAAGCGAAGTGGCATAGTGATGTGTTCGGTAGCAGTAAAGTCAGCAAAGTATATGATACCATCAAATTTAACAGTGTACACAAGACTAAGTAAATAATTATAAGTAATTATACTCAGTTGTATGTATAGAAATGCGGTGTAGTGGCAATAAAAACAGCATACAAATTCAGAAGTCTGATTATCGTTAATACAGCAGACTTGAGGAAATCATTCATTCATTCATTCATTCATCTTCTATACCCGCGTATCCCTTTCGGGGTTGCGGGGGGCTGGAGCCTATCCCAGCTGGCAATGGGCGAGAGGCGGGGTACACCCTGAACCGGTCACCAGCCGATTGCAGGGCAACATAGACAGACGAACAACCATTCACACTCACACCTATGGACAATTTAGAATTAACCAGTTAACCTAATGAGCATGTTTTTGGTCCGTGGGAGGAAGCCGGAGTGCCCGGAGAGAACCCACGCATGTGCTGGAAGAACATGCAAACATGCCGTCACTTGAGGAAATCAATTAAAGAAAAACACGAGCCATAGTCGGTCAAGGGTGGTCAAGAGGGAAATCACGATCGGCATTTCCTTGAGGAGAATAAAACAAAGTGATGTTTAGTGCAGTGAATTCCAGACTGATGAAGTCAGGATGAAATATTACAAGTCTATGACCTTGACCTCAACAATAGCAAGTTGGAAGAAAAAAAAACAAAACAAGAACAGCCATGGCAAAGGGGGATTACAGGAGCAGTGACATCAACTAAAGAAAAACATGCAACAAAAAGCAGCAGCCCATGGACACAGTGTGACTCACATTACAGTAATTGTAGTGACAGTAGTGATTTGAGGTCTGCAGGGCTGCAACACCGAGTAAAGCCTGCGGCACTACTGAACACCGTTTGTGCAGATGCTGTAGCAGACAGGAGATACAGGCTCACTACAGGGCATCAGGTAGACAACATCAAGAGATGTGTCTGCTTGGCTTGCAGAAATGATGCCGAGATGAGTCTGCCAACAATTAAGTTATGAGTTTACGTTAGGTTTAACGTGAATGCTATTTTGTTTTGCTGTTCCAAGCAGGTGTGTCTGTATGTGGGTCAAAGCTACCAAAGCTCTGGCAGAGATAAGAAGTCATTATATTATGCATAAAACATGCATGTGATATGTGCATATGTAATGTAATAACACAGAACTGTCGATGTGATAACACTGACAGTAATAGATCACGAGAGTCATGATTTTACTTATTTTATCACTTTTGAGTAAAATCCAACAAAACTGATGAGGGCATTCAGAACAGTACTTATGCTGCTCTGGTGTATACCTGCAAGTATTGTACTAAAACAAGGCAAGAGGACAAAAGTCAACAGCTTCTTGTCCTAAGACACCTCCTCCTGTGGCTGTGTGACTGTGGTCTCCGGGAACCAATCAGTGTGGCGTTGTCATAAACCTCTTAGGGATGACAACGAGTCATTCAAAGTGTCTGAGTTTGTCCTAACAGCAGTCAGCGTTGGTTCCTCTTAACCTGGTCATGTGTATGTCTTTTTCAAACCTACATATCTCAGGTCTCTAGTGATCCTATGAACTTCTTAGAGGAAAACATTGGAAAAACTTTTTTTGTTACATTTTGACGCCAGAATACTGTTAAAAACAAATACTCTGAGGAAAAGCAGGGAGCTGACTGTTTAACTGAGTGAAATTAATAAATCAGACAGTGTGCATTCAGGGGTTATGACCCCAATCACCCCCAAACCTGAACCAAGTAGTTGTAGCTGCCTAAAAAGAGTAGCCCATCAATGCAGTGTCTCTACAAACCATTATCTGCCAATGCATGCAGAATCTGTAGGCGTGGGACAACACTTTGTTATCAGAAGCATTCTGGTTTCTGTCTGTAGTCAATGTAGAATTGACCAATCAGGTTTGAGCGGGCTTTGGTTGTATGCAGTTAAAAAGTCCATGTGGAGAGCAAAAGACGTGGAATGAAATGGCTGAAATGTGATGTTGGAGCCCATCGGCTATCATCTGACAATGATTTAGCTTTTTATTAACTTTATTTTAATTTATCTGCATTCATTTCCAGATATCTCTTCATAGAGATTAGCCGAAATATCATCTGCACCTAAAACAAATGGCTAATCAGACTGTTAACAATGACCCGCGCACAGATGAGGAAGTCTCGGCCTGAATTTCCACTATCTCTGATCCCAGTATCCGCTGGTTACGCCAGAAGCCACTGACCCCAGAAGCCACTGACCCCAGAGGCTAATGGTCATCAGACAGTAGTGTTCAGAGATGGCGTTGCACTTCTGTAACGTTGTTGGACTCACAATGGACAGTTTAAAAAAATGTTTGCCATCGAACCAGAGATATTATCTTTTTCATTCTTCTTCCCTGTCAAGACCTGTCACCTACATTGCTGACAAGTCAACGTGAGGGCCAACAGTTCAGTTGAAAGGCACAGATGTGCTATGCTAACGGGTCTCAGTAACCCTGCTGTGCCGGTGCAGTGGCTCCACTGAAATAAATGAGGATGCTGCATTTCTCATCTAGGGCTGTTGTCTGTCTGAACAAGGACAACAAGAGGAAAAGAAAATTACACATGGCAACTCTAGTTCTGTATTCACATCCAGCGCCCTCTAATTGGGCTGTATGTATAGGATCTCTGCATGGTGGTGCATCCCATTTGCATATGTTGTACATACTGAGCAGTTTTTGCAATTAACTCTGTCCAGGGGTCCCGTGCAATCTTCCCTCACACTTAATTCTTGTTGTAAATTACCATAGCCGTGTGCGATCCAAGAAAAGTCTTTCCATTATTGTGTGATTGGAACAGACTAAAGTGAGGTTTAACCAGAGGAAGACATCAGGTTAACAGATCTATCCTCGAATGACTTCTTGATACACAACATTGATTCTCACTTTCACAGATGAAGGGTGCTTAAATTTCTTCTGTCTTAAGTGTCTGAGGTCTCTCTGGCAGGCAGTGCTCTGCTCCCTGTCTCCCAGTGCTCAATTAAGTAAATGACTACCAGTTACTTTGCCTCTGTCACACTGTGGACAAGCAGCTGTCTAATTCACACTCACACTGTAAGCATCCAAACAAGTGCCCTTGAAATCAGAGCTTATTATGACTGGAAAATGTGTTGTGTGGATGTATAGGAGTCGTTTATAAAGGATGAAGCTGGCATCATCAAAGAGCTGCTCTCCAGTGAGTTTGGTCATGCACTGAAGGAATCAGTCATCCAATACAATGGCATGGCTCTTGTATGTTTTAAGCAGTTTTAGGACAATGATGCAGTTCTGCGCCACACAATCAGCAACTGTCAATAATTGAATTGGATAAATTCACTGTTGCCTTTAGTTTCTTCCTGGTATTTGCAGACAATAGTAAAATAAGAGATAATAAAAGCATTATCCAATGATAAACGTGTAAGTAGGTGCCTGTTAGTGGATGTTAAGGCTGCATTTGGAAAGACTTTTCGGCAGCTTTCCCATCACCTGGGACACACTGCGCATTGTTCCCATTATCCAGAATTGAACTCTGCTGTCATGTACTGATATCGTTCACCTAAACAGCTGCACTTTGTCCAGAGAATCAATGAAGAAGAACTGTAAATCAGTAAAAGTCAGCCTTTAGGTCACGTACCGGCCACATGTGTGTCTTGAGAAATAAATCTGTTTTGACCAGCGTGTGACTGTTGCTGACATCTCTCTTCCATGACAGCTTCTGACGAAATGACTAATGAGCGTACAATAAGTGGACTCTTTAGAGCATAATACATGAAGGGTTTCCCCTGTGGCTGTTGCCAAGGATTTTGAACAATATCAAATATTCATAATGACCTCATGGGAAAAATCTACATGAAAGTTGAAGGCAGTGCCATGAAGAACACATCAAAAGGCAGTCATACAAGTCTCTACTTGTGGCAGCTTTTACAGCTGATGAATAGGCTGTTGCCCTCTGTCTGTCTGCTTTCACTTTCTCTCACACACACATAAACCCTTCCTCTTCAAGCTCACACCCACCACAGTGATAAGCCTGCAGTCTTCGTCATAGTTCTTTATAATTCTGTAATCATTAACGTTTGCACTTAGGGACGAGTGTGAAGGACAACATAGTGCATACACAGCGGCACCGGAGGGAATCAGAGAATTCAAGCGCTGCAGAAGAGCTGAGGGGCAGTGTCCTCCTGAGGTCAGTTCCACTCGGATATAAAAGTTAAGATAACAAAATACGGGAGTAAAGCAGCCTGCTGACATCAAAGTTTCAACCTGCCTGGACAAAAACTTGGAGTGTGTCTATACTGAGATTTGTTTGAATTTAATTGTTCTCCATGTTCCAGTGAAATGCAAAAGAGGTGACGATGGCGCTCACAGCACTGCATGGACCTCTCTTCATGCTTCTAACCGCACTCTGCTCCCTTACAACACAAGGTATGTGCAACGATTTTGAGCTCCTTTGTTCAGCAGAATTTTAAGGTTCGTCACAAATATGTTGTAAAAACAATTCTTCAGAATTATCTCTAGTAGTATTAATGTATATGTATAGGAATGTAAGGTGTAACTGTGTGACTGTGTCGATAATAAGGCTGTCTTTAAGTAATAAAGGAACCGGCCGTTAAACCTCAGTATATATCTGTCTCTTTGTCAACAGAGTGGGTGCGACTAAATGTGAGTCCCCAGATTACTGCAGAGTGTGGCAAACAGGTTATTCTAAACTGCAACGTGTCCTCGTCTCGAAATGGCCTATCAATCAAACGTATGCAGTGGTTTCTAAACAAAAAAACTTTATGTTCTGTGGACAGCGAAGGAAAAATTAGCCCACACCACAGACACACTCCGAGTGCTTTCGATTGTGAGTATAACCACGGACAGTTGTCGCTCATCTTCCAAAACGTGCAGCCACGGGAGAGCGGGCCCGCAAATTCCTACATGTGCAAACTACAATCCAACCAGGGAGTGGAGCATAAATCTACAACCGTGGAGTTACAAGGTCAGAGTCCACACGTAAGCCTCATGACATGCTGTGAAATGAATGCGCAAAATAGGAAAAGACTAGAGAGGTCTACTCCTCTTTAGTTTAGCTTTTCTTCAATTGTGGAGGCGGCACAAGTCTTCAGATTCTTTGCTTTCAGGTGCTCTGAGGTGTTTTCTACTGAACAACACAAAAAGTTTTGTCTACATTCAGTGTTACGCAGCCAGACATGACGCGTATCCGAGAGTTTTTCACAGAAAATGTGCTCTAATATCAAAACTGAAAGCTCCCATTACACAGAATGACCACCGTGCTATTTCTTCCACATACATGTAATACTGGATTATAATTTGTAATGCACTGACATGGAGTCATAGAGTGTAAGAGTCATTTGCCACACCTCAAACTTTTTTGTAGTGAATTATAACTACAGGCTTTATTGTTGGTTAATAAGTGACTTATTGATGTTTTACACATCAATACTGATCAGTTTATGAGAACAACCTTTGAGTTGTCAGGTTGTAAAAAGTGTATCCTCCTCCTGACAATTTTAGATCTTCAGGACTATTATCCCTCTGGAAAACAACGGCAGAGCATCTGAACCAAAGTTTATTGTTTGTTAATTATTCATTTATTATTGACAACTGCTCACTAATGGCATATTACAAAACGAGAAATCCTCAAGCCCTTTTTGAAATGATATACTCACTTTGGTGGATTATTGTGGTTGAAGAACTGTTTACTCATGACCTGATGGCTTATTAGAAAATGGGCCCCTAAGTCTGCATAAGCTGCTCATGAATGGATTTTGATCTGCAGCTCTTTTGGTGAAAGTAGTGGCTGGACTGGTCTATTGAAGTATCACACCTGATGAATCAAACAATGACAATTACAGTTAGCATTTGGCAGACACTAAAAATGCAGTGAGAACAACAGTATTTGAGTAAATGTACTTAGTTACTTTACACCATTGCTCCATTGTGATTGCTAGAGATTTGACAGTGGAAATCAAGGTGTTTTGGGGGTTCTGATGGCCTCACATGCTAAATGAAATCATGATGTACATAATGTTCATTATTGAAGTTAACTTCGAACCTCTTCATGATCTTCCCCTCAGAGTGTTGTGGGACCGTTGAGGGTGTTTTGACCGGCGACGGTCACATCTGCACCTTCAAACATGTCTACCCAGACGGAAATGTGCACTGGTTTCACGGCTCCCGCAACCTCTCAGCCGAGGTTCCACACAACACTACGAAACAAGGGGACAAAGACGGTTGGCTGACTATCAGTAGCTACCTGGAGAGGAAAGGTTCAGATGAGCCCTACAACTGTTCCTTAACAAGCACCCGATCTGGTAGATCCATTGCGAGCACTTTGGTTCAGAACTTTGGGGGCAGTGGTAGAGCCAGAGCACAGGGACCTACGCACCCGGTCCAGAGTGGAGCTGGATCGCAGGAACCTATGAGGACATTCTTGTGTATTTTAATCTTAATTGCTTTCACATTGAAATAATAGACTTGCTGAAGTAAAGCCAAGCCACGTCATTAAGTGTGATAAGATGGGCTGAACCAATGATTAACACAGGAAGAATGAGGAACTGAAATTTCTGGGATTTTTTTTTGTTTTTTGTTTCCTCAAATTCCAGCTAAAGTGAGCCATGGTGCATGTTCCAAAGGTTCAACCTGTTTCTGTTTCCTTTTAACTCTAGTTGAACTATCAAGTGTCCGATAATCATTAAACTGTATTAAATAACTTTGTTGTTTTGTTTCAGTAGGAGTTATGGATGAGGAATAGGGCATATACACACTCTTTCAGAAAACAACAAATACACACGTAGAAACACACACACACACACACACGCAGAAACACACTCATATATAACTACAAATGTCCAAAGAGTCCTTTTGGCGACTAGTTCAATGCAGCTATAAAGCTTCTATCCACAGATGATTTTCAGGAGTTTGTATTTATTTCCAACAGAGTGAGATGAAAATGTGTGTCGACAGGTGTGTCCACTCTGTGTCCACATGGTGGCTGTTTCTGCGTGACTGCTGTGCAAATGCATGCTTTCCGCAAGGACACCACGAAAAGAAAATTGGCCCTTCTCGAGCAGAACGAAAAGACTTCAAAAGATGAGCGAATTCCCCTTCAGAAACACAGAGGCTTTTGTGTGCAAATAGCAAATAGCTGGACACTGGATCTCTCAGTCGTGCAACAACTCTCTGCGGTTTGTGGGTGGATGCTGCCCTCTGATGGACAAGCTGTAATCAGTAAGACAGGTGGATGCTGGAAAACTGCTTATGGGGCAAGTGGACTGTATGAAGGGCAGCATGGGTGCATGTAAAGGGTTGGTTTACCTAAAATAAAAAACAAAAATGTTCACAAACCTCTAATGGTGTGTGGTCATACCTACAGCTTTGTTTTTATCTTCTGACATTTCTGATAAGCTCCAGTACACTGGAGATGAAAGGTTTGCGGTGCTTCTGTAAAATATATATATATAAAAAAGTAGGACCTATTTTCCTGTATAAAGTAGTTCCACTTAAACCTGCCTGCACTGAGGCCTGTGGGTTATCCAGAATGCTGGGGACACGGTTTCTGGAAAGAAACGTTGCTGTTGAATTTATTTATTTATTTCATTGTTCAATGCGCGAAAGACCAAAATCAAAATCAAAGTCAAAATTACTGTATGTGCCACCTGTCTCTGCCCATTAAAGTCTTTGCAGGTATAGTTCAAAGCTGGAGGACAAAAACCAGATCCGAAGCTAAAACTCTGCCTTTTTAACGCCTCGGTGAACCTCTTCACAGACATTTGAGAGCCCTTTCAAGTCAGAATGACTCCCTGTTAATGCTGTCACTAAATCGGTGCCAGGCAGGGGCAGCTTGAGCTTTCAACAAGACGCGGCTGCAGCTGAGAGCTCACTGGCTAAACAAATACAAGGTCACCTTGACCATTAGAGCGCACATGGATGCATCCAGAGGCAGCCATGAGACACACACACACACACACAAACAAACAATATGCTGACAACGTGAATATTTGTGTTGTTGTCTTTAACATGTCTTGTGGAAGAATAATCTCTCAAAAGCGTAATTTTATATTGTGACGGACCAATGAGAACATGAGGTGAATGCTTGACTGAAGTATTCAAACTGGCTGTATCTTTTAATTAGCCCTTTAATTCAGAGGCAGAACAATCAGAGCGACGTGCTTTAAATTAACATGTTTGATTATGACACTAATGTTATTTTTATTTGTTTTACTAGTACTAATGTCTCTTTCCTGCTGGAACAACAGAGGAACTTTAAATGAATCACAGTCACGAATCTGCCAAATGAATAAATGTAACGTAAACGATTGTGCACCCCAAAGAAGGCAGCGCGCTAAAACAACAGTCTTTAGAACTTGAAATAAGACAACTGAATTATAGGTACAATGCAAGAAGTGATGCATCCCAGAGGGAAAAAGTGTGCAAACAAACCTCCTTTAAATCAGGGATTGACTTCAAGCTTTTTAGATGGAGCAGAATAGCGATATTTTCCCAATCCAAAATCTTACTGATTGATCATAGATCATAGCAGCATTGCTGTCATTTAGGAGACTTTAAGTTGTTCTTTAAAGTCAAAATGAAGCTTTACTTCTCTTTGTGATTTGGTGATTTCACATGGTCTTCATGCAGCTGGTGTTTGAATTGTTCAGATAAAAACAAAAGATGCACACACTCCATGTGCCGATGAAGACCACGCGATACGACTGAAAGCCCCAAAACAGCTACTGCATGGACCTTGACACGAGGCTGTCATGTCAGCTGTGCTTCAGCTCATAGCCGCAATATTCCAGTGATAGAATATTTATCTTCTGCTTCTTCTGTGTTAGTTTTCAGTTCTCACTGAAACAACAATCTGCATCAGCGTCTCTCTCTGTACTTGTAAGATGCACTCCATGCCACCAGAGGGAACAAGCTGCACACTGAACAGTCATCCTCCCACAAACACTGATTCCACACGGCTCTTCGTATTGATTCGAGGCTGCAGGGTTACTAATGAGTGAACTCAAAGAACCTCTTCGCTGTGTGACAGATAGCAAAACATGCAGAAAGTCTAATTTGTCCTAAAATTCACTAATATAACCTGTATTTCTTAATTCCAAAATGTTGTATGTTTGGATTTCTTGTTCCCTGCACATAACTGGGGCAGTAAGGTCTTTGAGGTCTTTGAAAGTGACCCGTGTTACCTCAGGAAACATTAGCCTTGTTCCTGCGAGTGGCCCTGCTGCCTTGTTACATCATCTCTCAATGTTTGAAGTTTGCTTCTCCTGCGAGCACCTCATCTGCGCAAAGTACACAGATCGAGATGTCTGTGTGTGTGTGTGTGTGTGTGTGTGTGTGTGTGTGTGTGTGTGTGTGTGTGTGTGTGAGAGAGTGAGTGTGAGTGAGTGTATACAGGGGCCACAGGTTGAGTTTCCATGGTAACAGAGAGGCGTCTCACTGCATGCCCCTGGCTTCATCTGTGTGTGGGGGGGGGTGGGGGGTGTGCTTGTGTGTGTCTACATGTATTACTCACGCTGTGGGGACTCACCTTCCTTATGGGGACAAAACGCAAGTCCCCCTGATTCGAATAATTCAATTTAAATTTTTTGTGTGTCGGGCTAATTGTCCTGGTGGGCTGCGTTATCTCCTCTCAGACAGGTTTACATTATCGCTCCGCCGGCCTGTCGGTCATTGGTCAGGTGAGCGGCCACAGATGGTTATATCATTCACAGGGGCAGAGGGAGGGGGGAGGGGGACAGATCAATGCAGACAAGATAAGACACTGACAAAAAGCAAGACAGGGTGGGTAGATGGAGCAGAGAAGGAGAGAAGACAGATGGATGGAGGGATGGAAAGAGGAGATAAAAGCCACTTTCTGTCAACATACAGGGGGGCTTTATATGAAGTACTTACGGCCTGTTACCTAACATTACAGTAAATGGGAATCAGCCTGAGATTAACTGACCCAAGAGCTGATGTACACAAGGATCAGTGTTGTTGGTGACAGTTGTGGCACACTTTCTGTAGACTCCTGTGTGTTTTCTTTCTGTCTTCTGCACAAAAATGCATGTTTTAAAACCCTAAAGAAAACACTAATGTTTGTCCACAGCTTGCAGTACTGTATGTTTCCATTAGATTCAGCACAACAGCAAAGTCAGGTCATTTACTGAAGTAAAAGCAACAATGTTGAAACACTACATTACCACTACAGGTGAATCTCCTCCCTTTAAAGTTTAACTAAACCACAGTTAAACCAAACGTATCCATGTTGTGTACATTTAGTGGTGATCCAGAATCCTGAGAGGCTGCTTTACATAACAGCTGGTGCTTTATGGAAGATCAATACATGAATAACCCAGCGGGAAGACTGAGCCGTGCCTCGACTGCTTTCACGTCTACACTGAGAGGATACGGTGTCTTCAAGGCGGGATATAGCAGGATAAGTAGAAGTGTTGAAAGGTATGAATGAGAGTAAACGTCAATACACGCTCTTAAGATATTCACCAGTGCTCATGCCTCAGTTATTCACAGCAGCTGGAGGCCAGCATCAAAGACTGCTGTGTGAAAGAAAGATAAAGCTGTCTGTCTGCGGAAAGCCTCACAACAGACAGTGTGATGAGTTTCTAAATGCAAGATACCAAATATTCCAGCTAATGCTGAGATGCAGAGTGCTTGAATGCACCCAGGAGTTTGAAAGTTGTTGGAATGTGTCCTCATTTGATCTTTCTATAAGTGTTTGCTTTTTCTCACCTTCTGCATCATTTTGGATCCCTCCAATGTAGATACAAATAAGGATGGCATATGGCACCTAAGTCATTCAATGCCCGAGGCCTAGCACCCTTATGTGACAGTACACATGTCCACGTTCCTGCCAGTAATCTGTGTGGCTATATGGTAAAGGGGACCACTGACTGAAAGCTAGCCGAAAAGGACGAGAATGTCCCAACAGCTCACGAGTGAGCCGAGACGCTGCAGATAACAGGCATCGTAAAGCTTCTGTGCTCCTCTGCAGCGTACATGTAACCTCTCAGGCTTTGTCCTCACAAGGACATTTTATGCCGAGCTGCTGCATTCGTGCAGCGCGCAGATAGCAGCCAGGCATGTTTGTTTAGTTGTGTGTGTAAAGGGAGTATTTTGTGCAACTGCATGCACTCCTAGTCTTCGTTGCCCTGGGAGACCGCACACAATTATAATCATCACCTCTCAAATCTAGCTCTCATTAGAACGAGGCTTTGCACAAGTGATGCAACTAAGCAGATTTGCAATATGCAGAAGAATTAAGATTGAATGTGACGATGTTGGTGTACGACAACGAGACTAAAATGACTTCTCTTTGAATACTTAAAAGCCTCCATCCAGATTAAACTACTACAGGGTCCCGATGAAGAAATTAGCTGTGTGGCTCCATTGATGCTCTGTTTTTAGTAGTTTGGTCACACAAACACAAATCCATGTATGACTATGCACTGAGTATTATGACAAGTGCCAACGCAGGTAACAATGCAGGACCAGCCTGATGCAGCACTCGTGCAATGTTATTCAAACTCAGGATACTTGTTAGTGTGTTATGTGATATTTGTAGTGCTGTGTTAATAAATGAAATATAAACAAACAGTGATTTTTTAAAAAAAAGTCTCTTTTTTTTTTTTATTTGTCATTTGGTCTAAGTGATGACTTACTCAATTAGAATTAATATTGGATGTTATCTGATTGAACAGCTAGTGGTGGTGCCTTTGAAGCCATGTGCCACCTGTCTAGTTGTTTTTTTTCTTGCTGTTATGCAAAATTGAACTGGTTGTCTAGCATGTACGTTACACTTAACATCTTCTCATGTGTGATTGATTTTTGCCATTTGCTGTAGATAACAAGATTACAATCTAAGTGATGTGACATGAAAATCTGTTATAAAGCCGCTTCCTTTTTTGTTGATATTGTGCTTTAGTGGTGCACATCCCCAAGAATTTTGCAATTAATGAAATTACAACAAGCCAACTGACACATGCTGTGGGGGCTGCTGAGGGTCTTGGGTCAGATGGCATGGTTTTATCGGTAATCTGTGCTTGTAACGTACAGTTCAATAGGTATTCTGTGGAGTGGACACTTTGATTCGTCAAAACAGGAAAAGCACAGGCGTAATCAATATCAGTGATTTGTGATTTAGGTCTGGCAAAACAAGGTCTGTGTCCAAGTTACTGCATCTGCCGTCATATTGTCATAGTATCCTGTTTTTGCAGTTTGTATGCAAAAAAATCAAAAATGTCCTCTTTTCAACAGAAAATTATTCAGTATGAGCAGCATCAGACATCAAACTGTGACTTGGGAATGCCATTGTCAGTTACTGTAAACATTTGTCTTATAACCTCCTGAAGTGTTTTGCATGTTTTGTATTTCCTCCTTTTCTTTCGTGCATTGTGATATGGAAGTACTTATTGTCAAGGTCCTGCACGGCCGCACAGGTGTTTTCAGTTCATCACCAAATCTAAGAGAGCAGTTAGGAGAGCATTAACTTGTGATCTGTGTCGACTTATCCCCTCCAGACACGCAGAATGCATTGTGACCGGGACATGATTGGACTGGCTGGTCCACATCAGGTGGTAGTCTGGCTTGCACTGTGGACAGATCACAGCCAGGTGTAAATGCATACAGCGAGACCACAAATCCAACTCATCAAATTGAAAGGTGACATGATTCTGCTGCCCAGAAAAAGCTACAAGTAGAGGCAGAAGCTAGTAAGTACACCCTCACAAAAAGATATTTAGTATGACTGACCAGAACTCCAATTTTCCCTTTACATAGTGTGGTGCCCCAGTGTGAATGTAATGCAAGTTAAAGTCTGCTATTTAATGTAAAAACGTGGTGCAATTTAAACCATTTTTCCGTGCTGTAGAATTGAGACCGCTTATTAGCACCAGGTGTAATGGAGCCTAAAAGAGATGTAGGTATAATCAGACAAGATACATGAAAGCATCTGTGCACATGTACCATGTGAACACGCTACAGGCTCAAAACCTGCTTAGAAGTAGCGCATGCGGTATGGATTTGGGCAGAACTCAGAGCTCTGCATGCAGGCTGACGAGCAAAACCACGGAGGCATATTTAATGTCATTAGTTACACCTGTGCTTTCTTGCTATGCACACAGGTCTGCTGCAAGGATTTAGAAGTTGTTTATTGCATGTTCATAGACCACATCAGAGTTCCTTTCCTGCTGTGCTTCATCTCTAAAACTGGAGTCAGATTACTGCAGAATTGGCAGCACTTTTGCTACTGAGGCACCGAACGAACGAAATATTACAGCCGTCTTCCCGATGTTGAGTCAAAGCTCCTCTTGTAAAATGACATCTGAGTCTCAAAGCATGAAAACTGTCTCAACTGTCACTGTATTTTAGAAATGGTGAGCAGAGTAATTTAAAAGTGGGGAGTGCTATTCCTGTCTCACAGCGGGTCGCAAGTCAAGCCTGTTTGTCATTCATCCTGCAGTGTGCGGTCTTACTGTATAGGCTGATGTGACCTTTTTTTTTTCTTTACTCTGAAACATGACAGCATGTCTAGCTTGTCTTTCACATTTAATTTGGCTTAATAAGAAAAGAAAAGACAATAAATAGTGAGTTTTTCCTGGTTTAACCTATCAGTAGTGTTATGGTAGTAATATGCCTAAGGTGTGATTCCACATTAAATAGACTCGCACTTTAATTTGTACTTTACCTACGCCTCTGCTCAACAATGTGTTTTGCATATTGTAAATTCCGTTGGATGTTTGTTGGATGTTGGATGAGCTTCACTGTGCAGAGTAAAGTATGTGCAGAGTTTGACACTTGAGGCTGTTTTCATTTGCTGCAGGGGGAAAGTTTCTGTGTGCGCACCTTAAATCTGATCTTAAGACATGGAGGTTTCAACATAACACAACTGGAGAATAAGCTGGAGGTTATCAGAATGTGACCACAAGGACAGGGCATGGACAAGGCAGGGAGAGGGAGCAGAAACACATCAGGGAAGCACGTAACACGCCTGGTTACCCATACTGGGCAGGCATTCAGCAAGACCATGAAAAAGAAAGAAAAGGACGATGAATAGAATAATATTGTCATGCCTTTCATTGCAGGAGTATCTGAAACACTCAGCTTCAACATTCAACACCACATCTTTGTGCACTTCAAGTCCAGTGACACTCTGAGGCAGAAGCTTGTCCACCCCAAGGACAAAACATTCAGGCATAAGAGCAATGTAGCGTACGCAGTCCAGTGCAGTGAGGAATGCACAGACTTGTACACTGGAGACACAAAACAACCGCTTCACAAGTGCATGGCACAACACAGGTGAGCCAACACCTCAGGACAAGAAGAGAGAGAGAGAGAGAGAGAGAGAGAGAGAGAGAGAGAGAGAGAGAGAGAGAGAGAGGGAGAGGGAGAGAGAGAGAGAGAGAGAGAGAGAGAGAGAGAGAGAGAGAGAGAGAGAGAGAGGGAAGGAAGGACAGAGACAGTAACGCCATCACAGTAACAGCTGTAAAAATAGACAACCATATAGCATATACATATATGATATATTTATGTATGTGATATATGTACATGTTGGGAACAGTATAATCTACAATCCATGTTCAACTATTTTCCATGACAACCTGTGAGACGACAAAGCCCAAAGACTCCAGAGAAGACTTGGTGACATGTCTTGGTAGCACATGAAGGTGTGCAGGTGGAAAGGGAGAGAAGAACAAGGAGCTGCCTTGCCACTCCCTTTTTTCCCAGATGCACAAGCACAACAATGTGCTGATTTGGAGTGATTTAAAAATGCATTTTACAGCAATTTATGAGGTAAGTGTTTTCATTTATGCAATAGAGATTGTTAGAACCATGGATGTACTACTAGTGGTTCTCTTAACGACCACAACATTACATTATAAATGGAGGAACATGATCATAAAACCAGCAGACACTCGAAAGCAACAGATAGCGGTTACACTTCCCGGTGTTCCTTAAAGAACTCAGTCACACTACAAAATTCACAGGTGTGACAGGACGTCGCTCTAGCATCTGCCTGCATGGGTTCAGTGATTCTCTGCTCCACTAGGGCTCTTACATCATCAAAGGAAAACGGTTCCATGTTTTTGATCAATGTCCAAATACAGTAGCAATATCACATGACTGTCTAGATATTGCTGTGCCCACTGCATTTCATTAGCATGTGCAAAGCAATTATTAGTCTTAAAATTGATTGTGTGTCCTCAACTCTACCCTCATGTGGAGCGGGTATTGGTATTTCCAGAATCCCATCTAAGGAATGTGCATTTTGTATTGAACCATTCTCAGTAATACGGAATCAATATGTCATCTATCCTTCAGTGTAATTGCATCTAAACATATAAAACAAAGCTAACTAATGGAGAGCGTCTTACCATTTATTGATAGCAGTACCAAGTTTGAGGCGGTGGACTGTGAGATAACGGACAGGGCCAGACTTAAATCAAGTCCTTTTGAATCATACAGAAAATGGATCAATACAGCTTCATCTGCAGCACTTGTTACATAACACCTCATCTCTGGAGATTTGCAGTCCCCTCCAGGTGTTCCATGAATGCGATGTTGATTAGCTCATGTCAAACAGTCATCCGTCTTTTCTCCATGTAACTTCCCATTTATCTCACTTTCAAGCTCCGTGAAGAACGGGGAGATTTTGTCATATTGTTTCGCAGTGTTTCCCTTCAGTCTACACATCTCTCCACCCATCATCCATCCTTTGCATGAATAGATGGATCCATGCAGTAGAGGCAAAACTGGTCTCATAACAATAAGACCCTGACAGCTTTACAATGTCGCACCGCTTCAGTTTCCTGCCACTGTTTGTGTGTCTGTGTAGTTATGTAAGCCTGAATTTATGTAACACCTGGCAACGCTGGCCACCATGCAGGCAAATCATGCTCTGCATCTCCACTTATTCTAATAATTGCTTGAAAGCTAAGAGAGCATACCTGCCTCGTTTGTATTAATGAGAGTTCCATATCCATTAGATCTGAGTGTTGTATCCTTGTGATTTCCAAGTACAAGAGATGACTTTGAAGTGACCGAGGGCGTGGGAGGATGGAGAGGTGAAGTTGTTTGGTGAAATAATTAAGGACAATTGGAGGGTCCCTTTTGAAGAGTAACGACCCTTTAATGGAGCTGGCTTACTCTTCAAAGGGGATCATCCTCCCAAGATGGCCGAGCCAATTTTAAGACCACTCTGAAATTAATCTGTAACTCGCAGGAGAGATGATATTTCTTAACAGCAAACTTTATTTTCACTCTCTCTGTACGTAAAAGTTCAAAGGCTCATTTGGGAAAAAGAATTCATAAGTCTAGCAGGGAGTGGGATTTTCTTCCATTTCATCTCAGTTTCCCACATAATTATCTCTTTTACTGCCTTATTTTGTGCACAATGAAGATCTTATTGTAATTAGCTCTTGTGGTGTGTTCTGATCTCATCATTTAATTTCTACAAATGAAAACCACCCAATTAATGTAAGATAATGAAGATATGACATGACAGAAATCAAGCGCCATCTGGGCTGATCTTTCACAGATGCTATTTCATTTCACAGTCTGAACATCTGTGATAAAATTACTTTTATTCATTGATTGAGCTGTATTTATGGAACGGTTAAAAATGGTAAAATGTCATTTTTTCTAACAGAGCCATTCTTTCTACCCCTGATCTTTCTTCTAAGTGATCTACTTGTGAATATATTTCATATGTGGCACATGAATCTGATGAAACACCAAAAGAAATATGTTTGAACGTACTAATAAAGGTAATTTCTCTCAGTACATTCAACTGAAGTCCTTCCTCATTTCTACAATACTCACAAGTCACACTACAGACATGGTAACCAGCAAATGTGCCATTTAAATGTTGATGTAAACAGTGATACTGCAGGTGATTAAACACATCACACCTTCCTCACTGCCTGCGAAATGAAGACTAACTTTCTGGAGAAGTCAACAGAAAACCGTCTGATGCAAGAGAGCAAAGACAGCTGGTCGGAGAAAATATTCACAGCCACGAGGCGAACACGCACACACACGCACTCATGCACGGCACAAGCAAGCATACAAGCAGACAGACACTCATTAAAGTGCAAATGCACACACACACACACACGCACGCACGCACGCACGCACGCACACGCACACGCACACACTTCATCTGTGAAGTCTTTTCATGATCAGCCAACAGTCTGATTTCATTCATACATTATATTTTTGGATAAATGTTTATGCAATACAGTACAGACCTCACATTTTTGCGCAGATACCCCACACACACACACACACACACACACACACACACACACACACACACACACAGAATGCAAACGCACACCTGCAAACATATGCACACATATCCATCTTTTAGACTAAGTATTGATTTATGGCAGTCGTTTTGTGCACCAGATCTGTCTCTGGGTATCCTTGCATAACATCATCTGGCCAGTGAATCGCTTAAATTTATCATGACACAAGATCCACCCCATGTTTTTTTTTTTTTTTTTTTTTCAAAATCTCCACATGTAATGAAATAGGTCATTGAGCAGAGTGATGCTTTTGGATCGCATTCACATCCTGTGGCAGTTCATGAGTCACAGCTCGACACCCATATACAGAGAGAGCAAGACACAGACACACTCCACCAAGCTGTGGGCTCTTTGGGTAAGAATTCACAACAGAACTTACATATTAATCTGCTTCTCTTGTGGTTTTGGCAATATTGTGTAGCATTGTGTGAAAATGTCTGTCCAAAAACCAGACCAAATGTGTGGTCACAACAAAGACTAAGTATAAAACAAACGCGTTCATTATAGCCAATATCAGTTACAGATGGACGAAGGCACGTATTGGGAGAGACTGAAGAACCAGCAATGACTGCCAGGCGTGTAAAATTTTGTGCATTTGACAAATAAAACCTTGAACTTGAACTTCTCCAAAGTTCAGCAAAGGTTACAAAAGTCAAAAAAAATCATGCACATAAATAATGTAAAAGTGATTTTCAGAGTTATTGTCAATGCTGTTTTGTTATTCCTCAGACCTTTTAGCCTCCAAGCCAATAGGGCAGAGACACAGTGTCAACAATACTGCACTGGGACCCACAGTGCGAGATTAGCAGCAGAACTGAGGAAAAAAAGTTTATTTCTATGATCTCTTTGTTCGGGTTCGGTTTGGGGTTTTGAGAGATGATGCTTTTTACACAATATTTTAGTTTATTTCCAATACATTCAAGTTTATGTTTATGGATTAAGAGACCATTTTCATAAATACCTACCAGTCACATTTGATTTTACCTTTTTCAGAAAAAGATAATATACTTACCCGTTTACTTACCTGTGAAAGAAAACTGAAAGAAAAGAAAAAAAATATATTGGAAAGCTGACCTTGAAAAGGAGAGGAAATGCATTTCATTGTTGGAATACTTTATATTGAAAGAACTTCTGCACCACTGTAAATAATTCTGAAAATAATATATTCTCAATAAAGCTGCCAGATAGGAAGCGTTGTGTCCGAGCATAGATATACACGCTCATACAAGATTTTCAGAGTGTAATAGTAGTTCAAGATGCACATGTTTCATTATTCTTCAAGTCTCCATATCAATAAACAAAGCCTTCCTCTGACTTTAGATTAGATGCAGATTCATTGCTCTGAATTAAACATTAGGTGAAAATGGAGTTACAGTTAAGAGCCATGGCTGCATAAATATGTACTTAGGCAGGAAAAAAAAGCCAAATGTCACTGTAACCCTTCCAAACAACACAAACACAACAAACCTAAAGTAACTGCCCAGCTGGAGGCTGCGTGTCAGTCGGGTAAATGAGGCTGAAGAGGTCTAAGGAGACCCATCGAGGTTATTCTGACCTCCCTTCAAAGAGAAATCTCTGAGACACAATCAGCGGGGTCCCTGCAGAGCTGTCCAAATGGATTGAGACCTCAGAACTATAGGTCATCATCTCACACACATGCATGGATGCGCACACACGTAAGCCGACACACACGCAGCCGACGAGGACGTGCTGCTGTCAAAACCCAAAGTCCTCACAGTTTTCATTTTTCCTTTTGAACCCACAGTCACAAGAGGTTTTCTGTTTGTTTGACATTTGAAATGTGTGTTTGATTGATGTTTAAGGACACACGGACTGATAGTGGAAGAGGATGGGTGAGCGTTTAAAAAAAAAACAGTCCAGTTTTGTGTATTATTCTAATGACTCTTTTAGTACTGGCAAAAAGAAATACAGAGAAAGTAATGGGAAGCAATGAGATCATATCTCCTTTAACACTGCAGACGTGACTGTGTTGTATTTCTCCAAACTACAACAGTTCCTGTTAATGATTTCATAACCTTGGTGCCATTTGATTGAGTTAATGGTTGGATGTGTATGTCCTCTCTTAGTGGGAGTGGGAACACTCATACATAATGTACTGTTCTGTGCACCCCTGGCCGAGGAAAAACATGCATCGCACTTGGACACAGGACCAAGGAAATCTTATAGAAAGAGGAAAGATCCCACTGTTTTATTTAGAAATGAATGCTTTTGCAGGTTTAAGCTCTATGAATACCATTCAGAGAGCCTATCACTGATCTGTAGCTACTCTGGAATATACATAAAGCAGATTTGAGTGTATTTGAAGTCCTTGAGCTTGAGGATTGCTGTCTCATGCTCAGGAGGTGTTAATTCAATCTCTTCTTGCATAAACACTGGCATAAACATTACTTGATGTGATGTGTATGACGACAACATGGGGGAAAGCTGCTCCATGCTGTTAGCGCAGAGCGGAGGAAGCTCCTGTCAAGACATTTGGTGTGAGCCCCGGGAAGTGACAAAGCATGGCTAGGTGGTGACCTGTGGCTGCTTCGTACTGGGACATGAGCTGAGGGTAACGGTGCTTTCAGGTCTGATGCACAGTTGGGGATATGCATCTTGAAAATAATTGTTGCAGCAACTTTTCTGGGATGGCTCAGCTCGGTGATAATCCTTCAAGGCTCTCAAAGTCCGGAGCGAACGGCATATATACAGTGTAGCTGGAGAACATTCACAGTGATCCTGTGCTCAGGTGAATGTGGTTTTAATGTGGCTTATTTTCCCATTGTTGACATTGTTGTCCTGAGAGAGTGTGTTCACACATTAGTTACACAGGAGAATCTGCTATCAGCTCTTAAACAGCATGAACAGAACGTCCAGGGGCACAAGGCAAGGCAGGAGTACATTCAGCTCTTCACCTGGGGTTTGTAGACATTGGCTCTACCTCTAGGATCAAGCTTGTTGGACAAGACATTCTCCGGCACATTTGTCAATGGATAGCACTATCTGCTCACTGAGCAGATGGAAGTTGTTTTCCAGGTCTTTGTTTAGGCCTGCTGCCAACTCAGACCCATTGGATGATGCTGTGGCTGCAAAGATGGTGGAATCATCCTCGTATATATAAGGTGCAGTCATCTGTTTGTGAACTGATGTTTTTGCTTGTACACCAGAACAAAATGGAGTGGTGCTAAACCGCTGCCTCTATTGATTTTCATATTCAGCTGTGTCTTTATGTTATGTTAACTGTCATGGCAGTAGAGAGGATCACCTTGGGCAAGGAAAGGCAGAGAAGTCAATCATGCTCAGACGAAGTGACAGAGAATTAGATTTACTTTGAAGCCCGCATCTCCCTGACTGCCAAAATCTCTAAACTGACAGGATGACAGGTTACAAAAACTCCAAAATAAACAAACAAGCAAAAAAAAAACAAGTCTAGATGAAGCACACAAAACTAAGAGCCCACAGCGATGCTAGCAGCTCTCTGAGGGTGTACTGAGCGAAATGTCAGCATGCTAACGTGCTTATAAAGACAAGTGTGACATGCTGACGTGCGGCTGGTATAATGTTTACCATGTTCATCATCTCAGTATAATGTGCTAACATGCCAACATTTACAAAATAGCACTAGCGACAAAGTGCAGCTGAGGCTGATGGGAATGTCATAAACCAAAGTATTGAATACTTTGAAATTATTACCTGATGATGGCGCTACATGAAAAGTCAGCAGATCACCGTAGTCATGAAGATACATCATCTGGAAACCATGAATGTAAAGTATTCATGGGAAAAAAAAAAAAAAAAAAAGTCAACCTGCTGGTGGCACTAGAGGAAAGGTCAGGTGATCACCAGAGTCAGTAGACTTCATACTTTGGGCACCATGAATGTCTGTACAACATTTAATGGCAATACATCAAATATTTTTTGAGATATTTCAGTCTTGAGTGACGTTATCGACTGACTGACCAACACTCACTGAGCCATGCAGCGAGCGTGTAGAAAAGTTCAGCGTTGCAGGAAAAGCACACCTGGATACACCCTTATGTTGCAAATGAGGACGGCATGTTTGAAACACTACAAACAACTAACTAATAAAATGAAATATAAATCCTGGGAGGAAAGCACACCCTCACTGAGGGGATTTGTTCATGTACAGTACAGACGCTACTGAATAATCAGACAAATAATACAGGAATATTGTAGGAACACTACAGGCATCAGTGTGTCATGTGCACCTGTCATTTGGATCATGAAAGTGACATTGTCCTATAGAGCATACAGGCTGTAATATAGCAGAGAATTGAGTATTTCTCATAAACAGTTCTGACAATATCGCAGATCCAAGACAAAATTGACAGAAGGGTGGGATTGAGAGGAAAGGCATCATTACAAATCGGCCCTGGATTTATCAATACAAAGCTCAGTGAGACAAAGGATCAATGAGCCAGGCAGGCTAGAATAAGATTCAACTGCCCCTGCACACACACTCTCTGCTATCAGGGGTGGGGGGGGTGGGGTCACCTCTCATCCCCCCTTCAATTCACCTACTGGATTGTGCCATCAGAGCATATACAGTCTCAAATAGTCCCCAACAATTTAAGCTGACTCATGCCGCCCATTTAATCCTGTATCTCAGTTTTGATTCACTGTAACCCAGAGACCATTAGGTCCAGTTTACCATGACTGAAATAATAACCGCCAGTGTTGTACATTCTGTGCTAAAAGCCTTGTCTGACTCGGTGAAAAAAAGCCAATTAAGGATCACTTTCACAGTTTCAAGACAAGAGGTTTCCATAGCGAGTGATCACTAACAGATAATGAACAAAGACGCAGACATGAGGGAGAGAGGGGGAGAGAGAGAGAGAGAGAGAGAGAGGGGGGGGGGGGGGGGGGGGGTGAACAATGGTAGGAGTGATCACTGCTCAGAGCTTAGATATGCAGAAAAAGCAGTTTTGCATATTATTCTGCACAAAAACATGGAAGAAAAGAGGCAAATGAAGATATAAGACTGCTGTTATAGGTCAGTTTGGAGAAACATAACGAAATTCTGTGTTCAATGGATGTGTCTTTCAAGCCTGATACTGCCAGTCAGGTGCTTGTAGATGAAATTGTATGACCTTGTAATTCTAAATAAAGAGCCATGCAGACGACTGTTCCAGTGTACAAGAGACCTGTGATGAGTTTGTTCGTCCAAGTGTCTCTGCTTCTGTGAAATCAGCAGTTCACATCTTGGTGGAGAAACTGTGTGAGATGTATGCTAATAAAGGATATTAGCATTAATATGCGGCCGTGCTGTGTTCCTTATCTGAGTGGATGTCCTTCCCCCACGGCACCGGCGCCCCTCTCATGAGGTCTCCACTGCGTGCGGCTTTGAATCACGTGGACTCTTCAACGTGCAGAACACGATCCCTTCACACCTTCATCTGTAAAACATGTCACATGTGGCTTTTAGCTGAAGGAGATCTTGGTCATCTGTTGGGAATTGCGTTATCAAAACTCATCACTGTGCTGGAGCTGAAGTAGTAATCATTCCAGCCACCTGCACGTGTGCATCTGAGCAACTTTGAAAGTGTGTTTTTACATGCATAATGCAGCTGTGGCGACATGCACAACGCATGATAATCATGTTCACTGAAGACTACGAATGCATGCCATGCACACAGTAGCCAGATACTGTGCCTGTCTACATGCATTTGCATTTTGAGTTCAGTGGGTGAGTCTGAAAGCAGCCTCCATTTTCTGCTTCCACATTCTTTTGTAATGAGTCTCAAACGCGTTGCTCCTCATCTGCTGCACAACACACTCTATCAATCCAGCTACCTCTGAAATGGGTACTTCAAGTGTACTTCACTGTCGTGAGAGTGGTGATTTTCACCAGAGCCAAGGATGCACACACAATCCCCTGGATGTTCTTTACATTAGTGCAGCAGATCAGTACACTGACTAAATCGATAGATCACATTGGGGTGTACAAGTTGTTGTATAAAACCTGTAGTTCAAATGTTTTGTGTGTGAACGTAGGTTCATGGGAATGTGTGTGTGCGTGCCTCGCATCTGAGCATTTGTGTTTCTAAAGCATTGTTCAGTGGGCTGGAGTCGTGAGAACCTCTTCGAGGCCATTAAGGTCATTCCACTGTTGTCATGAAAGAGCAAAACTGTCTCCGGTGTCCTGCTGTGATGGGTGCAACTGCTGCAACACAGCTCGCATGAATGCCGCCTACACTCACCTTAGTTTTCTTCATATTTAATCTCTTATTTAGTTGACCTTTTGACCTCATGACATCCACATTGAACATGCAGACAGCAAACACATAAAGGATGACATAACTTTTGTTTTCATTCAACATATATACATATTTACTTATCTTAAGCTGACAGTACACGAGTCTGTATTTGTGTCTTCTGTGCAGTCACACTGCAGTTTGTCTGCCTTGAGCTCTAATAGTTTGTCTTTTGAGTTACCAGTGTTGAGGGTCCGGCTGCTGCTGGAGGGACATCTGGCCAGGCCTGAGCAAAAGATGTGGCTGCTGGAGCAGAGCTGCTAAATACAGGAAGTAGCCAATTGGACTGTACCAAGTGTCTGCAGCATCAGGGGGGATTTAGAATGTTTAGTTTCAGTTACATTCTGTTAAAGTTATGTTTAAGTTACAATAGCCTGAGTTAAGTTCTCTTTAGCTGACCTCTTTTATGGGCCCAGAACGTTTATGTATTGACAATTTTTTTTCTTTGGACATAAATAATTTCTTGTGTGTGAAAATCCACCTGGGACTCCTCATGCCCGTCTGCTTGGTCTCTCACACCTGCCCTGGACTTCCCACCTGTCAGCCACACAGACAGTCAGACATTAAGCTGTCTCTCTTCCTCTCTGTCCCCATGTACGTACACATGATATGAGATCAACATTCATCTTTTTTTCCTATGACATTAGCTGTAACACTAGCTATAGCATTAGTTCATCAGCGAGAGGAAGTCTGACTGACACACGCTGCTCGGTCAGTTCCTTGATCACTGCTCTTCCATGCTGGCAGGGATTTACTCTAGTCCTTGATTTTTCAAAGCAGATACTTATACTGCTTGAGTTCTCTTTAAGTGCTGCCTGCCCATGTTTTGGTATTATTATTATTCTCTGTTGGCCTTCATCCAGTACGTGTAGACATGCAGAGGTGCAGCTAACTCTGAGGATTCAACGGTTAAAACTTACACATGGTGGGAATTATACAAGCTGATTTCTGTATCTAAATATTACTTTAGGCAGAATATACATTCATTCACCAGTTTACCCTAGCTAAAGCTAATGCAGTTGCTGTACATCAGTTCTGCTGTAAATCCTATGATTTTTTTAATTTTTTTATTTATTTATTTTTTTAACAATCTCACTACCTCCTCCATTTTGGGGGATCATGCTTATGTATTTATTTGCTTACGTGTGTATTTTCAGTGGCAATAATTAGTGTGTTAGCTTATGAGCATATTTCCAAGCTCTAGTAGATCTAGTCGTTAATATTATACCCACAGTTCTGAAGCTCTGATCCTGAAACATTTATGTCCTTATCAGACTCCATTTTCCACATGTGAATTAGTCTTATTTTTCACATCCAATTATAAACACACTGGAGTTCACTGACTCCAAGTCATGCTGTTATTGTGTTAATTGTGTGTGATTGCTGGTGAATTTTGTCATATAGTGGAGTATCTAACGGAGACATATCCAGTGCATTGTGTTATTACAGTGGATATTTGTACAGCTGGAGACATGCAGTAGTTGCACTGCTGTTGACTGCACTGATGGCCAAACCTACGTGCTGATATCAGGATTCTACAAATGAACTTTTTTGGGATTCATTAAAATCTACACCAGTCACACAAGCAGCACATCTGCACAGCCTGCTCGTACAGTTTGAACTATACAACCACACCCAAGCACACATACTGCCACCATCCATCCATCAATCACTATAAGGTGAACATCACAGACTCCAGACTGTCAAGTTTACCACCACCTGTCTGAATCCTCCCTGAGTCAGTCGATGACCCATTTCTCTGGTTTGACATTAGAGAGGAGAAAATCAAAGTCGTCTCACTCTGTCAGTAATCCCCTCCTCCTTTTTATTCAGGAAAGAGACAAAATGACTCAACTTCATATCGTTTCATGCCAAGCATGATAATTTGTCCTATTTCCATTTTTCCAATGTGTTAACTTGTTACTTACACTCCTTTCACACCATGACACAACCAGCGACCTCAAAGAAATGTTTGCAGTTGGTGTTTTTGGATCAACTTGAAATCTGACTCAGGTTCATGACCCTTTTTTCTAATTGTTTTTAACACTTCAGTAGGTAAGACACAGATTTGGTCACAGATTCAAATGCTGGAGGATGTGTTACATTTCATGAGACGACTGCTGCTGTTCAGACTGAAATATCTCAACAACTCCTGGATGGATCCATAAAATCTTATAAAAACATTCATTGTCCTCTGAGGCTGAAACCCTTTGACTTCGGTGGACCTAAAAAATGTACGTTAAAGAAATGCTCAACGTAAAAGTGAAGCGTATTTTAGTTTTGTGTGTTTTTTTTTTAATCACGTGTAATAATGTACTTTTACCAGATTCTCCAGCAGGACAGGACAACCCAGATGACTCATGGCTGAGCTTTGATAAATAATTCTGTTGAAACTACACAATTTCAGATATTCCAACAAGCGCGTCCCTTGTTTTTTTATGCATGAGGCGTCAGCTCCGCTCATACAGTTCAGTGGAAGTAAAAATACTGCAGATGACAACTTCCTCCAAAAGTGCATCATCTTGTGGCTCGCAGGCTTGTATTTCATGCTCGCTGTATGATTCAGAGGGTTTACTTTTCCTCTGTCTGTCTCGCTGTCCTTCATTTAGCCCCTTAGCCCTTTTTGTGCTTGCGACCCAGACTCAGCAGGGCTCCTGTGTACACAGAGCTGCCTCTACGTGCTTGTCACATGTATTTAACCAAGCTCATTATGACTGAAAGATAATAATAAGCGAGCACAATGAGAGCAGGGAATAGCTCATTTTAATCAGCGTGAACAAGGAACTCTCCCACCTCCTCTCGTCAGGCTTCTTCTTGTTTCATTACGTGACAGATCAATAGAACAGCTGTGCATGAAGTCACGTGTGTGTGTGTGTGTGTGTGTGTGTGTGTGTGTGTGTGTGTGTGTGTGTGTCAGTCGGCGTTTGAATGTAGGTCTGTGCTGTAGTGAGAGTTCACTCACTGATCTATGGAGCTCTAATGTGTGGAGCAAATAGGTGAGAGATTGAATCACTAACCAGGTACACTGTGTGTTTCTCTTAATTGCCACGATGTGCTGCATTATAGTCGGCCTTTCCTGAAAAGCTGTTTCCACAAATTGGAATTCCCGTCATCCCTATTGGGAAAGTCCATTTTGTTTAATTGAAATGCCTCTGTTGGATAGCAACGTCAATCACAGCATATGGGAGTGTTACTGGGCTGATTTTGTTTGTTTGGCTGAATGTAGTCTGGTTAAGGATCTGACAATGAAACACTAATTAATCACAAAGACAGATGTGACAGTGCAGATATTGTAGCTCCTGTGTGTGTGTGTTTGTGTGTGTGAGACAGCAGCTAAACATGGACTGATTTAAGGTTTAGCAGGAACTCCAGCTGTGTCTGTTATGTGTCTGTTATGTTGCCCCAGGTGCTCTCTTTTCTCAGAGGGAATCTGTATCTTTCTGATGATTTCTTTTCCCACATTCACACCTCTAGTTTTCACACTGCGTTCAGTCTAAACACAGCTTCACATCAGCCTCTGATATTCATTACATTCTAGGTGTGTGTGTGTGTGTGTGTGTGTGTGTGTCTGTGTGTCCATTGATTTGCTTCATTTACATCAGGTTCTTATTTCCTGCATTTCCCAGATGCCTTTCAGCAAACCCCAGACACAGAATGGATGTTTTTTTTGTTTCGATGGAAGTGAGTACAGAGAGACAGGCGACTGATGTGTCTGTGATTAAAGGGATTTGCATCCCTCACAGCACTGACTGCACTGTATTCTGCTCTACTGAGGCATCTGTCAGTGAGAGAGTTGCATCTCTTCCATGACGGATTTCTTCATGTAGAATTGTTGAGCGTAGGCAGCTACAGAAAAAAAGAGAAAGCTCTTCAGTCTGAAGTTTGCTTTTCCTACTCTTGATCTGGGCCATGAAAATGACGATAGCGTTGGAGAAACACCAGCATCCTGATGATGTGGCACCAACTATTGTGTTTGAGTTTCAAAGCTCTACAAATTAAGTATGTATTTTCATTCAAAATATTCTTAAATCACATTTCTTACCTAGACGTGTTGGAAAATGAAACATCATCTCAGTTATCACTTATCTATAGACTTGGTCGCTTCTTCATTGTTCAATTTCCACCTTTCCAGCTCATCAAGACCCACTCAGCTGTGCTGACAGTGACAGAACGGGGTCAGTAGGCTGAGAACAGCAGCAGTGTTTTATCCTGTCAGAACAGATGATCAGATCAAATTCATGCTAATCAATCCCTTAATGAAAAACTCTTATCTTCCAGAATGTATATGCCCTCTGACCATGTTCTTTGTCTCAAAGTAAACTAGGCTGAGAGAGAGAGTGTGTGTGTTAATGCGTGTGCACACACATATTGTACAGTATGTGTATGAGCGTAATGTGAGTGGTGGTTTCATCTTTTATTAGTCCTTTTACATGGCACAGTGTTACTGACAGGTAAGCTGTCAGAGGCAGCAGAAGGAAACAGCCTGCTGGGCATCCATGTGCTAACAAGTCACATTTGGTTGTGTAACGCTGTCAGCTATCAGAAGTCTGAACTGAAGTCTCTCTCCGTCTCTCTTTTACAGCTACAGGCTGCCCGGAGACATTCACAGCAAAGGAAGACGGGCAGCACGTGTCAAAAATGTTAAATACATCTTCCTGACTGCAATGATGCACAACTGAACTATATAATTTTCCATTAGACCACTAACTGCATTTAAGTTGTGTGTGCATGTTTGATGGGATCTGGAATATATTCTGGGCTTCATTCTAAATTATACCAAACAAATCTACTTTAGTCGTAGTTTGTAAATGAAAAAGTGAATATTGTGAATTCATTCTGCATTTTGACAACTTCTCGCTGCGATAATCAACATATTTTTTTTGGACAATGGATCAAATATCTACGTCTAATATGAGGGGCCTCTGCCGTCAGCGCTCTGGAGCATCTTTCACCTCATAGTTTTGGCTTTATTCGTTGGTAAAGGGCAAAACCAGAGCTGAAAGTGAACATCGGGCTTAACATTTCTCCAAGAAAAACTTTTGTTCTGCTCCCAATAGTTCAGAACATTCCTTGGAAAACAGGTTAGAACCGACACAACTGCCCTCATAGTCTCAATTTTTCAGAATATTTTGAGGCCATGTCTCAAAAAATGTACAATTTCCATCTGTAATAGATGCCCCACGGGAGCTTTGAAATGCATTTAAAATCTATGCCCAGGCAAACTAAGTGAGTCATCGTTTGGCAACAGATAGAGGCCAACTATGTTAGTGAGAGTCTGTTAAAAACTATTTTTGATGAAGTGCTTTGATGTATGAAGCACAAGGGAGGGAGGTTAACATTACTGGCTGTGGGTTCTGAGGCGCAGGGAGAACGCTGCCCGTTATCCTCAGCGCATTCACTCTGCAACATTTCATCAGTGAAATGAGAGGATGGAAATTTTGGACCGCTGGGTCAATCAAGTTGTATTTCTTTTGTTTTGTTCCTCTTTGTGTTTTTTTTTGGCTGCTGCGCTGCCTAATGCTGGTTAACCCCGGCTAACTATTAAGCCCTCGGAGAGGAATGGATGTCACGCGGTGTGTCTTGATACATACAGTCCTGTCAAGGTTTGAGAAAGGTAGCTATAGAGCCTGGAGAGGAGGGCGTTCTGGTTTATTCAGATGTGATATTTTCAAAAGACTCAGCACAAACTAGTCAGATCAAGCTTGCTGTCACTCACTTTGCTGAAGTGTGTCATCCACAAAGTAAATATACAGTCATATCAGTTCATGCATGGAGAGGCTAAGGAGCTGGTCTAATCTTAGTCATAAATGCTAATGAGAACTCGATGTTGACTGCATGTACTTTTGTGCTCTGATGCAACCTTTAAATACTGTAATAAAAAATAATTCACTTTGCCCTGTGACTGATAAATTACAGAAGAAATCAGAGAAATGGGAGATCATCTTTATTTAAATTTTCTGTCTGTTATGTCCAGTTATTTTTTTTCATTGGAATAGAAAATAAATGCATATTTTGAACATTCATGGGAAACACAGTCGCTAAAGACAACAAATGCGCTCCACAGTCTGGAGTCCTGACTGCATTGTGGTGCTAAATCATCTGGAGAGACAGTGTATTCTTTATGTTCACGTCATGACAAGTAGAAATGAAGTGTATTATACAGAAGACGTTACACTAGGATGAGGAAACCTTTCATGAATCAACTGATTCTGAAACAGGAAAATAAAAAAGAGCTTTTTTTTTGCAAACATATGACACCCTTCATATAATATGTTTGTGAGAAATGAAGTAAACATTGTTTAATGGTGTATTTTCTTTGGACATGCGCTTGTAAAATGGTAACCATTCTGACAGCAGTCTCATGCATCTATAAATAACACCTATTACCAAAAAAAGGGGGGGAAAAAAGCTCCTCTGAACACTCTTAATCCAGGCTCAGGGTTTTAGGTGCAGCTAAAACCTGTGAAGCTCAGAGAGAAAGCCTGGATGCTCCATCGTGTGTGTTTGCATGCACAGCAGCACTCAAAATGTTGCAGCAGATAACACGGCGATGTATTGAATCACAGCAGATGGAGGTAAATCCCTTAAAAACTGGGCCTGTTTCAACAGTTTTACCACACTGAGCTTCCCCTCAGACTTGATGGTGGAGCATGATGTTGCCCTTGACAACAAGGACACTCTGAAAACCCTCATAGGCTGAGCAGTATGTTGCTGCACAGGGCGGAGGACGCTGAATATCTGAAGAAATCTGCTCCTGATAAACACACACACACACACACTGTGTTATCACGCAGACCAGCACACCCCTCGTCCACCTTAATCCTGATCACTGCTCCCTCCTCCACCCTGCCTCCACCTCATCCTCTCCTTTCACCTTCAGCCTTCCCTCATTTTGCAGACCCTTTCTTCCCTGCTTCCTCTCTCTCATCGTACCCATTGAGGCTCCATCCATCTCATGCATAATACCCTGAACACTTTCAAAAGATATGAAGGCGCAGGAAGGAAGCGGTTGACAGCTCTTTCCTGCCCTCTGTGCTCCATCTCTAAGATTATCGAACTCTGCCGAAGTGTCAGCCGTCTACAGACCTTGGAGCAACACAGCAAAGCAGCTCCTTGCAAACCCAGAGTTGAATTGCACCATGCAATCTGGAGTCTGCCACCTGAACTGTGTGATGAAAAGCTTCCCCACAGTGCCTCGGTGATTGGGTAAAAGCCCCAGCATATTACTGTGCAAGTCCGAGCCCTTCAATTGGCCCCAAAGGTAAAAAGAAGCATTCGAGTGCATGTAACAGCTCACTGGATATGGATGGCTCTCACTCGTCTTAAGATGAATGGTCCACTCCTCTCGGTGTGATGCTGGTTCTGGAATTGCCTTTTTCTGCCTCAGTGTGGAATGGAGACGCAGGTCTTTGTTGGAAATTGAGGTCATTGTGGTGCGAGGAGGGAACTAACCAAACCTTCTACATTCATTTAATTTCTATAGTTCGCCACAGCTTTGCCCTGGAAATGAGGAGTTTCATCTCAAGGGTAAATAATAGTAAATGTAATTTATGTAGGAAATAGTGATACTGTGGGAAAAAATTCATTAATGTCATTTTTATGTCAATGCGGATAGCAGCTGCTAGAAATCAGTTAGTTTCAAGTTCCTCTCAATGATAACAGCCGTCCTCTCTTTTAACACTCTTTGCAAACTCTTTTTTAAGCTACATTAATGGATTTTTAGCCACTACACTGACACATAAAGGTGCAACAGTTTTTCAAGTGCATACCCGCCACACTGTGCCACATGTGTCTTGGTTGCAACCTGCATCAGAATGTTTGATATAAATTTGAGGCATGTCAGGTGGTGCCATTAATGGATGGATGGCCATAGTGCGACTGTGGTAGCAGCAGTCGCATTAAGGGCCCTAAATATCTGACATTGTCAGTGTGTAGACACACTCTGATGTTGGGTCATCAGTGGTCTTTGTCCCACAGTACAATCAAAAGCTGCCAGTTTTTAGTTCCACATTTCTCTCACGATTGTCAACTTTAGTCTGTGAAAGCCCAAAATCCCAAAATGTGAAAGTGCCTTTAGATAAAAAATGCTTATATATGCATCCAATAGAATTCTGTAATCAGTCTCATCACGCAATACAAAGCAGTGTATGCGTAGTGATAAGGGAAAGCAGAAGATTTCCAGTGAAGAAAGTTCAATTATTATCATAGCGCAATGTTTTTGCCAAGCACAACCCAGAGTCCACTGCGCTGCAGGTTCCTGAATCACTAATCCAGCCTCGACCCCGTGAATAATTCTCTGTTCAGAAACGATAAGGCTGTCTCTCCCGCCACAGCTGGACCCCACTCTCCATACAGGATGCCTCAGAAGGTCACGCACTGTGAAAAAGTGGCTTGTGTTTGTGTACACTACATACAGGATGAATCATTTCTCCCTGTAAAAAAAAAAACCTCCACCTCTGTGTTGTTTCCCTGCTGTGAGCACACACACAGATTCCCTCAATCCCCTTTCTCTTAACTCTATCTTTTACTGGTTCTTCCCTCACCCTTTTCACATATGCTCATGTGTACTCCCCCTCCCCCTCCTCCTCATTTCTCCTACCTCTTATTCCCCCCACCTCCTTCTCCATCTCTTCACCGAGGCAAATAATGAGCTCCACTACGCAGTGATTGTTTCCATGGCATTTCCAGGGGGTTTCGTACTCATTCACAGATATTCGTGCTTTTCATTTATGCAGGGTTGGTTTATGAGAAGGAGATTTCCCACCAATCAGTCAACGGGGAAAATATTATCAGATTATTTTTTCAATATTCTTCAATTCAAAACATTTTTTTTTGAAAGGGCACGGATGAATATTGACATTTCCTTTCATGCTGTTCCTTAATTGAACCTATATTCAATTAAATGCCACTGCACATCCAGACACAGTGACGTGACTCACATGCAGAGACACAAATACAAGTGATGCACTTACTACTTCTTCTTGAGTTTAACGTTGAAAAGGTAATAAAATAGAAGAGAATTTCACTGTGGATTTTGTCTCCCATTACTTGAATTAAAATTGCTTTAATATCGGATCTCTTTGTGGTCGGTGGGGTTAAGAGGAACAATTACGGTAAACAGTAACTCTTAATTAACAAATGGCTTGATGTGATTACCACAGCTAACCCAGGTGATCAAGCATTATGAATAGTACATAGTTATAATCTCTGCTGCTGTAATGCTGATAACTCCACGTGGTGTGATCTATCTTTTGTAGAGCCATACTGTTATCTGAATGATGTATCGATGCCTTTAACATACTGTAGCGTATGTAAAAAAGCACGGGAGCAGATGATTTTTTTTGTATACTAAGCAGTTATTGAGTTCCACAAATATATTTGTTTAAGAGATTTGGGACTTTTCTGTGCCGTTTGCTGGATTTGCTGTGAGACAGATTTGTTCTCACGGCTGTTGGGTTTAGTGGCTGGGCTGACCCAGTTTTCAGAGCGAGTTATCAGCAGGTGTAAAATTGGGCCCACTTAAAGAGAGTTTACTGCCAAGGAGTGAGGTTACTGCTTCGTTCTTTCAAAGTTTTGAGTTTCGTCTGCGTCCCATATATGTCTGCCAATAGCAGCAGAGGCTATTTAAACAATTGTCCCAAGATGGAGATGGCCAGGTGTCCTTTGACCCGACTACAGAGATGGTCCAGGCACAACTCAGTGTGTTTAAATTGGTAACACAAATCAGCACGGCCAAAATTGCCAATGGAAAAGTCCTAAAAGACTATAAATTATTGGTCTCATTTGCAGACATCAGGGCTGTAGCTTAGCACTGGACTACACGGCGCATGGCTTATAGCTGCTGTACTATACTCGTCTGTATAGCTACACCTCGAATCAAGTCAAAACTGGGAGAGCATTTCTTTCTTTAATATATGCCAGCAAGATGCTGCGGTGAGTGGCTCATTGGCTGCGAGCCACCAGCTCCTCTCTTCCACATTCAACACGCCTCCCTTTCAGTGCACATGTCAAATATCATTTACAGGAGGAGCTGACTGTATAGTGAGAAATAGTATAAAATAGTCATGATATTATTATTTCAACAGTTACACTGTTATACATTTACGCGGTTTGCATGTGTTTCAGTTTAGCCAGGTGTTAAATCTGAAAAAGAGTAGGAGGCATAATATGTAGGGCAATGATTTGGGGAAGTTACACAACGTGTTCCTAATCAGTGACTATCAGCGTCACTCCCCGCACACTCACACCTACAAGAGGACACTTCTCAGCATTTCATGCATGTGGACGGCCCTTTGTTTTATATATGAAGCTTTGAGATATTTTCTGGACGTGAGCAATTATACTCTACTTGGTTTTAATGAGGAGGGATTATTCCAGTTCCGCGCCACAGACGGATCAAACTGCCAAACAAGGACACACGGTTTCATCAGTCCGAGGTCAACAGTACAGCCACGAAGCAGCGGATGAAGAATCCTGGTGATACTGCCGTGTCTCCTGAGGGCCACTAGGGCCAGAAAGGTTAACTGTGGTGGGAGGTGAGTGACCGACTTCTGGATGCATGTCAGGTTCACACTGAGCTTTGGATCAGGTCAGAAAATCTCCTCCACTCCTTCATTCAGTTTTACCCAAACAATGCCTCTCGGCTCATATCCATTTTTACATCTTCCTGCTTCCCTCTGTTATCCGATCAGTTTTTAAAATTTGAAAGACAACTGCTAACTTGTTCCCTCCATCCAATTAAATTAAACTTCCTCTCGCTTACCCTCATGGGAGCGAATTACTAATCAGCATGCCCTTTATTAATCCAATTAGCTGCTCCTTCCGCCGTCAGAGTCATGATGGCCGATGGGAGTGACGGAACATTTCTGTCCTTTTCTGTGTTTCATCCCCCTTGACTAATCCAAACATGTATGCCAAAATCTAATTTTAATTTGATCGATGAAACTATATCCATCATCTCTCCCGCTGAACTCAATGTGAGCCTCAGCCAATTTGGCACAGGCTAGAAAAGCGAAGCCGTTAATTCTGTATCACTTAGAGTTGAAAATAGGATTCTTCTTCTCTGTCTAAATCTTGGTCTCTCCACGTATCAGTGTCACATGAGCCAGATGGGTGGATTTGGCACTGGTTGTCTGCACTCTGTCGAATCCACAAAGGCATGACAGACTTTCAGATTAAGAGTCATATTTAAGGTTAATCATCGGATATGAAGGAGCTGTGACTAAGTTTGCACCTGTAGATGGAACTGTGCGACACACAAGACCACAAACGTACACAAACACACACACACATACACTCACAGACGTATACAGTACATTTATGCAGCAAGAATGACTGAAATTATATTTAGAACTTTTCAAAACGTGTCTTTCCTCCACATTTTCATTTTCATCATGCGGAACCTCGGATCCTTGGAAATGCCGCGGTGATGAATCGGACAGGATGTGGCATGACTGATCACCCAACTGTCACACTGTGCAGCCAAATGCGGACTGACAAGCCATCTGACTGCTGCTGACTCACACATGGACACATGCATGTAAACTCTCACACAGAAAGTGGTAAAAAGCTGAACCCGCTGCGGTCCAAAAGCTCTTCACCCAATATCAAGAAAATACTTAGTTCGGAGATTCTGAAGTTTATGTGGATTCAAGGCATAAAACTGTGAGGAATCAAGGCTAAAATTCTGTGTACGGTAAGGCAGAAGTATGCATAGGCAGCATTGCACTCCTTAACATTACGGGACTCGGTTAAAAAATATAATCATGCAGCAGAAGCAGAGATATGTCATTTCTTATTCCACACATTCTTCTTTGTCAAAGCCTGCTGCCGACCATACACACAATGCAAGTCAAGCGCTGACAGTTCAGTCGGATATTCAGGTGTATGATCAGACTTTGATGTGTAAGATTGATGGAGTTCAATCCAGCTGTAAAGCAAGAGCTCCCTGTCTCACTGCATGTATATATGTACGTATGTATGTGCTTTGTCTCAAGTACCATTCATCTGATCTACTTCACACTTGGCAGGAATATAGCTGTGGACCCTTGGACATGCAGTGTCAAATTTGGTCAGTGTGGACACGCGACACATTCAGTGTTAATAGTAAAACACCAAGAATGGTTCTTATGCGTTCCGAAAGGAAGATAACAGGTTATCTTGTAGGCCGAGCGAACCAACCAGTGGCCACGTGGTGATGCAGCCTGAGCAACAGTAGCAGTAACAAAGCTTATTATTAGTATTATTTCCTGATTTTCCTTTCCTTTATTAATGAGACAACAGTTTGTTTTGTGTCCCCCAGTAGTATGAAAGCACACTTGCTATCATCACCTGTGACAGCACCTTACACCTTACTACTGTGTTGTAAGGTGTAAGGTGTAAGTAAGGTGTTGACATATCACTATAGAAAGATGTATCTATGAAAAAAAGATAAAACAATAAATTTGAACACAAAATATTGCAGTGTCCAATGACAAAAACATTGCATATCACATTGGGCCCTTCATCTGTTTTCTTCAGCTTCATCTCTTTCGCTGCTCCTCTGGCCCACACTGAAGTGTGAAACTACAGTGTAACTGTGTTATTCTCTGCCTGCTTTCACCTCGTCTCTCCAGCAGGCGTACATTCACGAAGCAAACGTGCCCTGACGTTGGCGGGTCTCAGCTCATCGTGTTTATAGAAACATCTTGACACTGAGTCACACTTCTACCAGCAGATTGATTATAGAGCAGGATACATCAATCCACACTTTTGGAAGTGAGTCATGAGGTTGAGCTGTCTGCTCGAGTGCTTTTCACTGGCTTAATTCCTGTTGACTCTCCTTTCCAGTGTGTCCACGTATTTTAAATGAAGACGAGACATATCACTTCATTTGATTACGGCCTGCTATTTCAGGCATCTCTGTTTTTAACTGAGACATGCTAATGTCGTTTGACGGATAATGACTGTGTCGCTCTAGTGAAATACGGTTTCATCTCACAGTAACAGGAGCTGACAGCAGTTGCACAGTTGACTGTTCACTCAAACGTTACAATGACGAAAAAATGATAATCAACTTTCAGGGTAAATAAGGACAAGAAAGTTAATCTTATTTGTAAAAGCATGATTAAAGGTGTATTTCACCGCAAAGCCAAAATAATCCTATTTTCACCCTAATGTGGGATGTAAATTGCTTAATTATGGATGCATTGCTGTGATCCATTTTAACTCCTGTGAAACCTCATTTGCCCTGTGAAGTATTAAATGATTTACTCACTAAGTAAATGTTCCTCACCAGCGATGCCCTAATCAGCCCTCCCTCACTTGAGTTTTTTTATTAAGATATTAATACTCAATGCTCCCTAGGTTGCGTCACTCAAAGCGCTCAATAGCTTTGCCTCCGCGATTCTCACCTCAACAGAAACACTCCAGCACCATCAGTTATAGGAGGGTTATGGATGGTTTGAATAATTCAACAACTTCTTTCAGCGATGCCCACAGTGTTTCCATTTCATGTCTGGACCCCCATCTTCCGCAATGACATGCATCTATTTATCACCTGAGCACGTTTCACTGGTGATCTGTATTCTGAAGTTGTAGCTTGTGAAAAACAGATATTAACATAATGCCTGTGAGTCATTTCTTACATGTGCAGCTCACATCCAGCACCAGTATGCATAATTCAGGCACATTAATTTGGGGATTTCGTTGTTGATTGAGAGAATGCAATTACTGTGTGATGGTGCTGCACGTTGGTTATTACACCCAAGAGAGATGTGTAATGCGGAGGGGCGGCTGACATGTTTGCAGGACAGAGGAATGTTTGTCTAATAAAACCCTTCAGTGATTTGTTGTCAGCCTCCTTAACCCTTCTGCTGAGACGCTAATCAACAAGAGCCAGTTAATTATGGCCCCATGAATATCTCTGCATGACTTTTTGAAAGCAGATGCAGGATCCCTGTGGTCTGAAAGATCCCTGTGAGTGATGTTGAAAATGCACAGAAAATGAGTTTGAACGTCTACTCGCAAGACGGTTTTGGTTTGAGAATTTGCTATTAAATTTTTCGATCGTTATATTGTCATATTGCACACGTGGAATTTTTCCATCTCGCAAATACCCACTGAAGCAAGGATTGTTGAGAAAGAATGCCACAAAACCTTGACCAGCCCATGACAGATGTGCGCTGGAGAGAAAGCAATTTCAGCATGCAACGTTTGAACGTCCAAAATACATAACAAAGCAACTGAGGTTGAAAATGTGGCCTCAGGAAACAACCCTGATCTGTTCAAGGAAGAGTGTCTTGAGAAATCAGGTGATATTGAGCTTCACTAACCCGAATAACAACGCTGTTAAGAAACCGGCAAAAATGGAACAGAGAAGAAAAAGCATCTGTGTGACCTGCAACAAGGATAGAAAGACTCGTCTTTTCTGGTCTTTTGCACATCTTGAATTGATTTGATTCACTCACACAAGGCGGGAAAAAGCAGCTGGGGAAACATCGGCGGTGTCTGACCTGAGGTGAAATGTTCTCTCAGCAGTTTAGCTTGTGGAATATTTCAGTTAGTAGGCAGATAATGAGCCGCTGAGGGTAGAATATCAGTCACACTTCAACACAACTGCACTAAACAACTGATATTAGTCCTGACATTAGTCAAATACTAGATCTTTGTGACATGTCAATTGTCAACAAAACCCACGAAAACACAAAACCCGATCATGTGTTAGTCTCTCAATCTCAGTCCTAAAAAGTAATGCCTGAGGCTGTTACATGAACATAACTTGCACTGTAATATTGCACAATGACTACCAGACAGCATAAGCATCGAGCTATACTCCACACCAGCTGGTAGCTGGCGCCTGCGCTACATTAACAGCCAGAGAACAAAGGACAATTCATGAAGTCGTTGAGTGTAGGACTGAACTCTCTCTGGTGTTAGACCGTGTGGGCTGTCTAACATGTGGACTGTCTGAAATGTTTATGTGCAGTTTTCAGGAAAAGGCTGTCAGTAATCTATATTTCACAGTTGAACAGTCCCCACAGAATGCACCTCCTACTCCTGGGTGACTAACTAATTTGCTGGAAAATACATTTGTGACCCTTTTTTCTTAAGACAATCTTTCATTGGAACAAATGGCCTCTGACTCTGTGCATGTTTTAACCCGTTACCCCACTGAACATCACATGCTGTAGTATATACAGCATGTGACTTCATATATACACACATATATGTACATTTGAGAGCACTGTCAACACTTTTATCAGCTCACTGTAAATGAATGTGCTTTTTATGTTCAAGTCCAGTGTGATGATGATGATGATGATGGTTAAATCTTCTCACTGTAACTAATTATACATTCATTTTTCACTTATTTTTTAAAGCATTGAAAATAATAATTAAAAAAAAAAAACTGCATAGGCACCATCTCATCTCAGGAACATAATCCTTCACATCTTCATGCATCCATACTTAAATTTCACATTTTAAAAGCATCAGTTAATCAATGACAGAGATCCATATGTCAAACCTCTATTGTAAAGAACTTCTCTTTATTCTCCCCCTCAATCTCCCCCTTAGAATGAAACTAAAACAATCCTTCCTCTTCTCCTCACTTAAAACAAACAAACATGCTTCCTGCACTCACTTGCAAAGATAAGTTCCCCTAACAACCAAACTGTCTGCACGAGAGTGGATCCACCTGATCCCAGTGCACGTTTGACAAGCCAGCCAAACCAAACCAATCAGACAAAGTTTGTCGGGTTTACGTCTCATTATATCACAATCTCCCCTTTGTACCCAAATCAAACCATCAACAGCCCTTCCCTGCCACTTCTTGTAAGAAAGCAGGAATATTTCGGTAACAGTGAAGGTTAATCCACACACAGGGGAACATTTATATTTGGCACCTGTCAGATTTCAACAGCGTCATCTTGTAGCATCATCTTGACAGGATGACAGTGCAGTGCACAGGAGTGTAGATCCACACATTCAGGCCCAGGGGCCAAGACACAGGCCCCTTTCCATCAATGTACAGCGCAAGGGCCATTCCTCTTCCATGAAACACAAGGGGCTCATAGCCACAAGGAAATCTATTAATAACATTCGACTTTCTCCGTTCGAAAGATGGATCTGGGATTACTGTATGGAAAAAAATCAGTTCTTGACAGAGGTTTGAAGTTTTTCTGCCTCTGTGCCTGCAGCATTCTCAACACCTGCAGGGAATTTCTTCAAACTTAACGTTCTCTTAAACTCAAGGATGAACTGATTAGATTTTGGTGGTCAAAGGTCGCTGTGACCTCACACGGATGTTTTAATTATGACAAAATTGCATACAAATGATGAAGTGATGACATTTGACAGCATAATGGTCTGCCAAGACATTTTTCAGGCCAACGCCGTAACGGAGGAACAGAAGGGCAGATTGTGACCATATTTCACATTCGGTCAAATACTGAGTTGGTGACACTAATCTTTGTTTTACCACCTTGAAACTGTGCTGATTGTACAGAAGCATTGTAGTCCTGCACAAGCTGATTGGTTCTGCTGATATTGAGTTTCAGGTGATTGTCGTTGCACCATATGATGAAGCTCTCTATCAGTCCTCTGAACTCCTCTGTAGAAAACAGTCTCTAAGTGAAGACAGCACGTTTCTCACTGGACATTATTCACTGGAATCATACATGTCAATATAGTGGTACAGAGTGGACGACAATACAGAGATTAAGTACAATAGTGTTACGACACAGGTCATGCATACAGAGCAACCTGCTGAATAGGCATTAAAAAGTGAAGGGATGAACTAACTATAGCATGCAGCTACATAAAGGGAGGACAAAATAAAAGAGCTTTGACCAGAAATAAACAAAGCCAACGAATAAAGATCTGTACGTGTTAAGGAGTGCATCAAAATGAACGGCCATGACAGTCTTATAATGTGTGATGGTGTACAACAGTGTCTTTCTTAACACAAGAAGAGCTGAACATTTGTTTCAGTCAAACAAACAGTGCCATCTGGTCATTATCATCACCACAAGGCAGCATGACTGTAAATAGAAATACAAGAAAAAGACAGCATGCACGATGCCGCTGAGCCACGTTACAACATACCACATCGCAGGGAAACTGAAGCAGCTGAATGGAATTCAGCCATCATTCATTTTTATCATTTACACCTGGGTTTTCCCTGCCGGGACATGTCAAAATGTCTTCAGTGTAAAAGGCCCTCGGCTTCAGCTCCTTCATAACAATATATCTGTAATATTCATTGCATTCAAAGAGTTTTATTGAAGCACCGTCATTGTCTTG
Source organism: Chaetodon auriga (assembly GCF_051107435.1). Classification (NCBI taxonomy): domain Eukaryota; kingdom Metazoa; phylum Chordata; class Actinopteri; order Chaetodontiformes; family Chaetodontidae; genus Chaetodon; species Chaetodon auriga. The sequence continues at coordinate 5,338,006 of NC_135077.1, read as the reverse complement.
CCTTCAGTTAGTCACACATTTCCTAAAAACCTCTCAACAAGACGAAAAGGTGCATTTACACTGAGAATGGACTTTTCAGTGCTGTAGGACAATCTATGAAGAATCTATGGATATTTGCATATTCATTGATTCTGGATTTCTCAATAAGTCAAAAGGAGTAGATGTAATTTTATTCATTGATAACGAGGTAATCTATCAGCCATAGTAAGTTCTGTTAGCCAATGGCTCAAAGCAATGCAATGTAGCAGAGCTGAACACTTATCCCACTCATTTTAAATGACGTAGTCCTTTTACGGGCATATTCAATGAAAGACGCAGTGACACATCAATTTAAGTTAGCCTGCCTGCTTTAAATAACCGTAAAACTAGAACCCCTTACCGTACCAATGGCCGCCCTCAGGCCACAGGATAATTCGTTGCCTTATTCAAGCGCATTAGTCCTTGCAGCTCATCCAGTTTAGCATGTTTGTAGCAGTAACGATGCTTGTCCTCTTTCATCATTGCAGCTGCGTTCCCACAAGCAAAAAATAACTGTTTGTCCATGTCTCTTGGAAAGCACGAGACGAAGCATCTTCTTTACTTTTCCTGAAAGTTGCCATGTTGCATTGATGTAACATCAACATAACAGCTACGTATGTGTTGTGTTCAGGGCTACCTGGAAGGACGTATTCATCTGCTGCTAAAAGTAAGTGCTAAAGTTTTTTTTTTTTTTTTTTTTTTTGTGTATTTCTGAATTGCCAACATCAGCTGATAAACGAGCCACGAACGTCCCAGGGAGCCTAACGATTCCCACCCCTCTTTAAAAGCCTTGAGGTGTGACAATGTGCTTCTTTACCAATATCAGTCTTGTCAGTCAGAACAATCCAAACTGTTCAGAAACTCTGATTCAAATTCCACAGCAGTGAATGCAGCCATTAGCAATCCTCACACTGTGTGTCAGGACAGTGAGAGTTTGCAGCTAATATTCCCACAATGCTTAGCACTGCTCCATTGTCTCAGGTACCATAGCCCCCTGGGGGAGACAGCATATGGGTACATATTTGAAGTGTGTGTCGGTGGGACAGGGGTTACAGTGTTCCCTGCAGGTTTTTGTAGTTCCACCCTGTTGCCTAGCCTAACAGGGCAAGGACAGTCGCAGTTGGTGAGACAACAGGAGTCTCGGGGGAAATTTAGGAGGATCACGAGCCAGGCTCACTCCTCTAGAACAAACTCTGGCAAACTAAAGGCAGGCGGGATTCATTCTCAGACAGTTACAGGCAATGCATCACATCTAATTGGACACCAAGGACAGCTGAAGGTGATTCACGCAGTCAGGTGTTGCCATGTGTGACTGAACTGATCTATAAGCTGCTGTCTCTACAATTTGCATAAGGAAAACGTCAAAAGCTTAAGAACAGATAAGCATTTTTAATTGATTCAGAATGAACACCACAGGAAGCAAATCATATGGTCTCAGCTAAGACCTTTGATCTTTTGTGACTTTCCCTTTAGTGCTTGACAAATAACAAATTGATGGTGGAGAAAGGCTAGTGTGACTGTATAGAGTCGTGCCCCCAGCAAGACTGAAGCGAAAGAGTCAAAGGTCATTTCTTGCTGATTGTCACAGTGTTGGCATCTATGCTGCTGTATGCACTGAAGGTTTTTGGTTGCCAAAAGTTAACTGGTAATTAATTACTGTGATGCTGCAAAGGTGGAGCATAATGACGGGAGGTCTTAGATCTTCACACCGGCTTTAAGTGTGTCAGAGAATTCATTTCAAAATCCAGACTACTGGTTTACTAAGTGCTTTGCCACTGCGTTTTATCCTCTATTATTATAAATCTTCTATTATGTATTCTTTTTTATTATTTTAATATTACATTGTGTTTCTTATATATACTGTTTTTATACTTTTGTATGTTTTATGTGAAGTACTTTGGAATTGCCTTTGAAAGGTGCTTCATGTAAATAAATGGGCCTTTCTTTGTCCTTTCAAAATATAGAGTCCATTGTAGTTCTGTTAGAATTGTCTCATGTTGTGCACAGTGAATATGTAAATGTGAACAGGATTATAGAGATCTGTAATGTGTTTTCAAAACAGACATAATCAAAGGTAGCAGTCCACGCAGCACCAAATCTTTCACACTCTATTGCCCAACAGTTTGTGGCAGAGATCGAAACAAACATTGTCGCCGGTTTGTTCTGGTATTCAAAACAGGAGAATGACCTTCAAAATAATCCAAACATGATTATAATCAACCAACAAGCTCATTGTTTATTTAATGGAATATCATTTTTCATCTGTGACCAGAGTATTATGTAAATTCCCATTATCCAATGTTCTCATTCATGGCACAAAAAAAGTAGGATCCAGGAAATAAATGTAAATGACATCACCTGATATGCTAGTTAGCATTCCTGTCACCATCACATCCTTTACTGCAGTCTAATAACAGGTTAAAGAACATGCCCAACATACTGACAAAAAGGATGGATTTGGCTGTTTGCTGTTGTAACAGAAAACACCACTAACACCACTCTTTGTACTCAACTCTTTGCTGCCAGAGAATCATTAGAGAACTGGTTGGGAGATGATGTTTTTCCTCTAAGGTACCCTGTGACCGCCTGACATTATAATCATGTCCCTGCTCACACATTCTCCACGCTCTGCTTGCTGTTTATTCACTTTCTGATATCACCTCCTTTCTCCCCATACACTGATTTACATGCTCTGCCATCACTGGTTGCCTGGATTTTATACTTCAACAGGCTGCCTTCAGCTGATTGGCTGCTGCTGCAGGAGGGCATGGAAGCTCTCTCACCAAAACAGGCATAAAAGGCAGTGTGTGTGGGATCGGACACAGAGCAGCATCCAATGAGCAACCCTGAGCACCTTTGACAGAGAGCCGCTGCCAGCTTAAATAAAAAAAGCCAGGAAAGAAGTCAGTGACAGTCAGTTTTACAGTAAGTGAGACAGTTTTAGGGAGATTTTCTTCTCATTTTGGCATTAAAAAAAAAAAAGAATAGCATGTCTCTGGAGGTGAAGGAGAAGACCCAGGTGCGTCTAGTGTTTCTGGGGGCAGCAGGAGTGGGCAAGACCGCCCTGATCCAACGCTTCCTCCAGGACACATTTGAGCCCAAACACCGGCGCACAGTGGAGGAGCTGCACAGCAAGGAGTATGACATCGGTGGGGTCAAGATCACAGTAGAGATCCTGGACACCAGTGGCAGCTACTCCTTCCCGGCCATGCGTAAGCTCTCCATCCAAAACAGCGACGCCTTCGCACTGGTGTACGCCGTGGATGACCCAGAATCACTGGAGGCGGTCAAGAGCCTCCGAGATGAGATCCTGGAAATCAAAGAGGACAAGTATACACCGATCGTGGTGGTGGGGAACAAGGTGGACCGGGAGCAGGAGCGTCAGGTGTCCAACGAGGACGTGCTGTCAACTGTAGAGATGGACTGGAACAACAGCTACCTGGAAGCTTCGGCGAAGGAGAACGCCAACGTGGTGGAGGTGTTCAAGGAGCTCCTGCAGCAGGCGAACCTTCCCAGCCGGCTCAGCCCAGCGCTGCGCAGACGCAGGGAGACCTTTCCGAAAGACACCAGTATCCGGCCGCCCATGAACAAGACCAACAGCTGTATTCTGTCGTAATGGGAGGAGAAGTGTTGTTTTTTGTTTCATGAGGCGGCAAGAGGTGAGAGCGTGGAGGGTGTGTTGTGCAACTCAGTGCTGCCGGACGCACAGAAAGAGGAAAGACCACCTGTTTGGTGTGAAGTGAAGAGCTGCCTGAGATTCTGGACCCACAAAGACTTCAGAGTTCACAACAAGGTGAAAAGTATTGAGACTGAACCTCAACAGGCTGCTGGTGGACAGAAGAAAGATGCATTAATCACTCGGTTGTTTACTTGATGTAATGTTGCTGCTTCTTTGGTGACACGCTGCTGGTGTTTAGATCAATGTATAGCTTTGCATCAAGATATTAAGACTGTTGCCAAATGAGAGAAAGTGTGTATATATGCTGTAGTATGTCCTCTGTAAGTTGTTTTAATTTAATAATTCATCTGTAGCACATAATGTTTACAAGTTTTTGTACTCAGTTTGAATTTTGCCATTGAGCATGACATTATTCTTGTTTTAAAAGAAGCAGTGAAATGCAAATGTAAACTATAAATGCACTTTTTATTTTCAAATTATCGTTCAACATTATGTTTTAGGTTTTTTTTTTATAAATAAGACTTTTTTTTTATCATGGCATATTCTCACAAATGTTATTATGTTGCTGTTTGACACATGTAAGTGGAATGTGGATCTAAATGTCTAATAAAAGAAGCACAAAACAAATGTGTTGTGTGAGACTGTTACTGTCGCTGGATGAGAATCATTTTTATGGAAATAATTATGTAAAGGAGGAAATTTTTTAAAAGCAAATAATGAATGGCTCATTCATCACAAGAACATTCAAATAATTCGCTGAAGGAAACCATGTCCATGAATGACAGTGTATAGAAATACATGAGCAAACATACATAGATAAAATACATGGAAGATGTTACAAAAACATTTTATGCTTACAGTATTAAAGTACTGTGTTTTATGGCTGCTGTCATTTTGACTATGATTTGATTAATTTCACATATTTTTGAAGCTGGAAAAGTTCTAATTAATATCGCTGTCCTACACATTTGAGAGCTGCATCCTTCGTGGGGTCATGAAACCTTTCTGGAGGGCGCAGCATTCAGCTCTGCCACTATCAGTTTAATACACGTCAAGGCAAACAGATTTTTTTCAGGTCATCGATACTCTCATTTCAGGCAGACATAGGACAATAAAACAATGAAATACAGAAGCGTAAAGATGCAATGCATGTGTTATAGAACGGTGTGCACAGATCGTTTTGGGTGCGGTCCCAGCGTGCTCACTTTCTTCTTTTACAGCTACTGCTCCATTTTATCCAAAAATGTGACAAAATAAACAAACAACAACAACAAGTGTCAAGTGTTCCCTCTGTTGTTGTAGTTTCTGTTGCTGTCCTGCAGTATTTTAAGATCTATGTCGCCATCTGTTGATGAAAAACACTCATTACACTCACTGAAACTACCAAGTGTGGCTTCAACCTGCCACTTTGAAATTACATACAGATTTTAAATGCTTTGCTTTGTAACTTTAATATTCAAGTGTGTCCACACAAAGTTCACTGTATTGTGTTTCTATCCTCTTAAAGGTGGGCTAACAGTGATCTGTCCAATGAAAAAGTCACATTGTTTCCCATTTACAGAGGCGTAAAATGTGTAAAACCTGATTTTTTGAGCACACACAGAACAGACAGCTGACAGACTCACAGTTTGTTATATATCATCAACGTTTCTCCACAATGACTCTCCACCTTTCAGTGTCAGCAGTGCTCTGATGACCAAAGAAATGATGTGTGATCAGGTTATTGTCCATCATCTGTGTGGGCAGCATGTACGCAATGAAGTCACTGATCATCTATCAGAGCTGGTTTTCATGAAACCTTCAGCGAACAACAAACAACTGAAACAACACTTTTCACATCTCTGGAAAAAGACTCTAAATGAAGATGAGAGCGACATCCCAGTGAACAGGGCAGCGTAAACTCTGCTACGAGGCTCCACACCTGAGGGGACGGCAGTCGCAGTCGAGCAAAATGAACTGAACAGCGGCGCAAAACAGAAAACGAGATCATTGTGCTGTTCCTGAAATAACTGTGCACGGTTCCCCTAAATGCAACCTGTCGAGCAGAGACAGTTGAAGTGCTCAGGTCCAAGCCACTAACGCCCCCCCAACCCCCACCTTACCGCACACACACACACACACACACAGACACACACACACACTCCACTCCATCAGATTAGACTGAACCAAGTTTCCTGTTTTAATTTGAGGAAGTGGCTGGGTAAACGTTTGCTGGCAGTTCCTCTTTCAGTCCACATTTAAACATTGTTCCGCACTCCACTCTTGTTCATTTGCGAAGGGAAGGAGGCGTTGCAGCTTCACAGTCAAGCAGGTGTGTGGATTTGTCATCTCGTAACACTGAGTTCTACTTTGATTTACATCGGAGATGTAGATATTTATTTATTTAATGGGAGAAGTTTCATTTCCAGATAGTTGTTTCACGTACACTACCTTTACTTCAGTATTACTTCTATTAGCATGCGATGGTCAGATTTTAGTGTAGGGGGGGAGACCATTCATTTGTCAGATGTCTTCGCCCCTGGACTTGGTCAAAGCTCCTCAGCAGATTAAAGTGACTCTGAGGCGTTTAGAACAAGTTCAGGGTCCTGGACAGAACACAGCATCATTATTAAATAGAGAGCGATGAAATGTCAGGAGTTTGTGTTGTATTTCAGTTTAGTCAGATCACTACAATGCTGGTTTTATGCTTCTCTTCCCTTCCTCTGTAGAAAAGTAAAAATAACTGTAGAATGTGTCATATGCAAATATTTAGGATATTTATATATCTGTGACTCTGACTAATAAGTTCACAATTAAATTTAATTCAGAAACATCATTTAAAGGCTAATCATCAGTGATTCTTAACTGTATACTCAGAGTGGCAGAAACCATAACAAAACTTGACATTTTACCCACCGTTTCTTCATTTTATCTTCAGCTTGCCTTCTGTATTTGGTATAATCACACATATTAAAAGAAACAAAGAAATCAAGGACCACATTGTAACAATTAAATCCCTGCAGCCTGCCTGCATTACGCCAAATCCTTCTCCTACACTGTACTGTATGGCCTGATAAGTGCTGAACCGTATGATATACTGCAACTAGAAAATGACACCTCATGTAATGCAGAGCTACTTGGCACAAAGTAACTGAACACTGCAGTTTGACATTTCATACTTTTCCATGCTTCATGAGGCAAGCGGCCTCAGCTATGACTGAAACTGCAACTGAAAATGCAGGTTCAGGTGAAGCCACTGGACAGTACAGTTCCAGAAATCACACTTAAAATGCAAAACACATGTGTACTTCCTCATGCCAGCTGTGACACTGCGCTACATCCATCCCGTTGTTCAAGCACATCCAAGCATCTGTCACTTTAAGTCGACGAGGTTCAAAGAAGATTACAGAACTTCACTCACCCAAATACATTTTTTATTTGTCAAATTCTGCAGCGTACAGACATGCTGCACATGATGCATTTTGTTGTGCTTTTTAGTGTTTTCAGATTGTAGGAAGCACATATTAGTTCAGGGAAACAGTTTTCATTGTTTGTACAGTCCCATATGTAACATCAGAGGAATACAGCAGAGTTTGGGTCGCACCATATGTAACATACAGTAAATAAAGCCAATTTCTGTCAACATTAACAGCAACATAAACAAACAGGATCAACAGGTTAAAGCAGAGGCTGCAGTAAACTTGATTTTTGGTCATCGTTGTGTGTGCGTGTGCGCTCGGTAATGTTTGCTTTGTGTGTGCAGGAATGCGAGTGTGTGTTGCCTCAGTCATCCACAGCGATGTTGCGGAACAGATAGGCCATGGACTCTCCGTTGTGGGTGCGCCGGATGGCCTCAGCCAGGATCATACTGACGTCCACAGTTTTGATTTTTGGACACTGCAGCTTCTGCACCTCATGAGGCACAGTGTTGGTCACCACCACCTGGAGGTTCAACAAAGCAGCTTTAGTGAATGTGTTTCAGCTTTTTTCCATGACTACAGGCACTCTGCTGCCCTGAGCCAAGGCTGTCAGATAGCAACATAACTTCTTCTCACGCTAAACCTGACAAACCTCTGAATTAAACTGTCTAATTTTCCTGTTGTTTAAACAAAAGTTTAAACTTAGACAAGTCGAGTACAGTAAGGAAACGCTCACTGAGCACAGTTCAGTCTTTAAGGTTAAACATTGTGTGAACGACACTGAGCTGACGCAGCGCGCACATCCTTAGTACGCACCATGGGAATAACTGACGCATGACAAACACCACATGGAAATGATCTGATCACATAACTGTATGTAAATAAAAACCCACAGCTATGTAAGTGGAATTATTTATGTAATGTCAAACCTCAGTCACGCCAGGATTCCCCAGTAATTAAAGCCATTCCTCACACTGTAACTCTCCAACACAGTCTATGAGAGGCTGAATTCAGGGGGAACAGTCCTCTAAACCTTTTTGAAAGCTTCAGTCAAGGCATCAGTGAACAGAACAATCAGTGTTAAATTTCAAGTCTGTCTGTTATCAGGAAATCCTCTTAAAATGTGTTGTTTGTTGTTTTGATTGATTTTTTTTTAATGCCTTACTGAACGTCCTTGGGACATTCTGCCATCCCCACATGACTTTACCTCATCGATAGCAGACTCCTCTATTAGCCTGGGTGCGTCTGCAGACAGCAGGCCATGTGTGGCCATGAGGTAGATCTTGTACGCTCCCCTCTCCTTCAGGATTTCTGCTGCTGCAACAAAGTCCTCCACATCATCTATGATGTCATCCTGAGAAAGTGGCCACAGGGTTAGGCGTCACATGGCAGAATTATTTGCGCTGAGAAAAACACGAAAATCACAAGTGACACTTTGGCCTTGCTGTGAAATTTTGCGGTAATCTCGTCCTTCTGAGAAACATTAACAATGAATTTACTGAACCCATCAACCAACTAATACAAGCAACATGGAAAAGAATCTGTCACATACATTTGCATATACATTAATGTCTGAAAACTTCACTCTTACGACACAGGATCACCTGAAAATTAAAGCTAATTCATAGTAAAATCACATTAAAGCTTGACGTCTTACAACAATGATGGCGATTCTGCCTCCGACATCTCCAACAACAGTGATAGGTGGCTTCTCCTTTGCCATCATTACTGCAAGACACAGATGAAGGAAACATTACTTTCTAGAAAATAATCAAGGTCTATCCTGCAACCCCAATCAGGAACGGATTCTCGAGGTGAGGTAAAGTGAAGGGGGATTTGGTGAGAAGGGATTTGGTTAAATACATCATGCAAAGACAGCTCTACCCCAACAAGCTTCCAGCTACCACAGCACCAGTCAGACAAGTGCAGGCTACTGACGACTAAACGGGGGACACATTTGTACTGCTGCTAAATGAAAAGGGACTGAAGTGAAGGTGGGCTTACATGGTGTGACTGCATGTGACTACTACTGGTTTAGTGGTAGATGGACAAGTGGGTGTAGAACTGAGCCTCTTGTAGAAACCGCAGACCAGGATCGATCATTACTCGTAATCTAATCAAACACCATTTCTAATAGATTACAACTTAAAACTTAACTCATCTTAGAGCTTTTCCCAAATTAAAGTCTCTGAACTCCCACTTGTACATGAAAATGTCTAAAGTACTTCAAGGGATTTCAAGTAATAATCGATCCAGGTCTAGAACCCACCACATCTGTCCCCCCACACTGAGGCCCTGACCATACCAGTAACCTTCTTCCAAACAACAGCAAGGCACGTTCAGAGGTCAGTTCCCAAATCCATCACAAGACCATCCAGCAAGGCCTCTGTGCAAAACGTTTGAATGGTCAAGGATTTCTGGGTCGGAAAGGAAGCCAAGAAACTAGACACTAAACACAGTTTCTTCAAAAAAAAAAAAAAAAAAAAAATCAAATCAGGCAAAAAGATGCAACAAGCAGAATTTTGAAAAACATCACGAAAGTCAGGCAAGACTGTTACTACCTACACGATTATGTTCACGTTAAGCAATTAATGAACTACAGTCTCTAGTTCATTGTTAAAATCTGCCGAGTCACACGCAATTTAATAACCTAAAGCTAGTAGGAGGGCTAATGAGCAAGACTCATTATAAATAATGCTGTTCAATTACAGTTTCATGTCTCTGCTGGGTCTTTACACTCTTCTTTTCACCCTTTACATCTTAATATTGAACAACCTCAGCATTTCATATCTGTGGTGACGAAGATGACGTAAGTCATGTGGCTCACTCCAGTAACAACTCTCTATTTCACAAGAACCAAATTCATTTCAAATAAGAGGACATGAGACTGAGGGCTTCCAACAGATGTCACAGACACATCTGGGAAAACAATTTTCATGGTATCTAAGTGTGCTTCAGCGTATCAGGACAGTGCAGCTCCCCCTAAAACAATGTACGGTCAAAAGCAACACGCAGACAGACGCTGTGGGTCATAAAAACGACTGGTCAGGTCTGCTGAGCCCATGTGCTCATGTGTAGGGTGGACACAGCTGGGTCAGGCCTTTTCAAAGTGTTTGATTTCCTCATTAGTTTGAATTTCTTGGTTTTTCTGCTGTGCTGGTTGAGCGAACGCAGTCATAATCTCCATGGTAAGCTGGGGCCAGTGTGTGAAATGTCAATAAGAATCATCAATATTCAAGGCGCTTTCACTTCACTGCTCCAGGCAGAAGCCAAAAATAACTGCATTGGGAGGAGACATACACAGACCTGAACCTGCAGTGCAGTGACATACTGATAGGCTTGCATCCAGTATTCAGGTGGTACGAGGTGTGGGGGAAACAACCTCCTGTGCTGCATAAATTGGTTTCATACACAGCAATCAACAATGTGAAGATGAGGCCAGATAATGATGCAGGTGAGTGAAAGTTTCCACCGCCTGATCCATCACTGCTGATTAACATGAGGCAAGTGTCTCAGGCAGTTTGTAGGATACAATTAACACTTAGGGATACTTGTCACTTAGGATAATTGTCACTTCAGTTGCTAAACGTCCAGATGTGAAATGAAGTGGAAGCCCTCAGTGACTCTGTCATTCCATGCAGTCAAGCATAAACAATGGACAGGTAGCACAAGCATTATGATCATACTTGGGAGCTCTATCCCAGGGAATGGGACATGATGTCTGCTGCCTGCGTTGGCTAAAGATAGGATGGCACAGAAAATATTAATGCATGAATGGAGACACACAACAAACAGAAAACACTTGATCACATCCAACACGAATTCTTCCATCATTTTCCTGAAGAGGATCTAAATCCCAGTGCAGCTGTGCTCGGCCTGAAGAAGCCTTTCTGTACCATGAATTGACTTTTCACATAATCAATGCATGTGTAAAGGCGGGGGGGGGGGGGTGAGGGAGAGGGAGAGGGAGAGAGAGAGAGAGAGAGAGAGAGAGAGAGAGAGAGAGAGAGAGAGAGGGAGAGGGAGGGAGAGAGAGAGAGAGAGAGAGAGAGAGAGAGAGGGAGGGAGAGAGAGAGAGAGCGAGAGAGAGAGAGAGGGAGAGAGAGGGAGGGAGAGACAGAGAGAGAGAGAGCGAGAGAGAGAGAGAGGGAGAGAGAGAGAGAGAGGGAGGGAGAGACAGAGAGAGAGAGAGCGAGAGAGAGAGAGAGGGAGGGAGAGACAGAGAGAGAGAGAGCGAGAGAGAGAGAGAGGGAGAGAGAGGGAGGGAGAGAGAGAGAGAGAGAGAGAGAGAGGGAGGGAGGGAGAGACAGAGAGAGAGAGAGCGAGAGAGAGCGAGAGAGAGAGAGAGGGAGGGAGAGACAGAGAGAGAGAGAGCGAGAGAGAGAGAGAGGGAGAGAGAGAGAGAGAGGGAGGGAGGGAGGGAGAGGGAGGGAGAGGGAGGGAGAGAGAGAGAGGGAGAGAGAGGGAGGGAGAGAGAGAGAGAGAGAGAGGGAGAAGGAGGGGGAGAGAGAGAGAGAGCAAGAGAGAGGGAGAGGGAGAGAGAGCTGACATGAAGCGCATTTCCGACTTTCCGAGCTGAAGAGGAGAAAGAGGAGGACGGTAAATTCAGCTGAAAAGAGAGCAGACGGGACAAGATGAGATGAGGAGGGAAATAAATCTGGCTGAGGAAGAAAAAAGGAGGCAACGTCAGTCACTGCCTGCAGTATTTCACAGCTGGCTACAACAACGCCTGCGCTGACCTGAAACATGCTGAAAAGACCTGGTGTGTGTGTGTGTGTGTGTGTGTGTGTGTGTGTGTGTGTGTGTGTGTGTGTGTGTGTGTGTGTGTCTGCAGGGTCAGCATGGTCATCACTCTTGTCTTAAGCCGACCATTTTAGGCAGCTTTAAGAGCAGGCTGAAAGTGAGCGAGGGTCAGCCCTGCTGCTGGTACAGCACAGAGGTATCTGGATCTTCTAAAGAACGAGGCAATAAGCACAGAAAAAGGTACCAAGACGCTGATGAGTTCTTATGTTTAACAATTTAGGGAACAAAACTTTTGGTTTATGGTTTCTATGTGGCTACAGACACATGAGGAGAAGATGGCAATTTGCCTGGTCATTCGTTCTTCTCGCAGTCTGGCGACCACGCGGCTCGAGACTGAAGCACTCCGATGTCCCTGTTGGAAACTGAGCTCTCCACATCACCCAACAAAAGAGCTGAATTGGCTAGCGGTTACAGTTTGAGGGAACTTGACATCATGCAGGTTATTTCAAAAGGAAAGTTTCCTTCCTGCAGAGGAAACCTTCCATCACTTTGAATCCATTAACAATTCATAACATTCCTGCAGATGTATTCCAGCCCTCAGCTGTCTTCATGGCTTGCTTGACACTTGTCTGCAATGAAATTTTCAACTTTTATCCTGCTTTTAGTCTTGTAGACCAAAGTTAACAGCAGGGGTGATATGGTTCTAAAATAATACAGATATGATAATAATAGTAAGAGAGTACAACGCCAAGAGAGCCAAAGATTCGGTGATGTTGCTGCCTTGTGTGTCTTACATGGCAGCTCCAGGCCGGTGTGTCCTGTGCTGGTGCGGGACAGCGGGGGAGAGTGTCGACCGTCAGCCATGTCCAGCTCCGAGTGATGGGCCTCCCCGTGCATCACTGCCAGCCCAAGTCGCATCCTCTCGGCGTAGGACTGAGCTCTGAGACAGACGGCATGCAGACACACAAGAGTCAAAGAAACTGACAACTGGAATTTCCCCTCGCGGGACAAATAAAGGAACATGCGCTCGTGTGAAACAGAGCTGGAAGTGTCCGAGGCGCCGCTGTTACCTCTTGGCAGCTGAGGGGGACTTTGCAACAATGATGGCATTCCTGTAATCAGGGATCTGAGGAAAGAGAAATACTATTTTGAGTGCTGGAATATGAAACTGACCATTGATCTTTTATAGGAGTAAATATTATTGAACAATAGTTCCACCACTCGTCCGTACGTACAGTCGAACGCCATCATTGTTGTGGAACTGTGGCACAGCCCTGTCCACCGCACACGGTGGGACGTAGACTCACCTCCTCCTGGATGTACTGGATGAGGAAGGGGGACGCTCTGAGGTTGTCGACAGGGAAGCTGAAGAAGCCCTGGATTTCTTTCTGGTGGAGGTCCATGGTGATGATGTGGGTTAGCCCTGCAACACCAAAGACACGCGCATGAGTTGGTATGGCCAGTCAGCAAATTTCTGCAGTGTCTGGAGCACAAAATTCTGTGTTTTCACCTGGTGTTCAGAATAAAAGCAGCAAATTATGAGTATGAAAAAAACAAAACAATAGCTTTAAGTGATGCGGTGCACAATTCAATACCTCCTCTGGCCTTTGTCTAACACATCATGCAACCAGACTTGCACACTGTAATTTGCAATAATAATAATAAATCTGAGGTTACAAGTCTTTCTGTCTTTCTGTTCAAGAACACTGTGACCATCGGCTGCTGGTCGACTGCAGGTTTCCAGCAACAGTTGAAAGAAAATCAGGGATGCGGCCTTCGTGCATGAAGCCCCAAAGCTCTGGAACTCACTACCTACAGGTAGCAGGAAGGAGCTCGCTGAATGTTTTCAGAAAGAAAGCTAAAAACTTACCTCTTCACTTCAGCCTTTCACTAGCCACGACTTCCTGATACAGATCTGAAACGTCTGCGCTTTGTCTCACGCTTACACACTGCTGCGCTTGATTTTAATCATTCTATGTAATCTATTTTAACTTTATTATTGTTATGCAGTGGGTTTACTTTCCATCTTATGTTGTGCATTCTCTGCAGTCTATCACCATCCAGGGTTTTCTGACTTTCACTCAGTGAGTATAAGTAACAAATCAATGATGACAAAGGAAACTACAGCACGCAGTCCATACCAGCTTTAGCTAACATGGAGGCTAGCAGCTTGCAGACGATGGATCCTCTCTTCCTCATCTTGCACTGCTTGCTGTAAGGAAAGTAGGGAATGACGCCGATGATGTTCTTTGCACAGGACGTCTTCAGGGCATAAGCCATAACCAGCAGCTCCATGATGGCCGTGTTGACGTCTCTGAGAAACAACACATTCCATTAAAGAGATTGTATCAGACAGACTGTGCAGCTAGTCTTAGCCTACGGTCCTCTACAAGCGATGCACTGGAGGACATGTTGATGGGATCGATGAGTCAGCAGCGTAATGTTTGTTCACAGCATCATCATCCCAGAAACGACTGTAAATAACGTGCCTCTTTATTCCCGTTGTTCTCACATGACCTGTAATTAGACTCCACCTTAACCGGCTTTTCGTCTCAGGCCCGAGCCCAAAATAACTTCAAAAGTTACTGCCTGTTGTTACGTAACTGATCAAGCTGCAACACAAGAGATGCAAAGCTAAGTGCATAACCACACATGACCTAAATATGAAGTTCTGTTCAGGTCAAACACTTTAAAGTAAGACGGGGTTTGCTGAAAGGAAATCACTGTGCCTACTGGCTAGAAAGCAAAACTCTGTAACTGTGGTGAGATCCTGACACGCTGCCATGATGGTTGGTCTTTGGACGACTAAGAGAGCTTCACTACTTCAGATAGCTGAAGAGCTGTTTGTGTAACAGGATACTGTATGTAGCCATTTTGGCCTTGACAGCTTGTTGAAACCAGAGATCCCAGACAGGCCAGACAGTGGCCGGCTGGATGTGCACACAGTCAACACAGGAAGCTGCAAAAACGTGACGTCTCCTCCTGTGAACTCTGCTTATCTTTCAGAGCGTGTCTCTTCATCGGAGCAAATAACTGATTAACAAGGAAAAACAGAAGAGTCAGCTGGTTCAAGTCAAACTGCTGCAGTTCGTGTTGCCTGGCCCGCGTCACCTGCTGCAAAGTTAAACTTCATTTGGTCTCAAACCTCCCAATAAAGAGACGAACTTACCAGAGTCAGGATACACAAAGTAAACATGTTTTGACTTGTTTCAGTTAATTGCACAGCAATGAAAGGAGAATGGAAAGACATAAATTGTGCTAATGTTATTGTGTCACAGGCTCTTAGTCATGTGAATGTGCTCATAAAAAGATACTAACAACCTGGATAAAAACAGTCAGTCTCATAAAAGTCACTTGTCATATAAAGGAAATTTGTTCTTTTGCTTTGTAAAACGATGAGGGGATGCAGAGTTTGGTAAAGACATAATCCTTGTACGTGACTGGTGGAAGACAGAGGCCTGTCATTTAGTTACCATATAAAGTTGTTGTGGCTGACAGACAGGAACAAGTCCAATATTCACTCCCTGCTTAGCTGCTTTAGCCTCCACCAACTTCCAAGAACAATATCTGGGTCTTTAGTCTGCTAGATGTTCAGTTTTCCCAGCCATTAAGATGCTAACTTTGTCAGTATGCTAATTCATGCCAGGCAGGTAGAGAGTGGATTTATCAGCGCTTTTGTTTTCCCTGAAAATCCGCCTGCTTCTTCTGGAAACCAGGCCGATGAGAGTGAACCAAACATTAAATCTATGGGTTGTAAAATGTAAACAAAAAGGCAAAAGAGGCTGAAAAACTCCGGAGAGTTGCAGAGTTGAAGGACACCTCTGAGGGTTCATCACATTACTGCGTGATACGATTCTTCATAACACATTAAAGCATCAGGAGCTTCCTTCTGTCTCACCTGGGAATGGTCTGAATGATGAAGATGTCTTGTCCGCGGACAGACTCTTTCACGTCCACTCTTGTCTCTGAAAACGTAACAAAAGGAAAAGCACAATCATCGTGGGTCAAAGTGCAAAGTCGCGTGAGATGATACTAATGGGTTCATGAGACGGTTGAGGACATTCGTCTGCCTTACCACGATTTGACTCTTGATAAACCACCGACTTGCCCAAGTCCACACCCAAACGCCTGGGGACACAGTTAGAAAAAGCAATGATCTCAAGTGACTGTGAAGATAATTTGCTTGTTGTAGGAGAGATTTGGGGAAAAAAATGTAGCAGCCATAATGAAAGCATATGAATTTAAGACTTGTGTTCAGTCGTGTAATTACGAAAAGACTGTAAATCTGCTGCTGGCTTTAAAGAGCAAAAATGTCAAAACATCCACAAAAAGCACTTGGAGCAAACACAGACAAAGCTGACAATGAAATGCACATTTCGTACTGAACAGTCCGGTTGCATCACATTACAGTCAAACAAGCCCAGGCATTATGGATACAGCGACGCCTTGGGCACAAAATTATGCAGTTAATTTGAAAACTGACATCGCCTGTGATAAATGAACTTGATGGCTCTTTACATCACACCGCAGATGACTGAAGACTTGGCTCGGTGACAACGGGGTGGCTCCGTCATTACAGTCAGCAGGGATCAATCCGGCAGCCTCTGCAGCCTCGCCCTGTTTACAACCCTCAACCTCGTTTCAATATTTCATATAATGGCATGAACTGACTAGTCAAGACTAAGTCAACAAAAAAAAAAACAACAACCATAGAGCGCACGTGCCCGGCGTGTGCTCGAGTGTTATTTCTATTCATATATCCTTTTTTTCCTCCAAAGGGGAAAACCCAGCTTGCAGCATCCTAAACTGCTTTCTATTAGTCTCATTCGGTGAAGAATTACATGGCTATAAAAAGATGACTGCAGGTCCAGGGTTCTTACACACAGCCCAGTCAGCACCTCAAAGTAAACATTAAGTACAGTACTTATTCACATTTTTTTTGTGCTTATTTGACCTTTGCTCCACAAGAAAACCCTACGTGGCTCCAGAGTGGCAATGTAATCTCCCTGAAAATGTCCTGCAATGTTGCCAAACAGTGAAAACTGACAAAGCAAAGCGGTTTTTCACTGTGTGAGCAAAGCAACTTTTGCTTGGCTGTCTGACAAGTCTGCAGGCCTGGGAAAAACATGGCGGCTCCCTGATCTCAGGGGGCCAACAACAAGGGAAGATACTGGTGTTTGCAGGGATCAGAGTCCGTCAGTGTTTCCTGAGGGTCACAAACAGATCCTTCCTATTGATTTTACTGCATCTTACCTGGTTTCACATATTTTTCTGCTTCCAAAACCCACTTAAATGCCCCTGAGGCTCACTGCTTATTGAATAAAACCTGGCTGCCCTGCAAACTCCTTTGACAGAGCAGCGTCTGCACATTATGTTCCTTTGATCACAATTTTTCTCACTGACAGGTCCTCAGAATTTCCCAGTCATAATCTAATAAAACTAACCTTTCATCTGTAGCTCCTATGTGCACAGTGTGCTGTTAATCTGCGATTAGACTTTTAAGGGAAATGATGATTAAGGGAAAAAACAGATTTAGACTTAATCAGAGGGGCCTTATAGTGATTGCTAGAACAAGGTTTTAATCAATCAATCAAATCCTCAAAGGCTTATTAACTTAAGTTTCCAACATTTTTCCAAGTATATTGTGCCAACATTGGATCATTTTCATGCTGACACTTCTGCAAATTTGGTTTATTATCAGGTTGGAAAAGCCACCGAACCAGTAGGTAGAACATCAAAGGACTCATGGATGCAAAACTTTGCAACAAGCTAAAAGTAACCAAACTATTAAACACACAAGCTCCCATATGGGAATAAGTTTTCATGTGATGCTGAAGCATAGGTTTATTCTTTCTTTACTACAGACACTGTTGTTGTTTTAGCAGTTAAGACTTTGTTAGATTGAAATGATTTTTATGAATTCTTTTGCATGTGTCCTACAACTTAGATTATGGGATCCATGTGCCATCACACCATCGTAACTTGAGGACAACATGTGGTGTCATGAGTTACCCTACATCCACACTATGTACAGAGTGTGTGTGTGTGTGTGTGTGTGTGTGTGTGTGTGTGTGTGTGTGTGTGCAGCCTAACTGAGCTGCATTAAATTCAAAACAATGGGTGGGCATGACTCCCCAACACAGCCAGTCCTCTTCATCAGACACACTGAACGGCAGTAATCATGCTGGTACTGTGTAGCTGAAGCACACTTACTCTGTGATCTTCTTGGCCAGCTCGGTGCAGGCGTTGCTGGAGTTGGCAGAGAAAACACGGTAGCCACTTCTTGAAATATTCATTTTTCTGTAACCATACGACAGCTTTGGAGAGTGCGAGACCAGAGACCTGTGACCCCCAAAACGCCTAATCGGCATGTTTCTTTGAAGTCAACGTGATATTTGATGACGTTTCCCCTCAAAAGCGCCCGTTTCTACGCCGAACAGAGAAGCAGTTTCCACGCTAAAATCTAAACTCTGCGTGCTTCAGACTTCCATCGTGCGTACAGAACCGACGGAACCCAATACTGTACATAAACTAAAATAACAAAGAGCATGTGCTCCACATGCAACGTGGGGAGCACCACTGGCGACAGTGAGTCAACAACCACCTTCTTCACATCGACCAGCACCACAAAAACCCCGGTGAACCAATGAACGGACAGCAGACGGAAAGCGGAGCTCTGTGTTTCCACGCGGGTCACAGAGTGTTTACCGTGTCCAGAGCACACAGTCAGCGGTTCATGTTACCATGAAGGCGAGCTGAAGGGTAACACAAACTTCTTGGACGCCGCTACAACGCGCTAACTTCAAAACTCCGCCGTCAGTATTCAAATGTAGCTGCTGTGAACTTCGCAGCAACGCGGTCGCTGTAGGGTTAAAAAAAAAAACGCCACGAGCAAACGTTCATTGGGTGGATGAAGAGATGGAGTGACGTTACGGAAAGCCAATCAGATACTACATTGCAACAAAGAAGGGCGTGTAAAATATGATTTTTGACCAATCCGAGCTCGGGTATCGTGTTCCCTAAAATTAAAGGGCAACGACCGAAAAAATAGTGGAAGGTTTTTCTGCTTTCAATTTACAGCCAAGACAGAGAACAGAAGGCAGTCATTCTTTACATAACTACAAGTATTTACACTGTGTGAAATAGAAGTCATTCTTTACATAACTAGAAGTATTTACACTGTGTGAAACAGCATGAGAGCAGGTCTGTGAATCCGGGTTAAAGGAGCTGTTCTTAAAAATATTGACTCATAATAAATTTGTCACCATACCATTAAGCAGTCGGTGGCCTCATTTCTAAACCACATTGTGCTGCAAGCCAACTGGAGTCATGTGCAGTCACATTTTGTTCTAACGTTGAATGCAGATGGTAATCATCACAATGAATCAACACAGACTCTTACAAATCTCCTACACTCAGTATAGAAATGAGAAACTTTTTAGGTGAACATATGTCGTTTACGTGCTTTCATTTTATAAAACCTAGGTTATGCTGAGGTAAAACAGCATTTTAATTCAAAGCATTTTTATAACTAACTGTTAACTTTATACAAGATAGGTATAATGTGGTAGGACTTCAAAACTACGACTGTACTGTGCTTTGATCTGATTATGTGCTACGCATATACGATCTAATACTACCACACATCTCTGTAAACACCTTGACATGCTGACTTGGTTGTTGGATGCAAGCTGAGGATGTGTAATATGACAAAATCATCGATTTCCAAAAGATATTAGTATCAGCTAATCAAGGGCCAGCTGCACTCAGAGAATGGCCAGTCTACCAGCTGAGTATATATACTGACAAACCGATCTTCAGTTAGTGTCCTATAAAAGGGGCAGCTGAGGAGTATCAGAGCTGTAGAGCAAAATGGGAGATATGAAGCTCGATGCTGCTGTGTGGCTCATCACACAGCGGAACTGAAGTCATTCACAGGATGAGGGTACGACTGTGGGCGATGTTAAGTTTTGCTATAATGCCTCATGAGATGTCAAAATAAATTACAACAAAACAGGAAAAACAGCACACAAGAGATGTTTTTATACTTTACTCTTATTTACACTTCATTTTTGTCTTCTACAGGAGAGGAAGCCACCCAACACCAATGTCCCTCTTTTACAGATCTATTTGGTTCAAAAGACAAGACGACCGCCTGTCTTAAGCCATCTGTTGAGCATTAATGGTCCTCCTCAGGAGGGAGATGAGCCATGGCTGGGTGTAATATATGGGGGTCCTCCTTGTGGTCTACTGGCTGGCAAATGGATTGTCTCACACTGTTGTCTTCCTGGTATTTGATGTGCCAAGACCGTGTTTGACATTGTACATCAGACGTATGGCACAATACACTCTCTCCTGGAAAAGGTGGTCTGCTTCCCCACACAATGTGCTGAAGATGGCCATGGCTTCCAACACCTTGCCAACAGCCCAGCTGTACACCGTTATGTGGACGCCACTGAAGGACGCCATATTGACATCAAAGCTCCCCATGGTCCACATACACAAGGTTACGTGAACAGGAAAGTCTTCCACTCTGTCCAGCTTCAGGCAATCTGTCACAGCACATATCTGATGGTTACCTTGGTTGAGTCCACAACAACAGGGTGTGAAGAAACAGTCCAGTGTTTATCACAGGCTGTTGCTTTAAATGTTGCTGCAGCAAGGAACTGTGGGACAGCATTATCTCATTTCCTTTCATTAAGGATGGGCCAGTGTATCCTGTGCTAAAGGAGATACAAATGGAAGCTCTGAAGCACCTTTTCTTAGCATTTAGAGACTTCAAACCGCTCTTATCATGGCTGCCACTTCAATACTTCTGGGTCATTTCACTCAGGAACCTTCTTAAGCAAAAAAAAGAGACTATTAGACCAGCGTAGCACCTAAAGTAGATGGTGATCAGCACACCCAGTTTGGAGAAGTGGACAGAGTACCAGCACTGAAGGAAAGCAATGTACTGCTGTGGACGAGGGCAGCAGCAGTGACCATCTCCAAACTGGGGTTGTGCCGACTGCCGTCTACTGTAGGTAATACACTGGCTGCTTAAGTACCTCATATATCCTCACAAAAAACCTGAAGGTGCCTTTAACGCGACATGATTTTCAAAAACATTGAGCTGCTACAGGACTTTACTGCTAAATGCCTAAATATGCATCTTTTGTTGGTTTGTCCTCGATTTTCTTCATAGCACCTCATAGCACAAATAGCACATCAGGTGTGTGTGTGTGTGTGGGGGGGTCATGTTTGATTTTGGGGTGATCTGTCCTTTTAATTTAGGAACCGATTATTCTCTCTGACTTGTGCTCTGATCTGAACTGGACCCAGAATGCACTCGGTTTGAATTACACACAAATGTGCAACGCTGCACATCTTATAACAGTTAGTCTAAGAAACTGGAATTTCCAAGCAGGTTCGGCAAGTTGGACAGACAGGTTAAGTCAAAAAGACAGTGTGAGCTGATGGTTTCTGGCAGACGTCATCGTCGCTCTTAGCACATGAAGAAGTTTTTTCCCTAAAGAGAAGGCGATGATTTCTTCCTTCCCTTCAACACATACTCAGTTCCGCTGCCCCTGTTCATAAAGACAATAGTCCTTCCACTGTGAACACTGTGGACTCATGAACCGTGCTAGCCTGGCACACCTGTCCCCCGTGTGCTCGTTTTGACTCAGTGGCTCACCACATCTGAGACACCGCCCCACACCCTTCTCTGCATTCCACCTTCACACAGACTGTGGGACTCCTGACATCCGTATGGATCAGATTTGTACCGCTGGTTTTGGCAAATCGTGCAGCTTTTCATCAGTTTTATGACCTTTTGCTGCTCACTCAAGGCTGCCAAAGGCTGCATATTCTGCATCGCTGCCCTGCACTTTAAATCTTCACTGCTCATCTCTTTGATTAGAATTTGTTTGGTTATTTAACCAGGTCAACCAACAACCGCTGATCTTTTCAATTCCTGTGTTCTAGGTTTCCTTCCTCTTTTTAGAGGAGTCGGCCACATTTCTTCCATATTTCATGCTTTGACTTGATACAGTTTTTCTCTGTCAGCCTTTCAGCACCTTCTCTTTGAGCAGGTCCAAGATGACCTGTCTCTCTTGGCTCTCCAGCTCAAATCTCCGTTCCCTCTCTTTTCTCTCAGCTCCCAGACGTTCCCTCTCCAGAGCGATCTTACCTGAGAGTTAAAAAAAAAAAGGTGGGGGGGGGTGAAATCTGGTATTCAGTCCCCCGTGGGGATGATGGCAGCATAACAGTCCTCATACTGTAAGATTTCCTTCTTAATCCTGAGATCATTTTAAAGAAAACTTTGAGCCTTTCTAAGTGACATTTACAACTGCACACGTCAAGTCAATGACTTCACTGATAGGTGACATGTTGTCCTTTAAGTGCAAGAGTAAAAAGAAATGGAAAAAAAGGCTAAATTTAGTGCAAACTTCAGTAGAAATTTGTCTAGGACTTAATAATGAATAAGGTTTTTAGAGTTTATTAATGTTCCATCATTAAAATGAATGACAGACAGGACTTATTGCCCATTTTAGTTATAATTAATGTTCTGAGAACTTAATCTGCTACGACTAACATCAGTGACAAATTGTCGCTCTAAACCTAGTGAAAACCCACTTTGCAAGACACAAGCATCCACATAAAATGACGCCTGTAACACAGCTAGGACAAATACTTTTGCCCCCGGATGAAATGGCACTGCACCGCTCTCTGCAAATCTTACTTCTTTGAATCTCGAGCTCCTCCCGACGCAGAGCGAGCTCCTCCTCTCGCAGCCGCTGCTCCGCCTCTGAGCGCTTCTCCAGGAAGCTGAGGATCTCAGAGTAGGTCTGGCAGCAGCACTGGCAGGGCCGCTTGGCCATGGGCGCCGCTGAAAGCTCAGCCATTTCCTCACGGTCTTCTTCTGGTTCTGCTGCGACAGTAATTAAGTAAAAAATGACAAATTAAACCATGCTTCTAGCCCTGTTTTAGCCCTGTTAACGTGATGTCCATGTGGTGTTTTTTATAAGCTACAAGACACATCATGAGCGATATAAGCTGTCAATGCCATGTTTAGTATTTCTACACTGAAACTGCAGAGGACCAATGACAGTCTCACAAACACAGATTCAGACAGCGCATCATATCACAATCCCATCAACTTGCAGGGTGGAGCTACAATGAAATGAGGAGTATCAGAGGAGACGCCGGGCGTGGCTGTTCATCAGTATTTTACAAGCTAAGCGTCACTATTTTTAAAAAGATGGCAGTGACATGTTTGTCTGGTTTCGGTTGCAAAGCTACAAAAGGAGAAATGGTAAAGCTCCATGTTTTACCAAAGGATCTGAAAACCTGAGAGCCAAACTGCAGCCTGCAGTGGCCTTTCTCCAGAGCACTGTTACGAACATTCGACACAAAAACAGACCGATGTCGCCACAAAATGTGTATTAGAGCCAAATGCTGTTCCATTTTGAGGTATGGAAAACCTTGTAAATATGTAATTCTGAAGCACAGAGGTGAGATGTTGGGGTGCAATCAATGCCTGGAGAGGAACTAACATCAGGCAGTCTTTGTGACGCCTGTGTGGACCACACCTCTAACTCTTGGCGGCATCTTTTATTACAACCGCATTATTTCATATTGTATGAGTAAACAAACTTGCCTCTCAGCAGCATGTGATGATTGAGAAGGAATGACCTTGGAGGTAATAATGAATAAATTTTCTTTCAGCTGTGTGTTGTGGGTATGAAGTGACAGAGTCTTGTCCCGTCTTGCACTCTCAGTCTGTTTTTACCTGCAGAGGGTGTTTGTGTGATAGTGATGTTGGGCTTGTCCTGCTCTGGTAGAGTTAGTTCCTCTATGGCTCGCTTTCTCAGCTCATCCTCCTGGGAAAGATGAGGGCAAGGGTATACAACACCCGAACAAAGAAAATGAGAAAACTGTGTGCGACAGAAACAGGTGTTACCAACAGTGGTGGTAGGAGTAGTTGTAGCAGCAGTAATAGTGGAAGTGTAATTGTGCCTGGATGCCACCAGGAGGAGAAAAAGGAAGTGGGCAGGTAGTTACAGAGAACATGAACCGAGAACATCCAAGTCAGCAGATATCCATTTGCTGACTTGGATGTTCGATTTCTCCGTCTAGCCTCAATTCCAATGAACTGCTGGAACAGAAAAAAACTAGACAGACAGAAAAAAAGTGGTGTATTGACTCAAAGTTTAACGAGATAATGGGCCTCCTGACCCCAATAACAAAGCGTGGAGTGTAGAATCTACAATCTCGAGCTGAAGAATAGAAGGTGCAAAGCAAGCGAAAAACATCATTTCACATCATATGGACTATACCACTGGTTCCCAACCAAGGGATGAAATCCACTAGGGTGTCACAAAATAAATATGAGGGGTTGAGAGCCGATTATTGAGACAGGAGAGTGTGCTAGTATTTGTATTATCTCTCGGGACTTTTCTCTAAACAAGCTTTTTTCATGTGAAACGGTGGGTACGCCTGCTTCTTCTGGCCTCTAATGATTATTCGGATCAGTAATAGTTTGAAAGAAAAATCCCACATCTGTGACAAGGGACTCAAAATGGACACCACATCATTTTAAGGGGTCACAAGCTTAAAAAGTTTGGAATCACTGCACTATACAATAACGTGTGATTTTAATATCCCTGTCGGTGTTTAAAATCTCTGTTGGTCAACATAAAGAAATCGCAGCATGAAGCTGTGTGATACTTAATCTGCCTCTGAACCAGCTCACGTGCACTAAAACACCCGCTGTGAAAGCACATTTCTGGTTGCGTCACATACGTTTACCTGCTCTTCTCTGACACCTCTGACACCCACCTGGTACTTTGTGCTCTCCCCACCGGCCAGGAGCCCCTTCTCAGCCTCCAGCTCCAACACCTCATGGAGCAGATCCTCCTTTTGGGCATATAACCTCTCTGTCCCGAACCTGAGTACACCAAAAGCACACACACATGAATCATATTTCTTTTTGGTGAGGGTGCAAGTCACCAATCATCTACCTCAGGTCCTAGTGACTGAACCAACCGGCGCAGACTGGGAAAGTCTTGTTTCTTGTAGTAGTCTAGCAGCAGCATGGTCCTCTCCCTACACCGCCTGGCATCCACCTCAAAGTTTTCATCCTGAAGGGCTGCAGTGATAATCTCTCCCACACGGGCCCAGATCCGTCCTGATAAAGATGAGTTCACACACACGTGAACACGCAGTATACAGGAAATAACTGTGTAGCCAATCGGCTTGTGAATACACAGGCATGTCTGTGTGTTGCAGGGCATCTGGTCTGTCATATGATGGAGTTCACCTTGAAAGATCTCTGTACAGAAACGCTGCTGTGCAAAGAACCCCCTCACTGTTACACAGACATTAAATGCCATTGCAGCTCCACTAGATTATTCTGTCAGACAGGAAGTGCAGCTCTGACTGCTTCCTTTAAAAACAGGACTAACCTGGCTCTTTGGAGGCAAACGGGTTCTGGGCGATAACCTCCCGTAGAAGGATGATGTCATGCCGCGCTGAAAAACGTACCTGGCGCTTGCGGGGAGTCGTGGACGGGCCGGCCAGGGAAAAACCTGAAGTTGGGTATAGAGTACAATAGAATAGATACAGCCTACAAATGTGTTGAAACGCAGTGAGGTGAGGGTCTGCTTCCGAATTGCTCTGACCTCTGACCTTCATGAGCAGGAAACAAATACATATCCCATAATTATATTATAATAGCATTCATCATTAGCATTAGAAATACCAATTTGGGAACATATTAGCGCTAACCCCACTGTAACCTGAGAAACCAAATGGTTTTATTGGACCAAAACCTTCATACTTCCTGGCATAAAACTGCAAGTTTCATTAAACTGACCTATGTCAGATGACTATGGGGTCCAATGGATTAATTTACTCAGTGGATTCTTTCTCTTCAATCACTGCTACACGTTATGACCATGCATATAACTAGAAAGCCATGATGTGGAATACATTGGGCCTGTGTTTAGGTGCAGAGAGGTACGTGGTGGCAGCAGCACAACTGCTGTTTGACAGCAGCTCTGTCACAGCGCACAAGTGCACGCAGCCCGCAGCCTGCAGCTACCAGCATCCAAGCACAGAGACGAGACAAACAGCCCGGAAAGCCCCGTTAGCCCCGCAGAGGCTACAGCACGTTCAATGTCCAACCGATGCGTCAGGGGAGGAGGAGGAGCGAGTGCGCACGGATCGAGAGAAGCACCAAAACGCAGTTTAGGAGACGTTAATGTAAGTGGTTGAAAGGCGCGTTAGACGTGCAGGTGGTGTTGTATCTCACCGTTGTTGATCGGCACCTCCACCACAACCCGTTCCATGTTTCTGTTGGGTGCATCCGGGAACCGCCTGACGTGCGCTGTACACGTCCACCCACCAGTACAGGTTCCCCACTGACGTGTAACTCAACTTGGCGGAGGATCAGAATCGGGCAGAACAGAGACGCCGCTCTTCACTTTTTGCTGCGCTTACTGCACATGGCCGCAAGGTGGAGCCAGAGGACTGCTGCTCAGTGGTGCTGAACGGGATGACGAGGACAGAAGAACATGTGCGGCTTTCTGACTCTGCGCCAGTGTAAGCTGTCAGAGGGAAAACAGTATGGTGCTATACAAACAAATGTTTGTGTATGGTATTACACTTAAGTCAGTACTTAAGTATTTGTACTTGTATTTCTTATGCTACTTTGTTTCAGAGGGAAATGTACTTTTTACTCCACTAAAACTTTCTGGTAGCTTTAGTTTCAGTATGAATTAAGATTTTTGAGAGGAGTTTCAACAGTAAAATCCTATTTTATATGAAGGCATGAGCAATAATATTCTAACAATATTTCATTTTACGATTTTACAATATTTCTTTTCCTAATTACAAACATATTTTTGCTTAAGTAACACTTGTATCAGAGTATTTCTAAAGTGTATTAGTGCTTGAGCTTAAGAACAATCTGATGTATTCAGATAAGTAAAAATAAAGGATCTGACATCTGATATACAGTTTCTCCTAATTCTAGCACAATATGTAGATACAAAGAATGAACAGTCTTCTAATTTTCAACATTTTGCACCAAAAAAGAGAAGCAGCTTTAATCGTTACTTCGAAGCAGGACATAGTGCATGCATTGCAGTAACATTCCTCAACTTCACAGTCCTCCATTCACTTTTACACCACTGCTCGTATGTTTCTTGTCATCGATGAAAATGCAGATTGTCACCACCAATCTTTTGGGTCTGAACACCCTTTCTACAGTAACAAATTGTGCTTTGACTCCCCTTACAGCTCCTCAGATAAAAACTTTGTGATCCTAACAGTCATCACAAAGTCAAGCATTTATCCAGATTGCCGGTTCTGGGTGCTTGTTCTGTGTTATGGTTGCAGATTTCATTATCCTTCCCAAAGTCCAAGACACAAACATCCAGTCCATCCTGACTGCTGTGAATGATCTGGACACCAAAAAATACTGTATATGTGTAACAGTGATGACTGAAAAGCTTGCAAAACTGCAAAGCTGTGACTTTGCCAACACATGTTGTCTTTGTGACGGCAGCTTACGACAAAATGAGGAAGCACTTCATTATATTTACCTTTGCATTGACTTTATTTGTAACCTCTACCACATAACGTGTTCTTAGCCTTGGCAAAAAATGATTTACTGTATTTTTAATTCCTGTGCTGTAATAATTTCTTGTTTCTAAGGCGATTCTGCAACCATCCAGTGTTAAAAATATCCAGAGTTGCTGTCCCTCCCAGACAGCAACTCTGAAATCAAACAGTGCACGCTACACTTTGTCTTATGCTCAACTTTTAGACAGGCAATTATTTAGGATAGTCTTGCTTTGAATGAATTGTGTCAGTTAGACAACACTTAACCTTGAGTCCTTACAAAAAACCCATAAATGCTGTGCTAGACCGTCATGTGCATTTCCTCTACTTGGCACTTGCAGTGTCATCTGTTTATAAGACCGGTCGTAGCTGCTAATGTGCAATACATCACATTTATTTGTTTATTTGCAGTCTGTCAGAACTGCTGCAGTTAAAACAATCAAATGTTAGGCACGTAGCCAAAGCTACATGACCTGTAATGAATGCCAATACGAAATAGCCTTCAATTATTTCTGCAGCCAATCACAAGTGAAGGGGGCAAAATCAGGAGTCAAATTATGTCTTTGTCTGTGGAGCAATTATAAAGAAGCACAAGGTGCAAAGCTAAGGAGAAAATAAATGACCGAGGAACATGTGGTAATGTTTCCAAGGACGAGTGTCCTCTGGTCCTAAAACACAGACAGGCCTGCAGGTGCTCACACACTCACACTCTGTCGCTGAAACTTTGGCATTTTTCTGAGCAAACCCACATTTGCATGACGTTGCTTCTGACATAATGAGAGGGAGATAAGCACGGAAGCAGAGCCGGGACCCGGCAGCCTGCAGCATCGTAATCATTTGATTATTTGGTTAGAGATGCTGGGGGAATGTTTTGAGGACACATTGGGAGGGAAGGAGGGAGGACAGGAATGGAAACAGAGAGAGAGAG
This sequence comes from Chaetodon auriga, assembly GCF_051107435.1. Lineage (NCBI taxonomy): Eukaryota > Metazoa > Chordata > Actinopteri > Chaetodontiformes > Chaetodontidae > Chaetodon > Chaetodon auriga. The sequence goes on along the minus strand of NC_135077.1, from coordinate 5,309,634 downwards.
AGAGAGAGCGTGGAGGGAGGACTGACTGGGAGATGAGTCAGAGCTGGGGTTTTTGTTTTTTTAAAGAGAGGAAATCAGTTTTGTTTCCTGCATTGGTGACTTTAGGAGGAGAGTTAATTGAACTTGGCAGCCTTCCAAGCAAAGGCGCTTGTACTGCCCACGCTCTCATTACCGATGACTGTGATGTTGAGTGTTGCTGTTATTTAGAAACCTCCGGACTGAAGAGAGCCTCCAGGACACACGAGAAACAGTTCGATTTAAAGCAGAACTGTATGACGGTGGGTGGTCAAACAAAACATGGAGCACGTATCAAAGCACCATTATTGAATGTGATCATTATCATCATCAGCTGTTATACGCTGTGTTTATACAGTAGCAATCATCACAGTGGTTATGCGCATGAAAGAATAGAAAGCAGGCAGGCTCCAGCTGACGGCACACCAGCAGCTGGTATCCTCACTGCTCAGATGTCACTGGATTGTTAATTAGCCAGGACACAAAGTCCTGGTTCTGCAGGATCAAAGAAGGTTTCCAGGAAAATGCTTGAGAGCACACCGACCTCCACAAGACCAACACCAGGAGTTAACAACAATCTGACACCCACAAATTGCCTCTTCTTCACTCTTTTGCAGCGTTGAAAATGCATGTTTCTGCCTTTGGACACACGTCTGTGAATCTATACTCTTATATTTGCAGCATTGTGTTTTATATGCGCTGTGTTTTTATTTATCATCTGTTGGAAGAAACCACCTTCATTATCACATTGTCGCATGTTTTTGTATATGAAACATTAATGCTGCAGTAAATACATTGTGCTGCATTCATTGGATAAATACTGAATTAACTGTTATTTGCAATGTAATAAAAAAAAAAATAGCCCTTGCTCTACTATTAGAAATGAGATACAAGTACTTCTCATATTGTAAAAGCAGATTAAATATTAAATTGATCTCACTGAGCCACAAAGCATCATCGTCTGATCTGCTGTGTGAGCAGATAATACATGTGTTGTAGCAGATGTGGTTATTGTGACCATGTGTTGCCCCTTCAGTCTCACTCTTCTGTGTTCTTGCAAAGTCACGCAGACGCACTGAGCACTTCGGTCAGCACAGTAGGCGATATGAGGGCTATGAGGGGGAGTGTCATCCCCCTTGTTAGCAGAATTACCAAAATGCATCCTCCTTGTTAGTCTGCCGCCCCCACTCTCCATCTCGTGGTAGCAGAGAGCGTGCAGGGGCAGAGGGGTTGTTTAGCTGAATATGTTAGTCTAGTCTGACTCACTGATCCTTTATCTGACTTAGGATTGTGCAAATATTAATCTGTAGCCAGTACCATGGCTCTGAAGCATCAGTAGCCTAACTGTGTTTTTGATAAATCCATGGCTCTGTTCGTGGTGCCGAAGTAAGAGTCAGTTTCCTCTTGGATTTATAAAACTCTCTAAACAATAAATAAAGCGTCACCTTCTTGATCGAAGTCACAAGTAGCAACGTGTAATCGCAGAAGAGTGAGAGGATCACAGAGACACACTGCTGCCTGTAGGATTCCTCTAATACCACATCTGGAACAAAATAGTTTAGGGGAGACAAGACCACAGATATAGTTTCTACCGTTAGGTTGGGGCTATACCCCCTTGCTAAAAATGAACAAATCCCCACCTGATTACATATAAATGCAATCTTACGGCTGAGGATAGAAATTTGGATTCAGCAAGTGTCTTCTTGACGGACAATTCAGCAAAGCTGTTTGACGGTTATAAGCATTAAAAGAGGCTGCTGCTCCTGAGCCATGTCAGTCAAATTCAGCATCAAAGATGAAAACGGAGCTTCAAATTCAGCTCTAAAAAGATTTTTTTTTTTTAATCTGCATGACTGCTTTTTAGTCAGATATTTTGTGCTGTCGTAAATGGTCACAGTGGAACGAGGATTTGAAGCCACATGCGGAGCAGAAGGCAGAGCTGGTGCAGTTCAATAGATTTATGAAGATGACGGATGAGGCAGGTGAGGGTCAAAACCAAAGTCAAAGTGCAGCAAATAAAATCCAAACAAAGAGAGCAAAATGAGAAAACAAGCAAAACCCAGGGAAAACAAAGCAAGAGTCCAAAATCTCAGAAACGCTGGGAAACACTCACAAAGGCAGGGAGGCTTGACACAGGTGGGACGAAGACTATCCAGCAACACACAGGGAAAAACACCAGCTGAAACACGCAGGGAGGGACGACCAACAAGGAGTAGGTGAAAACAGTCACATACAGTAAACCTTCAACGTAAAACCGGAAACACAAAACCAGTCAAACTAAACCATGTTCACATGCTCATCATTCATTTAGAACACCCCAGGTGATCACCGGGACAAATTAGTAGCAAGACAAAGTCGTGGCGCCCTATCCAGCTCTCTTAATCCATCCATGAGCGGGCGTGCGGACTTCATGGAGTCTTTTAATCACTGTGAGGTTGCCAGGCAACCAGCTGCAAATTGACTTGTTAATTAGGAAGCGTTAGAGGTGTTTGTATGGGTGTATTTTTGATCTGTGGAGAGAGCCAAGCTGTGTGCCCCTGCTCCTTCTTGGAGCTGTCACACTAAAATCTACAAATCAAGGCAGAACTTTGGAGCAGTCGTGGACATAAATTTCAAAAGCCACACAAAGGCCATTACAAACTCAGTCTACCGCCTTAAAAACAGCCAGAATTAAAGGATTCTCGTCTAAACAAGATGCAGAAAAAAAACCATGTGTTTCTTTTCAGCAGACTAGACTGTAATGGTGTCTTCACAGGTCAGTAAAAAATCAATCAGGGAGCTGCAGCTTGTTCTGAATGTGGCTCACCAACACTGATCCTTAAATCACTGCACTGGCTTCCTGAATGGATTTTTAAAACTGAATTGTCTATAAAGCACTAAATTGTCTCAGACCTGAATACATCTCTGATTTACTTGTTTGCTGGGAAGCATCCAGACCCCTCAGGTCACCTGGGACAGGCCTAACACTGTCAGCTAAGGACTTAAAACTTTATTGCTTTCCAATGAATTACATTCATAACTTTTTTTTTTAAACCTGCAAGTCGTTGCTTGCTTTTGTTTTTATTTGAATGTTTTCTTAGTGTCTTAGACCCATAAACCTGCCTTGCCTTGCTTCCAGTCTTTATGCTAAGCTAAGCTAACCGCCTCCTTCCACATGAATGAGTTCACAGTTATGATAGTGACATTGATCTTCTATGTAACTCCTTGCAACCGATGTGATTACATCAAGGTTATCACAGAGGGAAGTCTGGATATCTCTTCTTAATACTCCATAAAACAACCATCTAAAACCCATTTTCACCTTGTTTCAAGAAATAAGATGGAGATGTGGAGATTTCTGGCTCAGAGCATGTGAAAGTCATTATGTGTAATTATGCAAATGAGGTATTAAAAACAGTTAAACGTGTGTTTTAGTCTGAAAGAAGACGTTATGGAAGCCAGATGTGAGAAGAGCAGCAGCACCTATGATAAGAATAATAAGACTGAATCTTGAGATAAGATTTCATTTATTACATTTTCATCCTCAACTGAGAACATTTAGGAACCCTGCACCCTGAACATCACTTAAACAAACAAACAAACAAACAAACAAACAAACAAACAGGTCCTTACAGTCATCACATGCAGCCTCGCGCTACAATCCAGTGGAGCTGATGACGTAACGCGGCCGAATGAAACAAGAAGTGAGAGCGTATACCATCAAGTCACAGTAACCATAGCAACAAAGCAGTGACAGCTACTGGACGTCTCGTTATCACCCCCATGTTCCCAGGCGCGCGGACGAGCACAGGTACACAGACTTCACGCCGTGGCCCTCTGCGCACGGTGAGCGCTGCAGAAGGCGTGCAGGATCATGCGTTTGAATGACAGCCCTGCCCTTTCCGCACAGCGCTCGCTGAGAGCTGCCCTTGTGGGAACTCGCAGTGTTTTCGCTAAGGATGACTCACACTGAAAGATTAGACCCCCCCCCCCCCCCCCTCCACTAACTCTGTGCCCTCTCTTCCTTCACCTCCCCTGCTTTCAGCCACTTCACCATCTCTTCCTCCAGCATTTCCTCTTTCTGACTCCCTCTCCTGCCGCGCCGTGTCTACACAGCCGCCTCAATGCTTCTGTGAGTCCTCTCTTGACTTGTTAAGAGGAGGTGTAACGCACCCTCCAGCTGGTGTGAACAGCTGGTTTTATGTCTAAATGTGAAAAGTGAAAAAGAGGAACATGTCACACGCTCCACGTCCCCCTCGTAAAAGATAATCACTGATTAGATGAAGGTCTTGGTCAGAGGAGCTGTATGCATCGCTGTGCGGCTGAGGAGCAGCACACACGTGAAGAGTTCATTTTTGTATGAACTGACTGCCTCAGATGATTGATTGTGTGTTACATGCAGTATTTCAGCATTTCTGGCACACATCTAATTCCCCTGTGGACCTCCATGACAGCAGCAGACATGGCTGCTGGGTGATATGTGACCCAAAGCCTCGATGACAGTGTTGAGACTGAATATCAAAAGATCCAGAGATTGAACAAAAGAGACAGCTGTAACCATCAAGACAAAAAAAAAAAAAAAAAAAAAAAAAAAAACCATGCAGAGGAGAAGCAAAATGGGAGAAATATGTAATCTGTAATGATTAAAAAGACTTCAGAGACTTTCAGTTAGTTTAGTGAGTTGATCTGAACAGTCAGAGGCTCATTCAGCTGCAGCAGCGACGTTATCCTGTCTCCACTTTATCTTTCCCTCTATGACCATAATAGCGCTCCAGTATTTGTTTTCGTCACATCTATGAAGTCTCATTGCGCCGGTCCGTCTGACCTTCCTTATTAGCTCATTGTAAAGATATGGGGGATACAGGGTTGCTATGGCGACTATTCTTCTTGGCAACACAGACATCTGCTTCGTAGTTTCATTGGCCATCCCGCCCGATGTAAAGGACACTGATACGCCTTCTACATTCAGACCATAATGCCTGATAAAAAGCTGATAGCTTGTTTATTCATCGTGGAAATGGGCTGAAGAGTTTTGACCCCGGCCAGCAGATTAATCTGAAACATAAAGTACTCACTAAAAATGCTGTCGAGTGTGCCTTAGCAATATGTACGGCGACTGTGTCCACTGTATGTATTAGGTCTAGTGGTCTGCAGTGTCAGCTGTGGGACGATACATATCATTTGGAAAACTGAGCGCAAGAAAGGCTCAAATGAAAGCAGCCTACATGTGCTGATACCACAGTTTGCTCACGTACCTTCACGGACACCCATGTGTCCCCACATAGCACTGCAGTCACCGTCTTTCCATTCTGCCGTTTATGTCTATTAATATGTTGTAAGATTTCACTTTGTATGTATATTCAGTGCTTATGTATTTTGTGCAATGCTAAAATCCTAAATCCTCCGTCCTGCACTGCATCTGCAAACTTTCTCATCAGAAATATGTGACAAAACAGTGAAGCAGGGTGACTGCTCAGTCTTCTCAAACAGTAAAACAGTGCGGCTGGTGAGGATTACTGCAGCAGAAACAAACAAGCACACAGAAAAACTCGGTAAATTTGTATGGTGTGATGTTTTTCAGTGTTTTTTGCAAATAATAAAAAAAAAGCGCTGCAGCCCACAGTGCAGGACGTGGACACTATGTTTTGTTACTGATAGAAAAACACTGAAACCAGACTTTAATCAATACTAGTTAACCATTATTAACAGAAAATAGAGCGTCACGACACATCCGTTCTTCCTTCACAAACAAACTGAGGTATCATCGCTTTTCAAAGGTCAAACCAATTTAGGAGTCAAATCACAGGTAACTTAATGCTAACAGAGTTCCCAATTAATGTCAGTTTCACGAGTGCTGTCTCCTTAATGCTGATTATAAAGTTCCAGTAATTTGACTGGACTGGCCTGCCAATGAGGTGACAGTTATCACGGCGCAGTGAAGTCTCTGAATGTAAGACTTGTCAGTTGAAATTAGTGTGCACACTATGCATGCCTGGCTTGTGCTGTTCTGTTTCTGTCCTTCAAACGCCGTCCTGTCTGCCTGAAAAAGAGAAATAAATACAGAAATAATCAGAAGCTGCTGGCCGAGAAGTCGGCGATTCGTGAGAGCAAAACTGAAAACAGGAGCGGCACGACAGCCGTGGAGAGCAAACGCACGGTATGAAAACAAAATCTGATATGAAAGAGACAAAACAGATCCAACACAGGACAAACTCTGATCTCTGCAACAGCCTCTGCTCTCCCTCTGGGAAACTCTCAACCGGTGTCTGTGGTGCTCCACCCGCGCTTCAAAGTCTTTCTTGGACTGAAAAGCTGAATCTGGAAATATTGTCTCCTGCGGAACGGCCGTTTCGGTTTGTGGCCCCTGTGTCAGCCCTGTAGCGGGGCCCCCCCCCAGTTTGGCTCCAGGCTACATGATGGAGCACGTGAAGCCACAGCACTCCTTCAGCAGGGTGAGGCCTGTCTTGGTGAAGGGCGAGGAGGTCTGCTGAGCCCTGGATGGCACCCGTCTGGTTGGTGCACCTGAGGCACAGAAAGAAAAACAGGGATTCAAACGTTCCTCAAAAACATGCTGCGCTGGACGGCGTTATGTGCGGTACAAGAGCCAACTTCATCTAGAAATATGATCAATGGCTTGACTGAGAGGAAAGCATAGCCTCAGCACTCCCATTTCTAATTCATGGTGAATCAGTCAGTGGATGTGTGAAGCTTCATCCTGTGCTCAGGAGGAAAACACCTTGAATAAGAACAACATTTGGAACAAGGAAAGTATTTTGCTACTCCTTATTCCCTCCTCGCTTCCCATGATTTGTTTATTTTCTATGATGTGGCACAGAGTCACAGCTCTCTTAATGCTTAAATACCTGTCTTCTTCATGTTTCTTGGGAATTTGGACTTCAGAAAATCCGCCATTTCCTTGTCTTCTTCGTTCTCCCTGTGGAAATTGAGAGACACTGATATAAAATGCATGGAAATGCGTGAATACATAAAGCTATTGGACTATAATTTAAAGTCATCCATCACCTTCGAAAGAGAAGTTGGCCAAAATACATGCTGAGAGGAATTCCATGTTATACAGATACAAAAGTCAAATATGGTTTCTGCTTTACACCTGCTGGACTTGCCATCTGTTCCACAAGCACTGGATCAACATATCAAAACAGGCTGATTTTTAATAAAGAGATAACACACCTTCCTAAGACACTGACTGCATAAGAAACCCAAAGCAGTCCTGGCTGTTAGAAAAGATTAGATTCACTCTATAGATAAATTCAAGCTTCTCTCTGGCTATGAGGAGATTTTTAGATTGGATAACACGCTGCATGTTTGGATGTTTGCGGCGCCTAGCGTGCTTCAATGCTACAATCTAGATACTTAATGCATCAGGGTGCATGTATACATGAATATCTGTTGTGCAGAGTAAGCTAACAGTACCATCTTTCCTGCATTGAAAAGAAAAACCAAAACCTAAAAACTGCAGGCAGAATTTTCTGGTGAAGGACAGTCAGGTGAAAAAAAAAAGAGAAACATAACAGCAGAACGATCTCAACGTTTATCAGTATGGACAGCATGGCCTTGAGCACCGTCACATCCTCTCCTCTCGACGATCCATTACCACACCGCCGCTCTCCTGCTTCCTGCCTCTCACCTTCCCAGCAGCCCTTCAGCCTTTTCACAGCATGCTGTCAGCTGCCAACTCCAAGTGTTGATCACACAAACTAACAGCACTTGATGCTGTCTGAGAAGGGGATTAAACCTAAAAACACGCTTTAAACTGTAGACTGCATCTGGTCATCTACTGTCAAGACACATGAGATTACAAGCTGAGTGCCGAGTTAAAGAACCATCGGGGACGCTGCACCAAGGTCTATTCATTTCCTGTATACAGTATATTAGCACAGCAGTGGAGCTCAGCTGCTGCACAATGGACCCACTGCAGGACAAAACACCTCAAAAGCAATAAAAAGCATTTCATCTTTTTGTTTTACATATGTCTGACGTCTCTGCATTAGGAGGACATAATGTGCCAGACAGCCCGCTTTCCTCTGACAGTTTCCTCTCATATTTCGTAACATGCCCTGCAGGGTCTCATATAATATGTGTGATGAAGGAGTCTCAGAATGGATTTGTTGTGGCTGGAAGGTTTGGACAGCATTTAGACAGCTCTTCATTTCCTGCCTGAATGAACCGCCAACAACCAGCAGCAGCTGATGTTGGAGGCTCAGAACCTGAAAAACGCTGAAATACATGCATACTGTTTTTTTTTTGTTTTTTTTTAATTAATGGCAGCTCGTCTTGCAGAACTCAGTGACGCAGGCTGACACATCTTTAATTGAAATGATTCTCTGCTGCGTGCTCCGTGGTGCACTCCCTCACAACTCCGTGCCTTAGGAAATGTTCCTTTGTTTTAATTGAGCGCAATGGGGCCGCTTTGCGGAAGCATGCATATGAATGATACTGAACTGAGATACAACTTCAGTGGCATTAGTGGCAACAAGAGAGGCTCCAACCTGAGGCCTGTCAGTCACTATAAGAATGTTAATGAGTGTTGCTCATGAATTGGCATCATCAAAGATCTGTGCTCCTGTGCACGAAAAATACACGTTTTTTTTTCCACTTTTTTGGGGAGACGGCGTGAGTGCTACGTGTGCGCTGCATCTCTGTCTGGCGGATTTTATGTGAAGTATGATTTCATTTTTTTTCTGCCCATTTTTAATTATTCATTCATAGCCTATAGCGACAGACACCAAAGGAGTCCTACCGAGCTGTAATGAAACCGCAGAGGCAGAAACCCACCTGAGCCGTTCAAACTCCACATCATCCACCAGGAAATCTCTGGTCTCGACCAGCTTGTGGATCTGCTGCAGGAGCTCTTCTTCCTTCTGCCGGTCCTCGTTGGACTTGTCATTATCTGCAGCACAAGACGACGAGTGTTTGTTTGGGAAATGTGAGGATTAGTTTTCTCGCTGAGAGTTAGATGAGAAGATCGATACTGCTCTCATTCTCTGTGCATGAGCCAGGAGGCGATTAGCTTAGCTTAGCATGAAGACTGCCTAGCTTAGCTTTATGCTAAGATAAGCTAGAATAAAGCGAAGTGTAACCACATGCTGACTCTAGCTTCATATTTAGCGTGGAGTTATGATAGCGACATCGCCATCTTCTCAATGAACTCCTGGCAAGAAAGCAAATAAGCTCCTAAAATGTTGATCACTTTAAAAAAAATGTATCCTCCATCAACAGATAGAGCTCCTACCTGGTACAGACACTAGTTTGTGCAGCTCCTTCTTCAGACGTGTGATCTCCTTGCACAGCTGAATATCATCCATCCTGCACAGGCGTGATAGAGCAAAAGAAAGAAACACTTATCAGCGCTGCACATGCTCCATATCAGCTCACCTTCTTCTGTACAGGGTAGCCAGGGGTGCAATCTTGACTCTGCGATTTGGGAAAATGAAATTCAAACAAAGCAAACTTGATTTATGACCTAACAGCCCGTCGCACGCCAGAGGTGACACAATCTATTCTGAGCCGAAATTTCTGTGACACCTCTGTGACAACTTTCAATCTGTGTGTGTCTGTATTGGATCATGACTGACGCTGAGGTGGGGTCGAAGACTCTGTGCTACCCTGGTCCGACGGCCCTCACATGAACCCAGTATCACAGCAACCAAGTCTTTTTTGGAGACACGCACACATACGGGCACTCACGGGGCCAGACGACGTAAAATCACCCGCACCTCACACACATTAATCAATGTCAGCAGAGTGAGAGCCTCGCCGCCACCGTGCCTCGTCTACCTGTCACGGAGAGACGCTCTCCGCAGACGTGCAGGTGGAGGAATGGTCACAAGGTCTGGAATACAAATGAAACGCTTTACATAACTTACTCGAAGAAAACGCACCTTGGGGTTTTGTTTGTTTGTGGACTGCTGGTGAAAAAAAAAGGTGCTTCAAATCGTGACTCTCCATCTCTGTCCTCCTCCTCTCCTCCTCCTCCTCCTCCTCCTCTCATTCTCCCACTTTATCTGCTTGGCTCGTGCTTGCTACTCCACACACGCCACTCCTCACATCCCCCCTGCTGTCTGTGCACTGTTACTGCCTATCTTTCAGAGGAGCAGATGAATAAATATCCATGCATTAGCCTGCTTAGAGGAAGCCAAGGTAAAGCCATTGAAATTTTAATGAGGGCCAGCTTGGGGTGCGATGGAGAGAAATGAGGGGAGAGAATAGAGGGCAGTGGTGTGTTTCAGGTAACAAAAATGGCTTAAATGATTTGAACTGCAGCCTGCAGATGGATGATACTCTACAGTGATGTACTAGCTTCTGTACTATGGTTTAATCTGGCTTGATCAGTGCACTAATTTTGACTGATTAATTAACAGGATCATTCATTTATTCAGGTCTCTCACAGTAGTGACATGTTGTCCCATATGAATGATGCAGACTGTCCTTGGACCAATCACAAATAACATGCTGTTACATATGGCATCTACAAATTATCCTCTCCATCAATCAGTTTTTTCAGGGACGGATGTCCATCTGGTCAAAACTTTGGTCCAGAGTGAAATATCTTGACAGTTTTCTGGATAAAATTTTGCAGATGTTCATGGTCCCCAGTGACTATGATGGTCTGGTGGCTTTTAATTGAGCGTCACCAATAAGCCAATTGGAAAGATCATGGTACACAGTGTACAGTATAGAAACAAACCCGCTCTGACACGTACATGCTCGTCCACCATCCTTTCCGCCTTGCTACGTAACGGTCACACTATTTTCTGCACCGGCACTGAACTTGACACTGGACTGAACTGCAGACGGCAGCCATGACACCAAATTAAAGCAAGGCTTTGGTGTTGTTAAGTGACTCACATGTATCTGAGCTCTGACTCCCTCCTGACAAGGATGTCCCTGATCCTCTCAATCTTAAAAAGCTCCCCTTCAATGTCGTCCACGGTGATGGTGGAGTCTGCCATGGATACCACGTCGTCCTCTGAGGGAGGGTGAGGGAGAAAAAGAAAGAGAGGACAGCTTTTATTGTTGATTGATGTTATAAAAGACCACGTGTTTGGCAAATGTGCAACGCTGACACAGAAACATAATTTATTTAGATGCTTTTATAAAACCCAAGTTTCATTATTTCAACCGACAAATACTGTACAGAGACAGGCAGACACTTACACACTCAGGACTGCAGAGCAATAACTGCATATGAATCTGCACTTTGAACTGTATAAACAGCTGCAGCAGATGTGCTTTGAAATTGCGGCTTGTTGAGGATCAGAGCTTTACGGCCAAATTACTATGTGTCAGCGGTTGGCACGGCTCACATGGCTTCTCTCTCTCTCTCTGTCTCTGACACACACACTCACACACACACTCACACACACACTCACGCACAAAATGATAAACCAACTCATGTCGATGGGTCGGCCCAGGAAATTAGCCTCCCCCTGTATAGCTGTCAGATTCACACTGCAGTCCTGTCTACTCTGCCATGTTGGGCTGCTGAGAGATTCTTCACCGTTCATTCATTCAGCCAGTGGAACCACCACAGTATGCAGCTGACACGATTGGTCGAATAATCATTTAATCATCTGACAGAAAATTTTGATAAATGATAGAACTGGTTTCGTCATTTATCAAGCATATCACTGTAAATTGAATCTCTTTGGGTTTTGGACTGTTGGTCGGACCGAATAAGACATCTGAAGACATCACCTTCGATTCAGGAGAGCTGTGATGGACATTTTTCAATGTTCAGACTAAACAATTAGTGGATTAATTGAAAAAAAAAAAAAAAAAAAAAAGATAGCTGAATCAATAATAATCAAACCACAATTAAACACAGAGGCAGTTTAATTAAACTGCCTCTGTGTTTAATTTTGGATGAATCCTGACTTTGGAGTCATCTTGCCAGGATATTAAAGGAAAACGTCTCTAATTACGTGAAGTCTTTATATATTTTATTCTACATTGCACTTCGTACTCTGACCATGACACTGCATTAAATCAACATTAAAGAAAACTGTATGTTCCATAACAAACTGCATGCTCAAAGGAATAACAGAATGGTCCACTGGTGTAGTAATCCCTGTAGAAAAATCCTCTCTCACACACAGCTCTGCTCTACAGTACACTGCACAGAGGATGGTCAGCAGTCATTTCAAACGTAATGCTGTGTTTGAAACTGCCTCATGAAGCACGTCACTCCCCACATTTCTCCCTTCAACTACATACTTTCAAATGAAACATTTCGACATGAAAATAATGTAATCAATAATCAATCTAAATAATAAGGCAAATAATATAGAATTGCATAAAGTAAGAGGGACTGATCTCAGCTACCATTTATAACAATGTGTGGACTTGCTCAAAACAGCTCTGTAATACTTTTTAATGAATCTGTCCCAAAGGCCCCTGGAAACATTTGCGTGACATGAAAGGACATCGAAGCATTTCACACACTCTCGCTCCTACACACTGTGAGCAGCTGCACAAGATTCAAATACACCAGCGTGTCAGACACTTAACTGCAGCCACCTTCTGAACGAGCAGCTGTTTTATCCATGCACGTTAAAATACATAGAGTCGAATTCATTTACCCCGGGATCCAAGTACGGTCGACCTTCTTGAAGACAGACAGTTAAAGTCATGCAGTGAGAGTCGCGATGCTGCAACTGGAGGTAATCACCACCGCCTGCTTTCAAATTGTTCCATTTAACTGTCACTTCCTTGCAGGGAGCTGCACAACAAGCAGGCCCAGCTGGAGAAATACTAACACCACCACTGACAGACAGCCCCTGCCCTTAAATCCTCTTTGTATACACACAGCATTACTTAGCGGAGCTCTAGTATGTAATATCTCTATTCTAGGCACATTTAGCCCTGGGGAAGGTAGGAGCTGACTGGGTTCAAAGTGCTGTGAAGACACGTCTTCTGCACTAGCATGAAAAGGGGCAGAATAGAAGTGTATCATAATAATTCAAGCTGGGATTGTATGACTTCAGGGTAGTAGTAAAAGCACTGTGGGAAGCACGAAGCATGCTTGCTTATAATTGCTGGTGTACATGGACTCACATCCCTGCTGGCATTAAAGCTTTGTTTCAGGGCTTGAAACTGCAGTCTGCTTTGTGTGACAGACAAAAAGGGGAGCCTGAAGTACCGACAGATGTCTTCGCACAGACTGTATTGCTGTGACAAATGTGGCTGACGTCAGTGTAGTGTCAACACAACCTTGACATCTTAGCAGAGAAGGCACTGAGAGAAGTGTTGCAGCGAGTATTAAACTGCTAATGAGGTGAAAAGTGTAAAAAGATGGAGGAAAGAGGAAATATGAATAAATAAATAAATAAATAAATATTATAAACAAATAAGTATAATTTCAAAGGATACCTTGAAACTCAAACATATAAAAATAATATATTAACCATTCCTGTGGTTGCATTTTCGCTCGATTTTAAAAAGTATTTGCATCATAAAAAAAAAACATTTTGTGGCTCATTTCTAACTTTAAAGGGAGAGTTTACCTTTTTGCTGCGTGTTCATATCAAAACCTCTCTCTGTCTGTACTCTCACTGTGACATTAGAGCGAGAAGGCAATTCGTTTTTCTTGGCGTAAAGACCACACGCAGGCAGAAACAGTTCACCTGGCATCACTCAGGGTTCAATACGACACCTACCAGCACCTCGAAAGCTCACTAATTAACACACTCTGTCATGTGTGTTTAACACAAATGCTTCTTTATGCTAAACTACGCTGCTCCAGCTCCATATTTCAGATTTGAAGCGGTGTCAGCATCATTTTTTTTTGCAGGTGGGTATGTGTGCATGTTTGTGTTCAGTAATACTTCTCTGTGCGCATCCTATACTGTGGACGAGTGAGGTCAACATGTTCTACTGGTTTATTTCATGGCAAATTAAGCTGAATTGTATCACTTCAGGATTTTGAAAACACGTCTAGAAAAACATATATGAGAAAAGAGTGAGAATGTGTTTTTAAACAGTTTGTAGATGATACCTTTTTTCCATGAATTAACCGTTTTTATGCTATAACTTAATCTAATTCATTTAATCTCAACCAAATTGTTTTATTCCCCTAAATTGAAGCGTTACCTGAACAAAAGTGAGTTGCTTCACTGAAATAAATGACAAGCCTGACGAGCAGCTGAACAGATTTTCTTTGCAGCAGACGCTCTTACTTGTCATGCACAGGTGTAACGAATAACTATTAATTGCTGGAAGGGCGCCCTCTTTCAGGCTATTAGTTTCACCTGTGCTGTTGTGCTGTGACGACTCAGTGAGACAAGTAAATGTCTGCTGTGAATAAATGGCTCTTTCTGATTCTAACAAAGATGAGAGTGGAGTATCTGACTCATGTCATAATCACAGAGGCTTACTGGTTCTAATGCACATCCAAAACACAATATGAGTCTCACATTTCATGCTGATTTTCAAGGAAGGAGGCTGTAGGATAATGTAGAAGACAGTGCAAACTTCACAAGGAGATAGATGTGTGTGTGTGTGTGTATGTGTGAGAGAGAGAGAGAGAGAGAGAGAAACAGAAAGAGCCACTCACTCTTTGTATTCTCGTTACATTACAGGTGTGACGATGCCGGATGATCTTTGACCAGCAGCCATTCATGAAGCTGATGAAATGTTGTGCTTAAAAGTACAAACAGGATCTCAGCCATCACATCTCTGCCTCTACCAGCAAGCAGCTCTGCACTATTGTTCATATTCCTGCCAAAAACACTCCGCTTCAGTGACGATGGCTGGAGATTCCCATGCAGCTGACCGAAACAGCGGACTGTGAGCAGGGTGCAGGTGTGTTGTCGTGAGGAAAATGTACAACATGATGTCAAAAGCGTTGTTTAGTACTCTTAAATCGACAGCAGCAACGTGTTCAGCTGCAGAGGCTCTCAAGGACAGGTTACTCCGCCACTGAGCAGTTATGAGTCATCACCAGACCGCTTTGAAATGTTCCCTCCTTCACACTTTTCCCCATTTCTCACCTCTCCAACCCTGCCCTCCTCTCTTTACCCACACCCAGATGATGTGAATTACATCATGAGCTCAGTCTACAGTCTGTGCTCTGACTCCATCCCTCTCTTTTTAAACTGCCACAATGCGCTGTACACCTGATGAGGCAGAACTGACTGACTGACTGACTGACTGACTGACTGACTGACAGATGGATTGGCCAGATTAGAGACCGAGAGGCAGAGGTGAAGGAGAGGAAAGAGGAGAAGAGGGTGATGAATGAAGGAAGAGTGAAATCTTCCAGTGTGGAGCAAAAGCAGATTGAGCGTTAACAGTGATTCTGCACAGCTTTCTAAACTTCCCACCTGACTGATCACATCAATGCACTTCATAGATTGTGCGTCAGTACGACCAGAAAACCTTGACAACAGGCTGCTTAGTTCACTCAGTGCTGATGTACGATTCTACGACGTTCAGCAAAGTCGAGGAACGGAGCTGAAACGAAAATTAATCTGCAGCTATTTTGAAAATCGATTGTTTCACCTGTTTTTCAGCGTTCCAGCTTCTCCAATGTGTGAGGCAACAAAGGACGTCTGAGGACATCTTTAGAGGCATTTTTCTCCACTTATTGATTTATTGAAAGCATTAAGCTTCATTTATATTAAAGCAATTATTAGTTTCAGGCCTCTGAGGGACATTATTACTGAGTCTATCGAACGCATGTGTGATGACATTCATTACGATGACGACAGTCATCACACCTGGACAGGTCACTGAGTAATGAGCCCTCACCTTATTCTTACACAAGTATGGACACACGCACAGTCCTATCCCTTCAGAGGACGTTACACTGACATCTTTTTCTGGAAACTTACGGTAACCATGACCTTAACCCAAGACACAGTGGAACAGACACCTGTGGATTCCTGACATTTTCAGAGCTGCTGCCTGTGCTGCAACTAGAAAAACACACTGATTGGATCAATCAAGTATATAAAAAAAAGTCCCAGATATAAAAAATAGAAGAGCAAAAATCAAACTATAGCAGTCTTGTTATACATTTTAGTAGGACAACACAGAACACAAACCTATGAAGCCTTACAGGAATACTATGATGAAGCCATGAACGATATTAGAAACGGTGTAGAGACAAAAGACACTGTAACAACCTGTATCAACGTTATGGTAATAAGAGCATGAGGCACAGTGACACATCGGGAGAACTGAGAGGATATTTTGTAAACTCAGTCCACAGATCGATAAGTAATAATTCTGCAGTAACCTGGTTTGTTGCCGTCTCTGGTCCATTCTGTGCGCTCCAGTGAACCGTACTGATGAGATCCGTGCTTCTTCTCCATCTGTCCAGCAGCTGCTCTTCCCTTCTCTTCTCTCTCTTCTCTTCTCTTCTCCCTGCGCTTCCAGTTGCAGCGGCTGGGAAACAACTACAGGGGAGGGTCTTGCAGTCACAGTCTGCTGCTGTATTTCATTGAGTCATCGCCGGTAACCAACCTGTAGAGGCAGAGACAGCGAGATGCTCTGGCGGTCCCCACCAGCTCTGGCAGGTGCCGGCATGTGTGTGTGTGTGTTTGTGTGTGCAGCGCACCAATTCTCACTGTCACCCAAAGCTCAAGCTGGCTATAGTAACTGCATAGCACCATCTGGTGGCCGCGGGATGCAGTTACAGCATCGGAGAAAGGCCACCAAACACCACTTTTATCAGCTCAGAAGTGAAGTCATGGTTTATTCCGACAGTGTTGAGATTCAAGCAGAGTTTCAACATTCACTATAAAACACAACCACTGTTACAAAACAAAATCATTTATTTACAGAATTATGTTTTGCTCTCAATGGAATATATGACATGAAAATAATGTGCAAAATGTAGCATGAATTTCAAACTCTTGATTTTACCCTGCCAAGCCAGCAGACACACACACTCACACTCATTTTATGCTGTGCACCAGTAACGCATCACTTCCAGTTCCCGACCTTTACTGCCTGAGATCATACCTGTGGGAGTGCATCAGAAACAGGCTCCTGAGCTGTTTTTGAGCGTGTGATCCAGTAATGTGGATATTACACAAAATGTAGTTGTGAAGCATTGATTAAAAAAAGGCCTTCATCTTTTCACAAATAACAACTGAACCAATAGTTGTGTTACATCTTGAATGGCCTCCAACACTTTGAGGATATCATACGACGTGTAAAATAATGACATAATCACACATGTAAGTCTTATTACATGACTGCACTATTGCTCCACTCCCACAAGTGAGCGATTAAAAAACCCTGCAGTCTTAGTGCAAACGCATGCAGTTTATCATTTCACACAGTCAGACGCTCAGTGTGTGCACGTTTCACTTTTGAGTGTCTCCAAGTTTAGCTTTTTGTCGTGCATATCATCAAGTATGCGGCACACAATCTAGCACGTCTGGTTAGCTGACAGTGGCTTCGAGGACAAAGTTTCAAGCTACTTTATGTGCAGCTCAATCTGTGCATGATCCACCTGTCTGTCATTACAGTGAAAGACTAAAGTTCCCTCTGTTCTGTAGTAATTTCTGACATTGCATGTGCCTCTGCGTGAGCTTCTGCAATGAACATAGTGTGGTTCAAGAAACTTTCCACAACATCTTCCAAAAGCTAAACCCAAAGCGAAGATCAATCGTTTGCTCGTTGTGTAACAGGTGTGGGGAAACACAGGAATTATTTGCATGATTCAGCTATGACAGAGGCAGCAGTGAACTGCCAGCTGTCATCGTACCAGTCTTTCAACAATCTGCAAGTTTCAAGAGCTGACAGATCAGGGAGTCTGTGTGTGTGTGTGTGTGTGTCGAGGACACAGAAAAGGTAGTGTGTCTATGAAGTTAAAACTATAACAATCAACCCTTCAAATCAGATTTTCCACATTGTCTATGAGGCTTTTATAATAATGTCATAAGATTAGTGATTGGCTGTAAGTTGTCCTGAAATCTTTCACTGTGCCTTTGCTTACTTGTTTTTCCCTGCCAGCCTCTGTCTGTCTGCCACTTTGACACGTTGTTCTTTGGCCTTGTTCCTATCTGCATGTATTCACTGACAGTCTCAAAGTATGTACAGCCGTTCCATTGTTAGGAGTTCAATCATACTACGCAGTGTAATAACATTTTGTTCCTGTTACGTAAAAGAAGCAGACTGATATTCCATCAAATGCAAGTAGTCACACGAGGAGTGTTGCATTTGGTCACAAGGCAACTTTTGACTTATTGTCTTTTTCCACACATGGCAGTTGGTCCTGACTGCCTGAGGTTAAATATTTTGGTTGAGTGAAACTGGATTTGTTTTTTTTTAGAAGCAACAACCATTCCTCATCGTGGACGCTCTTAATTCTCAAGCTTCTCTGCAGGGTTACTCCATCACGTCAGGTGATGATGCCAGCAAATGTGTTGATGGGTAGAGGAAGTCCTTTGTTCATGTATTTGCTCAGTCCAACGTCTTTGTCCTCTCCCAACTTGAATTTGGACTGCATGGTTTTCTGGAGGCAGTATCCAGGATCAAGACACGGGGAGATCTCGATGCTACGACACAAAGATGTTCAAAATGCAGACGTCAGCTTGGGTCGCACAGAGAGAACGATTTGATTATTAGCTATTTGTTCTAAACTGGCAGACTTTTCTCGTTAGAAAGAACAAAAATTCAATGTCTCTACAACCCACCACTGCTGGTGGACATCCCGTTATTTGCTAGTGCTTTGATTGCAATGATGGCTATCAATGCCTTTTTCTAACCAGTGACACACCAAACCCTTAAAAGGCCGTCATTCAGTGTTGTTAAAGTCACGCACAGCACAGCTGAGTCTCGACTCTCTTACCTCTGCACATTTCTGTAGGTCCTGCGACAATCTCTGTCCAGCGTAACAGTGAAAGATCGACTCTCCAAAGTGCGAATCTTAATGTTGCTGCTCCGAATCTTTGACTCCTGACAATTTCAAAATGAAAGGACTTATTGTTGATGTGAATATGAAGCGTTTGCATTCTATGAGCATAAACAGCCACTGCAGATACTTCAGCATTCAGCAAACTGAGAGCTATTTCCTCGACTCACCACAGTGTTGTTTTTACTTTTTGTTGGAGGTTCATTCAATGTCAGCATCAAACAGTTCAGATCTATGAGACAAAGGCAGAGAAACAAAAGGGGGCATAAGAGGAAGATAATCATAAAGTATGAAAAGAAAAACATACAGAGGGTCCCGGAGTTTCATCTTAATACTGAACCTTCTGCTTCATTCGAGGGGATGGCGTTGATATGAGCACCTGACGTCCTGACTGAGACGCCTTTGTCAATGTCTCGCCCACTCAACGTTACCTTCATGACACACAAGCATAGAAACACACACATGCAGGTGTCAGAGGTTATGCATTCACATGGCGGCATTCCCACACACAAACAACGCAATCTGTGATCAGATTGTGGGAAGTCAGATATTTTGCTGTACTTGATAAGGCGTCTGGCTGCAGCAATACACCCACAGCAAGAATCTAATGAGGAAATACTGATTGGTAAAAGAGCAACTTACCCTTCTGTAATTCACTGAGACAACAGCTCCGCATACCTCCCCCGAGGTTTTCTTCTGTTTTTCTGTTTGAGACGCAAACATGTTGTTACACTTGCACACACGCAAAGCTGTGCACATACAAACATACGAAAAAATGTCAAAGAAAACACTGGAAAAATAATGTGCACGTGCATCCCATTCACCTCGAATTGACTCTGAGATGTGTCTGAACTCAGGGAACTCCATGTGTAGATGGGTAAGAAACACGTCGTCCACAGGTTCCTTTGTCATGCTGTTAAAAGTCACCTAACGGAGAACAAACAAGCGAAATGTGAATATTTGTGCGCTGAGAGCATTTGGCATAAAGCTGTTCAGATGCTTCAGACGCTCAGAAACAGAAACCTACACGTAAAAAGTATCATGCTACCTTAACAAAGTAGATGGTGAAGTAGACAGGCTGCTGGCCAGTGCGAACGTAATAGGAAATGACATCAGAGACGAAGGGGTCTTTCGGCCTTCCTGGGTTGGTCTGTTGCTAGAGAAGATAAAAGATGTGAACTCAACCGCCTGCATGATGTAACCACAAAGTGATTTTGGCTCCATCGAGTGCACGCGATGAGTCACTTAAAGGTCAGCGTCTTGTCATGTAACAGAAGCAGCTCTGTGATATGCCTGTGCTCAATAATCGGCCCAGAGTACCTGCAGTAACTTTAGTGACAGAGGTTACTCTGTCATAAGTTTAAAGTGACTTCAAGGTTTTCTTCCTGTTTTTCCTTTAGTAAAAGCGAAAGACTTCAACTCAACAAAAACAAGCTTTTCATAATTCTCATGTCATGAATGTTGACTTTAACCGTGAACTTCACTTAACTTCAGTTATTTCCTAGAAGTTCCTTTGCATATTTTGTTCCAATTTCATGTAACTGTATTTCCAGTTTAAGGCTCACAGTGTCACACAGCAGCAAGAAGTCTCTGAGCACAGCTCACTGTAGTTGTGGTTCAAGTGAAATCAACATATTTATTTTCCTCGCAGTAAATGACGTTATGAAACTTCCTGTTTCGACTTATGCAGAGAACAGTCGCCACGTTGACTACATGGGATGTGGTAATGTGATGATATTTTCAGGTGCCTAAATCATTCAGACAAGAAAAGCGACAACCCAGTGGAGGAGAATTGAGAGTCTCTGGTTCTTCTCTCTCAGGAGTCACTCAAAATAAACGTCTGACGCAGTCCTGCTGTGAAATAAAGCTGCTTCACTTTAGATACGTGTTGCATTGTATCATACCATCGCAGCCAGTTTGGGTATCATGCAGCCTAAACCCCTGATGTTAGAGTTGTACCACGGGTCCACCATGCTCAAATAGGAACCGAGAGTGCAGGGATTCCCCTTGGATTGATGGAGGGTTTCCTAGAAAAAAGCAACATGGAAGAAAAACCAAAAAGACCTCAAATTTGGTAAAGACACAGCAGTGAGGAAACAAGACAAGCCTGATGGTTTTGCTTTTCTAGCTACTGTATGTTCTTAGTTTGACCTCCAAGGGAAGACTATTGCGCCTCGGTTTTGTGATTTGGCTCATAGCACCATCGGCACCACAGCACTCAAACCAGTACCATTTAAAAGGAAGTGTTAGTGTTAATGACATCATGTCATTTTGACATCGGGCAATACGAATGAAGATGATAACTAAAAACAGATTCTTAGGAAAGAAGAGTGAGAGATAACTGCAACGTTACACAGAATACCAAGAACAGCTGTGGAGCTCTGTACTCAAGACCTTAACATTCAACAATATGCAAAAGAAGAACAAACAAATGTACCATTGATGCAATTCTATCCCATTTTCATCACCCTTAAACTTTGCTTAATATCACATGAATAATACAAATGGATCATCATCCTTAGGTGAACTGCTCATTGTCACTTCATGACTGAGCGTCTCCCTGCAGCATCACCATGTTATTACTTCAAATAAACACACAATGAACGACCATTTTGGCATAGTGACCTTATGTTATGACAGAAGCCATTTGTCTTGTGAACTCTAGAAGTGAGGTGACTTTTTCACAGGAACAGGCCGATGGTGCGTTGACAAGAGGAAGTAGGCTTACCTTGACAGAGGACACGGGGGCTGTAGCCCTGCAAACAGGGATGTAGTAAAACTGGAGGTTGACTTTCATTGTAAGAAAAAGCCTCCGCGCTTCCCTTTTCCTACAAAGACAAACCAAAGATTCGTGAGAAGCACAGAGTGTAGACGCTTGACTGAGCACTTTGACGATCCCAGCAAAAAGGTTTTGGATTTCAATATCTGACATTTGCAATAGGAGAAGTAGTGATTTAATGGTTGACTGTGTTGTTAGTGTTAGTAACGGTGTTAGCCTTAATGGAGGAAATCAGGAAATTAGGATTAGATGTCGACATCGAGCTCCCCATTACTGTGAGAAAAATAATTTCCACCACAAATACCAACATTACAGGCAAATAGTTTTTCATTTAGAATATACATATACATGTATTTACTTCAATATTTGCTTCTTTTTTCAACTCTGTATTGTTAACAGTAATTTCAAGGGAAAATGTCCTTCCTCATTTTTATGCAAATTGCTCTAAAATCTTTTACCATCTATTTCAGAGCGGGAAGCAAGCACAAGGAAACAACTCAAAGCAACATATTTCATCAGCTCAGTCACACACAAATCTCCATGTGCTGTCAAAGAGGCCTTGACAGTCCCTCACCTAAATAAGTAGTAGGCCTTGGCCAGCTGGCCCAGTACCCTGTCATCCCCCATGGCAACTATCCTGGCGGTAAAGGGTCTCTGCTGCTTGGGGAAGGAGTTCTGCAGGGCGCTGTTTCCTGCCCGCCTCTGCAGAGTCGCTCCACTGCTTCCTCCCCTCCCTCCATTTCCTCCTCCTCTTGCGAGGCTTGCGTGGTCCTCCAGGGTCTCCTGCATCAGCACCATACTGTTCTTCACAGATGGTCTCACCTTGATGCATCCACGCCGTGACAGCTTCAGTGGATCTGGCTCACTGGGAGAAGGAGAAGACTCACTGTCATATTCAGAGTCTTAATCATTTTGAAACATCGAAAGACTTGGAAACCAAAACGAGTGATTGGAGGTAGAGGTGCCGCATTGCAAAAGTTGCAGTAATATATTACATTTTGCGGTAACACAGTAATATGAAATGTTCCTAATACGATTTCTTACAACATCGTGTAACATGTCACCTCCAGCTACTAAATGGTCAGCAGTTATCAGTGACATCAACCCTTTTAATGACGTTCGATACAGGGAACAAGAGCCCACAAACACTGTTTCATATCGCGGTCTGTGAAACACTGAATCACAAGTCTGCACAGACCTGGTGCAGACAGTTGAAGAGATTAAAATGGAAGCGGATCTTTTCTGTGAGACGTGCAAGTAGGAAAAACGCACCTGATAAAGCCTGTCAGCAAAATTCCTGTCAAAATCAATCATTAGCGAATCTAACGTGGCCATAGAGACCTTACTTCTGCATGCTATTTTGGTGAAAGTAACACAAGTAGTATTAGATTTACCTTTTGCATTGTTCCCATGCTGCATTCATGCTGGCAGTGTCCAGAGGCGGCAATAAGGAGGGATCAGCACTCGGGGGTAGGTCTCTTTCGATGCCGCTGTCGTTGGACATGACTGAGAAGCGAGTCATGTCAGGCGGCATCAGGTCGTTGGGAGACTCACCCAGCTCAAAGTCCTCCTGCTCCTGGCTGAGGGAGAACTGCTCCGACGTGGAGCTGGACCGAAACCACCTGGCCACCTCTCGCCCTGTCAACGTTTCAACATTCATCAAATCAACACAATCACACGGCTCACGGAAGGCACGTCCACACTTTGGGTGCAGATCTGCGCCTCATCATAAACAGACCACTGTCATGTCTTTTCTGTGTTACCTGTGAACCATTATGGAGCTGCAGGTTACAAATACCTGCTCTTCATGGTGTAACATTAAGCCTTAAATGTCAAAATGCTTAAAAGGCCTTGTTTTTCTAATGTTTCTCAGTTTATAGGGTCGCTGGAGACCTGAGGTGTGTGGTAGTGTTTCAAACCTCATTCTCAGTATAATGGATGCCACTGACAGCACCTAATGTTGTATTTCCTGTTAAGCTTCACGATGGTGTTGTTGTCTCATTGTTACTTGTCATTCAGACAATGATGACTAAGGTTGTTGATCTCACTGTCACAGTAACCAGGCTGTGAAGCACCTGGGTGTTCAGGTTAAGTGCAGAGCAGCAGTGTCATTTATAGTGGAGAGTTTGGATGACAGCAGCTCTGGAAAAGAAGACGCACCTGAGGCCACTGATGATGAGGAATTTGTTTTTGTGTCGTTTGTGAATCAGATCATTTAAAAGCAGAACTGAAACGTGAAAAAGACAAAGCTATCTCAAACCATACAACAGGCAAGATACAAATTTGGTAGGTGTCAGTCTATGAGAAGCTACAGGAGGCTACGTGAAAGATATCACAATATAAATACGCAATATATATTAATTTTTATATACATATGTATTAAACTGAACATTTTTCTGACATCTATATATGATTGTAAAAATTACTGGCAAAAATCTTTTTTTTGTGTGTGTTTGGGAGCCGCTAAAGACCCGAGGTAAGAATGTTAAGCTTTATTAAACTCACATCTGAGGAATCCATTCATAACTGTGTAGAGATGTGCACACATACGGCCAGCGTCTGCCTTGTGATCCTTCAGCATTTAACGTTTGTTAAGGCAGAACTGTTTACGGTACTACAGCAGTGATCACTGATCATCCTTTATTTACAATAAACAGTGTGTAATTTTAGATCAAGATGTCACGCAGGACAGGGAACATGCCCTTCATTTAAAACTCACATGAGAGCTTTTCTTACTGTACATGTAAACACAGAGTCTCAGTCTCAGTCAATTTCACAGTTCCACTGATTCAGTTCATATCTGTTCGGTTTAAATCGGTTTGCTACACTAAGTGACTTCACCTCTGATTCAACGTTGAACTTCAGAGCAACAATCTAGCCCTCAGATATTCTCACACTGCGACAGCGTGGTAAGTGTTATAATTAGCTTATAGATAACGTCCACACATTGAAAAAGCCTCATACTTCTACTTCAGTAATTTCTGGCAGGGTTCAAAATAGTTTTCAAAAGCACCGTGACACTAAACCTAATTCATGCGACTCTGTTGTTCAGCATATACTGTAGCGTAGTGTAAAAGCTGTATGCCTCACTGTGTGGAAGCGATTGAGATCTTCTATATGCACAACAACACCAGGCTTCACTTAAACATTGCTGTCCAAACTTTGTCAAACAAAATGTGACAAATTAATAAATGTATATACATTTAGTGTTACTTATTAAAAGAATGGCACCCAATTCCTGATTGGCACAGTGTCAACGATATCAGTGTCAGTATCAGTGCAACTCTATGGCTGTCGGTGAAAAACCTTTTATTGATGAACATTTATGAAAGCTTTCTCCCTGTATGATTGGTGAACAGCAGTGGAAAAAACAGCTGTTACTAGTTTCAGGTCAGTCTTAGAGATCATGTGTCTGAGAAACATGACATCTGTTTTGGGGTTGCACAAGGGAGCTGCCTCGGTCCATTACTGTTCTCATTATACTCAGTGCTATACAAATAAAGTTTATTATCATTATTATTAGTAATTTTATCATTATAAAGCATTTTTTGATCACAACAGAAAATATGTTTGCAAAATCCCCAGTAGAAGGAAAAATCCCCAAGATTTTTCCTTTAATTCAGGTTTCACTTTACTTTACTCAGTTCAGCTTTGAGGTAATAATTCCAGTTCCAGTCTATTTCAGTTCAGCTGACTGGTGGTAACAACTTCCTCTAGACCCCCCCATAGTGTCCAGAGCCACTCACAGATATCCAGGTCCTCTGTCCACAGGTGGAAGCTCATCTCTGGGTTAGGAAGAGGGCAGTCACACAGTGGTCCACTGGACAATGGCTCTGCAGCACACACACACGCACACATGCACACACACACACACACACCCACACACACCCAGAAGGAGGAAGAGAGATAGGAAGAGACCAAAATTGTGACAATGACAATCAAAACAAAGCAACCCCACGACTTCCTCTCCGTGAACACCGCTGTCTGTCCCTCAAACCTCCCAGCTGGGTTGAGGGAAGAGCAGGTTCATCGGATTGGATGCTGACATGACAAAAATGTGGAAAAGAGTGGATGTCATGAAAATAGATATCCGGAAAATTATAAAAAATACAGACAACTGACTCCACTGATGTGGCCACGGAGGAAACCGCCACATAGAGGCAAGGTCACGTTTTTGATCTCAGCCAGCGCTTCAAGCCCTTGTGGACGGAGCAAACATGTCCATCACAGACACAATGTGCTTGAAAAGTAAAATGAGCACCACTGCAGCGGCCTACAGGGAAGAAGCTCATTTAGAATGAGCTCTAGAAAAAATAGAGACAGTCACGAGATAATGCCTCTCCCATTCATTTTGAGTGCTGCAACTCTTACAACCCCTGCATGAGCGAGTGAGAGCCCTGCAGGACCCACCGATTTATCCATTTTTGCAAACAACAATCACGACGCAGCAGCTATTTGTGATCTGCATGTAAATCATGTGGAATCACTTTGTGAAAGAGGCCCCAGGTTTCAGGTTTCAACCTATTCCAGAAAAGAAAAGCTTTTTTTTTCCTGACTGCAAAGCAGGACAATGACAACCCTGAATGCAGAGTCAGATAAAACACAGGATTACTAGAACTTCATCCAACACAGTAACAACATCTTGTGTCTTGCTGCTGTTTCCATTTGGCTCCAGTCTGTTGCATAACCAGATGTTACTGTGGTTTTTGTGGTTCTCCTTTCTACACTGATGCTTTGCGAGGCCACTAAATTCATTTATGTCTAAGACAGAGCAGCTGTGCCCGAAACTTGCATGGCTCTTTGCTGTATTTCCGTTCCAGAGCGGTCTTACCTGAGTCTGCGACGATCTCGCTGTACAGCTGCTGCAGACGGCTCCTCAGCGCTCGCCCCTCCCCTCTGCTACCCTCCTCCGCGCTCTGCTCAAGAGTCGCCAGCACTTCCTGAAAGTACGTCTCGACGTCTTGACCCATGTCCTGTCACAAAACACACGTGGGTGAACGCACATGCACACAGGAAGACAAACACATACGGAGTCTGTATTAATAGCAGAGAGGCGAGGGGTCAGGAGCGTGCGTGTGTGTCTGCCGTCGTGTGTCCTGCTGAGGTGTTACTTTAGGACCAGTGCCAGGATATATATTTCCACCACAGTCCTTCATTCAGGATGTCTGACATGACACGTACATACGGGGCAGACTCTGAAACTATTTTTAATAGAGGAACATGTAATGATTATACATGTGCTTTGACTGTACACGGAGGTCATTCACTCCCCCGAAGTGACAAAGTGTTAATGTTGATGTCTCAGTGAAGGCCAGCATTAGTCAGTCAAATCTGGCCTACTTGCATTTAGGGATGCAGCGTATACCATGCTAGGAAAAGGAAAGGCTATATATAATACATACTGCACTGGTCAAAGGAAAAAAAAAAAAAAAGCAGTGAGCACAGCCAAATAGTATGAGCCAGTTCCACTGACCTTTAGGGCTTGAGCCAGTTTCTGCCCATGGCACTGCTCGGCTCCTAAAGCAGCCTGTATGGAGTGTTGGACCACACTGCGCATGTGGTCTAGATATCCGACTGAGGCTGAACCCGACGACTCAATATCACCCAACAGGACATGTCCCAAAGAGCCAGAGAATACTTCTGGGTCGGCCAGAACAAAGACCCTGCAGGGATTAAGGGACACTTTACATGATGGATGGGGAGGGCAGCTTGACAACAGCAGCAGAACGAGTTACTGCACCCTCAGACTTGTGATCCATTTTTTAGGACTCACCTCTCCTGAAAGGGATAGGGCTCATTTTTTAGCCTCTGCTCTGCTGTGAGCATCCTCTGGTACATCAGACCTGTGGATCAAAGTGACATTTAATGAGAGTATGTGGTTGTAAATCCTCATACGGATTAACTCAAGCATGCTTGGTGGATGGACAGTTCATCTAACATCACTGTCACCATAATGTGGCTTTTCTTGAAGTGATGGCCTTCTGCTTGTCCTCTGGTCTGACTAGCAGCTGAGGTCTGCAATGTAAGCTGGTGCCAGTCAACCAATTTTTCTGTGCCTCTCTGGCCTCAGCTGTCTTTCAGGTTTGGCTACATTTGCTGTCTTCTTTCATTGTTTGGTTTAATTTTTACTCTTTCTTGGAACTGAGTGAAGACGCATTGGATATAATCCGAGCGCCCGCAGTGTGAGTAATAGATCATTCATGTTTTGCTTGACCTGTGTGAGCGATTGTTCTCGGTGGGAAATGACAGCATACAATCACAACATCATGACAAAAAGGCCCATGACTGAATACTAAAGTCATCATTGTCGTCATTATCATCATTGAGCCCACCTCAATTGTATGTTGTGTACACAGGCTGTAAGTGTGTTTAAGAGTTAAACAGTAAAGATGAAACTGATTTAGCAGCTGGAGCTGCTCGAGCAGGCTGTTCTGAAGCCCTGACAGAAGATGAAATTTAGACGCGTGTCAAGCTGAGTGTTGAGTGATACCTGGAATGGAGCGTTCAGTTTTTATTTGTCTCGTGTAGCTGAGGCCTACGGTGCAGTACGGATGAGGGTAGGTCAGGAGTCGCTTACAAAAGTCATAAACCCGCTTGTACAGCTCATCTGGAATGTAGGCTGTCTGGAATATCAATAACCACACACACATACACACACACACACACACACACACACACACACACACAGGTAATAAGTCAGAGGGGTAAAGAAAACAAATGCAATTGTCCCTCTATGGCTCGCCAACACTAACTGATTAATTAATTACGACATTCTTGTTGCTCAAATATGATAAACTAGAACTACTGCATTGCAGTTGTTTGCCTCTTCCAACCAATCAAATTGTAGATTACATCCATGTTTGTCCAGACTCATTTCACATGAGGTCGTGAAGAATTTCCAGTGAGAGCGATGCTGTCTTCACTTCGAGAGGGTTTTTACAGAGGACTGAATGATCGAATGCAGTCTTATTAAGTGTTTACTTCCTTGTTAACATTTGTTCCTGGAATAAAAACACAATCTTCTTCCTCTTGCTCTTTAGTTTGTATAATAACAATGCTGAAACTCCCTAATTTACACACCTTAAGAACACTGCGCAAGTAATAAAGAAACACGCCACACTGGTGGATTTATTTTTGCATGTAGAGTGGCTAAGCCTTCGGTATCAATCAGGCTAACCAGCTCTATTCAGTCCTATATATCACCTGTTACATCCCCAGTGATCTGATCAGTATGGCTCTGGAAACTGATCAATTAATGGCATTAACTGTGTGCATGCATTCAGTGAAATGAACAGTGTTAAAACGTATGAAAAAGCAAATCTGAGGCAGGTTTTCGCAGCGCGACGCTGTGGCAGGAATACAGTACCTGAATGATGGCGTACATCAGTGTGTGGAGCAGAGGGATGATGCACTTGCGAGAGTCCCATCTCTCAGCCTGCAGAGAAAACACACACACACACACACACACACACACACACACACACACACACACACACACACACACACACACACTGTGTCAGGACTCCACTCGACTGGTGACAGACTGACACTACAGCTGGAACAATTAGTCAGTAAACCTAAAAATAATCAGCTTCTTAAATCTCAAATCACATTTCATAGACCAAACAACGTGTTGATTATCTGAAAGAATAACTGGCTAATAATGGTCAGTGTCATTCAGATAAAGCAAGCACCTTCTCCAGCTCTTTTATCAGCACCCACACCAGAGATAAGCTGTTGCCAGGATTGTTTTGGACCTTCTTGTGAAGCGTCCATCTCAGCATGCCTGCACACACAGATGAACACACAAGCCATGAACAGATGCAAGATTTCCACAGGACTAGCACAAACTTGCTAAATGTGTCACATTTTTCCCCATTACAACGCTAATCCAAAATACTTCTGATGACTAACAACTAAACTGCCCTCACACTGCTGACACAGCTCAATATTCCACAGTGTGATTAACACAAGCAGGGCTGGCGTCATTAAACTTCTATTCAGGTTGGAACAGTTTACGGAGCAGAATCGTTGTGGACACACAAAAACAAAGAAACAAATGAATGTTCAGCAGAGAATTGAGTCAGTTTCATGACGCCTAAACCACAAGTTTAGATACACTTTAGAAAATCTTTATCGTAAAGATAAAGTTAAGACCCACTGCGATACAATCGGATGATGTCTGTGAGATTCCACACATTCTGTGTGAGCCGAGCCAACAGCGAACAGATAAAACCACATTAGTGCTTTGATAAAAAGCCTTTTATTTCATTTCAGTGTGTTGTTGTAGGTCATGCTGTACCTTTGTTGAAACAGTCTGGAGGCTGCTGCTTGTCCGTGTCCCTTGGTAGCACAGCTTGGATGCTGCGGTAGAGCTCTGGCTCTGGAACTGTTGGGGAGCAGCCGGCTGGCAATGAAGTTAAGACAATGGGTGTTTAAGACTGGATATGAAAAGGTTTCCCTTAGAAATTATGAGCGTCTTTTGAAAAAAAAAAAGAAAACACAGAGCAGGCCTATGATGCGCTCCACTTATTCAGCAGAGAATAAACTAAAATAGCTTTAAAGCCAGAGACACGTTCATGCACATATTCATACACTGAGTGTTTCGTGTACCTGTTGGCTCCATGCTGCATGTACTGCTCGAGCTATCCCAGGGGGCCCTGGTGGTCATGTCTCACATGCATTGTGGGTGCATCAACTATAATCACAATAAGACAGAAGGTGTTAGTCGTGTTCTGTCACGTACGAGGTCAAATGCTGAGTAGGTGGACCGCCTCACACTCTGCAACTCTACTCCTCTCTTTCTTTTTCCTGTCCGCTTGCTCAGAGTGTAAAATTACACAGAAGCGCTGAATGAGGCTATTGAAAACTCTCTCTGCGCACAGGAGGCCCTCAATAACAGAGTCTCTGCCTGTGTCTATATTTTTTGTATTTGTGTGTGGAATATAGAGCCTCCACTTAAAATGTATGTCAGTGTCGTTACTGCTGAGGGATTAAATGAAAAGCTTAGTGTTTAAAGTCTACCCACACAAATATCTCCACACACACACACACACCTAACAACACACACTGACAGGTTTGTGAGTCACCTCTCAAACCTCCACAAGACTAAATTCATAGTGACATTTGAGAAACCTAAACAAAAAACACCTTTATGGCATTAACACAGGCAGCATACGTGAAATGTGAGACTATCCACAAACCACAACAAACACAAATCACTAATTGTCACAGGAAACTTCATTTCCTGATGCATTTCTACACACATACAGTAGACCGCTTCTTGTAAATACAGAGAGGTGGATGAGACTTCTATTCATTTTCATGCTTTGGTACATTGGCGCTCTGACTGTAACTCATCCTTCTATGGCCACTTATGTGCAAACACAGACCTCATGAAGCTGATCATAACCTCAGTGTAAAAGAAACACCAGAAACGCATCAAAATATTTTAGTCGCAGAAACAAGACGGGTCTCAAATAGGCTAAAACCAGATGTTCTCGCTTTCTGGAGTTTGCTAACTTCTTACCCGCCAATTAAATGAAATCAAAATGTCCAAACAGTCACCTCTAGCACCATACGAGACGATAAAACATTCACCAGTCAAAGCAAAAAGAAGAGATTATATTACCTAAACTGATCCAGGCGCAGGCTAAGCAGTGCTGCAGGTCTTTTGCATCCACACGCTATGCTCTCTGTACTGAAACAACACAGTGTGATACACGCAGAGAGAGAGAGAAACTCACAATCAAGTGAGCAGAGCAACTCACTGCTGGGCGTATTTCCTCTTGTGAGAGGGTATGAGGTAGAGACAGGGGATAAGCACTGTGAGGTTGTGGGTGTGTGTAACAGCAGAGTTGAAGGGGGAGGTGAGGAGAAAGAGAAAGGGGGCAAAAGCCTTTGTATGTGCTGTAGGTGTCGGAGGTGTAGGTGCTGGAATGTGTCAAAGAGTCATAACCTGTTTGAGCGTCGGCTCAAGGCTGAATATACTTGGATGTGTTTCTACTTCTAGACTTCTGACTCATGACAGGTCTCCTCAAGTTTTTTAAACTTATACTCAAGCAATTTTGCTCTTTCGATGTCGATTTCACACACACACACACACAAACACACACACGCGCGCACACACATACACACACAGTGGTGGAGGTCATTCCACACACTGCATGTGTACAATGAAAGGAATTTGTGTGATGTGATTTAGCCTTGATCCCTCGAAATAAAGGAGTACTTTCAAAAATGGCGAGTCGACAGCCTGCCTCAGCAGCTGAACGCTGCCTGTTTGACCACAAGTTTCCGGTTGCCTCTGGTGTATTCACTCCCTTGTCTCTCTTCTGGTCTTTCACTCTCCCCCCCTGACTCTCCATCTTTCTGTTCACAGCTTCAGACATCTATCTGGGGACTGAGATGCACATGATGTCTCAAATGATTGCCCTTTGTCATTTTCTGACATGCATGCAAACACACACATAACATGGACTGTAACTCATGATGCATGCACAGACACTGACATGCAAAAAGCGTCCATACGCATTGACTCATGCTCACACAGAAGAGGTGCAAGCTTACTCTCTGTGTAGGAGCTGACACATACACAGCATTTCCTCTCTGTAAGAATGAGTGGGCAGATGACACTCTATATTTAGCCAAACACACACACACACACACACACACACACACTGAGAAAGAGAGAGAGAGAGAGATGCTGAAATAAAGTGAGACAGAAGGAACCAGTTTTAAAGAGTTTAAATATAGATGCACGACATCATTCACCTCTTTCCAAATAACTAGCCTGGAAAAACCAGAGTCTGCAGAAAGTTTTCTGTAAGAAGGTAAGCATCTTAAACAAAACAGCGCCATCGTATCCTCTCGCTTCCATGTCGAGCTATGAGACATGATTCTATTCGGCTTTTGTCCAAAGTCCACATTCTTTTCTGCGCATTAATCAAACCTTGAATACGCGAACAAATAGGGCACACGCTGAAATGCTAGCACAACTGCCAAGGACGCATGCCAGTGAAACAAACTTCCCCTATGACTGTTGATTATTTACAGTTAATGTGGATCAGTTCCTGATCTAAGTTTCGGCTACAAAACACATCTCTCCACACCTCCCCTATGCAGGCAGACGCTGCCGCACATCGCGGTGGTCAGCTGAAGTCTCAAACAATGCGGACAAACAGAAAACAGGAGCGCTTGTTTCCTTTCAGACACGCCACAGACATCTCAGAAAACAGGAAGGACCTGACAGCAATGTGTGGAAGTGCGTTCATAGAGCATAAGAGAGGTGGTGCTTGGGTGCTGCAGTGGGGGTGGGGTTGTGCGTTTGCTTGATTGGAAATCCCCAACCTCGGATAGCATGGGGTCTAACGACACGCACGGGCCTCATCGTCACTCACATGTAGACCTGGACAAAGTGGAAGAGCGAGGAAAGCACCTGCAGAGTTTTTCCTCCTTACCTACCAAGCAGTACCTGACAAACAAGTACAGAGTGAGAGCACGTGAATTTCCCTGTCAGGAAATTCATCTGTGGAAGTGAACTGTGTGTGCAGTGTGTTTAACTGCCTTATGGCAAAAGCAGCATCATGAAATTCCTTGGGGTTTTTCCTTTCTCAAGAAGACGTCAAAAACAATCAATCAAACGCGGAGAGAAAGACGCCGTGAACAGCTGCTGCTCCTCTGTCCGTCTCAGGTAGAGCTAAGGGTTACATCTGAGCTACAAAACAGTCAAACGGCAGATCACCTTGCAGAAAAGCCAACAGAGAGTTTGTCATCTTTGATTGTAATCATGCAATGACAACTCAATGCTGCGACGAACACGCATGCAGAAAC
This sequence comes from Chaetodon auriga, assembly GCF_051107435.1. Classification (NCBI taxonomy): domain Eukaryota; kingdom Metazoa; phylum Chordata; class Actinopteri; order Chaetodontiformes; family Chaetodontidae; genus Chaetodon; species Chaetodon auriga. The sequence continues at coordinate 5,276,140 of NC_135077.1, read as the reverse complement.
AACGTTCAAAAGTTGCAACAACAAAAAAAACAGACAACATTAAATTCAACGGGGGAATATCAATCAAAGTGATTTCCTGCATCAACATGGTGGACAATATGAGGAAGTCCTCTTGGACGGTTGAATGCTTGTGTGAGCATGCATGCACGCATGTGTGTGTGTTTGTGTGATGCTTGTTCATCTCCCTTTGTGAGAACCAACTTGAGTGTTAGACCTTAGGAGTGAGGACATCTTAGCCGATGCTCACTGTCTAACACACCTTCAAAAGGGTTGTTTGAGGGTTAGAATTAGCTTTAGGTTAGGGTTAGGGTAAGGTGCATTAAGGGAACGAGTGTCCTCGCTGTAAGCACAAATGTCTGAATGTGTGTGCGCAAACCTGCCTAGCCTCACTGAACAAGGATTATTTCCTCCTCAGGGCCTGAAAACTCTGTGCACACTAATGTAAAAAATCTGACAGAAACAGTAAAATACGGCTTCAAAAAGGCAAAGAAATTTGCTGCTTGGACGAGCTGGTGTAAATATAACATCCAGCCGCAGGTCTGAATGGACGGGGAGGATTGAGGGTAGTGTGCCAAATCCACCAGGAAAGAGGAAGACAGATAGGAAGAGGAAGAGATACAAAGGGGTTTTTCCCGAGAAAGTGTTTGTGTGTGTGGGTGCGCGCATGTGTGTGTGGGCCTATGATGGTCAGAATTGGGTCAACTGGCCCATCAGGGGTCAGCTGAAGCCCTCAGGCCTTTAGGTTGTATTAGACAACACATGACTGTTAAAGATGCAAACAGACACACTAACATCGCACTGTGCGGTCCCACATGAGCACATATTTACATTAACTATGCATGCGTGTACTTAAGTGCTCATGCAGCTCCCACAGACTCACACCCTACTGAATATTAACAGAAAAGAAATCAGTTTTTCTGCTTTCCATGAGCCTTGAACTTACAACATATCCTGCAAATATGACCACCTTCTTCAGACATTTCCATTAGCGTTTTGGAATAGTGATTCTAATTATCTATGCATGAAATACTTCTAGATCCATTCATATTGATGATAAAGACAATGAACAAAGCTGGGCTTGTCAGCACAGATACAGCTGTGGTCCCAGGCAGAGGGCCTGCACAGGCCGTGGGGGAACACAGAGTATGAATGATTTATTTTCACGCAACACTCCTACTGAATCAAAAACCATGTCTGTTACACATGAAGTAGGGGATCAGATATTCAGTAGTAGTAGATCAGTAGTGTAGTAGTTGTAGTTGTAAGTCAGTTAGGACTTTGACTTACAACTTCTTGCCAGTTTGTGAAGAAAACTTGGGAAACTTGGCCTGTGAATTTCTGTTTGTTTTGTTTGCTTACATAACTATACAACTACAGGTTCCCTCTTGTGCTTCTCAAGAAATTGCTCTGGCACAGCTGCTGTGCAGTTTAAGACAGTCCTTTAAACAGACACGAGTACAATTTTCGCCTTTTGAGGCATCCCCGCAGTCTGTGTACCCATTCAATCAATGCATCACAGATTTTCCTCGTATTTAAGCCACATACTGAAAGTTTTATATAAAGCGTAAGTCACTTTTGCTGTAACGTCACACAGTAAGACAGAGTCGTTTGCAACATTTGACACTCTCTAACCAAATATTCAGGATATCCTGCAACTGACGTGTGTGGAAAAACAAACACTTTCTTTCCAGACATACCGAGGAAAAAGTAAAAAGTGTGTCGACAAATGTGAGGATTCCTGTGGACCATCAGTCTCACCACACAGCAGACCATATTTAGCCACTCTGGGCAAAACGAAGCAATGCAGTCACATAGTGGTAAACTTTCGGTAGAGGTCACTGAGTGTAAAGCGATCCAACTGCTACAAGCACAGGATGTACCAAGTGCGTCACATAGACATGATCAGCAACACAAATAGCCAGACACACACACACACACACACACACACACACACACACACACAGTCTGAAATGCCAAGAAGTGTTGCCATTTGTTTTTATATTCCTCACAGGACAAACAAAAGGGTGGCGTCTCACTCTGAAGACAGTCTGCGGTTGTCTGTACTTGGGGAGCTGCAGTATGTGGAATTAAGGGTGTTTTGTAATAACTTGGAGAAAGGTTGTCATTTGAAATGTTGGGCCAGGTTTTTCCGGGAAAATGCACCAGCCATGTGTGCTGACAAGGGCCCAGCGCTCCAGGGCAACGTCTGGACAAATGTAGTGTGGAGGTTTCAAAGCAAAGCTCACGGGGTGGAACCAACAACCGTTTTAATTACTGGTTAATCTGCAGAAAATGTCTCAATTAGTCAACTAATTGGTCAGTCTGTAAAATGTACGACATTTCTGGTCAAGCTGTTAAGAATAACAGCTTCCAAATGGCAACCACAAGCGAGTGTAATTCAAGCATCCGCCCGAGTGGCTCTGCTCACGTTCGCCAAGCTGCTTCTCCAACTTCAGCACTCCAGCCAAAGGCCGAACACTTCTCTGTAGCGCTAAAGTGTTGTCTGATTAACTGTTTGTCTGATCCTCAAACACAGCTGGCTTCATATGGGCTGACTTCCCAGCATCCTTTTTGGTCTACTGATCAAAAAAAAGAAAGAACAGAGATCGTTTTAGTGTCAAGATGCCTTTGGGATACCCCTCCAAACATTGGTCCTCCAATCATTACTTTTAAGTGGCTGACATTTTGTGGAGGACTGGAAGGTCTTTGTATAGAAAGGTCAGTCTCATGATGGTGACCCTCATGGGATGGAGTGGCACAGTGAATCACGCCATGTCCATCCATCAATCCATACATCTACATCTACATCTACATACATTCAACAAAACATGAAGGAGAATTTCCACAAATGTTGACTGTTTTCACTTCTCGGTCGTCCCCTTTCTGTGTCTTCACAAAGAAAAGGAAAAATACTGTTCTCTGGTGAAAACTTCCAAGGGTAAATGAGCCTCTCGTTTTGGGGATTTTTGCTAAATTAGCAGCGACTTCATCCTGTCAAAGTCAGCTGACATGGTGCTTTGTTGCTTCGTCTAATTCCCGCTCAAGCTCCACCACGTGTCCCAAATTTCATTTTTTTCAGTTCCACACAACTGACAAGATGGCAGCAACAGGTTAACTAAGAGGAAGAAAGTTCAAGTTTTAGGCTGTGTTAAGTGTGTTCATTATCGTAATTACATGCTACAGATGTTTGGGTTAAGCCTATGATTAAAAAATAATTGTTGCTGTGATGCGGTTTTAATTGCAATCCTGTGTTTCACGGTGCACCTGTTCCAGCCATCGCCTCACCTGAACAACCATCCAAAACTTGTTGTTTTGCTGCATGATCTCACTTCAGATGTTTGTATCATCCTATAAATGATATGTGAGTAATTCACTGCGCGGACCTAAAGACGGTGTGATCACACGGCCTGATGATAAGGTTCAGATTTAAACACTGTTACTCATTTTGCTCCCCGTGTAGTCAAACTGTGACAACTGACTGTTAATAACAGCATACAGTCTTATTCTGTTTCAAGCCATTTCCTCTAGAACAGATTCAGCTAATAGGCTAAATACTTTAAAGCAACATGAAAATGTTTTCTCGTGCCTCATACAATAGTTGACGTCACCAGTTTGATTTCAATCTAGTTTAGAGAGATAGTTTTTAACTGGGCGTTGTGTGCAACAGTTGGATGCTTCAACGCCTTTATTTTGTCAACACTTGAGATTTATATATATACATATGAAAATGAAATGATAATTAGCACATTGTATCAACAAAAACCACTTGCAAACGGACACACACCAAAACACACAGAGACTGGGGCCACACCGCATCCCCTTCACCCCACAGTTGCACCAGGAAGCTCGGCTCTAAAACAGGGGGGCTGGAGGAAATACAGCTGCGCTTTTAGGCTGCAGACAGACACAACAGAGAGCCAGGGCTTCAACCAGATCAGCCACTGTTATCAGACCCTTGTTATTATCTCAGGAGGGAAAAAATAAACCTCGTGTCTTCCCGTGTCACAGGGCACGGTGGAAGTTTTTTTACAGCTTGACTCACGCGTAAAAGAGCCCATTCACAAAAAAACAAAGGCGCGGGGGGAGTGAAGCCTCTTCAAAGGAGCGATTGACGTGGACTGTAAGGTTTCAGCTCAGAGAAGCACACTGCCGTATCTTATCTGCCTGGTACAGTAAGTGGCTGAATGTAGATTATAATCCAGTGCAACACGTTATCATCTTTAAGACAATGAGACATGACTAACAGCAAAAAAAACAACAACTCTCTCAGATAAACAGGTCAGCTCCGAAGGGAAAAACAGTCGGTACAGCAAGACTTTAGATAAAAATTAACGCTGACAAGTTGTTCAACGGCATTAACTGTAATTCTACGTACATAGCGTGACCGAAGGCTAACGCAGACTTCATCGTCCGCAATATTAGCTAGCAACAATTTACAGTCGTCGACGTGGACTTTTCTGCCAGTAAGTAGACAGCAAACTATAAAGCAGAGATGTAAAGACGTCTGCAGTTGTCTAAACATCAATTATTTCGGTCTTGCTGAAAACTGACCTGCGCTTAAGTTGTTCAAACAGCCCCGCTCGCCGACAGCACTTCTCTCTGACACTCAGCGTCACTCCAGACTGACAGCGAGTGTAGTTTACAGGCCACGCCCATCGCGGCAACCGGCCAATGGCTTGTCACTAAGCGATTGCCGTGGTATCCAATCAGAGCTCTCTATTAAAACTACTGTATCATCTAAGACACAGGCGCTCCAACGTTTGCACGAGCCAATAGATTGATGGATAAATAGATTTCTACTTTCTTCACACACACACCCCCCCCCCCCCCCCCCCCCCCCCCCCCCACACACACACACACACACACCACAGTCTGTTAATGCAACCCAACAATCAGCTGATTGGCCCACACCTTTAGCTGTTGTTTGATGATACCTCTATATCTTGCAAGTAACAACATCACACTCCATAAATTTAATTTATCACATATTTTGTATGCAAAATCCACACCCAAAAAGTAAAGTAGTGGAGTAAATGTAGTGAAGTTTCACCATTGTACCTATACCTGCTGTATATGTACTCAAAAACAAGTGCGCAAGCACCTCTTCAAACAACAAATATCAAGATTAAAATCAATGAAAACATATATTTATTGAGGACTGAATTTGAGACAAATCCATTGCACAGGTGAAACACATACAATTATAAAACCAATATTACACTGCAAACATTTCCACCAGAGAGGGCATGTGAAGAGAGGACAGTGGTGCCAGGCATTTATCCAAAAATAAACGTACCTAATTCATTTAATCTAATGTTCAAGTGCTTCAATTCTATAAAATACATTTCTGTGCAGTGCTGCCATTTCAGTCTCAGTCAGGTGATCAAGATGTTACCCTTTTACAGCTACAAACAATAGTAACTTCTTTAAAAGTATTGTAGAGTATGCAAAGTGCAATGAATCAGTAACTTTTTTTATATATATATATATATATATATAAAGGAAGACGTGCATCTAAATGTATTTTTTAGCACCATAACATTAAATTTATGTTACATGTGTGCCCTTGATGAAATAAACATAATCAATATGCAACAAAATATGCTCTATACATAAGTTACAGTTATCACAAAGTGAGACAAGTATGCAAACTGTGTATTGTTAAAGTAATCTGTACTTCAACTGAAGACAAAAGTTCAACAGAGCCCCCTGCTGGTGATATTTATAACTCTAATTAGACCAACTCCTTAGGAGAAATGTTATCATCAAAAGCCCATTAATAACAGACATAAAACATTCTGGAATAACATTGAAGTTATAGCATGCAATACAATATTTCACAAGCATAATATTTATATTAAGTGTAAGTCCATAGTGTCCATTCTCAGTTGGAGACACATAGTCCCATAATCACCACATTACATAGTAGACTCTGGCCAACAGCTGTGAAAATCTCTCCGTGGTCCTCTTTGTCCATGTAGGTTGATCCAGAGAAAAGTTCATACACTTTGACGACAATATGATCTCTAAATTTGTTCAATCCATCCCTCAGCAGGCTTATTGAAACATATTGGTGTTGCCTTCTCACCAAACATCCTGTACTGTAGATTCACCCTGTTTGACCAAAATTACATTCTAATGTTACTGGACTGGGTCACTTGCCAACTGGGAAAGAGGAACTGAAACCTTTGGCATGAAACATTAACAGTTTCCTTAACAACAGTGAATGACTGCTTTGGACTGGAAAAGCTGGACTCTGCATCATTCCAGCTATTGTAACTCAGGTCAGTCTGTGTTTGTTGGTTCTTTGGTGTGTATTTATATTAACGATCACAGATCTGCAGTTTTCTTTGCAGGTCCTTGTGTTTCCAGTAGTTGCGTCTCACTGCTGTTCGAGGCTGCCATCATATGAACTTGACCCCAGCAGCTTCAAGATACCAAGCGGACAAGAAAAAAGGCTGTGTACTTCCTGTATACTCTCCATCTGCAGTCAGTGTCTGTTATTCAGAGCATATAAATAACTGCATACAACCAGTGGTCAGCAGTGTCAGGGAAGGGCCCCGCTGAAAGTGACGATGGGCAGGCAGAGGAGGGAGCAGAAGGTGGGGTTGAGAGGCTGGATTTGGCCTGAGGTCTGGGATTTTCTCAGTCGCCAGTCAGTGGAGCTGTCAGGCTTATAGCACACCGAGATATCACATCTATATGAGAGGGAGACACGTGAGTTAGATTAAAAACAAAACAAAACAACAACAACACGTTGAGTTGTGAGTAGATGGTGTAAATAAGTGGGCCGTTTTATCTGTGCATGTATGATCTCTGAGATGAAACTGGGTTGCGGCTGCGGAGGATGCAGGTGAGAAAAGAAGATGGTGTGAGAATACAAGAAGTAACGTGCTTGTCTGGTCTGTCATTGAGATGAGAAATCACTTCCCTGACACGTGAAGCTCCGCAAAGATAGTGTTTAATCATGCTGAAGATATTCGAAGATTAGGAGCTATCTCCATGCCGTGTGTGTGTGTGTCTGTGTGTGTGTCTTAAGGCCACACCTGGTGACACTCTGCAGTATTTTTTTCTCATCCTGGTCCAGACACACGGCAAAGGTTGTGTTTCCAGTGCCGCTGACTTGCACCTTGTCCACCTTGACCTCTGTGATGCTCAGCTGCTACAAAAGAAAAGAACAGAGCAAAACTAAATGCATTGCACCCCATGAACAAACCTGTTGGAGAGAAAAGCAGGAACAGAAAAATGCTCGGCAGTGGAAAATTCACACCAAGTGTGTCAACATGTTTGCACATTTGATGTGACTGTTTCATTTTTGTTTTTGAAGCACTTGTTTTTGTTTCTGATTTGTAAAGAGAGCCTTGAGCTCCGAATCAATCACTTACTTAGGTGTACATTCTGCTGAGGTGTGGGGCAAATCAAAGCTCCAAATCTAAACGAGGTTAAGAGATTAAGCTACAGTGTTAAGCAAATAACATTACTGCCAAAACACACGTGAGCAAAACAGATGTGGGTCTTGTCTGTATTGTGGTTTTTTGCTCCATCAGGCTGTCAGGTTGAAAACTTTGGTCTCTGCATCCGTGAGATGAGAGATTCAGTTGAGATGCTATCAAGAATGCATTGAGGTCTCTTTATTTGTGTTGTTTGTGAAAAGGTGCTGCTGCGCTTATTTCAACCACAAACCTCCGAGACAAACCAATGGCGCGTCTAGCTCACCTGGTTGTAGCCCTTCTTGCTTTTTCCGTTCTGTCTCTTCAGGACCTCAGTCATCGTGAGCTGCAGGCACTCCATTTTTGAGTCTGGCAGAGATTGTTCTAGTTAGATTCTGAAAACGCTCACAAATCTGACAGTGATTGCCTTATCGTCCCCAAATGCAGAGGAAAAAATAAAGAACTTCCATTTACCATTTAGCTGGAACAACAATACAGTTTCACTGAGATCAATGAATGATCGAGTCGACTTGCTAATGAAAAATATTCCTTTTCACCATAAACTGTAATTATTATGTTGTGTTGAATCTCCATGCATCAGTAAAGCACAGCTCAGACATTAAGCCATATATTGTAGCAGCCAATGGCTGTAATGTACCTAGTTCCTCAGGATTCTTGCATGCTTTGGTTAAGTTTACTGAAGTACAGACTTTGGTTTCTCTTTTCCACTGGCTTCTCCCACTAATCACCACCTGAATGGGAGGAGAAGGGAGACAGAGATTATTGCTGTGTTGAAAAAATACTAAAACACTTTGAAATGTGACAAACCTTAAAGATTGTATGTGTAATTTTGAATTGGAAACAACATTCAGTGAGCAAATGTATCTAATGAAAGATAAGACATTAGCAGCTATCACAACACAAGTAGAAGAGGGACATCGTGTTTACTACTCTCTAACTTTGCTTCGCTTCATACCACAGGAACCACAGAGGCAGAAGCTCTAGCTTTACAGAACAGAGCACGTGCCCATTGCTTTTTCGCAGACTTTGTATTTTATTACTTAATTGTGATGTGTCATTTCCCATGGATGCTGAAGTGACCATACACGAAACCAGTTGACCTAGTGTAAACAGGGACATGTAACGGGATGTTTTTCTGCTGATAAAATCGTATATATATATGAAAGCAATTCTTGCATAGCTAAAAAAGATCCACATTTTGAGGGTGAGTAAAATCAAATGGCCTCTTACCCTGTTGTACACCACCTCCAACATTAGAGGCACTGCTTCTCGATCACCGTCAATACCAAACCGTTTACTGGCAGCACCTATATGGAGAGACAATGACAACGATTGGGGATCCATGAGAGAGCAGTCATGCAGTTCCAAAGAGTTGAAGATAATGCTACAATAGGCCTACTGTTAAATATGACTTGTAACAGTAACAGAAAAAAAATAGATGCTGAGTTTTTTTGTGTTGTGTCAGAAGGTTTAGGACGCATTCAGTGTAGGCGACATTCAGTTTGTTAAAACAAACACTTGATCAACTGAAGAACATTGTAGTCATTTCCACAGTAACTACCGCACATGAGGCATAACTGTCTTTCCCTGAATGCTTTGCTTCTCAAAGGAAATTAAAAATCAGAAGTGCAAGTTGTGGCGACAAGTGAAACCAAAAAAGTAGAAGTAGACTGAATCATGATGTAGAAATAGCAGATGTTCCTCCACCATAAATTCAGTCCTGTCTGGACCTCATAAAAAACTGATGATGCGTTTCACAGTGTTGAAAGTGTGGAGATTTTAGTTATTGTGGCACAGTTGCCAGGACACGTGCGTGTGTTTGGAGTGTGCGTGGCACACTCACCCATGGCCTTGATGGCGCGCGTTCCTGCGGTGTGACCCAGCTCCAGGGAGTGGACGAACACCTCGGTCCTCCTCTCTCCACAAGCTAATGTCAGCTACAACAGCAGAGATCCTGAGTCAGTCTCTGAATTTAGAACGGTGTTTCATTAATGATTACAACGACCCAGAGGGCATCTGGGTTTTATTTCTCTTCACGAGGCCATAGTCTGGATACCAGGGCTTCCAGACTCCAGGTCCCTGGGAAGAAAACAGCCCAAGAAAGGGGCTGCAGGGCAGTGTTGTATATAGTGTATATTAGCTGTGTGTGTGTTGTGTGTTTTGTGTTGAAGAATGTCTGACCTCAGCCTGGTAGAGCTGGATCAGAGCGGGCCGTGCGGCATAGCGACAGTAGTACAGGACCAAGTCGGCCAGGATGGGCAGACGCTGCTCATAAGAGCTGTCATATGACTCTGACTCCGTCTTTGAGGTTTGCTGCAGAGCAATACAAAACAATTACACAACAGGATGATTTATGTAGGTATACCCTGCAGAACACAACTGATACTGCTGAGAAGTATTTGTGCTCCAGGCTCTATCTATCTGCTAACAGATGGGCTTTAGACATCTTAAATCATTTGTTAATTTTTATTCATATAGCATCAAATCACAATAATATAGAGCAGGTCAAGGTCAAACTCTTCAATGTGCAGATATGTTGGTTGAGCAATGGACTACACTGGAGATGCTTAGTTAAAAAACATAGTTTTGGTTAGGCAGTGTAAAAGTTAGATTCCAGCTGTACCTGGCAGACGACGTTGGCAGGTAAGTTAAGCAGGGTGAGGGTGTTTCTTTCGTACCAAGGGTCCAGCATACCAAGGAGATGGGCAATGTCATTGGTACTGTCCCCTGTGCCCGTGTGGTGATCCTGCTTAAGCAAAGGCAGCAATTAACCCAACAGTGATATCCTCATACAGGTGTGTGATTTTTTGGCTTTTACAATGTAAAAACCTGTCTTTCTTTTCTCGGTACAGTAAAACTCAGCTCTTTGACAGATTAGTTAAAGCTGCATGCAGCCAGTTTATTTTTGCCATCATTAGTCGAAAATTACATAAAAACCTTTCAGTATGTTGTAATTCAAGCGATCTGAGACAAAACAAGACTATAACATCTCCTCTTGGTTCTGTTTTGGCTTTAGAAAATCTAGGCCATGATGGAGACTTTAGACAATCATAGCTCATTTCAGAGAGAGGTTATTCCGATTGGCTACTCTACAAATGCAGACGCTCATGCAATATCTCCTTCAGATCCACTCGTCTTAGTTTTGGAGAAAGTGAAAGCGAAAGTCTGACACACGCAGCTTTGGCCTCATTATGTTCGATGCCATGGCGCTTGTATGGACGAGTGGTTCAATTGTTGCGTACTGAAGCTTTTACATAATATGAAAAAACTCTGTGTTGAATGAATGAGGGTTGGTTGGAGTATTCTTCAACTTACATTAGACAAGGCCGCTCCTTTCAGAGTTCCAGTTTGAACCACAGGACTCAGAGACCTCAGACTCCGCGGCCCTGCTGCTGAATCCCTCTTCACAGGCACAAAGTAGAACTGAAGCTTAAAGGCCCTGCTGAGACGTGGGCACGCGCTCTCCTTCCTCCTCAGGCTGTTGTACGCCCGCGCCACCTTCCCTGCTACGTGATCAGCACCAAACACCACCACCCTCAGCGTAGTATTCTTACTGTCCTCATCACTGCTGAGAATGGGCCTCCTTCGGAAGCAGACATGTCTGAGAGTTTGACTTTGCGAGTGGAGCAGGGGCTCGGGACTGCGTAACTTGACTTGCTGTGGTAGAGAGTTGGAGCGTCTCTCTCGCACCACTAAAAGGTCTTTTGATTCAGTGTTTCCTAAGCTTTTGGCCCGGGACAGTGACCGAGTTCTGTTGGGTTTGATGAAAAGCCGGTACAAGTGCTGGCTGAGCCGAGCCGAAGTTTTGTTTCCAGACTTTGGGGAGCATTTCTCAGCGACGGGAGAGGAGCAGATGTAGTCATCAGAATCTTCAAAGAAGTCACTGTCAACTCCAGAAGTGACAGAGAAGAGGGATGGAGCATAAGACTCTGAGGTGACGGACAGGGTGGAGAACATCGAGTCTTTGGAGGCGGTGGACAGGGAGGAGATGGTGGAGAAGGTGGAGGCACGGTGGTCTGAGCTGCAGTCATTAGGGATGATGGACATTGAAGGCAAGTCTACTCCATGTTCCACATCTTCTTTGTCTTCTTCCTCCTCCTCCTCCTCCTCATCATCAGTGTCTATCTCCTCTTCCTCCTCAGCCTGCCCATTAGCGGCCAGGTCATCAGGGTCATGCTCCAAAAGGATGTTCAGAACATCTGTACGAATTAAAAAAAAGACATATATCAATCACATTTAGCTATCAAAAACTCTAATGAATCTAATCTGACATCTAATGAATTAAAAATGCTTTGAAAAAAACCCAATCAGTCTGAAAAATGTCTGAAAACCACTTTACCAAAGTTGTCTTTTTCCCAGTGAAACATGTGGCACTTGGCTGTCGGCAATGGAAGAGTTTGTAGCATTCCTGAAAGCAACAACAGAAAAAAAGAGCAAAATAAAGTGAAATATCATGTTATACACTGTGAATACATCCTCCAGCTCATGAAACCGACCCTCTTACCGTCAGACTTCCTCCCATTGGATGCTGGGATTCTCATCCTCTCCCTCAGTTGCTCAAGCTTCTCGATCACGTGCCCGCGGCCCTTCAGAGGGTCGCTCATGGCAGCAGCCGTCTCTAAGACGTCACTTAACGTGAAGAAGATCTGCTCCAATTCATTCACAGCCTTTGCCTGCAAAGAGTGTTCATGATATGGTGTGATGAGTGAGGGTCTTCAAAAGTAGATGTAATGCTGCACATTTCCTTGTTATTGTTTACGTGGTAGTATAATGTGTGTAATATCTTGAAACTAACTACCGATATCCATCTTAAATTAAATTAAAAGTCGTTTGAATTGACAGGTTGGATTTCATTTTAAACTCATATCTGCATATGAATAACAGTAATTCAACTCCTTAACAAAATCTAAAAATTATGTTATTGTCTTTGAGGACTATCTCTGGATTCTAGACCGGAGTCCAGAGGGTGTGAACCTCACGTACCTGCAGGGCTGTGTGGATGCTGTGTAGGGGGTACTTGGTGCCTAGCGTGGACTGGAAGGCGTGTTTGATCAGGGTGATGTACGTCTCTTTCTGCGAGTGCTGAATGCAACTGAGCTGCTCAGCCACTGAGAGAAAGTCAGCGGGCACCTCGCTGGGGTTCATCAGCAACACAGTCCTGCAGGCAGCACACAGACGGAGTCAGCGATAATGTGCCACCATGTACACAAATTCACACGAGAGAAGACGCAAACAGGTCGCTATGGTGGTGGGATTGAGGTGGGGTTGGTTTGATTTGGCATGGCATCAGATTAGATCGACTTACTGGGAGCCACTGACTTAAGAAATAAAGCTGGACCATTACATCAAGACAGAGGAAATTCAAGAGTGCGAAGATTATCACAGTCTGAAATAGACTGCTGTGAAAATGCAGCTGTTAAAAGAGGTACAAACAAATTCTATGTGTACACTCACACAGAATAAGTCCTTAGCAAATGCAAATGTTACCGGCACTTGCTGAGAAACTGAAGAGCTTTTCATTCCAGAATAAATCCTAAATTGTGAAAACACATAAACAGAAAGCGTCAGTGTGTAGACTTACATGGTCTTGGAGCACTGGCTGGACGTGATAAGGCCCTGCTCTTCCCTCACCAGTCTCTGAAAGGAAATCCCTGCCAAGAAAAAAGAAAATTGATTTTACTATATCTGTTGGTGGTTTTTAACGAAGAACACAGTGTTATCCACAACAATGCCTTGGTGGAATGGGGAGATGATATTACAGCATTTAGGACGTCATGTCCTGCTGTTGGCCTCTGAGCTGCAGGACTGAAACAGCCGGTGTTTCACTTGTTCAAAGACTGCAATCAAAGCAGTTTTTGAAGCAGCTTGTTGTGTTACAGATGTAATTATTGGGCTACTATTGTCTATTATAATCCTGATATCTGTCATGACGTCACTGAAAATGTGTAACACATTAAAAACATCCTGTGGCTCTGATTATAAAATGAAGCTTTTAAGATTGAAAACAAATGTTAAACCGAGCAAACACAAGCAACCAAATCACCACTTAAGACTCATTCATTGAGTCAGTTCAAACGCATTCATTCATGTCTGCTGCTGCTGTGTTCTTGCCACTTCCTTTGACCCTTCCTGTAAATTTCAGTGTAAGTGGCTTCTGCTTTCTTTGTTTTGTAAATGCTTCATCCGCTTTCAAATAATTTCAGGTTAGTATGAAGAAGTGCCCACTTCACTCTGACGCCTTATCTTCTTCCTGTCACTGCCGTTGTTGATGCTGTTTGTGGTGTAAGCAGTGTCCTTTCACACAAGTGTCACCCTAAATGCATTTCTTTGACTCGTCACTAGGGGGAAGATGGTCACAAGGGTTGAAAGACGACAGTGTTTCAGAGACTCATTGCAGACTAGTAGACACACACACACAGGCACACACACACCCTTAAACAAAATGAGCCCTCCTGCATTTACCTGGGGCCTTGATCTCCAGTTGTAGTGTAGAGAGGAGGTTTCTACACACGCTGCTGTAGGGCTCAGGCCAGGTGAGGAAGTGGCGAAACACATCAATAGCTTCCTCCAGCAGCTCTGCATCTGGAGGACAGTATGGCGTCTGCAACCAATTGACAAATTGAAAGCACAGCTGCTTTAGTGGGGTTCTGTTACTTCCATTTCGTGCAAGTTGATTCTTCCCGAAAAACAATAGTTTGACTACTGATGCACCTTTGTTCACCGTTGACTCAGACAGTTTTTTATATTGATTGTCAGACATGATTACAATTGCCCACTGAGTTACCAAACTACAGCTCTTTTAATTCTCAGTCAAAAGACACTCAAACACTGTTCAGTTTAAAATAACATGCAGAAAAATGTAATTAATCCTCATCTTGAGAATACATGAATGGACTATAGTCCTCCCTGCATCAGTGTGGATCAGCCATTTCTGGCCTAGAGAGATTTGTCCCACAGCAACTTATCAAATATTACATACTGTAATAACTTATTTATAACATTACTTATTTATAATATTTTGTATAAATCCTCCTGGTGGATCAGATATGTAATAAAAGCTGTTAATGTGATGAATTGCATCCATTTAGTACATTAACTGGCCATTATGGCTTCATAAGAGGTTTAATGTAATGCTAACTATTGATGCTTATCTGACAGTCTTCTTGCTCTTATCCTTTACTACATCATCAGCTAAAAGCACGTCACATACCTTATGAGGTAATTAACTAAGTTTAGCGCAATAATGTGATCTTATTTCATTATCCAGTGTCGTATTACGTTACAGGCTTTATGACAAACAGCCTAAGGCACATTTGTCACATCATTACAAAACCTCAAAGCTGTAACATTATCAGTTGCTACACAGCTCAAACTGAACTCTGGAGTTCTCAGTTCCTGCTGAAAAAACATGCTGCACACCAGAAAAGGGATTTTATCAAACAGTGGTGGCTCTGGTACCCCAGTGTTTTTCTGTTTTTTTTTTTTTTTTTTAACCAACTACTTGTACAAGCAGTAATCAATAATCATTTTTCCAATCACATGATTTTTTTGTGGTGAGTGTGAATGCACATCAGCCTGGCTGAAAAAGTAGAATCAATGTACATGAACATAACACGTGGAAGCCCATAGGGGACTATATTAAAATGACGTCTGCGCTTATTTTCAACTGTGCTAGAAGCTTTTCTCATAACAGCACCTCAGAAACATCACAGCGGTTAGAACTGAGGAACTGAATGACCTTTTGATGGAGTGTGCACATACATGTGTGATGGCACCGTACTAAATGGTACTGTGAGGTGACTAAAGGGGAAAGCTTTTGATCGCAACTGGATGATTTGTACCTGAAGCAGCGTGGAGGAGAACATGATAGCGAGGGGAGCCACCAGCTCATACTGACACTGCTCCTGAACCTGAACACACATTGAGAGCGACAGACAGACAGGAATTACTACACAATACACTCAGTGAACAATGCATTCACTTTGACCATGACCTTTGACCTTCATCCTCTCACCTCTCTGGTCTTCCTGATGATCTGTTGTAAGAGGATGAGGAAGTTCTCAGGGTCCCTCTTCACCATCTCCTCCAAGCTCCAGCGGTTCATCGACTGGCCCGCCGAGCACATCAGCACTGAGCGGCGGCACATGGAGATTCATGTTAATGTCAAAATCCACAGCAAACACAGAAACAGACACAGAAGTCTCAAGTTTTACGTCGCCACAAGAATTTCGCTCCAGCCCCCGAAAAAAACGATCTCTGTGTGTGAAAGTCAACACAAAACATTTCCCATGGAAGAAAAGCTTGTTTTACTGTAACTTCTCTGATTTCACCCATAAAATGTTCTGTGGATACGAGCAATGCCGTGCCACACTGCAGCTACTTGCAATGGATCGATAAATCAGTGGGCTAAATTAAATTAAGGACAGCTTTGCAAATTTCAAAATGAATTATCTGTGCACACACGCAGAGGATATTAACACTTCACATGCTGTCGTCAGCGTTACAGCGACTCGTAAGAGATAGAGTCCATCATAAAGGAATGATATTGAGTAAACAGTGACACCACAAGTCAGGATATTAAAAAGCTGCCTGTTTGTGCTACAGCAGAGCCAACTGACAACAGCTGCTGCTGCTGCTGCTGCTGCTGCTGCCGCTGCTGCTGGGTTTAGCCTGACCCTTTGCTGATTTCTTTGAATATAAACTGAAAGAATAAATTGTTTGTGTAATCTGCAATTATATCTGTGTATGGCCTGCAGTGTGACGATATATAACTAAAACAGGAATGTTCTGGTCAGCAGTGTATTTGTAGTTGTGCATTGCAATAATACAAATGAGCCCACTGTGTTAGTGCTTTTAGCGTGCAAGCAGAAGTGCTCTCTCTGTTCTGAGACGGGCAGCTTAGGCTAAGTTTATTAGCTTGATTAGTCACTGTAATCAAAATCTCTTTGTTGACTCTTGATCTCTTGGAAATCCATGTTCATGGCCGATAAACAGTGCAAACAGGCAACATAAACAAACTAATAAACACACTACTGAAACTGGTACATGCAAGGGTCTCTGTAAAGGGCTCTAGTTGTTGTTTTAATAGAATACATACAGTATAAAACCAACACTGATTCTACATTTTTTTTAGCATGGCTGTATAAGCTCAGTTTTATGTAAATAAGGCCTTCAGCAAGCTTAACTTCACACAGATCTATTGCACGTCCGTCTCACCTGTGTGTGCAGACATTCAGCTGAAGCAGGAGTTTAGTCTTATATGATCACATGTATATTATCGCAACCTGCAACCTGAAACTTTCGTTTCCTTTGTGAAATCCTAAAAATCATAGCCTATAGGAACGAAAGTGCATCTAACACCACCACATATACAACACTGTGTTTATAAAGTGGCTGTCAAGACAGTCTTGCGCTTGGGTTTGGACTGGCATGAACCAAAATCAGGTTTGCAGCTAACAGCAGGGATTAAAAGCCCGTAACTGTCAGTGCTGCATGGAGCACTTGAAGGGTGTGTTTTATCACCTTTTGTTCAGTGTTTCAGTTAGGATGTTTGTACACTGCCAGGACACATTTCCTGTTACATGAAAACAGAGTTAAGGTATCCTCCCCAGAACACTTGTTTTGGTACTGAACGCTTCAAAAATAGTTGGTGGTAACAGACTCACAGATCATTATTACACAGGTTATATAAAGTATGGATTTACAAAATTTTAACAAAAACCTTTAATTTAAATAAAAGTTTTTTAGAGATCAAGCTCAGGCTGTGAAACAATGTGAAATGGAAACATGAGATAAAGTGATGCGAGAGAAAGCAGCGCATACGCTATCTCAGACCTCACCAATCTGAGGTGAAAGTTTCATAAGACCCTGTCGAGATATCAGTTTGATTCAGCCAGTCCTTAAGCAGAGGGCTGCTGGCAAACAAGTTCACATGAACGTGATAACAGTTACAGACAACACACATATCTTTGAGGATCGTCTGCCATGCTGTGAAAAAGGCGTCAAGTGGAGAGGGAAGCATGAAAGATGAAAAACAGACTTGTTTTAAATGTCAAATGCCATCACGCAGGCGATCAGGGCGTCAATCCTTTAAGGTATGCATGCGTCACCCTATGTGGCACTGGTTGATGTGTGGGAGGCTGATGCCCATTTTAGTCATCCTGTCTGTTTTTACACCCTGCACCACAGTGGCTCCTGCCTCACGATGCCTCACTCACACACACACTGCGGTCTGTGCCACCACTTCCTCCCAGCTGTCTATTCACGCAGCTTCCTCCAGCACCCAATAACACGATCCCCAGATGATCTTACAGCAACAGTGTCACCGACAACAAGCTCAGACTGTTATTTACTCAAACGAACGCCTCGTGTGCTTGGCGGAGAGTCTGTCACAAGCTAGCCATGTGTTGAGAGAGCAAACTGCCTTCTGTTCATGTCAGCGCTCTAAAACAGGACATATCACATTCAAATGTGTGCACTGGGGTTTCTGAGAAAACGTCTTGTTTTTACCTTCCTAGAAACAGAACGTTACAGGTTTTACACCACAAGACCTCAATCAAGCCTGCTAGATCGTTGTAAGTGGCTTTAGGTGGCTTCCAAAACCATCAATAAAAGCAGACATTTTGACTTGTCATAGCAGGAAACACACAATAGCTTTAACAATAGCGCCGCTTCCCTGTAAGGTATTCCAGTGAGACAGTACTCAAGATATCAGGAACTCCAGTAAGTAGAATGCGACCATCATTAATGTTATGAAATAAACATGCGCTTTTCCTGCCATGACATGACAATATTCCCACTGTGAGAAGTACAGTCGAGTGATCTAACCTGCTCTATCCCACCTGAGCCACAGCGTGTGCTGCAAACACTGGACACAAGACTACTAGGTCAAACTGTGACTGTTACTAACTGCTGGTCAGTAATCTAGAAAGGCCATCAGCCAAAGAAGTAGTGATTTGATTGTGGTGTGGTTTCATATACAAGAAAAGGATTGTCAAGGATTAATACTGCAAAACAGATCTGATGTTGAAAGCTTTCACTTTTTCTAATGAAGTGAGGGCTCTGTAATAGTGTGCACGTGCCTTGTGATTTGCAGCCACTGTGTATATTTCTTGATGCAGATGCAAACTAAAAATTACTCTCATTAATACAATTTTCTAGCTCCTGAAGTCTTACCATTCCAGTGGTGTGCTGCCGTGGGGCTTTGTCTCAGCCCATCCAGGCACCTGTCCAGAGCATGCTGGATCCTGTCCTCTGTGCACGAGGTGTGCTGCATCTTCACTGCTCAGGTTCTGTGGAGGGGTGAAAGACAGGGCTTGTATTAAGCATCAACATATGATACATAACTCCACTCCCCTTCATCCATTCTGTGGAAGACTATCTTCAAATTCATTTGTAGGCATGTGATAGCGCTCACACGCACACACAAAAACAAACTCTTTTCATGGACGGTGTGTGTTATCGCGTCTGTTTTGCATGGGGGCAAATCACCGGCCTCGTATGAAAATCAGTCAAGGAAATTAGATACACAAACCATAAAGGGACATTTCTAAGGGGAAGGAAAACAGACGCAGGCTTGCTTTTATTATTGTTTTGTTGCTATGGTTCCTGAAATGTCAGATTCAGTGCAAAGTGTGATTGAAGCCTGTCCTGCCTCAGCTTCATGTCAAAATGCTGACAAGAGCCACACTAGCTGTCATGTTTTGTGATATATCTAATACATTAAATCATACAACAACAAGCAACCTCTACCTCCAGCACCATGTCAGTTACAGCATGTCGTTCCAGAAGGAGGAAGGACAAACAGGAGCCTTACTCCTTTATTACAAGTTGCAGATATATGCCTACTGGCAGTGATTACCTGATACAAGGAGGATTCGTTTGCTTGCTACAGTCATGACATTTAAGCCTTCCTAAACAAGCTTTGACAGCAACATTTAGACAAACCAAACCCCACAATTTTCACCATATGACTGCCCTGGGAAGGTGAAAGATAAAAACAATTGATTTCAGTTCTTTAAAATCGGCATCACATCAGTTGTGAAACAGTGTTGTAGATCAGAGGGACGTGATGAAAACAGTGAAATATATCATTCCAGTATGACCACAGGTTTGTAAGTACATCATATCTACACCACTGACGCATCTTGACGTGTTGAACTTCACTTTATTGCTTTCAGTTTGTCAGTGCGTTTGGCTGTTTTTCATGCCGCATCTGAGGACAACCCAGGTGTGGCGAGCTGTTTCAGTTCTGTTATGAGCCCATCCCATCAGACGATACATGCATAATGAGATGTCAGGGAAGTCCCATCAGCGACTTTATAGGGTTGAGTGACAGATTTATGAATCCTGGCTTTATTTAGGGTAGATAAACAACATTCAGGTGACAGGACTTAAATGACAGTCTGAAAGCTTTTATGCCAAACAACCAAAACTTCAAGTCAACTGAGGCTGCTATCCAAACCAGGCAAAGGCTACGACGAAGACAGAAGCCATGCACTCACATTTGTACAGTGACCATTGTTTTATTGGTAACTGCAACATTGCAAGATTGTTGAATTCCCCTGGAAATTGTTAAGGTGTTTTTGTGACTGCTTGCACGCGGCACAGTCAGTCACAAAGAAATGGCTCTAAAGAAGAACGGGACGGTCAACACAAAGTGCACACGCCAACCAGTGCTGAGGTCGGAGGATGTTGATTTTGCACCACACCCCAACATTTATTCTAATTTATTTATTTCTCCAGACCCCCAACAGCTTGTTGAGATGGAGTCCAGCTACACAAGATTAACACTAACACTGACGTGAATGTCATCAAGTCTTTTTTAACTTGAGCCTAAAAAAAGAGAGCATTTTTGAGACCTGTAATATGTTAACCACAAACATGATGTGTCAGTTGTTGTGTTTGGTGTGGGTAGGTTTAAATTAGGGCTCTTCAGATGATCATGGAGCATCTTGTTTGACCTCATTGTTTCGAGTAATTACTTATCCTCGTACTTTTTAGGAACATAGAGTTTCTCTTGCTTGTTGGTAAGCATTAGATGACCTGGCTCACTGGATGGGCAAGAGGGGAGTGAGCTGGTTGACAGATGATATAAAGAAACTTGTCTTTTAAAGATGTCCGTCTGTCTGGATACTCAGATATAAATGGAGCCAGAAATATCAGCAACTAGTCAAGCAAGATCTGAGTGAATGGGATGTGATAATAAAAACAAAAAAAAATAATCAAAACATAGATTTTGTCTATGAATGGATGTAAAATTCAGACACTGCACATATCTGTGAAATTCAGTTTTGATCTTGAAAACGATTATGAAAGCGACTGTGTGGAAGACTTTGTGTTTTAGAAAAAAACCAGAAGTAAAAACGTTGAATATTTGATCAATATTCATTGAAATGTGGTCAGCAGAGAAGTTATGTCAGAGTTTTCCATGGAAAACACATGCAACATAAACACATGTCCAAATTCTGGGGAAACATCCAAATTTGAGAAGCAGAAAAACCGTACTTCCCTAAAGAAAAGACAGCAGAGCTTTTTAAAGATTTGTTGTTTTAGAACTTGAGCAGCTCAGCAGTTTTTGTCAGATTCTCAAAAACTTACTTTACATGAACCCGAGCTAAATGTACACCAATAACTCATGAGCTTGTTTCGATGATGAAAAATAAGCATTGGCTGAGGTTTTTTTTGGAGTGAGGTCGCCACACACAGACATAAGCGATGACATCAGGAACTGTTTTGCCTGATTACATCTTTGTAAAATTTCCCCAGAGAGTTTGACAAATTCCCCATTTCGCGTGAAAGCTAGAAATAAATGAAGGCTATCGAATGAACAGTGTTAATGAATGACTCACTTGCTTTCACCGACCCACTCACCTAATAACCCTACCTGATACACGCCCACACAGAGCACACACAAGGTACACTTTAACCATTGTGACATTGGCTGAAATGTGCTTATTCGCCTCTTTCTGAGACTTAAGTTTGCAATGTAAGAAGAGTGATATCACACTCATATCTGCATGGTAAATATAAGGCTACAGCCAGCAGCCAGCTAACTTCCCATTAGCTTAATTTAGCATAGACTGGAAACAGAAGGAAACAGCAGCTTGTTTCATTCTGAAAGCTGACAGAATCCATCTACCAGCACTTGTAAAGCTCAGTGACGGGTTGTATCTTGTTTGTTTTACCCATACAAAAACTGAAGTGCAAACTCAATATCATCTGGACTATTTAAAGTTGCCTGGCAACCTTATGGTGAACACAACATGTCATCCTTTTTCAGAAATGAAAGGAACAACACACAGAGAGCCAGGATAACAGTTTCTCCAAGCTCAACAAGAAAGCTTGAACTGTAGAACTTTAAAGGCATGCAAAGGCAAAAGTCAAGATAAAAGGTCAACACAAACAACACAGCCCACAAACACACTTATGGAACGTGTGTTACATGTGAAATAATTGTCCGTATGTTAACACTCATGCATGCTTGTATACACATACAGGACTGCCACACACACACACACACACACAGTATACTGTACAAACATCCCACCCACCTGCCTCATCAGCAGTGGTGGAGATGTGGAGCAGGAAGCTGATGCAAACACAAGTTCAGGAGGCCCGGAGGAATGAAACTCAATTATCCCCCACCACATCACTCCTTTTCCTACAGTTACCATTCAACAACAATACCAACAGCCCAAGACGTAAACACATCCATACAGCCCTTTTTCTCAGCGGTGCCTCCTCCCCAGAGAGGTATTGTGTCTACAGGGTGTCCCGAGTGGCACTGAGCAGGGGTATAGAGCCGAGCGTGTTGGACACTTGTGCTAAGGGCTCCGGTCATTGTCAGGGTCGGACAGAGCTGGATGAGAGCCCGGTCAGAGTGGAAGGAACTAATAAGTCAGAGCCGTGATGACTTCTGCATCCAGGATGGGGTTCAATGGAGGCATGTAAAGGTAATAAAAGAGGTGACGGCCTTATATGAGGTGGCACGGTGCAGTGAAAGTGTTGTTCTCAACTTTATCAGTACCAACAGCAGTAATAGTTCTGCTGACGACATCAGGGTAACTGTTTAAGTACTCGTGTCGGTGGAATGCCTTTGACAGACAAAGTCTTGTCTTTATCCATAATTGTGCATCACAACTTATTTGCTGATTATTGATTGTAGTGGAGTAAAAGTATATATAAAGTGGCCGAAAATAGAAATGCTCCAATAAAGTACAAGTGCCTCCAAACTGTACTTACAGTGCTTGAGTAAACGTACTTATGATGGTACAGTTAGCTGATGGACGGTTAATCAATGTAAATGTACCATTACTACTACTATTACTATTACAAGTATCAAAATACAGACAAAACGTCTATACTGTGAGTACACAACTATCCAAGCTTTCTTAGCTTTCCATCCTCTGAGGGCTGGGCGACCACGGTACCATGAGTGGTGCTACGACATGCACATGCACACTGATTGGGATGTTAACAGAAAAATTCAATCCCAACTCCAGAGTGTCATCACAGTTGTTTACGTGGAGTTGCTGGTGGTGTTGCAAATGCATGAGTGTGTGGTGTTTCATAAGAGGATGTATGCAGCACATCCCTAAGAGTCAACAAGGCCACTTCCACTTTTTCATGGTTGCAGCTCACAACAATCAGACAATAACAAGAAGCGTTCGTGTGGTGGAAGAGAGATTTGAAAGAATGTCCGAAAGCGAAGCATATTTATGCTGGATTAACAAACGCGTGGAGACGGTCTTGTGAGCCTGTCAAAGGAAAGGAGAAGCAGTCCATACAGTGAATAATGCTGTGGTGCAACGTTTTGACCTTCATGGTGTCCGTCAGGCAAACATCCATGTGACCAGAGAGCAGGTCATATTTAAAGCTCAATTTGGAGATTACATGATACAAAATAACATCCACCTTCAAATGCTACAAGCGGTCAAAGCCTTTTTGGCTAATTTGAGAGAAACCACTGACGCTGAGAACAACAATCAAAACAACCTTTACGTCTCTCATAGTAGACATTGATCACATTGCCTATAATAGCCTTAGCACAATCAGCAGAATTCAATTCACTCCACCTTTCACCCAAAGACTATTACTCTCCTTCCTTTCTCATCTAACCTAAACACACGTAAAACCTCAAAATATGACACTGTGGTTAATGTTTGAACACAGTCGAGCACAGAGTGCTTTGGTCCCTGATGCTCAGACTTATTCACGTTCCCGGACAACCCGAGCAGCAGCACTGCACCTCCACCTGTGTCTCTCTGGCTCTTTCTCATGCCGTCCTCTTTTTCCTCCCTTCCATCTCCCCACAGGCTGCTTCCCATCTCTCCCACTGATCCCATTACCAACTGCTTCCTAACAGGAAGAGAGCTTCCCTGCTCGGCTGAGGAAGCAGGTGCCTCCCCATTGTTGTGGTGTGATCAGACTCAGAGATATACTCCCACAGACCAGAGAGGAGAGTTTGTGTGTGTGTGTGTGTGTGTGTGTGTGTGTGTGTGTGTGTGTGTGTGTGTGTGTGTGTGTGTACAGTATGCCTGTCTGTGCACCCCGCTCACCCCCTCCGATTGATAGAGTCTGATATTCACATCCAGTCTTCCTCTGCTGGCCCGCAGAGCTGTTATTCCCCCCCCCTTCTCTCCACTGACCTACTGGATGTGAACTGGCCTCTTATGGCTTTAGGAAACAACAGCAGTCCAACTCCAAAGCTCTGCTGTAACTAAGTGCTTCCCTTTAGTTCAAACAACTGCTACCGGTGAGAATTCAGCAGTCTGATAAACTAACGCTGCAGTAACGGGTGGAGCAGTGCATGGCATATAAAACACATGTTTTGTTTTCGCCTTTGCTACGCACTGAAGTGAATCCTACAGATAACCCTTGAGGTCTATTCTTGATCCAGGGAACAGCAGCTGACAACAATCTTAAGATTAAGGTGAGCTTGTTCTGCAGCTTTCAGTCACGTGACATGAGCGTCATCAGCCGCCAGCGTTCACCCAGTTTTCATGGAATTGTAAAAGTTGCACTTTGAGGAGTTCTTGTTCATGTTGGTCATGAGGTGTGATTGTCAACTGATGATCCCATGGTCAAGGGAAGCTCAACTTTTAATTAATCTGCCATTTTAGAAAAAAAAAAAGGGAAAAATAAAATGAGACGGCACAATCCGGTCTGGCACATCTAACTACAGCACCAAAACGCAGAGGCTGCTGCGTTACTTAGAGAACAGAGAGACGCTTTATATAACCTTCAGTCTTCACTTCCTCAATAAACACTGATAAACATAAGATAAAGCTATTATGAATGCAAATATGAAGGGCAGTAATATCAAGTTATGACTCTTAAGTCCAAACAACAGGAAGCCAGTGATGGCTCTGCTTCACAAACCAGACTGAGTGAGTCTTTGTCTGCTCAGCTTCACACTGAGCAACACTGGGTTTTATCATTCAGCATATAATGAGGATGCATATATCCATGATTTCCAATAGAATCCTATCACATTTACTTACACGCAATACGCTAACAAACATTTTGTGCACCGTAAAGCTTGCATCACCAAAATTTTTTGCAACAACAGGTGTGTTACGCATGTGCACCAATGCGTATGCACAACACACACACACGGGGGTGTTGACCTCAAAGTGTGTGCTGTAAAGGTGAAAATGAAGATTCTACTGATACCACAGCCATAAAGAGACAAACAGGAAGCAATGTTGTGAAAAACACACAATGCTGCACTGGATGGGATAGTGCAATCAACCTCTGCTAGATGTGAAATTAAAAAAAAAAAAAAAAAAAAAAAAAGCACAACATTGTTACAGCTTGCCTCTTCATCTCTGTGGTAAACAACAAAGGGTGTCAATATCTGATACCTCCAGTCAACGTCATCAATCTGCGTTCTTTTCCTTTTTTTCTTTTTTTTTTTTCACAATTTCAAGGCTGACGCATGACCTGCTCCGGCAGTTTTTATTTCTCAACAGGATGAGAGATGATTGTATTCAAACTGATTGTGTAATTGAACAATTTCTAAGAAGAACGGATGATGCCTTCTGTTGGTTGCGGAGGGAGAGTCTGTCATCATCCAACAGGCTGGATGGAAACAACAAGAAGTTCATTACATTTAATGCTCACTTCTTTTGGTGAAAAGCTTGTGGGAGCTGCATTTATTAGGAGTCCTTATTTTGTAGGCCACTGCTGGGGGAGAAAAGTCAGCAGCATGTACCTCATGTCCATAGAGATACTTCAAAGCTAAGTTTACCCACTTGTCAGTTTGTACAATCAAATCTTCCCTTCAGAACAGAGCTGCATAGAGAAGAAACTTGAGACTTGGACTTGACTTGCACCTGGCTGCTGCAGAAGTGGACTTACTTTTTGAACATCTTTCAAATGGACATCATTCCCACCTGAAACCCTTACAGTTTACACACTATGTGCTCATGAGGACTTGACTTGACACTTGAATCAGACTTGAGACTTGACTTCGACTTGCTTGCGACTCAACGGCTGATTTCACGCATGGAGGCTTGGAGGCTGAGTGAAGTCTGACAGGCTGCCTCAAGTGATGCCACTTGAGTCAGCATCAGCTTTATTGCATTATGGGTAATGTAGGTTCCAGGTTTTTGACATGGAAGAATAATGTGTATTGTGGAAAAAACGATACTGATGGTTGATTTTGATCATCCTGAGTGCAACTTGTTCAACTTGAAACTCGAACTGGACAAACTTTTAAAAGGTTTTCATTTTATATTGTCGTCCTTCCAGTCAGTCTCACTGCAGGTCACAATTTGCCATCTTCAGCTATTGCTGGTCATGACCCGAATTAAAAATCAGCTTCATAACCAAATGCACCTGTACTGCACCTTAAATCTATATGTAGCTGAGAAGTGGTTGGTTTGAATAGTAAAGAGGATGTTGAGTTCAGGCGTTGGCTCAGAACAGTTTCTGTGGGGTGGAGTTCTCATTGACAAACTGTGCCATGTCTAACTGATCGTATGCTTCAATGATAGTTAACAGGATTCTGTGCTTGCATCCTCGGTTTTCACCTTTCAGTACAGTTTTGTATGTATTAAAATCATAACTGCGTACTAATATTCAAATTAATTACACTTCACTTGCTCTGTAAAACCAACTACAGCCACTGAAATTACAGCACAAATCTGTATCATCTTATTATGCAGGTTACGATGCTGACACAGATATCTGAGATTAACAGAGAACACTGGCCTAAATATGTGTTCCCACTTACAGATGCGATTACAGACATTTAACTCAAAGTAACGTTCAGCCGACTGACACGTGCTTCTGCCTCTCCACTTCCTCAGTGTTTATTAAAAGCGTGAATTATAAAGAGCAGACCTGTAAAAGCAGAAGTTCCCAAAATGGTATCACAGCGGGGGTCTGTGAGCTCACAGAGGGTTACTGTCAGTATCACAGCCCTGCTTTTCCCATCAGTGTGAGGCGGACACTGCCCACCAGTGCCTCTGACAGAAAACAAGACATTCAGACTGCAGAGAAATGAACTCTGATAGCATAAAACACATTTGCATGAGTCAAAACAAGATGCCATAGAAAACTGACTCTGACAAAACCAGCTTCAAAGACAAGAGTCCCCAACATGTCAATACACCGTCACAGTGGATAGACAGATGAATAGTGTCACAAATCGTCAAATTCTCACATATTTACTATCAATTAAGTACATGTAAAGATGTCAACACTTCCTAATCAATAATGTCAGTCATTATCAGAGAAGACAGACTCGTCAGTGACTGCTGTCCTCATCCAAGCTCCCGCAGCAGGCAGCAGGTGCCCTTCAAAATAAAACAAGACCCATTACTGCCTCAACTGTCTTACCTGCAGTTTACTGTCCAGCATCCATAGCCTCTGTATGCGTCTTAAGAATCCAAAGAGTCCAAAGCAGTGTGTCTCCAGCTCAGTGTCGCAGCCATTCATTCACCACACACATCACGGTTTAACAGACAAACCCACATCCTGGGCACGGCGGAGCAGTGCAGTGAAATCAGCCGCTACTATCTGGTTGTAGCTCTCTGCTGCGCTCGAACACTTCTGCGCTTCACACACTGCAGCGCACAAACAAGGCAAACAGGAAGTGTATGAGAGAGGTGCATGTGAGCACAATGTGGAAGGCTGCTGATGTGTGTAGGCTGGAAGCAGCACAATTGTGTGTGCGTGCCTGTGTGTGTGTGTGTGTTTCCACATGCATGTTTGAGAGGTTGCATGTGGATTTTGAAGGGATGTTGGCCTCTAAAGGGAAGTCATCTGTTTGACGTGTTTGTCTTCATGCTATTTTCACACTTGTGTGTAAAGTGTCTTTGTTTGAGTGGCTTTGTTCATTATTTTCTTCAGCTCGACAAGCATTGGTAACACAGCGCTTAATTGTCTGAACTCAATAAACACAAAAAGAGCTCTTGTTTTTCAGCTTTTTTGAGGCATTAATATTTCAAAATCAGTGACACACTGGAAATAAACCAAGATTAATCACTGGTATATTTTGTATCCAGTTAAAAAAAACAGATTATACAGAATAACACTAGTTACATGCACTTTGTAAAAGGAAATGATAAACTATTGCAAAAAGCTTTAACTTTGATAAGAGTAATTTATTTATTCATACATATTTAATAATAGATTGGTCCTTTGTGCTTCTTTCCAATAAGTTCTTGAGGTCCATAGACGTGCTCTGCAAACCTCTCAGTCAGGGAAACACTGGCCTTACTTCTCGCTCCTGCTGCTTTGCCTGTCATTTACATTTCATGTGTTAATGTGTGTGTGTGAATTCCCCTTCTCTTGAAGAGAGGGAAATGTGGTGGCGAGCCATACAAAACAGTAACAGTAAACACTCGACAGTATGGAGATTCGAGGCAAATTATTTGATATTAATTGATGTAATATTACTCGTTAGAGAGACGTTTTTAGTCTTAGATTTAATTATAGAGCATTAGATTTTTATTTTTTAGGAACAGCACGAGCAGCACTATGAAGACATGAAGTTTAATGATGAAAAGGATATTGATTCACTAAAGAATTCATGTCGATCAGGTTATTGGGTATTTAAATTTAGGTTAAGAAAGACATCTTTGTACAGGATCATGAACAAAGACACAAATCTGAAGCGATTATTCAGAACCCAGAACGAAAAGGAGCAGGAGAAAGTAAACGGTGTGTTGATGTCTGCTGTCACACTTTTGTTTGACACCTCACCGCCGACAAACACAAGGCTTCAAACGCCAGCTGAGATACATCCTCTGCTGTTCGTTTTTTTTTTTTATTCGTTTTTGTGTCGCTGAATGTCCTTCTAGGAGTGTTTTGTGAATTTCAGATTATTTTCAGATGAGGGAAGTCACTTGGTTTCACAAATTTCAATTGAATGCCTGTTGTGCGGTGATTTTGCTGCAGGTGACCATTTTGTTGTTTTGCATCTGCTTTCTCTGGCTTCCCTAATTCAACCCTGTATGTACAGTTTATTCACACAGGAGGCCAATGGCTGTCAAACATCTCACCGGCTCTCTTCTTCTTTCTAGCGGATGACGTAGACAGCCTGTCTCTGCAGCGCTTCTGAACAGAACTAGATTAATACAGTTAACACGGTCTTCATTCTTCTTTCCATGCGTGAGCAGATAAGATGCAAACAGCTAATAACAGTGAAACAGAGAAGTAAAGGCAGAGGAACAGCTGCAGGAGGAATAAGTCATCATTATATATGAATATGGGAGGAAGGAGAGCTGTAATTAGAAATACTAACATAACATGAATGATAAATTTTATTGATCTAAACAGCTTTTGTTTGAACCTGATGATCACCCTGTGTTGTTTAGAAGAGTAAAACCCAATTTGACTGTTCCCTCATGGCTGTTCACCCACAAATTTTAGAGTGCCATAAAACCCTTTTTGTCACTCATTATTTACATAATGATGGAGGCTCTACTCTGTGTTTAGGGCCACATTGGGAGCTAACTCTTATATGATCGTTACTGTACATTCTTCCTTCAGTTTCACAATAATAATAATACCTTGAAGTAATGAATGCATGACTCGTGAATTAATGTAGGATGTATCATGAATTCTTGGTCCTCATCATTAACAAATGATCAATTCACTATGACTTTATTTGAGTAATTCACACTAATAGAATATTCGTCCATACATTGATATGGAACCAAATTCGCTGTATTCCACTGATGTAAAAGTTTATTTCATACCCTGGACATGCTCTGCCTCTCTGGTCCTTTTCTCGTAGAAACAAGAAGCTATTTTTCAATTAAACTGGTCATTAGTGAGCATTTACGTAATAAATATAAACACATAAATACAGTAACATAAATGAACTTTTGTCTATCTGAAATCCAGCTAACTTCACCACATATCAGTTCAGTAACTGTAAATTAACATCAGGAGACTTGATCATTTGTGACTTCATGATGACTTCCTGCATTAATTCATGCATTAAATCATCAGGAGTCATGCAGTAGGTAAGCATTACTGCTGTACTCTCATTATGGATGCAGTGCTGTGGCTGTGAAAGGTTTATGTTCTTCAAAGCAGAAGCATCTTAGAGTTTAACTCAGTAGTCTGAAGCAGCATATTGTAACGGTAGACTATGTACCAATGAGCCCCGCAGCAGCCAATCAGCTTCACTCTTATTATAAAAACGGTGTTATGACTCCACCGTCTGGGAAATGCAGAAGACGCCGTTCGCTGCATGGGCCGGTGAAGCATGTCTTTCTATGGGCACAAGGTGGCGCTGTTATTTCTATTGCCGACAGTCAACAGGTCCAGTGAGGGGCTGCGTCAGTTTTGGACTGCACAGGATTCGTCCTGCAAAGCAATGCGCTTATATCTGCTCTGCAAATGTTGTTTGCCTGTAAGTAGAAACTTTTGGAGTCATTTCATGTCCTGACGGGCTGCAATCGGAGGCCACATCTGATGTCCTGCAGAACAAATGAGAGGCACGAGTGTGGGGACTTTTAATATGTTAAAATGTTAATTAAGTCGTACTTAAAATACGCAACCTTCAACATCAGGCACATTGAACAATTTAGTGTCTCGGATATTTTATTTTGAAGGAACCCCTTCATATATTCGATAGACAATATTTAATTATTTTGACATCTCACTATAACTGTTCCTATATGATCTTAACATCTGGTGTGTGTGTATGGCTTTCAAAGGAACTTCTGATTCACAAAGGTCACTTTTTTATTTTATTTTATCTTCTAATAACGCCTTTATGATAATCTTCCCTGATCTGGTTTACAGTAGCTTAGTCTGTAGTTTTACACAAATTCCTTGATGAGACGTGACAGCATTTACCGTCAGGATAAAGAAAAACAAGAACACAGTAGAAGCTCCAGGAAAGAAATAATAGAGAAAATAATAAGCAGTTAATGTTAACCAGTAAATAATAACTAGTATTCCATGGTTACCACCACAGGTTTTATTATGTCAACTGTGAAAGCTGCAATAATAATTATCGTTTTACTGTAATAGGCCTAATAATAGCTTTTGCTCGCGTTGCTGCACATCCCGGTGATTAAACTACATGATGGTATCAGCTGTGGGTCGGATGAAGGTGTGGCGGCCACTGAATCCGTGCTCCGTCTGTTCCAGTCGTTTTCTCTCTCTCCTGCGGCAGTTTGCGTCTCCCCTCGCGTCAATCTACCGATGCGCCGCCAGTGGATGTCGTTGTTCCGCTTGCATGGCGTTGCCCCTCAAGATGAGCTGACCTAACGCGGTGCCAACAAGATCCGATCCGAGAGAGGAGGGAGGGAGAGAGAGAGAGAGAGAGAGAGAGAGAGAGAGAGAGAGAGAGAGAGAGACCGGCAGGAGGAGTGGGACTTGCTATAAGGACACTAGACTCTTAAAATCCAGCCGCTCCTCTACTTTTACGCAGGAGATTTGAAGGAACAAACAACAACACAGGAGGAGCTCTGATTGAAGCCAGACATAGAAAAGTAGCCTAATATCGCCGCTGGTATTTTGACACATTTGTAAATTATTCTCAGGTAAAGAAAGCCTTAAAGAAATTTCACCAAACCTGGCGTGCATGCGGTGTGAGTGAGTGTTACTTCTGAACCACTGTCAGGTACTAACACTAGCCCCAGTGTTTGTTTGGAAGACGTTTGCAGACAGCCTGACAGTGCCATCACCTAACTTAACTCTCTCTCTCTCACACACACACACACACACACTCTCTCTCACTCGCTCTCGCTCTCTCTCTCTCTCTCACTCTCATTCTCTCTCTCTCTCTCTCTCTTTCCCCTTTCTCCTTCAGCGGCAGAGACACTTGGGGACCGAGGGACCTACCATGAGAAGGGCTGTGGATATTGTGCTGGCTGCGCTGCTCGCCGCGTCCCTGTCGTGCCGGAGCGCCCTCGGCGGCTATGGGATGAGCCTGTTCGCGGCGCAGACCTCTCCCCCGGACCCCTGCTACGACGAGCACGGCAACCCGCGGCGCTGCATCCCGGACTTCGTCAACTCCGCCTTCGGGAAGGAAGTGAAGGTGTCCAGCACCTGCGGCAAGACGCCCAGCCGCTACTGCGTGGTGACATCGGCGGAGAAAGGAGACGAGAGGACCAGGAACTGTCACACCTGCGATGCCTCCGACCCCAAGAAGTACCACCCTCCGGCGTACCTGACGGACCTCAACAACCCACACAACCTCACCTGCTGGCAGTCCGAGAACTTCATCCAGTACCCTCAAAATGTCACTCTAACTCTGTCCCTCGGCAAGAAGTTTGAGGTCACCTACGTGAGCCTGCAGTTCTGCTCGCCTCGACCTGAATCCATGGTTATTTACAAGTCTATGGACTACGGTAAAACTTGGGTACCCTTTCAGTTTTACTCGACCCAGTGCAGGAAGATGTACAACAAGCCGAACAGAGCTGTTATCACGAAGCAGAACGAGCAGGAGGCCGTCTGCACGGATTCCCACACCGACATGTACCCTCTGACCGGCGGGCTCATCGCCTTCAGCACGCTGGACGGCAGACCGTCTGCGCACGACTTTGACAACTCCCCGGTGCTGCAGGACTGGGTTACAGCCACCGACATTAAAGTCGTCTTCAGTCGGTTGCACACTTTCGGCGACGAGAACGAGGACGACTCGGAGCTGGCCCGGGACTCGTATTTCTACTCCGTGTCAGACCTGCAGGTCGGAGGGAGATGCAAATGCAACGGACACGCGTCTCGGTGCGTAAAGGACCGGGATGGGAGTCTGGTGTGCGAGTGCAAGCACAACACCGCCGGGCCGGAATGCGACAGGTGCAAACCTTTCCACTACGACAGACCGTGGCAGAGAGCCACAGCCAGGGAGGCCAACGAGTGTGTCGGTAAGTCCATCCACTGCCCTCCATCCGGCGGCGTCTGTCTGTGATGCTGAGCGGAGCTGCTCCACATGTAGGATCTGTTTCATTTGTGGTGGTTGGACTGAATGGTGTGATTTTAAGAGAAACTGTCGGCTGCAATGAAAATGTTTCATTGGGAAAGAAAGAGATCAGGCGTTGTTCGATAGACAGATGTGATGTAAAAACAGTGGAATTTGGTCACGCAAAATTATGCGTTTGATGCTATTTTGCATAGCCTAATAATAATGCTGATAATAATAATGATGATGATAATTTTATTATATTTTATGACTAATCTGCCACTAATTTTACAGCTTCAGTTCATTAATTCCAAACTTGATCATTCCCTTTAAACAAAGCCACAGCAAAGCCACATTTTTTTTCTGATACTCTGGCGCAGGTCCACGAGCAAAAATTGGGTTGAAGTCACATGCAACATGAAAACGCAATTTGACAGTCCATTTAGCTTGCTGAGGGCCATAATGGAGGCTTTTAAACCACCTCAAACGGGGCCGCTGAGCCCAATCATCCACAGGAACATTTCTCAGAGCTCGACTTCACCGCTGCAATAAAACGAAGCCTTTTCATTTATTTGAAGTATCCTGCAACAAACCCACCGCAGTGGTAATTGCACACATATTTTATTACCATCACATAATTATTTTCAACGTCAAAATCAGCCTGTCAGGAAGAATCAAAATGTCAGGTGTTGTGGTTGAGAATAAAAATATCTGTATTATTATTATTAACGTGTAAATTATATATTTATTATTATATTCGAAAATATTCTGACCAAACCTTTGTCATAATTCTATATTTGAGTAATGCTATTTGCTCTGGTTTTATTGCATTAATTCTGTGTTTTAAATTGAATTCAAAAATAGCAACAGAGAAGATTAGTTTAATTTGAATATTTTCAAAAATTATTATTATTCACTCACAGTTATGATCAAGGCACAACTGAAAAACAAGCTGAGAAAATGGGCAGTCGTGCATTTAAATGTATCACCACATAACACCACATTTTCTATCCTAAAATGAAAGCAGGTGTAACAAAAAAAAAAAAATGTCTTTGATGGTATCTGTGCTGCTGAGCCAACATGTTTCATCAGCCGCTGAGAGATCAAAGTCATCAAACTTACAGTAGTTTCAGTGTTTGTGTTTTATTATGACCTTGACATATGAACCCAGATTGTGCAGAATCCAGGATCTCTGGCCAGGTTTCTGTCAATTTAAACTCTGTACTGTGCAGCTACAATAAGAAACGAAGCCTGGAGTTGTGAGAGGTGGTGGGAAGATTCTTTGAACAGATTTATGAAATAATTGAATCATGTTTGTTCCAAGTAGAGTGTGCGTCACCAAATATCACACACATCTGAAGCTGTCCAGTTTCCCAAAATGTGCGGCCGTATGTGATTTGTAGCATTGTTTTTGTTTTCACTTTTATTTGAATTGTTGGACAGAAAAGAGACTGAATCATGAAGACTGCAGGGAAACAGGGACTTGGAGTAATTTGATGTTGGCTTGTGCTGAGGAGGTTGAGGAGGAGACAAGGGACAGAGAGGCACAATGATGTTGAAGAGAGAGTCTCAAAGCCTCCGTGTGACTCCGCACAATCACAGAAGATGCAGCCGACAGGAATCCAAAGCTGCATATTTGTCATTTGGCTGCAGGTTTGCAGGGAGAGAGAGGCTCCATGTTGTTTGACAGTCACGGCACGTCAGCCACTTTGACACATAGCAGCTGTTTAAAAGGGTTTTTTTTTTGTGCTGGAGTCATCCGCTTCTAAAGCTCTGACATGGTCTCCCTGGCAGATATGAAGGTGTTGCTGAACCAGCAGACGCAGTTTGGTGGGAATATACATTCTGGACATACTGTGTGATTCCTGAGACACCTATAGTGTGTTGAAGGAAGCAATGAAACCAAGAAATAAGGTGTTCTGGTTTTATTTTATTGTCAGGTAACCGATGCTGAGTGGTTTTCTTGCTTTGCCCTGCAGAAAAATTAAAAACATTTTTACATAATGTGGCACGTAAAAAAAACTTTTTTAATTTTTAAAGTGCTTTACAGAGAGAACACAAAGGAAGGGGGGGGGGGGGGGGGGGGGGGGCAGGTTTGTATGGTCAGCCTGTCCACTCTTCACATTCATGTCATTGTTTAAGAATCTTGTAAAGAAAAACAACAGAATAAACTTTAGATTCCCATTCGGCCAAGAAGCACTCACTAATAAAGCCTGCTGTGGGGAAAATTCCAGCAGTCAGACAATCCGCAGCTATTTCACTGCTACATTTATGACAAAATTTCAAAGTGGAGGGAGATTTTGAATTTACAGCTTTTGGACATCTACATCATCTGCAGTGATACATATGTGGACGAGAAAAAAAAACAGTTTATGCACAACAGCTCCTAAACTCAAGCATCTAATTGTTTCCTTTAATCTATATCCTCCATTTTCAGTCATTTTTACCAGACTATCATGTGTAGTACATTTCACACTGGAGCCATAAAGCCTGACACTTACTGCATCCATCATGTTGTCAGCAAGACAGTTAGTTTTCGACATAAGGTTATGGAAATATGTATGTGTGTGTGTGTGTGTGTGTGTGTGTGTGTGTGTGTGTGTATGAGCTAAAGCAAAGTCAGAATCTGGAGGAGAAGAAGAAATCATCCTTCTGTCAGGACAGTGAACAAAGGAAGAAGGTGTGTTAGATGGATGGGTGTGTTCGGTGATCACGCCGATATCCCAGAGTTTGTTGTTGCACTCCCATTAATGACAGAGCTGGGAGTGTCACTGGGCCCTCGTAAGGCTGAAGTTATCACAGAAGTGTAAAGGTCTGGCACTGTGTGGGGTCAGAACTGACGTAAGGTATCGAGTCGTCCGATAGTCCCCGATCTTCACTTCCCACCAAAAAAGAAGCAAAGAAAAAGAAAGAACTCCGGAAAGAAAGAAGAAAAAGACGTTTGAGCACAGACGTCTGTCTCTGTGTTTCTCTTGAAGTGCACTTTGCTGATTACTTCCATCAGGACCTTAAAGGACACTCATGCGCTCTTGAGCGTGCACCTCGATCCATTTGGGTTATTGGCTCTCCACAGCGAAGGACAAGCTTCTAACGCAATGAGTTCCACAGCCAGCAGCACAGACATGACAGAGACCTGTTTCCATCTCAGTTTAGAGGTGTTAATCCAGGTTTGCAGCAAAGGTAGAAGGAAATATTTTCACTGCAAGAAAATTATGAGTGCACCATGCATCCACCTGCCAGCCGCATCGACTAAACCGTGAGCTCCTCCACAGAGATCCCACTCGAGTCACGTAGTAAGGAAGGTGACATTGTTTCAGACTCGGTGAAGAGAAACGGCCCCTCCAGAGAAATGTTCCCTCAATGTAAATTAACTGTAAATGTCACTTTTATCCCCTCACTTAGCCTGTTTTCAGGTTTGTGCAGTTTACTTGACATGTCGGGGAAGGGAAAAAAGAAGAAAAAGAAGAGAAAATGTCTTGAATAATTCAGGAAGATTAGAAAGACAGCTTGAAGGCATGCAGAAAGAGGGGACCGACACTGCACCACAGAGAGGAGCAGGGATGGAGGGAGGGGCTGGAGATGGAGCGGGATGACAATAGTGAAAATGAAAGAGACGGACATAAGCCCGAGAGGGGGAGCATGAGGAGGAAAATGTGTGAGGCAGAGGAACGAGGGAAATAAAGAGGCAGTGGAGTGACATTTCCATGGCCTGTGGGCTGGCACAGTATTTTGACAATTGTCTTTTTTTGCAGGCGCCCCTTATTGGGCTGGTGGGAATGTAAAGGCTGCCGGGACAGGAAGAAACTTTTTCTTCCTTTCTTCCACTTAGAGTTCTGTCAGTGCGTTGATACTGTAACATATCAGTGACTAGTAAGGGATTCGCTGGAACCTTCCCCTCAGCCTCGCTGCTGTTACTCCCACTCCCGAAGCCCAGTATCAGCCGGGTGATTTGAACAGGCCTGCCGCTTGCATTGCCTCATTATCTCATAATCTACGCGGCAGAAATCACAGAGTGCGCTGAAATGTTCCCAGGTGCTGCTCAGAGGCATCTGACTGACAGGAGCAAACATGTAGTGCAGAAAAGTTGACATGGTTGATTTGATAGTCATTATTATAATTGAGTTATAAAGCCACAACTTTGTATAGGCGCAAAGGAAAAAGCTTTTAAGTTGCTGTATGTGGGTACATTCAGTGCCTCGACCGGTTGTGAATTTTAGCTAAAGCAAAATGTTCTTGCAAACACAATCACTTAAAAACAGCTGTGCCCTCACTGATCTTTGGCGCTGTTTTCCTTATTTTCACAAACTACTGCCCAAACCTTGATGAGCTTGAGTTTGATCTTGCAACAATTAATTTTGGGATTTTGTGCAGTTTCTACAGCAAAATTAAAAAAAAGTTAGTTTCCTGCTAACCTTTGTGCACCAGCTGTCATACAAATCCAGCACCAAAAATGCAGAAATGAGAATTGTGCCCTAAATAGACCAAAAAGCAATGCTATCATCAGACATGAACCCTTTTGTGTCATCATGGAGACGCCCCAATGTAGGAAAGATCCAAGCTGTTGAGATTGTTGCTATTCAGCCTCTTTTGATTGAGGGCAGATTCATGCTCACGCCGTCTCCGTCACGTGTTGCTGAACTTGAAGTAAACAGTTCAAGTCGAAGAAAAAGGGTTTTTAATGCATCACTGAAGAAATGTTTCCAAGAAATACATTCACAGGCTAATCATATATGACAGTGAGATAATGGTTGCATGCTTTGCTGAGGTGTTTACAGCCATCCTGCACACGTCTGTGAATGACAGCTGAGCTGAGGGCAGAACCATCTGCACTGCAGTATGTATCACCCCACCAGTCAGACGTGATGCTTTTCCTTTATCATACACAGAGTCAGGTGGCGATGTTCGACAGGCCTTTCCTCAGATGCCTCCTTGCTGTCATGTTCGCTTGGTGCCTTTCGGACGTGACTGAAGGTCTGGTTAATGTTTGAGCCGCTCACCGTGCGCTTTTATAAACCGGCATCCTTCATCTTCAAAGGTGCCGGCAGAATGCATTGTTAGTCCCGGCCACAGCAAACAAAGCTGGGAATAAACTGACTGAGTAGCTTTGCACTTTGCACTGTCTCCCTATTCCTCACCTTCACTCCTTCTTCAGTCAGCACTCACCTCTCTCTGCACACACCTGCGGGCATGCACATATGCACACACACGCACAGTGTTTCTGCAGGTCGTCAGCCGCTAGTTCAAACGAGGCCGAGCGGCCTCTGTCTCACTTCAGGAATCTCTCTCGCCTGCACTCTTATCAGTGTTTATGACTCGTTTTTGTAAACCGCCGCAAAAATAAGCCGCTCATGGTCCAGATGAGCGGCTCACCCTTCTGTTTTAGATTTTGAGACCTGTTATATCTCTCAAACAGACAGAAACATGGCCACTGAGCCAGCACATACTGTAAGCAAGGCTGACGGTACGGTATATCAAGTGCTGCAGTCCAACGCAAGAAAAGGCAGCCAGGAAAGATTCACACAAATACACACACGCAGTGAGAAGGCAGACGAACTTTCTGCAGCGTGTTGGAGGATCGCAGGAGACTCTGTTGGTTTGCTTGTGTGTTGAAATGTCCGTTTGCTGCCAATGCTGCTGTTGACTCATGAATACTGGGAGTGTGTGTGTGTGTGTGTTTTTGTGAGTGTGTGTAGGTCCATAGTCACAGCTGTTGAGCGCCCGAGAGTGTGATTGTATATTGCAAATACACTGATAATAAAAAATAGGCAGTTGTTTGATTTATTGGTAAAAGCTTGAATGATATGATGTGAGAGAAAGTGCTCCAGCTCTGTGTGATTGTGGACACATGAACTCAGAGGCCAAATTTTTCTAATAAGGGGACCATTCTTTACACAGCAGGGCCCGGCACTATGAAGGGGGTCTGGTTGGTCGTCCCTCAGGAAAATTTGAGTATTAGACGTGTCATTTCCTGCATGTAAGTAATCACAAAATCTGCCTAACAGCAAATCAACAAACACAAAAATACAGGTGCCGAACGATCTGATTTATTCATATATCATTTATTCTCTCAAAATTCAGCCAATGAAGTGCTCTGAAGGGAACCGGGGTACTTCATGGGCCAATCAGATTTCAGCGTGGGCTGGTACCGCTGTGGTCCCGCCCCTGTGCTGTCTCTTTTTGTCGTCCAGTTGTTGGTTTTTACCTTGTGAACTGAAAATAGATTTAAATGTCTTGGTTGGTGACAGGAGCCCTTGAACCATCCTCTTTGAGCTAAAACTGTCACCAGGCCTGTGTCAAAGGAAGACACAGCTGATCCATTTTGGCTTTGGGCACTGATAATTCAGAAGTCTGGCTCCAGCGGGATATCAAAGTATTTCTATTAAGCATCATAATGATAATTATATGATGCTTAAATAAAGTAATTACAATCAAAGGACTTTTCTAAAACTGCTACGTTGAGCACTTCTGTAACCAAAGACTGTACAATCCCAGGAGTGAGATCATTTGTAATTGCAGTAATTTAGGCTCAAATGGAAGCAATAGATGTGACAACTAGCGCAGATACTGTTGAGTATGTTGAAGCATGGAAGATCTTGAAGCTATTAATGTCGGTGTTTGGCAGCGGCCCGTTTTAGCTGGAATTTTGGAACTAGTTGTTGCTTGCCATCAGGCCTGTTCAAGAAACAATTCAGTTTTGATGGAATTCCTTTTTTCCACAGATAATAAATTCTGACAGGCCTTTGAAGAGTAAATGAGTTTATATTAAAACATGTCTGATGATAATACGCAGATAAGACAGTCAGTTAACGCGTAATTAGAAAGAATGCGTGTCTGTGTTTGCGTTGAGAGAAATAGGAGGAAGGTTGCCACCATTCATAAAACTAGAAACTGAACCCAGAATAAATCTGTCTTTTACTAGAGCTATATCTGCGTGTTTTCTGCTATTCGTCTCTAGCGGGGCAAGATCATTTTCGTAACCATCCGTTTTACTGCCTTTGACAAAGCTCAGGTCGCACTGCTTGGGGTGATGGAATGTGTTCACTTGTCAGAAAAGACAAAATCCCTTCTGAAATTTCACAGTCCGCGTGACTGTTGTTGAATTCAGGGTCCTTTGGGCAAACTGCACATTTCTGCGGCCGTGGTTTTGTTTCATTGCTTTGGCTACAACACATAATGCAACACAGATCCCGCTCGCAGTGTGAGTCCGCATTTTTAGCCGGTGCGTGTGTGCATGTGTGAGTGCGCGCACGCTCGTACCAGAAATGGAACCTCGGCCTTGTTTTTGAGAAACGGCTTGGTCAGAAGCCATACTGCCTCTGAAGGAAAGCCATATTGCGTTACTCAGTTGGCTTCTGGCCTGCGCTCACTTCCTCTTGTCACCCTCTCTGGTGCTTGAACTCAACGTGGACTGTTGCTGCTTTATCACAACATTCAACCTGGCCGGAAACTCACATTTTCATCATCATTATTATCATCACTCTCCCATTCGTTCTGATCAGAAAGATCGCTGCTGCATACCTGTGGGTGAAAACATCCTCTGCGTGTGCGTCCTGCATTTCAAATGTCTCTGCCCAATCTGCGGCTCTCAAAGCAGCTGGTGATAATTGGTTGTGCTGATGAGATCCAAGCGGATCTTTTCTCCTTCTCTCGATCCCTCAAACACAGCGCTCCGCTTACCAGCTTACTGTTATGCTTTTACGCTGTCAGGTTTATTCTCAAGATAGATCTCTGGGCGTGCTGCACGCTAAAGATTTTCACCAATCTGATTAATCCTTTTCAAACCACGCACATGAAGCAGGCCTCCTTTACAGCGATGACAGCTGTTTCGTTATTTTTATTGGACGGCATGCTCTTTGACAGAGCCAAGGGCTCCATCATAGCTCGTCATCATGGGTGCAAAAAGTTAGATGCATTACAAATTTACAAAAACAGTGTTCAAACATGACTAGGATGGCTCCCAAACATCTGCAGAAGTGCTGCTAGCTGTTGCAGAAAAGGCATTTGAAGGACATGAGGGATACAGGCAACTCACACACACACACATACACACGTATACATACACACTACTCAACAGGTCGCTCATCATGTTTAACTCCTGCAGTGATAGACAAACACAAGATACTCGTCTAAGTCTCTGTTGATACCTGTCTCTGCCGTCTGCCACTTACCTGTTTATGTTTGTGTGTGCGTGTGTGTGTGTGCGTTGTATGAGTGTTTCCATGTGTCTTTCTTCGCCGCCAATAGGCTTTGACTTTGTACAGCGTATTTATTTCTGCTGTAAAACGTGTGTGTGTGTGTGTGTGTGTGTGTGTGTGTGTGTGTGTATGAGAGCGAGAGAGAGAGATTGTGCAAGCGTGTGCGAGTGTGTCTTGTAATCTGCTTTGTCTGCCAGTGGGTTTTTATGCAAACAGTAATTCTGTCCAGGATGTGAGCAGCTATTCTGCGCCTGGGGAGACGTCTGTTAATGAATTAATTGGTGACTTGATGCCATAGTGAAAGCTCGTATTAGCTGAGGGAGGATCTCTGTGTGCTGTGGGTTTGGCAAGAACCGCGGGATGAGGTTTTCTGTGTGTGTGTGTGTGTGTGTGTGTGTGTGTGTGTGTGTGTGTGTGACAGAGAGAGAGATTGAGCAGGAGAGAGACAGAGGTGTTTGTGTGTAATGGAAAGGTTTGGTTCAAGCGGGTACCAGATGATTAGGGGTAATCAAAGCTCACGCCAGACAACATCAGCATGTGTTCACACATTAGACAAAGACACTTCAGTGCTTCACTCATCAGCTCTATGAATCACAGCTTGCCTGTCTCTTGTATACACATCAAACAGCCACATTCACACCACAGAGTAAACGCTGTCACACAGGGGTGACGGAGGCTAATCAGGCCACTTCACTGGACATGAACAGTAGAAAAAGTGTTTTAAGATCTGTGTCCGGCATTTGGGGATGTGCGATAAAAAGATCTGCCTTTTTGTTTTGTTTCTTTTGGATACCACAGTAGGACAAATTCTGTAGGTGACATGAACAACAGGCAGCTTTACTCATCGTTGAATGTGAGAAAGCTAAAAAATGCTTCGCTGCATGCAGCACAGGTTGTGTTGCACTAAAGTTTTTCCTCCTTAAGGCACAAAAGACATTTTTGTCATTGGCCGTTAGAGGAAAACAGCTTTTTGCCTTTACAGTGCAGGAAGTGGAGCCAGTGGTACGACTGTAAATTTCTTTTTAAAATACTCCACTGATTTAGCGCAACACTCCCATAACATTGTCGGGCTCACAACGGACAAAAACTTGAACCAGAGATCATCACTTTTTTTCATTCCACGTGTTCTCTTTCCAAAATCATGTGCCTACATTACCCACAATGCAGCTTGATTGTCAACAGTTCAGTCAGAGATTCAGAGGCGCTTTGCTAACTAATCCAGCCATGAGGCTCAAGCAGCGACGAGGAGTGGGCTACAGAGGTCTGCTAAACCCCCAGATTTTATTCATTTGCACACTTGTGAGAGACCGGACCGAGACTGACTCAAGTGACATCACTTGAGGCAGTTTATCAGATTTTGTGCAGCCTCCTCTGGAGCCACACATGGTTTTATACAACTCTTTTCACATATGTAATAGCACTCCCCAACACCTGAAGACTTTGATGTGTAAAAGTGGTGGAGTTCCCCTTAAAGCCCACCAGTTTGCCTCACTCGTGAATGCAGTCATCGGGTCTGAAACACACTGGTAGCACGATCCCGATTCATTGCCGCCATTGACAAACCAGAGCGGTCCTGTTAACAAGGGAGCAATAAACAGGGAAGGAAAACACTACAAGTGAGTGGCCTGGTTCTGTGCATGTGTGTGAGATGATGTGTACTTGGGCACTTTGCATATGTGAGACCTGATCCCATGGCTGGGGCAAGTGGTGCTGTAGAGGATCAGGCCTGATGACCTCAGCAGCTCTGTGTGGCAGCAGGTTACTGCACGGTTACCAAGAGGAGGGCGAGTGTTTGCAGCCAAAGCAAATATATAATGTGGACTGGAGGCAAAGGCGTAGAGAACAAGAAGGCAAGCAAGAGAGAGAGAAAGTGATTTCTGGAGAAGGAGCGAGCATCGTTCTCCTGCTCTGTGCCCCGGGCTGTGCCTTGCAGTGATTAGTCAATGCAATATTAATGAGATTAAACGTAAAATCTGCGCATGCTGCATTCCTTCCCCTTTCAGGTAGAAGAAACACATCACCACAGGCTCTGAAGCCGGTGCAGCATGTGTTGTTCCATTATGCTACAATTATCCGAGTCTGTTCACACTTAAAAATGAAAGCCTTGGCACAGCTTGTTACACCTCCTCCAAACTCTCCCTGTAGCTGATAGGGCGGCAACAACATCAACAACAACAATAAAAAGCAGACACTCACTTATGTGTGAGAGAGAGAGAGAGAGAGAAATAAAAGGGAAGGAGGCTTTTGTATTCGCAGCAGCTCGGCGTTTGATTCAAGGTGAAAGTCCTGGCAAAAAGGCCTCTCTGGCAACAGTCGAGCTACTCGCCGACAGGACCACCTAGCATGAGCGTGAGCGCATCGGGCCCGAAGCAAGGGGTCCTTAACACTCACAGCGATCGATGATTAATGGCTGGACGAAGTTACACCCCGACACAGCAGCCTGCTGTGTAGATCAGGACGCCCCCCTGCTGTGTCTGTAGCACACAGCTGTCGTCATCTGAGTCAACTGCAACCAGCTGGAACCTGCCTCAGAGGAATAAAGTGTCTGCGGTGGTTAATTATGTTATAAATATTTAGACTGCACATGCAAATGAAGTTGCAATTGTCTTTAATGATAATAGATTTTAGTGATCTGAACACACATGGGCTGAACTGTTCTTTCACCTTTTTATGCATCTCTTATGCACACACACACACACACACACACACACACACACACACAGTTACAGAGAGCACCTGTGACAGATCAAGCAGAGTCAAACAATTTCATTTTGCGTCAAGCATGCTCACACGCTGCCAGAAAAAGACCTTCCCTGGAATTCCTTGTGTGTCTGTGCGTGCGTTTGTGTGTGTGTGTGTGTGTGTGTGTGTGTGTGTGTGTGTGTGTGTGTTGTTGAATAGCCGACGGCGATTTATCACCAGTGTCTTTGTCTTTCCCATATAAGTCATGGCACAGGCTGTGTATATGTGTGTGAATGTGCGTGTGGCAGCCTGCAGGTCACCAGAGGTTTGCAGCACTCGGACGTCATGGATGCCTTCAAGTCACAATTATGTGTGTTTGTGTGTGTGTGTGCGTGTCTATAACCAACAGTAATACAGACAGCTAAGAGTCATACATCAGCTTTTATCTTTGTTTTTAAGGA
This sequence comes from Chaetodon auriga, assembly GCF_051107435.1. NCBI lineage: Eukaryota > Metazoa > Chordata > Actinopteri > Chaetodontiformes > Chaetodontidae > Chaetodon > Chaetodon auriga. The sequence goes on along the minus strand of NC_135077.1, from coordinate 5,231,973 downwards.
TGGCAGCCTGGTGGAGCAAAACAAGCTGGTAAATCAAGCTGCATATGTGCAGGCAGCAGGTTGACACGGTTGCACAAAGAGATCTCAGTCAGCAGAGGTCAGTACAAAGTAGACAGATTTACAGTAAACTTGGGGAAAGGATACTTTGCAGGCAGTGCTCTCTTAGGCTGATACGTATGATTTTCTGATTAACGGTAAGAAGTTCGTGGCTTGTTTCTGGAAAGACTTTGCAATATGTTATTGAGTTTGGACTTTCAGCAGGTGCTTAAATGCACTGCTGTATTTGATGGATCTACATAGTCCATGATGTTGTCCCCTACTGACAGCATGAACATGTTTCCGGAGTCACATAAAGAAAACAGGAACACTGGAAATGCTTTCGTGCATAGTGATTGCTGCCGAAACTCTATGAGCAACCTGTGTTTACCTTTTTAAGGATGATTTTCATGAGAAAAAGTAACACCGAAGGATTGTGTACATGCGTGTATTTGCTTGGTTGTGTGATGTGGAATGCAGACTTCTCAAAGGGTGCTCAGGGTAAGTTTGCAGGGTCATCTCAATTTGCCAGGGGTGATCCCAGGTTAATCCATCACTCATTCGCTCTCACAGATAACACACATAGTGGGGTGAGGGGCTGCGAGTCCACACTTTCTCTCTCAGTCACCTTACATGAGAACACACCATGTTCTGCCTCTCTGTCTTTCAGAAAAGAGTACAAAAAAAAAACAAATGGAGAGCATCAGAGAGACTAAAAGCCATGCCCTCTCCTCCTCTGCCAAACACTTTTTCTCCCTCATTAACCCCTTCCCCGTGCAAACCCTTCCCCCTCTGAGGACAATGCAGCCAATTAATTAGGCTCGGTGTCCAGCCGAGAGCAGAGAGGAGCTCTGGAAAAGCACTGGCCTCAGCTGATTTAGCGCCTCTGTAGAAGGCCCTTTATGGAGAGAGAGGAAAGTGAAAGAGAGACTATGGGGGGGTGACTTGACGAGGCGGAGAGAGACCTGAAGACACAGTGAGAGAGTGAGCGAGGGTGAGAGAGATAAAGACAGAGGCTCTTGACTCAGTGTGCTACCACTAAGTGCTATTTAAATAGCTTCCACTGCTGCTGCTGGGTCTTGCAGGATGAGGGCTGCCTCTATAGCCATAATGTAGTGTGTGTGTGTGTGTGTGTGTGTGTGTGTGTGTGTGTGTGTGTGTGTGTGTGTTGCATGGGCTCCTCAGCAGCTGTGGGGGCAGAATCAGTCATCAGGTTCCCGTGTGTGTCCCCCCTCTGCTTCTAATAACAAGAGGCCCATATCACTGGAGATGACAAAGCAAACAAATGGGCCTAATTACCGAGGGGGGGGCAGGGGAGGGGGAGGGGGTCAATAAGGAAATTATCAGGAAATTGCATCATTAATGGTAATATTTGTGTTATGATTTGATAGTTCATGGCGAAAATTCATTTCTAAATGGGGCCCCTCTGTGTTTTCTCTGAAGCTCAGACCTGGGCCTGTGTGACACAGGGGGAGAAACTTGGCCTTGGCCTCGTCCGCGCCGTCTGCCTCCTGCTCTCGAACCTCGCTCGCAGATATTGAAGTGATTACGCATCAGGTCTCTGTAGGTATCCAGATGTCCATCTGATGATAAAACAGAACCTGGAGAATGTATTTCACCTTCTCTTTACCCCCTCCATTGGAGCTCCCCTCCCTTGTTTCTGGCTGTATTTTTCTTCTCTGACTTTCTCCTGTGCGGCTCGGACGGGTCGTTGGCTGGAGATGAAAGTTGAGGTGGAGCATGAGGGATAACCGACGGGAGATGATTCTCTTGTCTCCCGGGGTAACCGTGGAAGACGGGAAGAGCGGGGTGAAGAAAGAGGTAGACGGATAGAGAGACGGAGCCCAGCCAGAGGCTCCCGGCGCTTTCCTCTCCCCCTCGGCCTTGTCTCTCCCCCGGTCTGTCAGGGGGCTGTGGGAGTATCAACAGTAGCTGATGCAGACCCTCTTCCCATCAGTAATGTGTAGCTTTGTAGAATTTGAAAGTACAATCTTTTTGATATTAAGCCCGCTCCAATTCCTGCAACCGTGACTCCAAGAAATTGACTTTATATACTAATAATTTGTTTGACCAGTTATGTTTTGAGTGGAAGTTTTGCTTCAATTCTGTTCCCTGGCAACGTTTCCTCTTGTGCAGGAAACGCTACACTCGCTGTATGAGCTGCACACCAGTCCTGAAGAGGCGGTCAGGGTGGATGGCAGTCGTACAAAGTGGAGTCCTGCTTGTAGTTGGGTTTAGGCATCAAAAGCACTTTGGGTTAGTTCAGGGAAAGATTGTGGTTTCAGTTAAATGTTAATAAGGTTAATAAAGTTACTTATTGAACCAAAACCGCAGTCTTTCCCGAACCTTATCCAAGTGCTGCGTGTGCCCTAAACATAACCATAAAAGAATATGAGCTATTAGATGTAGATGTAATTTCTAGGAGACAGAGTTGACTTGTGGTATTTCGATACCCTGCAAAGGAAATGCGCTAAGAAATCTCTTTTCACTTTGTCTACAAGTGCCAGAAACAAGGATAATAAGACAAATCAATAAAAGGTAAAGTAGCAGGTAAAGTGTTACTGAGTGATTTGCACCCTTTTTTGTCAGTTTCTTGACACGAGTAAAATAAAATATACAGAAAGTTCTAATAAGGGGTTAAATGACTGATATTTTTTAATGTATTAGTCAACTTTTTGCTGAAGTTTTTTTAAGGAACTTCATTTTAGTTCCAATCATAACCAGGTGGAACATTTTGTTCATCAGCTTCACTGTTTTGAGTCGAGAGAAATTACTTTCTCAGTCAAGAATTCTTCAGAGGACATTGTTCTACATTTCATTTCACTTCTTGCTATTTAGGAGCTTGAGAGTCCCATCAGAAGAGCTGATAAATGATTGTTCAGACAGACGCTTCGAGAAAGTAAAGATCACTTCAGAAGTTTGTCTTTAAAGCCGGTGGCCTTTGTCCTGCCTCCCCGTGACACCCACCACCTCATTATCCAGGAAACATGGAGCAGCACAGTTTCCACATATAGAGGCAAACACAGTATTGAGTTTCTGTGAGCGGCTTCCAGAGCGGCAGGCGGGAAATGAAATTAAAGTCAGAGCCCCAATAACAAACAAGGTCAGTGAAAAATAAAGAAAGAGGTGATTGAAAACAAAGATAGAGGGGAAAAAAGAAACAGAAGAGCAGGATTTAAGGAAAAGAACAACAGTGGCTAGTGTTGGGTTGCTGCCTTGGCCAGTGGCCTCATCGGAAATGACACCTCTCTTTCAAACACAGATGATTTTTCTATTTTGGACAACACAGTGTAGATTACAGTGTGGGCAAGTTGTGAACGTGTTGACAGGGGGGTACTTGCACAGATGGGAAAATAGATATTAGAAAGAAGTGTTTTCAGAAGCATGCAGCCACAAGAAGTTGATAAATCTTGACAACTGGATCTTGAGTTGATCCATATCAAACGTCGTCATCAGCTGCAAGATGTTAAGGTGCAAACCCCGCAGTAAGAGGTCAAACCATTTTCTCAAGTCATTTTCATTAGATTAAGTTTAAGTGGCCTATTTGATAATTATAGTCAATTTTCCAGGCCCACTGAGCAGTGCAATCATCCTGTAGCTGAGAGTCAACCTCATGCCAGAGCAAATATAAAAGAATATACAGAATCAATAACACACTGGGGGTAATATTATTCCTGACATAAATTACACAACCACTTACATTTCACTGGAAGGCACAGCACGTTCGTCGGCCAGGCAGCTCACAAGAGTCGTAGTATGAGGATGGAAACCTGCGAGCTGACACTGAAATCGTCGCAGCCTCTTTAAACTGATAATCTGTTGAGCTCTTGGGATTGTTCTTCCTCCTGCAGCCCAACATCCCCGCGATTCCACACCTCACAGTTTATGCACAAGTCAGGAAGTAGTGCGCTGGGAAATAAAGGTGTGCAGGTCAGGGAGGCGGCTGGGTGCGCAGTATTTGATCACAATTCCAACTCATTTTTGGATGTCTATATATTTTCATACTAGACTGCGTCCATCCCGATGATCAGCTGGACTCTTTTATCACCCAGGAGTTTGTGCTGTAGCTCTATAAACATCCAGCTGCTGCGGCCTTCTCCAAAAAGTTTGAACCTTTGGCTCAGCCCTGTCTGAATAAATCATCATCTGAAATGAGACATAAGACAAATAAAGAGGCGCTCCACCTCCTGCCTTTAACCTTTCATGTGAGAGGCATCAATAAATCCTCAGTTCATTTCCCTCGAGCGAGCGTCGTAGCATTTCTATTCAGAAAACGCTGCTGCCCTCCTGTTTGCTTTCCTTTCCACCGAGATAAACCTTTCTTTGTTCTTCCTCTCTAAGTTTCAACTTGCGCTTGCTGTTATCTCAAAAATAACAACCATTGTCTGTCGTCACATTATTAGCGCAGCAAAATTGTGCTTTCATTGCAAAGTTGACTCTCAGCGTGTGTCAGCCGTTTGCTTGCTCTGGCAAAGACCAGTCCTTCCCTCACTAATTGCCTTCTACCGATGACTAAATTACAGGTTTTGGGTTTCGGCATCAGAGGGGTCTCTTTTCCGCCTTCTCTACTTCCTCAACTGTATCCTTCCTGCCTGAGTATTAAGTGTCACATTCGTTTACGGAAGATATGAATTTCTGTGAAAAAGAGAAAAAAACAACCTTGAAGGGCTACTGTTCCAACATTGCAATTAGAGCAGTGGATATATGTAAATGTGTGTATATGTATGAGCGCGCTTGCATGTTTTTGTGCATGAGGGCCAAATTCGCACAGAGCAGCAGGCACGACGCCACAGCAGACGAGCGCAGTAAATGTGGTTCTGGAGCCAGTACAGTACAAACATCTCCGCTCCATCAGTGTCAGAAACAATCTGCATGGACCAAACCAGCTGCCACACCGCCCGAACACACCCGTCTGCCGGAGCTGCTGCAGCACACTCCGGTTTTTACACTCATGACGAACCCCACCAGAGCTTTACAGAGTAACTGGCAGACTCTTATTCTGAAAGGAGGCCGCTGACGTTATTGATCCCACAATGGGGAAATTCATAAAGAACGCTAGCAAAACAAACAAAAATGTGAAAATGTGCATTTTGTTTTACTTTTTTTTTTTTACAAACAAATGTCAAATAGCTTCAGTGAAATATCAAATCAGAACAACTGAAACACGCGCATGCACTGTACCGCAGGTGCATTGTACAGTTTTTGAAATTTTATTCACGAAATTATAAATCCAGACCTTATGGATTTATTGCATGCACTGTACCATCATGTCATGCCTTTTTTCCAGTGATGTTCGGCTTGTATTATTGGTTTTCAAACGAATCATGGTTGATTAAAATAGCTTTTTAAAAATTTTTGCAGATAAATGTCATTAAGTTAAGCAGGTATTGAATTTATCTGTCCTCACAGGGAGGACAAAGTGAAGAATTTGCTGAATGAAGGTCAGATAATTTTTTTTACAACATCAGCTGATGGTCAGAGTATAACACTGTCTTCACATCTTTGATGATGTCTGTATATACATTTGAATTCCAGTGACACCACGATTTAATATTTATGGCTGCAGTGCGAAAGCAGAGCTCCACTGGAACACATTACATGCTCTTCTCTGCCTACCTCTACCTGCCTTACAAACTATATAAACCATGACAGATCGTAGCATATTCTACCAGCTGTCAGCATGCCAACACTGTGGTTTTATCTGTGAGGTGATGTACAGTAGTAGCAGCTGAGCCTGGACCATGTGCCTCTCATGCTAAAGATCAACTCAATGAGTAGAGGAATCTAAAATAAACTGCTCTTAAAAACAACACCAAATATGCTTGATTCACATTCATAGCATCATATTCCTGATGGTCTTGGATCCTGACTCACGATAGCTGGGGTTGAAAAACACAGCAAAGATTTCTTTTTAGAGCCCAAAGACATCATGTGCCATAAAAGTGATGCATATGCATGCGCACACTCTTGCCACATTTTGATCCTTTTGATCCTCTCCAGCTCTTTGAAATGTGTTGCACGATGTGGCCGCTTTGCTCCCCGTCACTTACTGTAACTGTGCATGTGCTCACTTTCCCCGTAGCTTCAAAAGGCAAATGTATTTTATATATACATATATTTATATTGAGCTCATGATTACTGTACTCGTGAGTCTGAGAGATGATGATGAAGTCACATAAGTGCTGATCATGGCTTAATGGCTCATTAATAATCAGCTCAGAGTTCATCTTGTCGCTCACTGGTGTTCCCTGTCCATCACCGATTCCTTCTAAGCTGCAAGTTGTTACTCATGCCTCTCCCAACCCAATAATGTGCTCTGCATCTTGTTCATTGGTTCTGTCGTATCAGCTTTTCTGTCACAGCCAGGCAAAATCTTGTTTCTTTGTGAGCTCATCCCTCCACATGCGGCTCCGCTCTCTGCTGCTTCTTCCAAGAAAAACGCTTGAGCTGTGACAGATGCAGTGCCTGCTGCTGGCTTCACACTCCATTTATGACCGAGGCGTCTACACGGAGCGGACTTTAAAGCCTGGAACATGGGTGGAGAAAACATGGGCTGCTGCAGCAACAAATTGTTTCCCCCTGTCCGCTCTCAAAGGTGCACACGCTGAGGGGTTTTTAAGATAAAACAAAGGAGCGCAGGACGTTGAGGAATTCAGGTTAAAGTTTAAGTTTTCAAAAATGGATGAGAGCTGAGGACAATATGAGGAGAAGGGGGGAAATGAAAAGAGGACAATAAACGTGTCACAGAGGTGAAGGAGCTGTGCTGTGAGGTTTTCAGATTTATGGCTTTCAGCGGCTTCCCGCTCACTCCCCCCTCTGGATAGGAGAGTTGGTGGCAAGAAGTCAAAAATGTACAGCGCACACACAGACACACACGCATACACAGACCTCTTCAGCTACATTTCCCTCATCATTCCCCCGCATGCTGCTGTCTGCTTGAAGTCTGCTTTCAGGCCAGATGCAGTAAAGAAGCGCGATATGTACCGAGATGATCAGTGATCCCAGGTTCTGACTTATCTTGGCTGAGGCAGTTAAAACGTCTCTCTGATTGCACACGTTGACGTCCCAGCCTCACTGTCTGTTTGCTCTCTCGCTCAAACAGCTGGATAATCATGCTCGTGTAGCACAGTGTGGTTTGTTTGTCTTTTTTTTTTCTTCTTCTTCTTCTTCTTCTTTCTTAAGCCTTTAAACTGTTTATCCTGCACAGTTCAGTTTGCCTTCTGCTGGAGCTGCAGAGTCTTGAATGTGATTTTCTCTGGCAGAGTGCGGTTTTAATATGAGTGGTCAGCTTGCTGTTCGCATTACGATTGAAATGCTGTCTTTTGACAAGACAGATGGTAAGAGTCCTGCAAAGTGATGCACAGGCGATCCGTGTAAAACCACCACTGCTGATACTAAAGCAGCCAGTGAAGTCCTGTGCTCACAGCAATCAGACGGGGCTGTTAGGATGATTTTCATTGTAGCCTGCCCCCTGAGTAGTGTTGATAGTAATTGGCAGGTTGTAAAAGAGCTACAGAAGGTCAGGCAGCTAAGTAGTGGAACTTGCAGTGCAGCAGTCTCTTTTTTTTTAACTGTCCAATTGAGATTTATTTCTTTTCCGCTCCAACTCGCCACTCCTCCATTCCCCTTTGTCACTAGCTTAACTTGTGTTTCGGATAGTTCAACTCCTCTCCTCTCTGTTTGACTGCCCAACTGAAGCCGTTTTCATGGCTTATGAATTTTATAGAGAAATGTGTCTCAACGGTCAGAGCGCCACACGCTAATGACATCTGCAGCAGGGAAGGCCCCGTTTTCCCCAGAGGAAGAAGGGAGGAGGAGGAGGAGGAGGAGGAGGAGGAGGAGGGTCACGGCCCATTGGAGGAGTGGTAACTTTGTGATGGGGACTTGACAAAGGAATGTAGGGGGTGTGTGTGAGGGTCAAAGGTTTCCCACCTGCCTAGCATGGCCACTGTGCTGCCTTTAATGACCATGATTACACTATAACTGACAACAAATACTGATTTACTCCCACAGGTTTTCGGTTTAGTGCTCTGAAACAACAACGGAAATTGAAATATCCAGATTTCTAAAACACATGGGCAGCTCCATCTGCAGTGGAAGATCATGTGATTGAATACACGGCGGACCGTTCAGTCTGAACAACAGGTGAAGCTGAAAGGGAGAGATTTCCAGAAAAATACCTGCATCCGTAATTTCTGTGAGAAGAAAGCGTCCAGATCGGCAGACGCGGTGGAGTGAAAGCCAGAAACATTTACCAGCAGACATAAATCCAAGAGAGAATTCCTCTCTCATCCCTAATCCAAGAATCATCTGCTTGTCCTTAAGGCACAGTCAGTTCATTACAGGAAAACTTTCCAACATAAGGTGGGGAGCGCCTCCTCCCACGGGGCTCTTCTTCACATGCTGTAGGTAAGAAATGAAAAGAAATGCAAGAAAGAAACAGATGAACAATCATGAAGGTTGATGAACATGTCCAGCGTCTTTCCCTCTCAGATTCACAAAGGAGGAAGCACTCTCTGCCTTTTCCTGCCTGAAGGGCCAAATTAACTCATCTAATCTTCAAACGCTGTTTATTTTCTCAGCTTGCAGCCGCCAATCAGCGTTGGCCGACTGCATTCTGTTACAGTGAAAAACCTTTAGTTAACGTTGTTGGAGCGCAGTGGCTGCCTTAATTGCAGAGGCTGTGGGATTAGTATGAATCACGGTTATGGAGGAGCGTGAGTTAGCCAAGTGTATGTTCCGTCTCATTGTCTAGCACTGACAGCACGGGCCCATCCCTGTCAGCCTCGGGGCCAGCAACGCACAAGACGACCTGCCAGGAGTTATGTGAACCCTAAACACGATGGTTTCTAGTCCCATAGAAACCAAACTCACGGAGTAAATAGACTGGAGGTGATGTTTGACATGAGCAGAGAGAGTCCTTGTTTTGGGAAGATTTGGAGATCAGTCTCGCATGTTTCCGATGCACGTCTTCTCCGTGAAAGCCCGAGCGGTGTTTTGAGGACGTGCGAGGGTCTAGGCAGAGGAGACAAGGTTAGGTAATGGCTGGATGTAAGACAATCGAGAGCGAAGGCCGTGGAGAAATCTTATTATACTTGGCTTTGAAAGGCAGGTTGATGGCGCAGAGCTGTGCTGCGGTTGCGAGCACTTGCGCAATTGATTTACAGTGAATACTTGACGAGGAGGAGTCCCGGATAGTTCACACTGTGATTATCAGATCAGACCCTGATGGCAGAAAGAAACGCAAGCCACTCGTTTCAGTAATCCGACATTGATCCATCAGTCAATGCATTTACGCACCGTTCCCACTCATAGCCCTTCAATAAAAAACCCAACTGCTCTCCTGTAAGTGAAAGCGGAGATTTTTCCTGCAAAGGAAACTGTAAATCCAGTTAGTTCCAATCATCAACATGCTCAGGAAGCATCTTTTGCTATCGTGCCACTGCATCCGTTCACACATGAGGTTCCTGAACGTGGAGGTGATATGGGTCTGCCAACACTGTCAGCTCAGGTTCCTTGAAGATCTATGTGTAATAGAAATGTACAGGATGCATTCACTGTCTAAGCTATCTGGCAAACAGGGCGCTATCCTGTTAGACTGTATTATGTTGTCACACAGCCGAGCATTGTTTGGACTCTACCAAAGTTTGCATGGATGCTGCATCGCTCCTAAAGCTGTCAGTCCCTCACGCTATTAAGACAGCTGCTCTTAGTGGGTATTGTTCAGCGGGGAGCTATGGGGACCTGACAGGCCTAAGGAATCTTTTTTCACCCTAAAGGGCCTTTCACTGCTATAGCCCTGAATAGGAGCTGCCAATGTCATCCTCCATCCATGGCATTTTTATGGCATAGCTGACATACACACAACGCACTCTCGTCAGCCCCTCCGTGGCTCTTGCCGGGCTCCTTTTATTCCCGCACTGTATGTCAGCTGGTGTTTTCCCATAGACATGAATCGGAGATCTTTTCCAGGCAGCGCCACTTTATCTTGGAATTACTCACGCAAACACTCACACTGAGACACACACACACTCTTAAGAGTGATGGGCGCACAAATAAAGACAGATGGGCAGAGAGAATCTCTCTCACGCAGGTGCACACGCTTTCACGCACACGCACCTTCTCACACACACACTGCTCTACACACACCACTCAGACAAAAGACCCTTGATTACTCAGCAAATGGATGCACCACTGATCACAGGCCAGCCCTTTTACAAACTGGCCTTTTATGCGAGTCTCAGCGTGGGGTGGAAGTGTAGCAGGGGCCCAAAGCAGTGTGGCTGAAGGACTCTGAGCGTGTGTGTGTGTGTGTGTGTGTGTGTGTGTGTGTGTGTGCGCACGCATGAAGGCTGAGAAGTGCTCCCATGCTGCGCTGTCTAACGAGAGGGCAGGTCAGCCATTAAATGGGCACTAATGCGGGAAATTGGAGGCCATTAGGCCTTTCTTTGTTGTTGTGCCTCTGTGTGGCTAGTTAGACTCTTGAAAAAGGAAAGGCCTTATTAGCCCCCACATGAAGACAGAGGGTGAAAATATGGGCCATTTAGCTCGGCATGGAGCAGGCTGCCCTGCCGCTGGAGGCTGCTGCAGATTTTTGCACACAAATGTAATGTTCATTTGATGGTGTCAATGTCGCAAAAGCTTTGCAGTCAGGTTTATATTTTCAGTTTGTCGGCAGGTAGGGCAGAAATTTTTCAGAGAATATAATGATATAATCAAATATCAGCAAGTTCAGAGTTAACAAAGGTGATTGCATACAATCAGACATGGAGTCAGACATCTGAGAACACATGATAATATATGTAGGTGTTTCCCAGAAAAGCTCAACATTTCTGTTCATTTTGTGGATGGGAAATACCAGCTTTACATGTATCCAAGGCCTAAAATCAAGCCTTTACAAATGCATTTGCTTTAGTGCAAACATGCCTGAGTGTCCTTCTTCGGTGCTGCAGGACTTCCTGAACATGTCTGCAGAAAACCGGCAGAAGTGCAGCAACTGTGAAAAGACTGTGAGTCTCGGATAAGACAACAGACGCTGACAGACACAAAATGACGAGAAATTAAAGAGAAAAGGTGGTAATAAGTACAAGTTGCTCAGATTTCATGAGGACTTTCATAGTTTTTTCAGTCTAATTACAGCAAATACCAGTTTTGAATAAAAGCCATTTGTATGCATCCAGTACATCACATCTGTGCGTCTGTTCTCATACTTCAAATGCTGTGCTGAGACGTGACTCGTAGAAGCAGCTGTGCAGATATGGAGTCATGTATTTACTTTGCAGTCTACTGTAAATCCGTTGCTTAACATTAACCTTTGCTCCACTCCTAATGGCTTCATGAGGGATCCCTGCTGAGGAAAGGCGGTTCTCACAGCTCTTTAATTGCGTCGGTCAGATAATCAGACTGCATTTTATCCCCCGCCGACAGAGCGTGCACCGTAGACTCTGTCCGCGCTGGGAACTGCATAATTTGACCAAATATGAGAAAACATCAGAGTGTTAAATTATGAAATAGAGAAAGGAGAAATAAATAAACAGCTTGACTGATATGAAAAACGGTCAGACAAGTGCGTAAAGGCTGCCTGACCTCAAATGGAATCTGTCCTCTGGAAATCAGTCCACACTGCATATTTAATCTGCCTTTGATAACCCTGCAGGACTGATGAATATTCTGTGTGACTTGATCTCAATTAACCAAGTCTCCTCAAGTCAGGCCTGGGATTTAACAAGCTGCAGGCTGATCTCCTTCCCTTCCTCTGTCCACCACATCTTTTCTTTTCCCAGCATTTTTTCCTCCTTATCTCGATATTCTCCTTATTCTTTTTTTTTTTTCACATCCTTGACACAGTGTGTGTGCGTGTGAGGCAAACCGCTTATTAAAAATACGGCGGCTGTGAAACATGGCCTTCTTTGGGAGCAGCTGAGATCCAGAGTTTAGCTGGGGTCATTAGAGACCGAGCGAAGAGGGCTGGAGAGCTCACAGGGGGCTAAAGTGCTGCAGCTAATTGGCTGCAATAAAGGAATTAAATTAGCCTGATATAATCTCTGCAGTGGGCGCCTCATCCTCCTTTCTCTTCACTCTTCCCACAACGTTCCCCAGTACAGATTGACCGTATCCACACACCCAGACGTGTTGACCTTAAACTCCCCACACACTTCATATATCCTCCACGACACCAGCTCCATCTCGGTCTGGCTCTTCTCTTTGTTGGCTCTCTGCATGTTTCTCTCACCCTCTGTGCTCCGAGCAATCTGCAGCTGCAATTGTTGCCGAAATGATACGAAATGTGAAAGGGTTATTTTGTGAAAGGTGTTCAGACCTTTTAGACTGAATGCCTTTCTGTTTGTCGGTGGATTTCAGCACATTCATGTGTCTTCATATGGATCTTGCAGAAACAGTCAGAAATGTCATTGCTGGTGGTGTTTTGAGCCCATGTTGCAAGTTTTATTTGTGTCACGGAGTCCTGTTTTTTATTTCAGATTAGATGGATTTTTTTTCACTTAGAGTAAAAATAAGAAATGTGTGGTGAAGACACGCCACTCGTTTGCACGTCGAAGAGCACAGACTTTCTGTGTCTGTATGAAGATAAATTACAGTTTCATAATATGTAAAGACATTTGTTTATCTTTCGTGCAGCAATTAAATATATTGTGGCAACAAATAATGACAGACAAATGACTTAGTTCTTTAAAAGGATTAATTGAGCCTGAAATGGTAAATGACAGTTATATAAAGCCATAATTGGATCTAAAGAGAACGTCGAACCCAAAACACCGAGTTGAGCGCTTCATCTGTCATCTGAATCCCTCAAATTCCCTCAATTAGCTCTCATTTTATTTGGAAATTCCAGCCTTTATCATTGCCAGTGTCTGGATCAACAAACACAAGATAAAAAGCAGCACTTGCTCTAATTTATAAGAGGCTAAATAAACAGTTGCCATGATTTATACGTAACAGGGAGAAAAATACACAGAACAGCTTGGTAACAGAGTGAATGTAAATATTGCTGTAATTTCACATCATTCCGTGTTTTGGTTCAACAGTTATTATGCAGGCTTTAAAAAATTAATTCTTCAGTTGTTTTGGGAGAAACAGTCATTATCAGATATGCCCCATTATTTTTCCATAGTGAAATTCCATCACGGGTGCATCACATTTTCACTCTGGTGTGGTCCGATGTCAGTCTAACGAGAGGCTCTACGGTTACTTGTCACCGAGATAATGTGTTTTAATCGTTCCTCCCTGAGAAAATATCAACACAGAATTAATCTGGCCACAAAATGATTGTTTGGGATGTCTGTGCTCCGCAAGAAATCCCAGACATTAAAGGATAATACCACTGTTGTTCTTTGTCACTTTGTGCCAATCGTTGAAATGTTGTCCCTCTACGGTGCTTACAGTAACTTTTTTTTTTTTCCCCGGCTGGCGCCTGTTTACAGTCGGCATCGTTATATAAATATCTGAGCTCATTTACTGCCACTCATTCAAGTGTAGAAAAAAACAACAATATTTTATCATGATTTTTGTTTTTACTGACTGCGATTACTCGAGTACAGTACACTAAGTACAGATTAGAGCCGCTTGTGCTTTTCCAGTTTATATTTCTACTGCGCTGCAATTTAGAGGGGATTATCACACTTTAAAACCACAATCCCTTTTACAGAAGCTACTCTGCAAATAAAGATATACATAGAAACACATAATGAGCTTATAAAAGATGACGCACTGTTACAGAATACACGGCCCAACAATATGGAAAATAGCTCAATATTTGCTCCATTTCAACCAACAGCAACAGTAAAATATAATATAGAATTGCATCAGAGTATTATATCATTTTCTGCATTGCATTCTTACTTTTGATAAGTACTTTTTGCTAATAATACTAATATGTGTTTTTACTTGTAATGGAGTATTTTGACAGTGTAGTATTGCTGCCGTTACTCAAAGGATCTTCAGCCACGCAGCACCGTTCAATTACTTGACAGCTATTGAAAGAAATGAGAGTCTCTGCCAAGAAATAATCTTTCACAACTAGGGTGCTTTTACAACCTCTCAGTCAAGATTTATGCCTTTTTATGTAAAGAACCTTCATTATCCAGGACAGCAGACAGACGGCTTATCTTTAATGCCTTTTTATGTCTTTGAATTGCCTTCTTGTTGAAAGGTGCTATGCAAATAAACCAGCCTTGCCTGTTGAAAAAAAAAAAAAAAAGAAGCAAATATGAAGAAGGAATTGTGTCCTGGAGTGGAAAATGAAAAAAGATGTTTAGACATGTAGGAAAATGAGCAGTAACCTGTGTGACTGCAGCGTTTGCCTTTAATCTGTGAGAAACAAACAAACAATGATTACAACCATCGGACTGCCTTCGCGGCTTTCGCTCTACATGTTTTGCCTGTGTGTGTGTGTCACATGATCACGCACTGACACATCAGTTGCTCACACACTGGATGTCTGAAATGGATCCATGTGGGGTTTTTGTGTTCAACACACATCTGATCCTGTGTTTGGACGCATCAGCGGCAAACCTCCCAAACTTTCCCAGCATGTGTGTCATGTTTCCCCATCGACCCCCGAGAGAGAGAGAGACAGAGAGAGAAAGCAGGCATGAGGGTGTGTGTGTGTGTGTGTGTGTGTGTGTGTGTGTGTGTGTGTGTGTATGACGGGGATAGAAAGAGATGCAGTACAGACTGCCATGATTTAATTAAATGCACCATAACGTATAGGGAGGTATCAAGTTCCAGATATTTTGGGGCACAGCTTATATAAACATTTTCAAGCCTAAGTCACATTATATACTTCTTTAAAGTTCCTCTCCAACCTCTCCCAGTGCCGAACATGGCAGAGGACACCCAATATTTTTTCATTTTCTCTTCAAGGCAGTTTCAGAAGTTAATCTGATTACTTTTGGGAGCGCCCGTAGGATTAGAAGTAAAGTGTGCATGCGTAGACTCCCCTTGGTGTTTGTTTAAAAGCGGGGGGCAGAATAGCAGAGCTCCCGCCGGCCCCGCGCTCGCAGGCGGTGGTGTTGGGTTTTGGTTTTCAGCGGGGAGGCTGACATCTCCTGTGAGCTTTGGGAAAAATGATCACAAAATCTTTGTCAGAGCCCCCCCCAAACCACACAAACATTTCTATTTGACTGACAGAGAAGACAGCAGTGCCTCAGTGCGGATACTTAGATATCTAATATAGACGTATGAGCTGTCCCTTTTGGGAGTTTTCTCTGTTGAGCAGCCGCAACAGCATGCACAATCCAGCATGTGGACTGAGCGCGAAAGTGGCAGAGATCAGTTGCTCGAGTGGCTCTTTATGACAAATCAAGGCTGTGACCGACATCCCTCAATTACCAGGCTTATCATAAGTACGACGAGCTTAACCTCAACCTCCAGCTCCGTTGCTTGAATCTTCCCTCTAATTAGCGGAGGGAAGGCTGCCCCTGTGCTGCCTGCGAGACTGAGGTCAGTTGATAGAGGCTGGGAACCACTCGAAGAAACTAATTACCCAACTTTCCAAAACACACTCAGACACCAGGTCGAGGCCCCCGTGTTTCCGAGGATGTGCGGGAACCAACGACGCCCGATAAACAAATCGGTTTCCTGTTAAATTCTGTAGTTTGAGACTTAAAACAGCTGCAAGACTTAAACGCAGCTTCTTATGTGTGTGTGTGTCATTTCAGATAGTTGTGGTCCACATTACAGGAGGTGCTGAAAAGCTTTGGGTAAACTTAGCCTTATCCAGCTAATTCAATTAGTCTTGTTTTAAAGGTATCAGTTCACACTTCTCTTTACTGCTCACCTGGGGGCGGTTACAGCCGGCCACTGACACACTAATCCAGCCTGAGGCAGTTAACCTGATAGAAAACAGGCCAAACATTTAAGCTGTCTTTGAAAATGCAGCCTTTGTTCAGACAAATTATCAAAGTAAAATTTCAGGACGTTATAAATTACAAAGCTGCTCAAATTGTGATCAGACTTTCTCTCATTCTGCATTTTCTTCTGGTATTTATTAGCCGTTTGAATTGTCATGTGATGCCATTTATTGTTCTCGTATTAGCACACAGGTGAAACGTTGAATCACAGGAAGCTTCAAAGTGCACCTGGTGCGATTGGCATGCATGCATGTGTGTGTGTGTGTGTGTGTGTGTGTGTGCGTTTTGACGTGAATGGCAGCAGTGGTTTTTGTTTGCTCTGAAGGTGTGTGAACTGATTGTTTGGTTGAAACGAACTACAGCTCTGCTTTTGTGTCCCCACTAAGAGACAGACCCCCTGAATCTTGCTGATTGTAAAGAGCAGGCGTGAGGAATGTGTCTTTGCGTGTGCATGAGTGTGTGTGTGTGAGTGTATCGCACTAGTCCTCCTGAAAAGAGACGGCAGGTATTTCAGCAGGAACAGAGAGCAGCTCGTTCTGAACGTGACACAGAGGAAACCTCCACTTCAGCATTGTGCTGTGTTGCTCATATTTGGTTCAGTTCGAGAAGCGATGGGCTAGTTTTTAACCAAGTTCGGTTTTTATCTCAAACTCAAACTGCCGTTGTTCTCTTGGCCAGACAAAGATGTTTCCACAACACGACAAACCGAAAAGCAGATATAATCCGCCAATCATACTTCAGAATACGCCGGCATGTGTTTGTGGTTGATGGCAAACCGAGTCATTCAATTCATATCTCGTGACACACATGAGAAGAAGAGGTCTCAGAGTGATTTCCATGGCACGCTAATATATGAGAAAAATGAAAACTACTCTTACTGGTGATTTTCTTTATGATAATCACTGCTTATCCATTCACATACGGCAACACCACCGCATCACTTCATGCTCAAACTGATGCAACTATGCACTCAAGTGAGTAAATAGCAGTTCCTGTTGAAAGAAAAGCTTGAGAGCAGAGCGTCACTGGGGTATTTGATCATCGCTGATAATGTTATCAGCGAGCACAGATTGAGTTTTTGCTTGACGATGAGTTATGAGAGGAAACAGGTAACTCCACATGACTGGAATGAACACTGAGAGTCTGAATGACAAGCGGTTGTTTTATAACGCCGCAGGACACCTGATAAGCTCGCGGCAGACAAACCGCAGATTGGCTGACGAATCTTCCGTTGTTTTTAATTAAATGAGCCTTAATTTGGACAATGATGTATGACTGTAATGATGCAACTTTTAAAACAGCCCTCGCTGGTTTAACACCCGGATTGGTGCCAATAATAACATAAATTCCTCCTTTTTTTCTTTTTTTTTTTTCAGTGCAGACAGTGTAAGGGATATTGTGTGAACAAGCATACATCATGCTCAGTGTCAATGAGTTTAGATAAAGTGCCTCTCGCTCGTCCCCATTATCTGACATAATACCTTATGAAGCATGATACTGTCTAACACAATGTGGCCTCCTGTCCCACACCTTCACATCCAGCTGGTCGGCTGTCACTTCTTCAATATCCAACATGCCTCCCAGGACAACAGCGTTATTCTCACCGGGGCGGTGCAGGCTAGAATTCCCCTGTCTTCATTTAGAGAGGGTGTGAAACCATCTTTGTAGTGTAACAGAGACGTGTCTGCAGGTCTGTGGTCCGCTGTACCCTCCTCTACACTGATCCCTGTTACCTGCAGGCAGGCTCAGAGATAGCTTTCACCAACTGTGGCCCAGAGAACAGCCCTTTGGCATTTACAGGCTGGATTGACAGCCAGCTCGGGTTTTTCAACACAATGACACAAATCATTTCAGAGCTGCCTGAAAATGAAATCCTTTGTGTTATCAGTCAGTCTCCCTGGCTAAAATAAATGCCTATTCAGTCACAAAATGTCTGTGAAGGAAGGAACTTTTATCCCTCAGATATCAACAGTTTTGCGCAGATGCACACTCACGCACGCATGCACGCATGGGTTGTGGCTATCAGTGGGCTTTAGGGGTTTTCCAGTGGAGCCAGGAAGCAAAGAATCTGCTCTGCTGTGTGAAAGGCGAACAACATGAGTCATGCACAGGTGTAAATCTAGCTCAGGACAACAATGAAAACATGAGATCTGTGTCACTTTAAGGAAAGGACAGGTCTCAATCCAGCCAGGTGAGTCCACCGGACACACAGGAGTAAAGATGATCACTTTTAACCTGGATTGACTTTTATTTTCCCAGAAAATCCAGCAGAAATACCATCATCTAAAAAGATTCTTTGCACTGCAGTCATTACGTAGTGGAGACCAACAGTGTGAAGAGAACAAGCAGAGACATCATTAATTAAACCCCTGCTATCCTGCAGGGAAGACAGAAAGCCAAGTCACTACTGATAAGGCACAGAGCTGCTAATGTGTGTGTGTGTGTGTGTGTGTGTGTGTGTGTGTGCGCACTGTATGTGTACTTTAGAAAAGATATTGTAATTAGGTCCTTGGAGTGAAGAGAAGGCGTCTCAGGAGTCCCAAACAACACATACAAAAAAAAAATACACCCAGAAACTCACACACTAAACACACAAACACACACATGCATGCACGCACACACACACATACACCAGTGAGAATCCACATTGAGGGCTGGTGAGGGAAGCGAGCGCGGTCCCCCGTCTTCCTCCATTATGATGGGCAAATGATGAGAAGAGCTGTGTGAAGAGGTGGTGCAGAAAAACATGCACAGAAGAACCAACCAGGGGACCCCGGCTGGACCCAGATAACCCCCGTTTCCACACATACACACACGTACAGTACAGTATGTACCCACACACAGTAGAGCCCCACACTGTATCAGAAGTGTTGCTGTTAATAATGCATGAATGTGTCTGCGGTGGTGGTGGAGGGCCGGTGTCTCGGACGGCCGGCCTTAATGAAGTTGGGCACGTCTGCCTCACTCTGCTGCCAGGATGTCATGAATAAACATCAGCCGGCTAATTAAACTCAGCGCCGGCAACTGTACTCATCAGTAAACAAGCGGCAGCGAGGGGTCTCGCACACGCTCGCAGGGATTTGCAGGGAATGGAGGAATAGTAATACCAGACCCTCACTTTCTGTTTAGTACAGTTTGCGCTCTGGAGAGCAGGCGAGGACCTTGAGGAGAAGAACTAGAGAAAGAAAAAGCGAGTGAGAAGTGGAGAAGTAACTGAGTGACAGGCAGAAAAAGGACAACTGGAGAGAAAAAGGATGCAGTGTTTGTGACCTCATTATCAGAGTTTAAACTCTCTCACCTTCCCTCAGTGTCTGTGGTGGCTGCGCATCAAGAGAGGCTTCAGTCACAAAAGATAATAATAATACTACTACTACTACTAATAATAATAATAATAATAATAATAATAATAATAAACTTGCAACACAAAGTGCTGAACATAAAAGCAATTTAGATTATTATTAAATGACATTAAAGGTGTGTATCAGTGTCAATAGTTTAACTAAAGCTCTAAATTAGGCTCTTGAAAATCATGTTTTTGCATTAAATCCTCCACACTGGCCCTTTAAAGTGACAGCAAATAAATAAATAAATAAATAATAAAAAGGTGTAAGTATGATAGTAAGTAATGGACTTCAGGCAGTGTTCACTGCAGAGCTCATTGTGTTTGCATGTTAGGACATAAATGTGTATAATCACGAAAGTGTTATTATTACTTTATGACATACGTGCATTATTTTTCATTCACATAAATTCAGTTCATTAATATCTGCTCTCCTGACCACATTTTTTTTCATGTTACTGTTTGACCTCAACAAAACTTCCCATTCCTTTTTATCTAAATTATTTTCTCATTAAAATGCAGATTCAGCATTTACCAACTATCATACTAATTTGTTATCAACACGTGGCACAAATACTGCTGTAACGTATTCGTCTCTTCCTAATTTAACCTTTTTTCATCCCGTTTTATTCTGCCCACAGCCTGTAACTGCAACCTTCACGCCCGAAGGTGTCGTTTCAACATGGAGCTGTACAAGCTGTCAGGAAGGAAGAGCGGAGGAGTTTGCCTCAACTGTCGCCACAACACAGCTGGACGCCACTGCCACTACTGCAAGGAGGGCTACTACAGAGACCTGTCCAAGCCCATCTCACACAGGAAGGCCTGCAAAGGTACAGTGCTGTCGTTCTGTCGTTGGTCTTGTTCTTTTCTGGCCCTCACACTCGCCTTTATCCACTTCCATGATCAGCCATTTGGCCTCTAAAGAAAACTGAAAGGCTGTTTTTGATGATTGGAGTTCGGTAAAATTTTGATTGATTCCCAAGCTAAGATAGTAGAGGGAAAAAACCTACATTCACATACTGAATACACCATTTGGGCCTGTTTAGAAACAGTTTTAGATGAATTACAGGAAGTGGGGGAAGCCAGCAGTCTTTTCATTCCTGAGCCTGTCTCGCCCTCATCTCCCTCTGTCAGCGGAGATGAGTTGGGGGTCTGTTGGGATTGTGGAGGTCGTGGTGGTATGGGCGGGTTGGGCTGGGTCTTCCCTCATCAACAGTTGAGTTATTTGGCTTCTTTCGGGGGGGGGGGGGGCAGGACAAGCAAAACAAACAGAGCTGAGGTGTGAAGTGATCCCAGGATGATCGGTGGATGGGCTGCACGACGGAGAGAGAAGGAAATGAGGAGAAAAAACTGAGGTTCAGAGGGGCGGCAAGGGAGTGAAAGATGGGAGGGAGGGAGTATAAGAAGAAGAGGAGGACAAGAGGAGCACGCCCCCACACAGGTGTGCTCACTACTAAGTGCTGAATGAATCGCCTGCCATCAGCCCTCGCCATAGCTAATAAGGGTCAAAGAAAGAGAGGAGGAGGAGGAGGAGGAAGAGGAGGAAGAGGTGGGGGATGATTGAAAAGAGAGAGGGTATGTTTTCTCACCTCTTCTATAGCTGCAGGAGCTGAATCCCTGTGCAAACAAGCCCAGAGACACCTCAGAGTCACTGCGCGTAGATGCAGCTTGCACACGCATACACATAAATACACGCATACCTGTTTGAGGGTTTCAGAGCGCTCACCTCCAAAGGCGGCCCGTGAGGAAATATTAGCTGCCTGCTGACAGTTTAAGCCCGAGTTTTCTCATATCTTTCACCAGGGAGTAAATAAATAAACTGGCCAATCAGTCAGTTTGACAGAAGGCATGTCTGAAGAGTAAAACATCTGCAAAAGAATCACAGTTCAAACAAGACAGTGATTTGTGAAGATGTGTTTTATTCAGCTTTGACTGATACAGTCAATAAAACACAATCTGTCCTCGGTGGCGTAATGGTGATCCGTCAGTACAGAACTTTTTTTTTCCCTTTGCAGAAAGTACCACGATGACATGCTTCACGCTGCTGTAACGAAAACACAACGCGTTGCATTTAGTCTCATTAAATTCGTGCCATGCAGCTGCCATATCAAACACATTTCAACCTCTGCGTGAGCGTAAATTCGTAGCTCTCTGACAAATGCATCCATTTATTCACACCTCCTGCTGCTCGTGAGCGATATTCCTAAACTGACACTAACACCTCTCCGTGGCTTTGGGCCCATTCTCCTGTCGAGCAGGAATGCAAACACACATTCATCACGACGGGACGTTGTGTATCATTAACCCCTATCCTCTGCTGTCGTCTGCCAGGATGGCTAATTGTGGAGATCTAACCTCTTTTTTTCTGTTGTTGTTTTTACATCCCTTCTCATGTGTCCAAGGCTTGATTCTTTCAGCATCCCATAACTCACTTTCATGGGGGTTTGTTTCTCTTAACAGAAAAAGTTAGATGCCTCAAGGTCCTGCTGTGCGTCTCACCGCAGAGTTAAGAATTTGTAGTTTTAAGTCTAAAATATATAGTAGACAAAATACAGCATTAATGTACAGCATATGCATAATGGCTGTTACAAATTACGGAGATCTGCGCCAAAATTCGGTGTTTTTCTCTTAGTTTTATATTCATGCCTGGTGAATAATTCAATCATATTTGAATTAGTAATTAACTATTATTTACAGATTTCCTCTTAACGCCATACACATTTCAGATGATGGAGGCCTTTGCATTTTTAATCAGCAAACAAATGATGAACCCGACGTTTTTCCGATGAATACAGGCTGCTTTTCATTACTTTTTTATTGCTAACACTGTCGGGTTCGCTAGCCACTGAAATGAGAGACCTTGGATGCAAGCAGGCAACATCTGGGTCACCAGAAGAGAACAAATTCATGATGGGTTTTGTCATAGAACCAAATGAAAGTAAAAAAACATGAGCGGAAACCTCACTTCATGTAACGATAAAATGCATTTACCATAACTAGAAAACAGCCTGCCCACAGTAAGAAAAATCAGTTTCCACTGATGTGGAAATCTGCTCTCATATGACGACGATGACTAATTTGATGTTAGGAAACTTTGGATACATGAGTCATGAAGTGAAAGTCAAAACAGCCAGTCAAAAGCTGTGAAAAATGCACCTGGTATGGACCTCTGGCATCTGGTGTAAACTAGTCATGTAAAGTACAAAGTGCATCTGGATATGCAGAGCTGGCTCTGTATTTTATGTCTGTGTGTAAAGCTTTTTGATAACTAGTGCTACTGATCTGGAGCCTGACAGGAACTCCTTCATCTTCATCTGTCCTCTGTGCATGGATTCTGTCTCTGTGCAAGCTGCTCCTCTCATCGTTCCTCAACTGGGGAAAACATGCCGCTAATGTGACGTGCGCATGCATCATTTAGTCTTTTCCAAACTTGAATTAACTGAGTCACAAGTCTGCTTGTGTCTCTCAGTGCTCAAAAAGTTTGAATAATGTTAAAACCTCAGTCTTCTAATTATTGCTTTTAAAGCTGAAACAGGTTGATCAATCGATCAGTCCGACACTAATTTTGATAATGAATTTTCTCTCCAGTTTGCACGTAGAAATGCTTCGTGTTTTGGACAAAAAATAAGCGATCAGAGAGCATCAGAATGGCCATTTTCACTATCCTCTGACAGTTTAAAGACCAAAATGTAAATTAATTGCCTAAATACACAATTGCCAGATTGATCAATATTGAAAATAGACATTAGTTGCGGCTCTAATTATCATTCTGATCATATTGATGTCGTTCTCATTGCTCAGTCCCATCAGTTTCACCGGGCTTTAACCCAGAAACACAGCATCAGGGTGCTTTGTTCCTCCCGTGGACCCTAAGTGGAATTTCACAACAAATAAATACGAGCTATAATAGCATTACTGTTATAATGATGATGATATAGTCCCATAGGCTCACAGCAGGAGTGCAGACGTGTCACATACTCATTACATCAGAGTCTCCAAACGAGGAAATACTAAATCATCTCACCCATATAAACTTCTGACTCCTTCACATTCTCCGCTGCGTCTCACTAAAATCTAAACACATTTCATCATCATTTATAAAATTGTCAGCTTACCCAAACGGTTTTGTTCAATTTAATCCATGAAATTTGCCAGCGTTCACGCACCTCTCGCCTCTCCCAGCCTTGTTTAATTATAAGCAAACACTGTCCACGTCCTACTGAGGTGTTCAGTTACATCAAAACAAGACTTACAATAAAGATCTGTGGTAATTACCCCGAGCTGACAAATGATACGAAGCATGAACTGTTTCTTTTGCCAATGAAAACATTTTTGCAAACTATATTTGGAAAGTCACAGATGAAGACTTTAAAGACGTGTGTCATTGTATTGCATGCTCTCTCTCTCTCCCTCTCTCTCTCTCTCTGTTAATAAACTTAAAGTTGCCACACACAGCCTTTTCCCTGTACGTCAAACACCTACATGTGCTGTCAAAGTCCCGCCATGCCAAATTCTCTCAGGTTTACCACATCATAACTCAAGATAATTCAATGAAACTCAAACCGCGGAACTAATTTCTGTCCGCTCCTCAAGCAGCATGAGCGCTGCACCGAAGTGACAGCAATTAAGAGGTTTGGTTATTTATTGAACTCCGAAAGAGAGAGAGAGCCCTTTGCTGTGTGGCTTTTGGAAGAGAATGAGCTCAGGTCGAGGAGCGCAGGAGTTTGCTTTTATATGCGTAATACAATCCTCCCCGAAAGCAGCTCATTTCCATAGGAGGCCATTACCAGTAAAAGAGAGCAGCAGCAGCAGCAGCAGCAGCAGCAGCAGCAGCAGCAGCAGCAGCTCATGCACTGCGGCGAGAGCTGCGCCCGGTGGCTACACTTACACGCCGAGATGTGTAACTTCACCCCTCATTGAGTAAGAGTGTAAACAGGGAATATGATTCAAGCAGCTCTTGTTTGTCTCTTTAACTGTTTGAAACCTCTGAGTAAAACACTCTGACAGAGAAATGCACAAGTTCATCCTGAAAAGGTGATGGAGAGCTGTGAAAAGACAAAGAGGTGCAGCACTCTGGGTGGTCTTTGAACACACCTGACGTATAAATGAGATAACAAATGTCATTCTCTGGTAATAATCTGTTAAATCAGCTGTGTGTTATCCCTGTTTTTCACCCTGGTACTGGCTTTAAAACCCTCTCTTAAGTTTGTTTTAAAAGTCAGTTGATTTCCTTAAGAGCCCGTCCTGATGTGGAACCTACAGTATGTCGAATGCCAATGATAACGACATGAGAGGTCTTCGCCAAGTCTTGAGCCCTGCTCCTGATTAGTCCTCCTCAGTGGACTGTCTAAGCTCAATAAAATCAAGCCTGAGCAGGTTGGTGTTGGTTCAGCGACTAATGGATTGAATTCAGACATTCTCATTCAAATCGGAACATCATATAATTACATCGGTCAGTGGGATGATGAGGAACATATTTTGCATACAGAGGGAAATTAGGCTTTGATTGAGGGATGGTCTGTTTCAATCAGAATTACATGATTAAAAAGCCCGCTCCCCTCTCCTCACCATATGTCTTCCATTGACACAGAAGGTCTTTTTTTATTTTATTTTTTTTTATTGACCACATATAAAATGTTTTCTGCTTGGGATTTGAAAAATATTGCTTTTCATGACTTCACTTTTAGCTTTGGATTTCCATGGGGTGTGCTTGCATCTGCGTGTTTTCAATTTAGCACAGGGCACATGTGTGGCATCGTGCATCAAACATCATTGACGAAAAAAGCTCACGTCCAACATTTTAGGCTCGCTCTGCAGCCAAAAGCATGACTGCTCGGGCTGTTGCAGCCTATTATTCTGATCAGTAAAACGCTAAACAACACAACAAGCGAGACACACCCTCCATGAGATAAAAACATCATTGAGACGGCTGTTTTTGTGTAGTCCAACAACCCTTTAACACTATCTCTTTCTGCTCTCCAAAGATACTTGTGGAAGAGCAGAAACCTAATTATAATAGAACACAGACTCGGGTAGCTTGGCTTCACTCCAGGGCCAACAAATTATTCTTATTGGCACAGAGCACACAAACCAAATGGGGGGAGCGGAGTTCAAACTTCAAACACTGGCTTTATGGTAAACGATTGGCAGAGTTCAAAATTCTCACATTGTGCAATATCAGACCCGGGCCCGGCTGCATGCCTTTGAAAAAGACCTCCACTCTCCCCGTTGGCTAAGAACATTTTTCATTCTTTTATGCGCAACTCCCAGCTTCTTTGAGGAATTTATCCAGAAACAGGAGAGTTATACAGGACTAATCCCTGAGATTCACACACCCACACTTCTTATCAAACTTCTTCGCTTTTCCTCGCTCCAAGCGTCGAGCCAAAAAAGGGCCTCTTGCTCTCTTGTCCCCATATCTCCCAAAGCCATCTGTAGTAGCCATGAAGCAGAGCACACAGCCACTTAAACGTTAAGTGGACACATACTTAAACCAGAAACCTTCCCTCACACTTCCAGAGTAAGCCGGCCCTTCAGCCAACAGGTGGGTCATCCAGCACAGGGAGTCAGGCAATTTGTCACGCAAACCGGACAGCGGGTCAGGCAGGCAGTCAGAGGAGAGGGAGGCTGAGTGCTTCCCACCTGCGGACCATGTGCTGTGCACCTTGATTTACTGGCAGGCTCGAGGCTGTGAGCCGTGGTTACCCGGCAGACGCTCTTAAAAAATATAAACGTAGCTCTCTGAAGCTCCAACCAGAGCCGCACTTTGCCCTCCTGCATCTCAAACTCCTCTGACACACGAAATTTACAGGCCTGAAGACGTGCTGCACCGGCCTCCACGCTGTTTACTGGGCTCCCTGTGTGAGTGTGTGTGCGTGTGTGTGTGCACGCTTGCTGTTCCTCCTCACTGACTTAGACACAACTTGCAATGAAAGCGGTGACAGATTGGTCTGATAAAGGTACCAATAGACACACACACTTTTGAGGGGGCCTCTCTGTGTCTGATAAGAAGCCGCTCGCACACACATACACACTCTCACACACACGCAGAGGACAGATAAGAGCAGCAACAGAAGCAGAATCACAGGAAACAGGCAATAGAGATAAAAGCAAGACGGAGTTTGTGTCGGTGTGTGCACGGGCGTGTGTGTGTATGTGTGTTAAGAAAGAAGGTGGCCCACTGAAAACCGAAAATTATGGACATCACCCAAGGATAGAGCTATCTCATAGTACTTCACTTGTCAAAATATGTCACAAAACAACAACTAAGCTGTGTCCACGAGGTCCATCATGAAGGGAATAGATTCAGGATTACATTACCGCTGTACTGTGGTCGACTCCCTGAGGCCTGCTGTGCTGTGGATGTCTCTCACACAGCTCGCTCTCGGTCAAACTAAAGATAAAGAACACACTCGACTATAATTGACTCTTTAGAAAGAGTCCAACAATCTGTTCTTGCAGTCAGATTATTTAATTTATGAAATTGATATACAGTAGAAACCTGAGAGGTTTTTGTTCTTTGCATAAGCTTCAGTATTAATTCAAATTTGCTTTGACATTTGCACACATTAAACTCTAATTCCAGTGCAATGGGCTGAAATGAACTGTTTGCTGTGAAGCTGTAATTTTGCACTGTGGCCTGAACCATCTGTGTGGTTAAAAACAAAACAAGGGCAAACCACTGAATACCCCCACAAACCTCAACGTACATAATTCAGCTTGGCCTTTGAAGGCTTTCAGGGTGACAAGTGACACAACGCAGAAAAAAAATCCCTAAGGAGTAAGGAGGGGCGGCGAATGAGCAAAAACCGGCCCGACCCTGAGGCTGAACGTCTGCATCGCTGGTTTTCCATTGGAAATAAACAGAAAATACAGCACTTTCATGGTGAGGGATGTCGTGGTGAGAGCCTGGAGACGAGCACTGTTTTTGTCTTTGTAGGTTTTTTGAGTAAAGACGTGGAAATTGTTGATGGATTATCAAGACTTGCTCTGGTCTGGATTAGACCGTCAGGATTTACTGTACGGACGACGGGGAGGACTATTAATTCAATCACCTCTCCGCACCAGAGTCACCGCTGCTCATGTCCCGAAATAGATGAAAAGAAACAACTCTCAGACAACTATTATTCAACACCGATCTCAAACCTGACAGGGGCTTGGCTGTGAAATAAATTAAGGGCTTGCGCTGGGGAGAGCAATTGGAAAATGATTACATTCCTGAGGCATATGTGTTCGATAGACCCCCCAGTTTGGGAGGAAGTGTGACAGACGTTTTGGGCTGGCGTTCAAAGCCGACAAAAATCAGAAACAGGCAATTAGGATTATCCTCCATTATTTTATCATTTGGTAAACATGCACAACCCTTTCTCTTTACCTCACGCACACAGCCACAGCCCCACAGAGCGCTCACACACACACACACACACCAAGGCCAAACAGCCACATGCAGAGCACACACACACATACAGAGGCACATTTGTGATTCAAGATTATTCTGATGTATCTGAGCAGTTCTTAGTAATGAGAGATGAGATGGTATGCTAATTAGCAAATTAGCCAAGAAGTCGAAAATGTGAAGACATGTCTCCAGACTTGCAGGTGATGCTCTGGCTCTGTCTCTCTGTGCACGCCTCCACCTGTCTCACCTCTCCATTATTGTTGCCACCACTGCTGTCAATGCTGCTGTGTCCCCACCTGCACCCTCTGTAGATCGTATATGTTTGTATCTCCCCACATGCGTGTGTGTGCGTGTGACCACTCACTGTGCCTCTCTTTCTTCCTCTGTTTCCTCACAGCATGTGATTGCCATCCCGTGGGTGCCGCTGGCAAAACCTGTAACCAAACCACAGGACAATGTCCCTGTAAAGACGGCGTGACTGGTATCACGTGCAACCGCTGCGCTAAAGGCTACCAGCAGAGCCGCTCGCCCATTGCCCCCTGCATAAGTACGTGGAACCCGTCTTTACCACATCTGCCTCACTGCAGCAGCAGCAGCATGGCCTGGCCTCAGGCCTATTGCACACATTGGAAAGGGAGCGACACGCAGTCTTGTGGACATTCAACACAACACATGAAGAAGCAGACACTCCCACACTGCCTAAATCCTCTCATCCTTTTCTTCAGACAAGCGCTTAGTGACTGTTGCTTTTCTGACCACTAAATCTACAAGCTTAAGTAAACACACCATTAAACTGAACCTCAAGGTTACGGCAGCGCAGCCTTCACGGCTTCTTGGTCTCCATAAATCTGAGTAAAGACCGAGAGCTGTTAACACCAGCATCTCCAAGCCCCCAAGTATCGTCGATAAAGAGAAAGCTTTGGGCTGAATTACAAAATCAATCTTGTTCTCAGCATCCAGTGACCATTTATAAGCCAAAGTATGGCCTTGTATCATAGTCAAAAAATCTACTATCACCTGAGGGAAGGCCTGAGTTGGAAGGCTTAAAGCTGCATAGCGGATGACAGTTTGTGGATATTTTTTGGCTCTTGTGTCTCGCTGTGAAAACACATTTTAATTAGCGCTGTTGCCATTATAATTAGATACTAAGAATTAAAGGCTTATGAGGATTAAATCTGGATGTGCATGGCTGAGGTCACGTAAAGGAATAAATTAAATCAACTTATCAGATATCTTTGAATCCTGGGAATGTCAAGTAAGAGCTGAGGTGTCGAACCTGCAGCGATCCCCGTGAGGTGGAAAATTAAGTCCCTCGCTGATCATCGCTACGTAATCCTGTTGAAATTTTAACAGCCCTCTGGTAGATTCGACGATAGCGCCTGCCAACTTTCATTTTAATAGAGTAATGTTATATCTTTGACTTTGTGTACACCTTCCAGCACACTCAGCCATAAATCCACGCGAGTCGATTATGAGAAACAGGCTCATTATTTAAACTGGCACGCGTGGCGGCTGAATACTGACGGAAGATTTCTGATCAACAACAGCATCAGCGAGGGGACCTCTGGGCTTCAGGCTCCATTGTTTTGTCAGCAGTTGTTTTTCTTCTCATTATATAGACCAATCTGTCGTGGGAGAAGGCCTCATTATGTCCAGAAGTCAACAACAGGCGTGTTGCATCCTTCCACAGATTCAGATTTATGCTGTACAGTAGACATAGATGTTGTTAATGTGCAGAAAGTAGGAGGCAGGTTTGCTCAGGCTCGGATTTTACTTTGATCTAAAGACTTGACTGTTTCTTTCTCCGCTGACACACGCAGCCTTCACCTCTGCACGGCTCAGACCACCACTCTTGTGCACCTCCTGCTTCTTTCTTTGCATGTGTTTTAAATAGATATCTGCCTCTTTTTTTTGTCTTTTTGATGGAACTCCTTCTCTCCCTCCTGCCGAAATGACAAAAAGGCATTATGTGTGTTTTATATCTTCTGTTACAATCCTTCCTTCGACTTCCTACCCAGAGCGTGAAGGAGGGCTGAGAAAATCAAGTCTTTGGATAATTGTACTGCTCTGTTGTAGTTTTTCCACAGCAGCAGGTGACAAGCGAGGAGAATGAGCCTGAGAAATAACGACTCAGTGATGACAGATTCATTGAAGAAGGTTCACAATATTTATTGTAAATCAAGATACAATAGACAACCAAATTGGAAAGTGGACTTCATTTAGGCACTTAAGAGGATCCAGCTGGTGGTGATAAAGAGGCAGCAGGTTCCATCTAAACATCTGAGACATGAAACAAAATTAGGACCCGCAGAAAGAGACGGGGGATGATTTGCGATAAAGGACCCCGACCAATCAGGGATGTGACCTCCAGATCATCCGATCCTGATTCCAAAAAAGTTGGGACGCTGTGTAAAAAATAAAACAGGCTGTGATCATTTGCTGATCCTTTTTGACATTAACTCAATTGAAAATAGCACAAAGATGCTATTTTAATAATGATAATAATATATATTATTTCCTGTTTTAGCTCATCAGCTTCATTGGTTTTTGTAAATATCTGCTTATTCTGGATTTGATGAAGCAACATGTTTCAAACAAGTTGGGACAGGAGTAACTAAAGACTGGGAAAGATGTGGAATGCTCCAAAAACACCTGTCTGGAACATTCCACAGGTAAACAGGTTCATTGGTAACAGGTGATAGTACCATGACTGGGTATGAAAGGGGCATCCTGGAAAGACTCAGTTGTTGACAAGCGAGGATGGAGCGAGGTTCACCACTTTGTGAACATATGACTGTATGAAGGATATTACTACATGGACTCAGGAACACTTTGTAAAACCGTTGGTGGCAAATTGTTGCATTCTGTCTTATTCAGATTTTACACAGCTTCCCAACTTTTTTGGGAATCGGGGTTGTACAAATGATAATGATAAAGGCATTTTCTGCCTTTTTTATAAGAGCAGGGAGAGCTGAGAGAAGTTAGAGAAATCAACATGAATTAGAGATGTTGCAGTGTCAAGGTTAGTGTTTTAAACCCCTGAGCCATCAGCGCACTTTACTACTCATCTAATCTGTCAGATATATCTTCAACTAAAGACTAAAGAAAAAAAAGACACACTCCTCCCTGTCAGGAAGGTATTTAGTTTTTTTGCTACCTACAGTTAGGCATTCACCAAGCTGCTCTTAACACCGATGTGTTTTCTTTTCTTTGACCTGTTTTAACTTCATCCTTTCTTATTGAATATGCACCTTTACACACTCTACCAGCATGCATGCACACAAAGACAAATAAAGCATGTATGGATTCACGTGATAATGAAACTGATCTTTCTTTGTATCTATGTCATGTTTTCTCTGGGAGTAGAGATTCCAGTAGTACCTCCTACAACCCCATCCAGCAGTACGGAGGAGCCATCAGGTGAGTACAGCTGAACATTCACTCAACTTTATTCTTTAATGTGTATCCAGTCTCTGTGGCTGCGCATCCATACACGATAAAATAAAGAAGAAGTATAAACGGATGTGGGATTTTTCAACAGTTCCACGGCTCGCCACAATATTTTTCCACAAGCGCAAAAACAGCCTGCTGAATAAATTGGATCCCTCATGCCTTCCCCCTCCTTATTATGGGTTCATGAATATTAAATCCATTAGCAGCAACCCTGGGATGTGCCTCCTTTAATCTCTCACACTTTCACAATTAATCAGTCTAACTGCGGCACAGTGGGGTGTTGGTCTGGCGTACAGCACGGGGGCCTGGCAGTTTGTTTGATTTGATGATTTTTCGTTTCTCCAAACGCCCTCTTTCCCAGCTTGATGCTGTGAAGGGAGGGAAGGACTGATAGCGGGACCTGGATCTTGTAATTCAGCGCAGGATTTGATAGTGTTTTTCGCTAACCTCTGATTTGTTTGAAGCTTAATGCAGTGTGACCGCTCAAAGATTCTGGACTAGATTGTGAATTTGTTTAGTGGATGAGTTTCTGGTTATATGTTAGTGGTTGCTGTAGCTGCTATCAGTTGAATTATATCATATTATTCAAATACAGTTGCAGAGTTCATGGCATAAATTCGACAAATGTAAAGCCAAAAGTGTGCACCTTGTGCTTAATACACATACCTGTACAAACCCTGTTGGGAAAAGTTCTGAATTTTATCTTTTGGCCTCAAGGTGGGAAGAATTGAGTCATCTGGCATTGCATGTTTGCTCCCTCTCAGCCATGAAGTTTGCAGGAGGCCCAAGGTACATGTGTGTGAGTGTGAGTAAGAGGCTCCCGCAGCTGTTGTTGGGCCCTCTGAGGTCCCAAACATTCCCTGGACAGCTTCGATTGACAGCACAGTCAGGATATTGCCGGTCCCCAGCCCTCCTCCACCTCTTTGCTTTTCTCTTTCAGTCTCTTTTCGCTCTCCTCTACTTCCTTCGTCTCCCTCTGTTTCACGCTTTGTCTTCACGCAGCGCTGTGGGTGGTGTCGAGGTCGAATATCTGGAGTTTCTCTGGGCCCCCTTGTCAGGAATCTGTCCACTTTTGGGGTGTAGGAAATTTTCCTCACCTCACTGAGCCATTACTGGATAAGTGAGAGAAGGGCCTGTATTACTTTATCAACTGAAATAAATGCAAAGTTGATCAGCATATTTATTGCTTTTCTGTTTTGGTATTTCAACACTGAAAGGAAAAAAACATGTTTTGGATGATACCCTAACCTCTCCCTCCTATTCACTGTCATTATGTGAAATCCTTACCTGTAGCCACATCCTGGTTTCAGGCTAATAATCCTATTGATTAAACTGTGCCCTTGCACTGATGTAAACACATCCTGAAGAAGACTCTGCAATGACTCAGGCCGTGTAGCTTTACAGATAATCTAATCACAGAGACAATTCCCTCCCATATGTATAACAGCCTCGAGACTGTTCAGCCCAGAGAGGTTGAAATCAAGCAGATTGCAAAGTGGAGCAACTTGATGGACGTCCTGCATCGGACCTGTCAGCGTCATGAGTAGTACGGGGTCCCACGCAGGCACCCACGCACAGGATGCATGCATTACCCTTTGAGCCTCCTCAGAGGGTTGCAGAGCAAACGCACCTCTCGCTCGGCCGGGTATTTGAGCCACCATGATATCACCTAATAGGTGATTGCAAACAGATGTGGTTATCTGAGCATCAAACAGATTCGTACCCCACAAACAGTACCTGCACCAGATTCAACTTTAATCAGAATCAGAATCAGAATCAGAAATACTTTATTGATCCCCGAGGGGAAATTGTTTTTGTTACAGGTGCTCCTTATAAGAATAGAAGAGATAGAAGAGATTAGAACTAAGAAAACAATGCACGGTCGGCACATGTGCACTAAAGTAATATACATGTTTGAACATTACCACATCACTATCATTATTATTATTATTATCAGTAGTAGTAGTAGTAGTAGTAAGAGTAGTAGTAATTGTTGTAAACAGTGTGGAGGTGAAAAATGGAAAGAAGATGCTGAGGAAATTAGGAAGAATTTGAGGATGAATTAAGACATGAACGCAGTTAATTCAGAAATAAATGTGGAAAAGGGAAAACATGAGTGTGTGTGTGATACCAGGGGGGTGGTGGGCTGACAGCTGTGAGGCAGGTGCCTTGTTGTGCCTCAGTTGAACGAAGGGTGGGGGGATGAGGGGAAAATGGAGTGGATATTAATTTGTCTAGTGCAGCAGGGCTCTCCCCCTCTCGACCACACGGAGGGTTGGAATGCATGGAGAATACCTCCGATGGTGTGGCCCAGACAAAACACACATTGTGCTGGTAGGTCACGGATGGTGTGAGTCGCCACTCCCACGGGTCGTGACAGAGACGTCTGCACAGCAACGAAATGTGGAGGAGATTAACCGCTGATGACCTGTGATGGCCGCCCGGGCCTGTCAGGATACACAGGATGTGAAAGTAACTAATGATGATGAGGAGAGGGAGAATTGCAGCAACGATGATGAGGCTCACAAGTGTAACGAGGTTCAGTTGTACGTGTGTGTGTGTGTATGTGTGTGTGTGTCTTGTCCAAGGCTGGAAATGATCAGAGTCTGTGGCGGACCCCTCCTTGGATTTTTTGGATATGAGTCTTGCTTCACACACCCTGTCCAGCACCCGCCGACGCCACCGTGCTTTACAGTCAGATCAACGCTGGATTACACCAGTTAATTGTATGAGAGAGAGTGAAAGAAGAAAAAATGGTTCAAGACATTTTGCTATAAACAAGGACAAAAATAGAACAGCATGGTATCAAATGGTCGTTATCAATATGAAACCTTTGCATGCAATTTACTTTTCAGTGCCAAAAACCGCTTTTAATGACATGAAAACCTTGGCAGTGGGATTTCCTCTCTCTCTCTCTGTATGCTCCGGGCGATAACCAACTGGAGTCCCCGCTGACTCATCTGAATCTCATCAGTTACAGTAACAGAGGACGACCCAACTCATCAGAACTGATTGCACACCACCCAAAAAGTAAAATCCCAAATCAGGTCAAGAACTCTGAACAGCCTCTTCGCTGGCTGTTGTCTGCCGAACACAAACCACCTTTTACTCTCTGATGAGATACAATGAGAGAAGAAGCGGGGGACTCCTCTTTCTCGCTTCCTTTCTCTCTCCGTCCTTGCTGGACGGGATCCAAACTCATGGCTCTGGTGCGAGAGCAGGGCAGGACACTGGCCTCCATAATCTAATTACATGCTTTATTTGCCACAATTTGTTTCTCAATCAGTCTGGTGGAGGGAGAAAGCCCTCATCCTGGGCCGACATTTACACCTCCTTGTCTAGCTGCGCTGCTACCTCCGATACCGCCCTCCCTCTGCAGCCACGCTCACACTGAGTATGTCGTATCCGGATCTAGTTGCTATAGCTCGCTGTTCACACCTTGCTTTGACCACTCGTGATCAGATTTCAGTTGCGTTGGAACGTTGAGAGTTGAAACATGGACCTTCAACGCCTTTTCAGTGCGGTCAGGGGTGTGTTTTTTCACATTGTACCAGGCTGTATATGCAGTCACACAGCTCTCTGAGCAGCTCTGAATGTGGCCTGAATGGTCTGATCCCAGACACGTACTGTTCCTCTTGGAACTGCATCCATTTTGGATGATTCCACATCTCGTGATTTATCTCTAGTGTCAATGTTCACTGTGTAGGGGTTGGTGGATGGGTGTGTAGCTCGACTAACGTTCACGCAGGACACCACACATCGGTGGAGGTGTGTTGCTTCGCGGTGAGACAATGAAGTCCAGTTAGAGCAGCAGATTAATGCATGCAAAGGTTTATCAGGCACCAAAACACTGGTTTATAATACTCACAGAGAGGATTTTACAACCCTTATCACAGGGGCAACTATTTTGTCTTTCGTAACAACCCTTGTGAGGTAAACAGTGGACATTCACGTTGCAGAGGAATCAACTGGGATTGTTCACATTTGATTGGCCAACACAGCGCCTTGCCAGATGACGTCGTGGCAGCCAGGTTCAACTTTTTTCGTCAGACGACCTCGCTCTTGTCTGCCAGCCGTCCTCCCCACTGGCCCCTCGCTGCACCGCCGGACTGCCTTCATTCAGATGGATGAGGCTTAAATGAGGAGGGACCCTGAAATCTCTTCATGTAAAAATGATTATTTTGTAGGAAGAATTGAATCGGAGGGTTTCAGAACCCTGCTGAGTGGGAGTGGCTCTCAGCCTTGCAGTGTGTAAAGATATCTGGGCTTCAACCAACCATGGTGCAGTTGTCTTTAGTTTTTTTTAGTCTAAATCTTATGATAAACTCTTCTTCTGGTTTGGCGTGTTGATCAGTGTGCTCTCTTCTTTGACACATGTACACAACTGCTACGTTTTAAATATTCATCTAGATAAATATAATTGATCTGCTTTTTTTGGAGAATGCCTCAATATACCATCAGAAAAACATGTGAAATGAGTTTACTTCAGGTATATCTTGAATTGTGATTTAGGCTAACTGTATAGGAATGGTGAACGAATCAGATTGTTTTGGGGGGGTGGGGGGTTCAGGCACATTCGCATTGGCTTCAACCAGCCACGGTAGTTGTCACTCATCATTTTACTGTGGTCATTGCTGTAAATGTTACGGGCTGAGGGAATGCCTGGACTCCAAATGCAGGACACAGATAGTGATGGGCAGGCAGGTGAGGCGAGTTAGGAGGTTTCCAGGACTTGAGCTGGACAGACTTGGCAGGTGAGACGTAAGGAGAACAGACTTAGTAACTCAGAAACAGGCAAGACAAACAAAGTAGAGCAAGAACAAAGCACAAAGAGAGCTATGTGACCCAGACTTGGTCCCAGGCTAGTGAGTACAACAGTCTGGCAAAGGCTGGTGAGGAGATCCGGATTTTTATCCTGTGGCTGGTGATTGTGGATTGGCTGCAGCTGTGGAGGCTGATTGGCACAAGGAGCAGGTGGAGGTGAACCCTGATTGAGGAGGAACCACTCTCACACACACACACAAAGGACAGACAGAAGGAGAAACTAACATAACACAAAGGGACAGAGGGAAATCACAAGGAAACACAAGGAAAGGGAGGAGGAGGCAGAGGCTTCCTAACAGTTAAATGACGAGTTTTTATATAAATATTTACTTATATTTACACGGTTCGCTTTCAACTATGGGTGCTGTAAAGCTCTGGCTCAGACACACAGAACTGTACAGTACTGTATTCTGTCTCGAAGCAGCTTTACTAAGAAGCATCCCAAATGAGAACGATTAGCTTAAAGGGCTGTACAGCACTTTGATAGAAGGGGCAAAGGTCCACCTCTCAGTTACGTACTCCTCAGCGCTCTGAAAGGCAGGAAACAAAGCGCCGTAGTAACTACATCTACTCAGAACACCCAGAGCACATTTTCGCTCAGTGCTACAGAACTGCTCCCACTTCCCCTGCTTGTAACGCACGCACAAAGGGAACATTTGTCCTCACGGTAGGGGACTGCCTGGCCCTAAATGGGGATCTCGGGGTGCTCTCAGCGGGGCCCGGAGCTGTGTCTCAGGGGTACACTAATGGGGAACGAAAGGCTATCAAAGGGAAGTATCATGATGGCATCAAGGGGGGTTATGAGAAAACAAAGCCTCCTTTCCACAGCTCCCCCTTCGATCATTTACATGGTAATCAGGTGCAGCTCATATAGACTCCTCTGTTTCATTTACTTTGCCTATTTTTGTTACTCTCTCTATTTAGTACCTCCGGCTGCAGCTTTGTGGCCTTGCTGCCCAGCTAGTGAGGCAACCAGTTTGGGGTATTTTTTTTGCTGATTTGGGGGTTTCACTTAAAATCCTGGTCCTCCTCTGCTTCTTCCTCTTCTTCTTCTTCTTCTACTTCTTCCCACCCCCCTGATGAACTTCACTCATGTCTTCTTTTTTTCTGTCAACCTCTCCACCCCTTCACTCTCCACCAGTATCCATTCTCCCGCCTCCTTCCCTGCATTTTTCCTTGTCGTGGTGTTCCCCAGGCAACCTCATTCAAACAGAGTATAAAGGAGAGTAAAGGCATGGAGCAAAGTTCTGCTCACAACAATGAAGTTTGTTCATATTCAGGCGGCCTGAAAGCTCCAATCCTTCTTCCACCACCCCGTCACTCTCCACCACTACTCACTGTCCATCCATCTGTTGCTCCCTCCTTCCTTCCCTCTGTCCTTTTGCTTTACTCATTACAACTTGCAGCACTGAAGTGTAAACCAAATCAGTTCTCTGGATCCAATTTATGCCAGTTGGGCGAGCGCTAAAGGGCCAGAAAAAAGGGAAAACACGTCACATTATGCTGATCGGCACTGTAAGTGTCTGGCAGCATGACAGCGTAGCATGGGGCAATCACTGGAGCTACGTGCTCTCTGGATTTCTGGGGCCAGCAAAGTGGAGGGAGGGATACGCCGTTGCCTCCTTCACCTCTTGGTAATCTATCATAAAACTGATGGCGTATGCATATCCTCATGAATCTATTTGGACAAGGAGCAGGGTTAGTTATGATCCGCAGTGCATGTGGTCAGCCCTCAACAAAAATAACAGTTTACTCAGAATAATTAAAAACACATGGAGATACAGCACAGTATGTGGAAGAGAAATACATCCCCCTGAATGTTAACGTACTTATACATATTCTGCGATACAGAGCTGCCTCTGCCTGCATGGCTGCCCACATTGTATGCCGTCAGTATAAGACTCATCTTTTCTCCATTTTGAATCAGGGTAGATTTTCGAATGTCCTCTTTCCTCCACCACACATGGAACACACAAACTCTAATTTGGTTCTGTAAGATTTTGTACACAGAATGTGTCTTAAACAGTTTTGAGCTTGTTATGCAGATAATAAAACAAGTTGAATCATCTTGAAGTACTCATCCACCTCATACACACTTGAGCGTGTGTGTGTGTGTGTGTGTGTGTGTGTGTGTGTGTGTGTGAGCTTGCCCACTGCAGAGAGCTGTATGAGGTATTTATTTGTTCATGGTTCCCAGAGTGGACGTCCCCCCTTCCTTTAAAAAAAAAAAAAAAAAGGGTCCTCTGCCTAACGCTTCATGGATGGCTAATTTTCCCTTCCTGACCTCCCTTTGTGTGGCATTGACCCCCTTCACACCCCCACCTCCTACTCCCTCAAATAGCTGCCAGCCCACAGTGCTCTCTCCCCCCGTCCACTCTGCAATAAATGCAAAAGCTTGACATGGTCCTCGGTGGGGCCTTGAAGTGATCCCGGGGGTTATTTTTTTTTGGGAGGTCGTGGGCTGAGGTGACAAGCGAGGTGAGATTTGGAGGGAGGTGGGGGTTGAGGAGGGTGGAGGGTGGTCTGCACCGGCCTGACTCATTCCCACAGTCTGACAGGCAGCGAGCGGGTGGATTGCAGTGGTCATTTGTATTCCTCCTAAACTGCTGCTGGTACCATCAGCCCCATTCACAGGTCCTCGCCATTACACACAACGGTTGTAGGAGGTGGAGGGTAACCTGCCTACACCACAACCCAAAATATCCACCTCTTAATTCCAGGAGTGGCTCCACAGCTGTACCATCAGACAACACAATCAAACCAGACAGATGCGTGTCAAGCAGTCACGCCAGAGAACTGCTGCCTGAGGTGTTGACGTTGTTGTTGTTCTCTGAAGCTGCTTCAGGAAAGCTTTCTTTCTCTTTGTCAGTGACAGGACCCAACGGGCTGTTTTTGCTGGTAATGTTTGGTCCAGTCTCAAAAACGCATGATAGGACAGAAATAGAGCATGGAAACAGTTCTCGGAAATGTGGTGCTGAAGTAGCCATCTAAATTTTCAGACTTGTATAATTTGTTAAAACTCGGCCACTGGTTTGATGTTGGCCCGGCGGAGGAACATATTTCATGCACGTCAGTCTGGTGGAAATGGTTCATTGTGGATTTGGTTTGTAATCAAGCTTGTTTATAGTGAGCTTAATTTTGACCACTATCTTTAAAGTGTAGATTAAAAATTACATGTATTTTATATTGTAAGTGTTTTTTTTTTCTTATTATTATTGAAGGGGATATTTTCCTGATTTGTTTTTTGGTTGTGTTTTTGTGAGAGGACATAGATGGAGAATTAGATGGAAAATTCCATCCCTTCATCTATAATCATAGTATTATTCTCATTAATTATTTCAGCAATTGAATGTGTGTGAGAAATTATTTCCAAAAAGGAATTTCAAAACAATCCCATTTAATTTTGAGGTGTTTTTTTTAATCCAATTTCTTTTGGATTAGTTTGTAATATATTTTTGTCATACATATGTACACACATACATTAATTGATTTACAATTAAATCAAAATTAAATGATTGGGTTGTAATAAATTTACTGTTATAATTTTCCTTAGCTTTTATGAATTTATGTTTTACAAGTCTTTTTCAGCAAGATTTGTTTGACACAATCCTGAGAACAACTCAACAGATTTTTTTTTTTTTTTTCTTATTGTGGACAACAAAGAAATCTTAACAAATTCTGCCCCTTTTGCTAGAAATAATACGTTTTCTCCCTCAAGCCTCCTGACTGTATTTCCTCCCTTCTCCTTCCTGCAGACTGTGATTCATATTGCAAGGCGTCTAAAGGCAAACTGAAGATCAACATGAAGAAGTACTGCAAGAAAGATTACGGTGAGTCGACACACAGTCCATTTAATGACTCGGATTAACGTTCATTTCTTCAGAAAAGCTTAAAAAAACATGTGGTCCGATGGAGGAGACACAGTCGCCTTTTTGTCTGCGTGAAAAAGTTTCTTATGCTGAAGGTGGGTAACGAATAAATAATGTGAGTCAAAGCAGCAGAGCAGCACAAGCACACCTTCAGAATGTGGTTAAACTGGAATATGCATATGTTCAGGACCCAGAATATTTCTTATCCCGTACATCCCAGTCCAGCACGTTACTGGGGAGTTGCTATACTTTACAGGGGAGGTGTTTTACTGATGGCTTACTCCAGCTTTCTGAGGTCAGAGACAAAGGATCAAACAGAGGACAGCAGATCTTCAAGGAGGAAAAGAGAAGCAGACAAACAGAAGGAGAGAAAGGGCGCTGGAGAGAAAGGACAGGATAAAGAATTAGGCAGAGGTGTGTGTGTGTGTGTGTGTGTGTGTGTGTGTGTGGGGAGGGTTTTCTCTGAGCAGGCATTTAAGACCCGGGTGGATAAAGCAAAGACAGTGTGACGGACAGTGGGTGCTCTCTAGGAGATCCTCATTAAGGCAGCCCACTTCCCCCACAACCGAAGCGCTTCTCGCTGCATTCCTGTGACCGTCCGTCCGCCACGCCATTCAAGGTGTGGATAAGACGTATGACCTCTCCCCTCTTCCCCTCCCTCTGTCCCCTCCCCTGATTGAAGTCAGGCTGCTGAACCGGTCAGCCAAGCGGCAGCATCCTGCGGCATACCTCAGCAGCTTGACAGACAGGCCTGGGCTTTGTTCTGCAGGGATTTGGGGGAGTTAGGGGGTCAATCTTATAGACACCTCCTCTTCCACCAGTGCCTACCTTTCTGCCGACGAGAAGAGCCTTACCTCTGAAACACGTCTCAGCTCATGCATGAATGCGTCAGCTTTGGTTTGGCCAAATAGCAGACGGAGCTGCTGACCTCTCTACATCAGGTTACATTTTATTTTATCAGTAGAACATTTATGTAACACTGGAATGATAACAGCAGGCAACATCCATTGGGTAAAAAGAGACATGAGGATGTCCTGCTGGAGAAACCATCACTCAACACACGGTACTGAGTACCCTCATGTATGCACACTCCCAATAGTGAAGCCAGGAGTGTTATGAGTGTGTGTGAAGTGTAGGGGAGCTGCTGGTACTGATGGCTGAAATACCACTAAGCAGAAGACAAATGGAAGTTCCTCTTCTACACCAAGCTTTTTGTGGGGGAGTGCATTTCTACAGACAGCATAATTATACAGACACAGATTTAATGTCTTCATATACAACAGAACAGCAGATAATTAGTCCTGCTCTCACACTAAAGATTTTTTTTATAATCAGGTTATTGTGAAAACATTTCATGTAATCCATCTGTCCACCGTTAGTTTTACATGCTACATCATCCTCTGTGTAATCCACTTTCTCCTTGCCTTGCCGTCACCAGGGGGGCTTTGTGCTGGCGATGTACATGAGAGCCATTAAGCTCCTTGTCATATCCATCCTTAGTTTGTAACAGAATATTCAAGATTCGTAACAGACCAGAACAAGATCCCCGTACAGTATCTACCACACGTGAGCTCAGCAGAGCCGATCGAAAAGTCAAACACAATGTAAATCTACAGGATAAGTTGGCAGAGCTGCAGCTTTGGACTGTTTTGAAAAGATCAGCAGGGGAGCTGGGCTCCATGCTGCGTAGGGAAGCGATGCTACAAGCTTCTGTGGTCGATATACAGACACACATAAAGAATCACAGGAGGGAGCGGGGCATAGGGAGGGGGTAGAAATGTCTGATCTCAGAAAAATCCCTGGTACAACTACTCAAGGCGTTTCAGTGTACAGCGATGGTTGACTAAACTCAGACAACTCAAACAGCGAGAACAGCACCTGGTGGCAGCTAGTAGGTGCAAGATGGTGCTGAGGTCACAATCGAGTCACAACAGACCAGATCCCATTGACACGGGGGTCTCAGGGGATATGCTGTACAACTGGGCTGACAATTATCTCCAAAGATTGGCAGAAGTAGGATGATAAAGTACAAGGCAAACTGCAGCCCGATAGACCTGCAAAGTGGGAGGAGGTATTTCGGGTGCGTCTGGTTCCAGAAGCAGAAGATTGTTTTCTGCATTGACAAAGGTGAGTCACAGCTGGAGCGCTTCGACAGACATGGTCCTGGTTGAATCATCAGAACAAAAGATGAAGAGCTGGGTTAGAAAATACTTGGATCTTTGACAAAAAGTATATTGAATAGAATATCCAGTGCAGTCAATGAAGCTTATGCACAAACTGACAAAACTGTCTGCAGCTAAAATGGCTCATGGGCAGTGTGGTACTTTGAGCTGTGGCAAACAGACAGAATACCAAATACGATTTCTCAGGAATAAAATTAAAATAATAAAAACTAGAGACCATGATATAAACCTATATGACTGTTTGAGGATATCGCAGAAAGAAGATTTTTTAATGGTAATTCGGAGTGGGAAAAATACTTCCAACACTTCAGGCAGACTTTATATATATCAGACTTTAAATACACATTGTGAAAACCCAATGTGCTTTATGGAACACTAAAAAGGAAAGAAAGGAAAAAGCCATTCATAACTGCTGTTATAACATCTCACACATCAGTCCTCTGGAAGCTTCACCAGACTTTGACTTGACCCTGAATGCAGCAACAATAGCAGAGTATTGGAAGCTAAAAGCATAACCTTGAAACAGATGTATTTTCTGTTTTTCAAGTCAGTCAGATTTAAATCTTCACCATCCATAAAGTGTGACTCCCAAGGTGGTGATCCAGCATGGATAAAAACCTGCCCTGAATACAGGCTTAATACTGCCATGGTGTTCGGCTCCATTAGCTTCACACTGAAGGTGAAACCAGTGACCCTGTAACACAGTGCCTCATTTCAAAAGCTGTCCCGTAAGAACAGGAGTATAATGGAACCGAATAGCGATCTGGTCAATATAATACGTATTGATACATGCTGGGCTCCATCCATGAGAGGCAACCCCTCTCTTTCCTCCCTCTCGCTCTTCGAGGGCCATACCAGTTGATTCATCATGTGATATCACTGAACGTCTTTCCAGCTGACGTTTCTAATAGCTCTACCCTGCCTCCTAATCACATTACAAATCACATTGCTGTCAGTAGTAATGGACATAATGCATGTGGAGCTGTAAATCATAGTTGGACCAGCATAGACCAGAATTTCCACTGAGGATTTAAACAGAATCCATCCCATATAAGTGTAGTTTATTGGTATTCATAGTGCCCAGTCGCCATGGTTTACCAGTGTTTACCATGGTTTTCCGGTGATCTTATCACTCAGTTCATGACTTTGCCATCTTATCAGCAGCGGATACTAACTCGATGACTTGATGATTGATGGCCACACCAAGATGGATGCTCCCTTAAACCCTCCTACTGCGTTCATGACTGTCAAAAATGGGAAAAAATCATCAGTTTTTCCTTTTTGATCCAAGTCCCTCAAACACAGAGTCCTATCCGATACACATATTTACATTAATGTTGATTGCATGTGTATCCGACAGCTGTAGCCTAATTAATCTCACATATCTTATTTTTCATGAACAACTTGATTCAAATACGGAAGATCCTGGTTCAAAAATATTAAGTTCGTGACCTAATATTGATCTGATATGAATGAAGGTTTAACTGGAAGAATGTGAGTCATGAAACAGACGTGATGCGATCTGCTAGAGATGTTGGGACGACGTGAACACTCATCCCACTAACAGTTGTGTTACAGAGTGGAGGTTACTCCCTCACAAATGATCTTTATCCGCTGTGTAACATTAGTTTAGCTGGACGGGGGGGCATTCGATGGAATAAAAATGGGGATAACGTTCACTTCTGGACAGTCTCTCCTCAAAAGCATTCATGCTGTTCAGTTGCTCAGCTTCAGACTGTAAAAGTGACAAAAGAAGCCATGTGATGAATGAGACAGAAGAGCGCAATTGCTGCATACTTCCAATTGTCCACTTGATGTGTGAAGTAGATGAGTTTGATGGATTGTCATTGTCCACCAGTTCAGACGGGGTTTTCAGAAACTGACTATCTGACAAGATTCTTTCTTCAATGCAACTGTAGAAATCCTAAATATAAGAGGCTTTTGGGGATACTGAGGCCAAATCAGCCAGTGCTCTCAGAAGGTGT
Organism: Chaetodon auriga; assembly: GCF_051107435.1. Taxonomy (NCBI): domain Eukaryota; kingdom Metazoa; phylum Chordata; class Actinopteri; order Chaetodontiformes; family Chaetodontidae; genus Chaetodon; species Chaetodon auriga. Next base: position 5,188,016 of record NC_135077.1, on the reverse strand, counting down.
CAGAGCTCTGGATACTGTGACATGATCCCTCTTTGCCGCAGCATGGGTCAGCACTCACTGATGTGATTTCAGCTGCCAACTCCGTGGCCGTGGTTGCCGAGGACAAAGTGTGCTGATGTTTGAATAATGGCCACAGTCGGAAAAGGAGCCAGCGTGCTTGGAAGAAAAAACACCCTTTCCTTCCACTGTGACAGAGACCTTTGAATGTGGTGATGACTCCTCAATGAGAAGCTGAGGCAGCAAATTGAAGCAAAGTTTTCATTAAATTAATAAAAATAGCTGCATATCTTCATGCAGGAGACTGGTGGTTAGTTGACCTGTGGTATTTTATTTAATTACCTCAATAAATATCCAATGACAGAAAATTCAGTGAACTAGAAGTTGTTAAAATGGGAAACCATTTTTTTCATGGTGAGGCAGGGAAAGAAATGAAAAAGGCAAATGCACAGCATGAAGCAGGAAGTTGTGGACACACTCCATATTTTTAGAGGCTTCTTTCATGGCTTGCCATTAAATAAGGCACAGACATCCATGGTCCCCAGAGGATGAATCCTACTGACTTAAGTGATCTACTTACTTTTCCACTGGCCACCATTAGGTTGCCAATTGTTGTTTTGTTAGTGTTTAGCTCAAAGGACTGCTGTGACAGCCTCACAAAGCAGCTAGCATGGCTGCAGAACTGCAAGTCATTTGAATAGAAGAAATCTCACATTAATTGATAAAGTGTCATTTCTCTTGCCCTTCACTCTGCAGCTGTCCAGGTGCACATCCTGAAGGCAGACAAAGCCAGCGAGTGGTGGAAGTTCACCGTCAACATCATCTCCGTCTACAAGCAGGGCGAGAGCCGCATCCGCCGCGGGGACCAGTTCCTGTGGGTCCGTGCCAAAGACGTGGCCTGCAAGTGTCCCAAGATCAAACCTGGGAAGAAGTACCTGCTGCTGGGGAACGACGAGGACTCCCCCGGGCAGAGCGGAGTGGTGGCAGACAAAGGCAGCCTGGTTATCCAGTGGAGGGACACGTGGGCGCGCAGGCTCAGGAAGTTCCAGCAGCGCGAGAAGAAAGGCAAGTGCAAGAAGCCATAGGTGGGAAAAGGTGGAGAGGTTGCCAGAGGTGGGAGAGGAATTCAAGAGAAAAGCTGAGCGGGTCATGAAAAAAAAAAAAAAGAAAAAAAATGAACGAGAGGCAGAGAGGACCACGGACAGACAAGAGACTGTTTATGTCGCTGCTTTTTTGTGTAGAAGCATGAAGAGAATTATTTAGGATGATTTGTTTTTCTAGTGAACTTTTGTTGAAGGAGCTCACCTTGCAGATTTGGTTTTATGGTTTATTTTACTTTGAGATTTTGCCTCTCATGTGGATTTGCCGAATTTGCACCTATTACCAGCATATAAAGTTATTTGTGTTTGTTTTCTTTATCTCAGTATGAAATCATTATATTGTATGTTTTAATTTTATGGACAGTTTCTGCTGGTGCAAAAATGACACAGAAAAAGCCACTTCATTACCACTGCAACTTTGCCTCTGCATGGTTTTCTTATTGTATTCTTAGCCAAGACGCAAGCTTGTCTTCACTGATCTGATCGAGGCAGTGCTATTCCCTCCATTAAGAATTGTGCCATATAAACATTCGTTTGTTAGCCACAGAAATGTGTAGTACATTTAGCTGTCACTGAGCTACCATTCATTCCCCCTGTTGTATTTATTCAGGTAAATCTTCAACTGCAGAAAAAGAAATTTGTTGTCCTACACTTTTAGCTGTCGGGACATTAGAATACGCAAATGGCATCAGAGAACCAAGGTTACAACGCAGTGTTGACTCGAGCATTTTTGACCTGATTGCTCTCATATTTTCACTCCCTGTTTGCCCCTTCAGACTTCACTGGTTAAATTTTGGTGGTTCAGTATTTGTACAAACCTGCATGTGAACGCTTCACATTCGAGAGTGTAATGTTCAGTTCATTAACTGGTGCTGTTTATGCTAGTAATGTTAAAATGATGCTATTTTGGGGAGGACAAACTGCGTTCGAAATCACTGATTTCACTGTCAGTAATTACAGTAACTGTGATTTTTTTATTTTTTATTTCAGTTTAACAACTGATTGAGAAAAGGACAAGAGGCCAGCCACGTTGATTTTTCAAAACACTGAAAATCTTCACAAAATCGCAAGTGATTCTTAGGTAGAGCTAATATAAAAAAATGACTATGAATATGGGTTCTTAAGTGGCTACAAAAAAAATGTCAAATGTTTGCTTTAATTCATTGCAGAAACAATATTTACTTGTCCTACCGCAAAATAATTGGAGCTGTTACCCAGGTCACTGTGCACAGCGGATGCAACGTTATTGTTGTGCAGCTGCAAGCACTGCACGTTACCAGACGACACAGACAATACAGATTTCTGTGTGATTTATCTCTTTAGAAATCTATTGCTTCTCACCAGCTCTTGGGAAAAAAAAAAAAAAAAAAAAGTTGTAAAAATGTGTCAAAATGTATCTTTAAAAATTTGCATGAAAAAGTCAAAGGAAGAAAAATATCGTCTGCCTCTCACGATGAAGCTCCAATGTGCATGGCTACCGACCACTAAGTCCTAAAAGCTGTATTTTTTTATGTGGAACAGGACCATTACGCAAACTCAATCAATGCAGATTGTAGGAAACGACGAGAACGGGGAAGAATGAAAAGAAGAAATGTCCTTACCTCATGCAGTGCAGACATGAATCCGAGTAGAAAACGAAAACTTCATCGCAAACTGCGCCTTCAAAAAGAGATTCCTAAAACGTATTTTTGAAGGCCACCTCACGCTGGCTCGCATTCATCTCGAATAATTCCGACAGTACTATAAGATTGCAGATAAATACCGTTACAGCCCGCACACTCTTTTGCAAACACAATGCATGACTATACATTCACGAAGAGGACACTGTGCAACCAGTCAGAAGCTGCAGTCTCCCATTGACCTGTCACATTAATTCTCTTCACTTCAACACTTCCACGGGGAGAAATGGGCTGAATTGCAATCACTTGACGCTGCTTGATTCAAACCACACTGCTCATTTATTTGTGTGCAGTTCAGTTTGGATTTCTCTGAGGAATGCGTGGTAAAAGCTCAGGTTTGCAAAAGCCCACACTTTATCTGAGGTATCATAAGCTGGGGTTCCTTTCAGTCCATCGCGAAACACTTGGAGCAACACGTTTGATGTTGAGGGTATTTGTAAGTGTATGAGTAACTTTAAAAAGGGTTTTCAGATCTCTCCGAGACACGTGGTTTTAATCTGCAGGAGTCTCTGCTTCCTTTCTTTTAAATGGTAATCATTTCTGATTCCACTATCTCAAAAAACCTCATTTGTCCAGGTATTTTCTGAATGGACTGAAATGCCTCCTAGATGATGACAAATTAGAAGAGCTTTTTAAACCACGAGGAATCAAAATCACCTGAGTTCAGATGTGAGATAAAAGAGCAGATGACCTTGTTGCTGAGGTACTTCTCGATACGTTAGGGTTTGACGGAGTGTGTTTTTTCCTGAAGTCTGTCCATCACGACGCTACGTGCTGGTGGCACAGCACACTCAGCACATTTCCAGTACCTTTACATGTTCCTGCCTTTCATTGTTAATCTTACAACGTAACATCACACGTCACTGTTTTCTGTTTGGCACAACGTAATCTGTAATCACACCTCTTTAGTCGCTGTAGCCTCATGCTGTTAATTTTACACCTGTCCCCTGAGCAATGGTTTGACAAGCTTGCTGATGAAATGCTACCCACATACCTGTCAAAGCATTGCTTTGTGTTCATACTATGAATTGTAAATGTTGTTTAGTTGTCACCATTGCCAAGACTTTTTGCAATGTCGTTTTACAATGCGTACTAATATATTATGGTTATTATATATGAATATATTTAATGACACAAGACATTGTGGATTTTATTGTCTTTTTCAACTTTTTTTTTTTTTTTTTACTTGTTTGTGGTTGTTTAGATTGTTGCCATTAAAGAAGGAAATAATAACTACTGAACACACCAACCTGGTAGAACTAAATTCAGATTTTCAGTTGAAATAAACTCGTTACATTGAAAAATCATTTGGCTCTGTTGATTTGATTTCCTTAATTTAATTATTATGTTTTATTTTAAGGCATACATACAGTCAGCTTTTCTCTGTTTACTGTGAATGGAGCGTAATCTGGTTTTGTACTACAGACAAAACAAAATTATGCAGAGTTCGCCGTGGAAATATGGAAATGGTACCGATGTGTTCACGCTTTGTCAAAGTCCACCCCAGCTCAATATCATGTTACACAACACTGCGATCCTGCAGAGCAAGCCCTGAGCATTAACACAGACAGACTGGAGTCCAGGGACTATTAACTGGAAATGTCATTTATTAGAAATTACAAGCTGAATTGATTTACAGGGAAGGAAAGCAGCCATGTTAGTAACACAGCCGAGCTGCTTGTGTTGGCTGGAGCTATTCTATAAACCTTATAAAACCCCAAGACAAATGATAACATTACAGCTGCTACAGTAATGCATGGGTAAATATAAGTGTGTGTGAATATTGCAAAGCTTGCGGAATTACCGTAGCCAGTGTGAGCCTCAGCCCAGACCACAGGAAAGCTCTTGCTACCTGCGGGAGGTCCTACTGTTGGGTCAACATTCGCCACAGTCCAGGCTAAAAATGTTTTTTCAGAAGGCTTGCAAACCTCCAAATAATTTACCTATTTGATACATTTAATGAGCCAGACACTTGAACAACCATTTACACTTAAGGAATATATTCTATTTTTAAAAAAAGTCTTGGGTTACCAACGCGTTTCACCCAAACAACTTACTGTACAGAAAGATTTAACTGTGCTGCTTAAGAACTTGTGTCTTCATTTCACATTGCCTCAGTCGGGCAGTCAGCAGTGAGCTTTGTCTCAATGGGAGCAGAAAGAATAAGAAAATAAAATCTGAGGAGAGACGGTTTTTAAATGAGCGTGCATGTGTGCACCGTGGATGCAAAGGTTTTGAACTGGTATTCGCACCATCATTGTAGTTCAGCACAGGTCCGCGATCGCTGCGGTCCTCGTCCTCGTCCTCTACACGGGCCACACAGCGATCACTACGATGGCTATGAGAAGCAGTACGATCACCACCAGCATCCCTGAAGGAAGAAAACGAGAAAAAAAAGGAAATCAGATGTCAAAACACACCCAGCAAACTTTCTTTGTTTTTTGTTTTTTTTTACTGTCAACAAATTCCATGAAAGACCACAACCAATAATGAGCTGAACCTGCTGAGAAAGTTTTTCTATGAAGAGTCTATTACAGCTTATTCCTCTGCGCCATAGACAAACTTTACATTTGGAAGCTGTTTTTAAATCTTCAGCAGGAACAAACTCAGAAAATGCAGAAAGTGGGACGGACGAACACATTGTCGGTATCGGTTCTTTCATGGGATTTGTTGTCAGTAAGATACATGTATACTAATGCCAGAGCTCTCCTTTCAGGGCTTCATTAGCTAGATATGCTACTGCAGGTCATTATGCTAAGCTAATCAGTCCACAAACTTTTTACAACAAACTAACTTCCATCTCATTTATGTAGCTTGTGCATTTTATGTGTTATTTGTATGTATTTAGTATAACACTTTATATTTAGGTACACATATTCACCATTAACTAGCTGCTTCTCCATCAAAATCCTCATAATTACTGATTATTGATAGGAAATTCTTGTGCATGAATTACAATCTCTATAACCTAACAGTTAATAATCCTAACCCTGAGAATTAGGCATTAATATTTGCTTTATAATGACTATTTAAGAGCCAATATGCCGCTAATATGCATGCTAATAATCAACTGGTTAACTGTGAATGTTTGTCCCTTAATATAAGGTGTTACTGTGTTAACTTAAGTATGCAGGAAAAAGAAAGAAACTAATGCAATTAGAGAAGGAAGAAGCCTCCAGTGGTTTAACAGTCTGACTTTTAAAATGAGGTCAACATTTTTTTTGCCTTATATTTACTTTCTTATTCCCCTTTGTGATGAAACCTTTGCAGTTCAACAAACTCTCCCTAACTTTATTGTTGAAAGTCCAAATGTCACGCAGCCGAGGAGCTGCTGATTTGAGACAGACTCGCAGAGGAGGAGGTGCATGTAGCAGACACAAGGGAATACACTTGGAAGAGGTAAGAAGCCCGCATACCTCACTACTAATTTTCAAAGCCCTTGATCTAATGCAAGTCCCAAGTGCACATGCCCTCACAGCATATCACCATTTTTCTCTTGATGACTTAATGCAATTTACATGCGTTCAACAGCCACAAAAGCTTTATTGCCGCAGATTGCACACTGTGATAGGCATATGTTTCTGATTCGGCCTTGAGAGGATAATCATTGTTTTTCACTGATACTATGGAAGCAGAGAAAAATGTGCAAAAGCTCACTCACACTTCATCAAAGCGCTTTACCCCGAGGACCTGAAAATATTACAGTTTTTATTATAGCCACCACCCAGAGAAAAAAGAAACCCTCTCTGTTGTAAAATCCACTACAGGTGGAATTTTCATCCTTTGTAAAGAAAAAAAAAAAAAGAAAAAAAAAAAAGTCTTTCGGGAACTTTACCATCTAATTTTATTGAACAGGAATCATTCAGAATCTAGTTAGGTGTAGCTTTTTAACGATAACCACAAATAGCTTAATCCTCAGGGTATTTCCTGAAATGACGTTTCGCTGTCGTGACTTACAGGGACACTTGAAAAGAACTCAGATATCGTTGATGTTATTCGTGGCACCTTTTCCTCTGCAACAGGACACAATTCGAAATTTTACTCATCAAAAGGAGAGGAGACAACCTATGAGAGCAGAGACGATTTACAGTCGAATTTTAGGAAAGATCACCAACTTGGAAGTGAATCTAGAGCCCCATCGATAAATTGCTGGCCCTATTTTGGCTAATATTAGATATCAGTGTCACCGCCAATAAGACAGAAGCAGTGACAGAACAGAAATACCAAAGGTTTACAATCAGTGTCTCCACCAGAGAGCACTGGCAGGTTTATTTCTCATCCTCAAAGTGTTTCGCTCAGTCCATCTCGTGTAACAATCACCAAATTTAAGAGATCTCTTTTAAAATATCTATGTTATGTGACTGTGTTTAAGGAAATTCATGTCAGCTAATATAGTATAACCATATTTTTTTCAACTCTCAAATCAACACTGGTATTGTAAATGCAGTGTTGGTGGATCCAAACCTGAAGCGGCTATGGAAACTCGACCAATAAATCTTTGGTCCATCTGTCATGGTAATAACACTGTTGAGAATTGAAATATAAATCCTTTTAGGGGATACGAGAGTGTCATAAACACTTAAATGCCTTGAGCTTGTGGTGGTCTATCCCTCAGTATCATGTATATATCTCATGAGCTCCACCACCAAACATGTCACACACGTAATACATGGAAAACTTTCTCCAAGGGCGCGTTCACCCACTGTTTTCCCCTTTGCGTTAGGCACGGGAGTGAAGATTTCAAACAACTGCATCCCTGGCTGGCCCGAGGGCTGTCGACAGTCCCCTCGCTGCCTCAAGTTGTCCATTGTTATTTAGCATGCGGCTGGTATTTTCCCCAGCCTTTCACTTTGGGTTTACATTTCTCTCATTCTTTGGCTCTCTCCGCCCACGTTCTCCTCCGCGGCCTAATTGGTCGTCTTTCCCACAGGGAGAGAGACAGGGCGAGATATAAGCCATGCTGAACTAATTGCTTGCGGTGGTAGTGGTGGTGTGGTGGTCTGATGAAATGGAAGGCTGATGCTGGTTTCTCTGCCAGGACATCGGGTATGGCTGTCAGGGGTCCAGATGTCTTTGCACCACATTTTTTACTCTTGTCATCTATCTCTTTCATTTCTGTTGTGTGTTTATGGCTGATTGTCTTTTCTCTGCACATAGCTAATACTTTGAGCACAGCGTATTTCTATTGGCGTTGAGGGGAAGGTGTTCATACATGGGCCCACAGGACATGCATGTTAGAAGTTATCACTGGTCTAGAAAGGACCCCTCCTCATGATAACTTACACATGTGAGCATAACATAAATGTCAAAGTTGAAACACACACTCAAATAGTTCTTGTGATGGCTCTTTAAAAGCTTCATGCTTCGAGCAAACACTCACACAAATTTCCAGTGATTATCTGTGTTTGGGCGTAAACAATACCAACTCCACATTACATTCAGACATCAGAGTTTCATTGAGCCCGGTCCCACATCTGTCAGCAACACCATAGCAACAATAGCAATAAAGGCCGAGCTGTATAACACACGCATATGTTAGTGTGGAGAAAGGCTCTCACACCCTCTAATGTCATATAACAGTCAGTCACGAAGCCGCATCAGACACACACACTGACCCTCACCCTCCCTGGACCAACCCTGTCTGCCTCAGTAACTAAACAAGCTACTCCTGACCCTCAGGAGGCCTCCAGAGACTAATGACAATAATGTCGTTTGCTTGCCAAATAGATTAGGGCTGTGGTGTGACACTGATGCTGAGGGAGATAGTTTGTGTCTGCTGATAGACTGACCACCCAGGAGCTTTGGAGGCCAGAGTCTGGGTTCATCCCATCTTAGCAATTTTCAGACACATCAGTGAAACAAATCACGGAGAGAACCAGTAATTGGTGAGAGCCCTTGACAGACCGAGACAACCTCTGAACCTCCCTCACTACTCCCTCTGTGGCCCCTGCTTATGGTTCAAAGATCTTTTTGCCGCACAAAAGGCGAGGATGACCTTTCGACAAAAAGGGACAAATTTTATGTTAACAAGGTTAGTGAGATGCTCATCATTTTTCTCACTGCACAATTGCAGAGGATAAGAACTCGCACTGGTTTTTGGCACCAAGCATTTGATAGAAATCGAAACATATGCATTTCTGCATTGTTTCTAATACGATAAGCTAAAGAGTGTGAGCATTCGACTTAACGCAACAAGACTAAGAGTCTGCAGCTGTGCTAGTGGCTCTGTGACGCTCTACTTAGGCACAGCTGTGCTTTGAGCTACATGCTAGTGTCAGCATGCTAACACGGTCACAGGGAGGTTTCATCAGAGTCAGTGTGATTCATTCTTTCATAAACTTGAATTTAAATATCAAATTTTGCGCAAGCCCATCAAATTTTAAGATATTTCACGAGACAAATGAAAACTTTTACCTGCTGGTGCTGCAGGATGAGAAGTCAGCAGATCACCAAATTCATGAGGATTCATCCTTTGGCCACCATGAGTGTGTGTGTCAGATTTCATGGAAATACATCAAATAGTGTATACAGATCAAAGCGATGGACCAAATGACTTTGCAATTCAGCCATGCTGCCCAGAAATGATTCTTTGATAATATTTAGATGTTGTCATGATTTCTTTTGCAGCCATGTCAATAAAGTACCTTATTGAGGTGAATACACAGTGAATCAGTTTAAAAAAGGTCATATATTCAGCTTGTAGACGAAACCATATGTGCCATAGTGTAGTTTTGTGGTTTGAGCCCAAAAGCTAGAACTAAAGTGCTCTGACTGAAACCCTGGTTAAAATGAGACGTGAAAAGGGTTTTAAAATATTTACAGCTTTCTAAAGGCAGATTTAATGTAACTTGCCACTCACTGAGAAGAATCTCAGACATGGAAACATCATTAGCAGCATGTATTACTTTAAGCAATCCTTTCATCGGCCATGTGAAACATATTCAGTTGCATTTGCTGGTTTCCGATGGTATAGCTTGTCAGGGGAATGAGAGGAATACGAGCTGGAAAGACAGACCTAACTGATCAAAAGTTTACTGGGCAAAATGAGTGTTTCCTTGACAACTCCTCACAAATGAAGACTCGGTGCAGTACTCGTCCTACACACTCTTCTCACAGCCCTGTTAAATGCTGCCCCTTACCCACAGTCTCTTTAGACAATCCCCTCTAGTCCAAACAGCACAAACCTACTTGGGATGCAAGCCACCTGCAGGATTCATGGGGGTGCAGAAGTGGCCCTCTACAAACTGAGGATTAGGTCTGTTGAGACGGGCTGCTCAAGCACTGATGTTGCCTGATGGTGATGCCTAAGCTTTGAGGAACTCACACTACTCTCCAAGAGACCCTTTGGTCCCGCAGACTAATCTGCCACACTAATCCAACCAAACTCAAAGCCTCCACTCCTCCATTCCCACCAACATCAACCAAAACAAGTGGTAATGACTCTGTGGATCAAGCTTAGCTGAAGTGACAGCATCGGACCAGCGGTTAAAAAAAGAAATTGGTGTTTAAGGATGGGCATCGTCTAACTTTCAGTATTCATACGAGATCACACAAAAATGGTAAAATTGTGATTTAAATGAGTAAATATCCGATTAAAGACTAAGCCAACTATGAATCTGACCAGGCATTTCCATAAGAACCTTTTCATACCGGGTGTGATGGACACATTCTGGGACTCGAGTTCAGTTCAAAAGGCATCAGTCATGCACAGTGTGCCGCAAGAACCACGGTCGAACAATATGTGGGCTCTTCCCTCTCGGTGAGATGACCCTTCCCAGAGCCCAGCTTACTCTTCTCCAGCTTTTAGCTGTTTTTCGGAGATCTCTGGTGCAATCATGCACACAAATTTGTTTGCCCCCAACTCAAGAGTGCAAATGTCTGGTGGTTAATATTGATAATCTGACAGTGGAGAACATTTTTCACATTTCTGGAAAAGTTTCCAGCTTTTAGCAAAACTTCTATCTGTAAAAACTAAGATGTCTCCTTCACAACGAGGCAGCTACCAACAGTTATGTTAAGTATGCTCTCGCCTGTCAAAGCCAGACGTTTCTAGCTTTACAAGGACTCTCCTAAGACATAACACCAAACGGCGGCTTTGGATGAGAGAGGTGGTTTCAAAAATAAATAAACCCTTAGAGCAAAGGAATTATAAACACACTGCCATGGAGAATGAGGGAAAGCCCTCCAAACAATTTGTGGCATGTAGTATTTTCAATTCTTTCTTTGCTTGACACAAAGACGAGTGTCAAACAAGCAAGGAGACGAGCGGGGGAATGACAGAGAGGAATGGAAAAAAGAAAGAGAATTGCAGTGAGAGTGAAGAAGACCATTGGGGAATTTTCCATTCACAGAGGTCTGACACACACATACACACACACATGCACATGCATGTGCGTTCAACCACACATCTGCACACATCTAAGCGGACACACAAAAAAACATATGCACCATATACACATACAGCAGATACATGTGACGCATGTGGACCCGCAGGTGCTCGCAGACAAACACATGAGGAAACTGAGGAACTGAGGAGAGGGAGGAGGGAGTTGGCTTTGTAAAAGAATAAGTTCCACAAAAGGAAAGGCAGAAAGAAAGAGTCTTGATTCTAACACAATTGAGCTCTGGGATCTTCAAACAAACTGCCGCTCGGGCACCATGGGGACACAACCAACAGAGTGAAGCATTCTGAGGGCTGACCTTCCTCCTGCCGGCTCTGCCTCTGTCTGTGACCGCCTGTTAGCCAGGTCTCCTAGCACAACAATGCAGCCTTTGCCATAGCAATGCTGTCTGGCGTGTCACCGGGCAAACTGAGCCTGGCTCAAGCTCACACATTCCATAGATGGCAGCCGGTTTCCTCTGAAAGTCATAACCCACTGAGGAGATAAAGGAAGAGCTGGGTCTTTTTGTAAATGACCAAACAAAAGTGAAACAAACTGAAGCAGGTCTGTGGTAATGGTGAGGGCCATGCATTCAGAAAGCCTCCCAGTGAACAACTCAACTCACCAAACTCTGGAATTGAGACAACAGAGGCTGCTGTCAAAACAGGAGGTGCTGCAGCACCTTAACAGAGCATCAGCAGCGACGACAGTGCTCGGTGCATCTGCACTGAGTACTAGGTCACATTCTGGCAGCAATCAGAGCCCAACACACAGTCGCTGTAGTTACATGCAGAAGGAAATAGACCTAAATGTAAACAATGCCATGCACTCTTGTATAGAGAGAGAGAAATACGGGCAGTTCTGCAGCCAGTGTATACAGCTGCATTCATTGAAATAGGAGCGTATCTGTTCCATTAGACGAGGTGGAAAACCTCCTCCTGTGACACCTGCCCTTCAGGCCTGACTTGCCACCCTCAGTACGCATTTGAGGATTCCTCAAAGAGAGACCACATTTTAAAGCCCAGGACGCTACGTGAGCAGGTGTGACAGACAGGTCGAGTCCATCCGCTGTTCACCTCTGTGCCAAGAGGGCTTGTCCCCACCAGCATCATTTTTTATGCTTCATTAAGCACCACACTTCGTTCCAAGGTTGCGACAGCAACCGCATTTCTCAATTTCTGAATGGTAAAGATGCTAACTTTGTGTTGCTAAAACAATAAAAAAAAAAAATCATCCATGAATTTCAACTTAAATATCGAGTTAATTCCTCTTTAAAAGCTCTATAATGGTCTGTTAGCTGCATGCTCTTGAGCTGCAGAAAGGAAGAAAGAATTGCAACTCACTCATATAAATAAACAGACTGAGGAAAAGGAGGAAGGCTCACCACAGGACGCTGACTTTGTCTCCACCAGCTTCACCCTTCGTGTCTCATTACGAATCCTGTCGTCTGTCTTGTCCACAAGATGTGCGAGGTCATCGATGATTTCTGAGAGACAAAGAAATGGAAAAAAAAAAGAGAGAAACTCAAAGTTCATATCTACTTGCTGATATGTAGCTCTCTGCCATTAAGACTTCATGGTGTTCTTTCTTTCAAATTTTTATTACATGAAAGACCTCCCAGCAAGTTTTGCGTAATAAAAAAAATATACCCAAAATGAAAAAGTGACAGGACTTGACATCAGAGCAGTCAACAACTTCAAAAGACAGAGGCAGCCAACGCACAAACACGGGTGGTGGTGGCGATGGAGGGAGTGGGCTGTGTGAAAGCACTCCTCGCACTTTCAAATGGTTTCACTACTTCCTGAACCCATTCTGGATTTAATCAGGGCCTTATTGTTCATGGGTTTTAAAGACGTAAGCCCAGGCTTCAGGGACTATGCCTGTGCGTCCAAAGAAAGAGAGTGTGTGCTGTGTGTGTGTGTGTGTGTGTGTGTGTGTGTGTGTGTGTGTGTGTGTGTGCGTTTGGCTCCGCGGCTACAGTCCTTCAGTTGGAGTTCCTGACTTGAAGGTCGTCCAGATGGAAGCCTGTGTGATTTGTTAGAGCTAGCCACTGTGTTGACATGGCATCTCTCGAGATCTGGCCCAACAACAAAAACAGATAACTGCTGAAAGATTTCCAATTTCTTGATTTGTTAAGGTTCGCCATTAAAATGTGATACTGGTTGGAGACCACATTAACTTTGAATTGTGGTTTCGAGTCTAAAACCAATCATAAATTGCAAATGCAACCCAGGGCTGAGTTATAAATGCAACTCTTACTTCATCAAATCTGCAATAGTATATTAAGGTGGGTGTAACACAATAAAATGAATGGCAAACATCTCCTTGTGTTAGCGAACTCTATCAGTCTCTCTCATCATCCCAACTGCCACAGTGACACAGCGCCATGAATAAATATTAAGAAATATGTGAACAATAACATTGAAAACAACATGGCTCATTACTCCTGCTATAAATCAGGAGATTTATTACAACACAGAACTCAAATTGGCTGTTTCATCTTAAGCGTGTGTGTTTGGAGATGTAGATTTGTGGTCTGTTTTCCATTTCGACTCCAACAGTGATGATAGGTCCTGTCCAGGAGCCTTCTAAATTGAAAAAGACAAAACAAAACACAAAGGAGTGGCTGAACGGCAAAGTGGCCTGCAAACCAAAAAACAAGGTTAAGTCAAAGAAAAGGGAAGTTCTTTACAGACTCGCATCAGCCTCTGATAAATGGACATTTTACAGGAGTGGGAAGCTAGACTCGTCCACAAACCATAGCTCAGTGCCAAGTTAAACACGCTGCCCGTTCCAGCAAGGGAACGAGCTTTTACTGCTGCTGCTTCATGGTGAAATAGTACTCAGTCAGAATGATCTAAGCTATTTTTCGTTGGCAAAGAATTGGTCTACGTGACCGAATTCCCACAGGTGAGAGCTCAGGGTCATCTGCAGCATTTGTCTTTGTGAGCACAACTGTCTTCAGCTCCAGTTGCCTTTAAATTGGACTGGTGAGAAAACATGTTCCCTCCATCACCGCTTGACAAGACAGTCTGTGTTTCGGCTGACATCGGATAATTAAGTTGCATGAATAATTCGAGGAAGGAAAGTAAAGCATGTCAGCTTGGAGGGCCAGAGCGTGAAGGGGCAAGGACATGGAGATGGGAGACGTGAGAGCGCCGTATGTACAGCGTCCCCGGAGACCCCCGCGTCATCATCTAAGCATCAGGCAACAATTTAGAAGGAAGAAACTCTTCCTTTACTGGCAGGGAAGGGGTGTAGACACTGAACCATTTGTGCCGCATGCCACTCCAACAAGTCATAAAGGATGTTTTTGGTTTGCTGGGGCCAAGTTTCTTGATTCAGCTCTGGCCCTGCAATAACATCTCAATTCATTGATGGATTCTCAAGCATGCCAAGACGCAGCGGTGCTAGAACATGACCTTACTACAGCTGCAATGAAAAGCTGAATTACATTGTCAGAGCGGTCACCCAACAAGGAAGCGCCTTTTCATGTGCATACTCGCTCCTATTCACTCTCTTATCGAGTCATGTTTCGAACAACATAATTCTCAATTTCCTTTTGTAACTTTTGCTTCCATGTATGACAGCTGCTCCCCTGGCTTGGATCTGCCAGACCACAATGAAGGCCCTATTTGAGGCGAGGATTGTTTGTTTAAAATGTTATTACGCTGGATAAACCTGCAGTGTGGGAGAGCATGGCACATGGGCAAACAAACACACACACACACACACACACATTTTCATTGGCAGTTGCTTTCAGATGCATTCATCTATGCTTTTTTCACCCGTAAAGCACAATGGACAATGGACTACATGTTCATTTCTAAGTACTGAATATATATCAGCATCATAACAAACTGATTCTTTTTGCTGTGGAAGGGCTCAACTATGCCCTTCCCTAATTAGATCTACCGCTTGTAAAAAACAAAGCCATTAGCAAACTTTCTTTGGGTGCAGGGACTCGTTTCCATAGTCTCTGTTGTGTTCTTTTCACAACAAACAAAAACAACAACTGAAAAACAGC
The DNA here is from genome assembly GCF_051107435.1 of Chaetodon auriga. Lineage (NCBI taxonomy): Eukaryota > Metazoa > Chordata > Actinopteri > Chaetodontiformes > Chaetodontidae > Chaetodon > Chaetodon auriga. Next base: position 5,172,832 of record NC_135077.1, on the reverse strand, counting down.
AAGTGGTTTTGTGAACGGTCATTGTGAAAATGGGAACAGCTATTTGGCAGAGTTATCACTATAATGACTGGCAACAATTTTGCAGCACTAGGCAAGCCAAGCTCAGCTGAACAACACATAGGACCTGCCACAAATTTTCTGCCACATGAGTCTTTCTGCCCGTAAACGGTGCTGGTATCTCTTTTCATGTAGGTGGGGGGCTGAGGCTCAGGAGGTCGTCGGTTCGATCCCTGCCCTCGGCAGTCTACATGTCAAAGCATCCTTCGGGCAAGATACTGAATTGCTCCCGATGCTGTGCCATCAGTGTGTGTGATTGGATAATGCTCGTAATGAGCAGGTTGATTGTGTGTTAATGGGTGAATGCAGCACTTTGACTGGTCGTCAGACTAGGTAAGTACAGTCCATTCACTATTTACCATGTAGGCTCCAGAGGATACGTTCTCCTTCTTGAACTCCAGGAGACATTCAGCAGCATTTTGAGAGAGCTGGGCTAAACCCTCTGTATGGTGCTGTTGCATAAAATTAGGCTTAGAATATAGATTCCACATACTGCAGACTGTTAGGCGGTAAAGCCGATTCCATACGGCCTGAGGTTTAAGTCTGAAAATGGAAGGTTCATCCCACTGAATAAGGTAATATATTACCTTAGCTGGTGTATGCTGAATAAATTCAAATACTCTGTGAAGCTTCTAAAGCCATTTTAAACTGCCTGTAAAACCCAGAGAGTTAACTCTCAGTGGCAAAGTGCAGGAACACAAAGAAGAGTAAAGTACCCAGGTAAATGGGCTATTTGCATAAAAAGACACACATTTCATTTTACCATCGTCTTATGTCACTATTTCTAGAACACCCAGGCATCAGATGCATGTGAGCCTGTGGTAACTCCTACATACTTACAGATGCCTTTTCTGTTTGTCTGCACCCAAACCTGGCCCTTCTGTGCATAGGTGCGAGGGCCTTTCAGCACACTCACCAATAGGAGACAGATGTTGCTCTCATATGACGTCACCTACTCCCTCATGCTGCCGACTCTCTGCGCAATCTCAACGCCATTTCATCTCTGGTCCAATACTTTGCAGCCTTTATATAAACTGCCTCTCTCTGTGGCCATCCTGCTCTCTGAGGGCTAACGAGTTAACAGGTCTGTTTCCATCCCTGCCTTCAGCGTCATCTGGAACTGTGGACGGACACCTACTATCCACAGGATTGGCTGCTGCTGGTCTGGGCTAAATGATCATTTTGTGGCCAAGGCACGAACTGGAAGAAAATGCTAAAAGGCCGCTGAATGGGTTTTTGTCACTCACACTTTAAGTATACCACTAGTCCAGGGTGTACACAGGCAGATGTAGCGTTCCCTCTTCATTTCTGGGTGTGTACAGCATACCCACCCACCAGCCTCAAAGCTGGACTGAAGGTGTCACACAGACACAATGATCCCTCCAGCTGCTCTTAGCTCAGATCTTTCAATGCACTTTAATCTTTTTGAAGAGTCTGTAACTCAGTCACAAGTAGGCCGGAATACTATAGAAAATTACTGAGTGAGGCTCAACAGTAATTCCATATCACGGTCAGGTCAGGCTTCCTTACATTGGCTCTGAAATTCGAATTGTTGCTAATAATGACTTCTGCAACTTGACTCCATCTTGAATTAGCAAACTATGGATTTTGTAAGCCTGAAGAGGATCCTCGGATCTTCTGAGCAAGGCTTCCCAAATGTAGTATATTCAACGTTTGAGCTGAAAGTGCTCAAGGAACAGTCTCACCCTCACAGGAGCGGAGGTGTTTGCACAGCCATCCATCCATTTCTTTCCACTTATCTGGGTCCAGGTCACAGTGGCATCAGGCTCAGCAAGGTAGCCCATACTTCTTTCTCTCAAGCAAATTCTCCAGTTTTTTATGCGGGATTGCAATAATTCACTTTCCTGTGCTGCACGCGCCAATCAAGAATACACTAGCAGTATAAATGCTGAGCTTGTTGATCCTTCACATTTCCATCATAATGAATTTGCTTTGATTTCAAAGTGAATCTGAACCTATTCCTTTCATGGATACCACCAAACCACTGGACCACACACTTTCTGCAAAGCTGCATTCTTGATCATTCAAACTGTGTTTTTCATCAGATAATGGTAAAATAAAATCTTATGTGACACAAATTTGACTACAATGACAAAAAGTTCTTGGTTTTGGCTCGATGAAATGACTGAAATGTTCAATAACCTGATGACTGAAAAGATTAAAATGTCAACAGTTTTCATTGGCTAAAGCTGAATAAAATAGCTGTGGTTTTCTTTGGCTAAAATAAAACCAAAATGCCCAGACTTTTTGTCTTTTTTAGTTGGGGAAAAAAAAGAAAATTGCATTCGGAAATGTTGCATCCTGTGTGGATTTTCCTCTGGTCTCATCTTTTAGGACATGACTCTGCCAGAGCCCAGAGCCATGAGCACTGCAGGCCTGATTATGCAATCAAGACAGTTCTCACCCATTCCTTTACAGATATTCAATGGATACCACATTGGGCAAATGCAACTCTAGCATGAGGTCTAAACATCCATTTCAAAGCAAATCATCACATGATATTGTAAAGCCTAATTCAAGTCAGACAGCAAATACAACACTCACGCAGGAGCATAGTGAGACATTTGGGAAAAGGCTTCCAGTTTAATGATTAAATACCCGCATCCCAAATCTATATCCGGCCCCAAGCCTCAGAATCGCTGACTCATCTTCACAGCGGCTATTGCAGTGGCGGTTTTGGTTTTGTGTGTGTGTTCCTGTGTGTGCACACGCATGTGGTGGAGGCACTGCTATAAACAGTGACACCCCAGCGTGCCTCCAGGATGTGCTGTATTAACTCTGTGTGTTATTGTAGGACTCGCTCCCAGCGCGGGCATAGCGCGCAGAGAAAATGCTTGTTTTCTCACCGATTTAAACGCAATCTGACTCACTGGGGCTAATTCTGTTGTGCTTATTCTGGAGATGATTTCTCCTGAGGATTTGGAGCAAGAGGGAAGTAACTAGACAGACAGTTTTTTTTTTTTTTTCACTCAGCCCTCCTCTTGTACCCCTTGTTATAGTGCAGGGGGGTCTGACCACAACTGTTACCAATTGGCCCTGGTGTGACTGACTGTGTATAGAGGGGTTGTGCTTTGTTGCCAACTAAAACACACACATCTCTGGATGTAACAGGAACTTCACTTGGCACACACACAGAGGCACTCAGCATGATGATACAACTCAGGGCAATTATGCTATTTACAAGAAGTTGCAGTCTTGGAAGAGTTTCTTTCAACTTTTTTTTTCCTGCTCTCGGCTGCTTACTGTAAACAAACTCACCCCGAGGGTCTGCAGGGAGTGAGGATTGGGGGGGAGTTTCACTAGAAACCTCAGAGTTTTTACCAGTTTTTAAACTGAGTGCAAAACAAAACAAATCACTTGAATGCGTGGTTAAAAAAAAAAAAAAGAAGTAAAGATTAAAAAAAGAAATGTGTAATGTCTCTCTATGGAAGATGAGCCTCTGTATAGAAACAAGCTGAAAAATGTGTTTGGCCCGTCTGACATGTTCAGAGCAAGGACACATAAACACAACCACTTTCTGTTCCAAACACTCCTCGAGCTTGACAATAAAAACGTCAGGTTATTTGTTCATAATGGGCTTTCTATTATTGTTTAAATCTGGTGGTGGACAGTGAAGGACTTGATTTCTGCTGTGGTGTCCAACACCAACAGTTCAGGAAAAGCCACTAGATTTTTCCCCTTTGAGGCCAACCAGTCTTAATGTGATACATTAGAAATCATTGAATATTAAGTGCCTTTCCTCTGAAATGCAATAAGAACATGCTGCCCACTTAAGCAAATAAGATGGGAAATGACCCTGAGGGATACAAAGGGAAACAAAGAACATATTGTAAATGGAATAAAAATGCTATAAATCAATCTTACCACGCTTTTTGGCCTGCCTGTATCAAATCACCAAAAGAGCTAACTTCCAAAGATCAGAACACACTTATGGCCACACATACGTAAACATAAACTCCAATTACACATTTAAGTGCTTTAAGTGAATAATGACACACACTCCGTCATAGCATCTACCCTGTTTTTCTGCCTTTCTGACCAAATGTGTGCACATGTGCTGGTGGGGTGTCTGAGGGCATCGGCATACACACAACCCGCCCCTCCAACATCTGGCCTTCTGAAGTGCCGGCCACATGTGTACAGATTAGTCTCACTGCTGGACATTATCTGCGCCCCCCCCGCCCGGCCCCAGTGAATCTCCAAGTCCCTCCAAATGGACTGGCAGGCTCCCCCGGTCAACACGTTGGGGGTAAGATATCCTTTATCGCATTATTAGACAGTTTCTCCCTCTAGCTGAGTGATGATGAATATCTTGCTTATGCCATGGCCACATGTGCCAGTCTTCAAATCTAGCATTATTTATTCATATTGTGGGGCAGCACGCTCTTTCAATGAAAACTTTGTGTTGGCACTGACTTAGTCAACCTTGGAATAAATGGAACTTTACTACTCCAGCGGACGCTGCAGCCTACTGACAGCTGACAGCAGTAACCTTCCACCTCTGAATATTAATTCCATTTCAAACAGCATTGCCGATGAATCTGAAGAGGACTTTAAAAGGTGTGAATACATCAAAAAGCCGGAAGAGTAGTGACCCACCACTTTGACTACCAGTGCATATGTGGCCTCCACATTTCCAGCCTTAATCCCGACCATTTGTGTGCCAATTTGAAACTGAAACCGGCTGTGTGTCCACGGACAGTTTCACCTCCCTAACCCTGCTACGTTTACCCCCAGATCCATCATCGCACATGACAGACACCAAAAAGAATGACCACCTGATGAATGAACTTCTCAAAGTTGAACCTCCATTTGAAAGAATGCACTTCAAAGACAAGCGCATAAATTGAGAGAAACCTCCACACTAGCTCAGCGTTAGCACGCACAGATCATTGGGTTTGTGCTTGCTAGACTCCAAAGACGAGGTCCATGTGAATTATGGGAATGTAGTTCACCAAAGCTCTGTGGGAGGATGCCATTGCGTTTCTCCCATACACACATAAAGGCATCCATGCAGATACATATGTTATTGCAATACATGGCAATGGAGGGGATTTAGTTTTTCCATCCCACAACTGTCCTTAGCCTTAATACTATTAATTATTTATCCATGTTCCTTTTCAAATTGTTTCTAAATATAGGTTTAGAGATTTTCTTTTTGTTTTTGTCATCTTCATGGCCATTTATGCCAAAAACAGCAACAACATGGAAATTTGGATATGACGTATAACATGTAAAAAGCCTTGTTGCAAAAATAGACAGAAGCTAAGCAGCATTTCCTACAAATTACCCAGCTACTTCGATCTTAAGTATGTTACCAACGTTAGCATGGTGATAATATTCCCCCTGTTCTTTCAGCTTGACATTGTGCGTGAACATCATGACTCGTCATGTTCTATCACCTCACATTTCTATGAGCTTGCTATGTTCATTTGTTCTTTAGGTATTTATTTCTATTCCTTCCATAGTTGCCCGTCCTGTGATGATCCCACGCATCGATGGGCTTGGACAGAATAATTCCATCTCTTCTTCAACAGAGGAAATGTGGGCCTTTTCAGGAGCACTGCATGACTACAGTACCACTCAAGCTTTCTTAAACAACCTGGGTAGTTTGAGTCCACAGAGACTGGAAATGATCAGCACTGTGCTCAGCCAGTCATGCTGTCATCTCATGATACAGGCTGAATACAAACACAAGCTCATCAGCAGAATAGAAGATGTCATCAAGATTGTTGGCCATGTGTTGACCATAATAAGTTTAATTAATTATGAACTGTTCAAGACAGCAGAAAACCAGCAGTAATAATGTGCACAATTGAGATCAAACACACCACATCCTTCAGAGATAAATAAATACAACGTCTTGAAAAAGATGAGGAGGAGAACTGGTATTTTATCCGCTTTTCAGACTGACTGCAACTATTCCTGTGTGAGGCTGCCAGATTCAGCAGCATCACACAACCTGTACGGCCAGGCATCACTGATGACTGACTGCAATGAGCATGAACTGAAGTCACCAGAGTGCTGCATACAATTAATACTCACTCTGTCATTTCAGAATTCACGAAAACAAGATCTAAAAAACACAGTGCAAAGACCAACAGCAACGAAGAGAGGTCTGATCATTACCAGGCTTTCCGCCATCACCCCTCTTATGGCCAGGTGCCACCGAACAATGTGTGCGTGATGAGCATGAGGGTGCCAGCAGCAGCAGCAACAACAGCAGCGTGAGGCAAGGACCACCCTGTCACTGGCACGGCACCTCCAAACCAGCCGCTGTTACACTTCATCACTACCATCACACTTCATTAGCAAGGACACCCAGGAGGGGGTGACACACAGAGAGGCAAGGAGTTGATAGAAAAAAAAGGTTTGATTGGATGACATTCATACTGTAGGACATGAGAACAGTTAAGAGCCGACTGGATTCTGGCTCAGTCACCAGTTTATAGCATCTGGTTGCTGGACTGACAGTTGAATGATAACACTGTGCATTCACAGAAAATGCAAAGTCTTTAGCCGTTCATTCATAATATAAGATAAACCAATGCTTTTTAAAACCGGCCTATCAATGCAAGGCAATCACAGACGTGGGTTAGTTAGGGGCTGCATGCTTTTGAGTAATTACAAGATAACTTGAGTTGGTTATCTTACGACACTTGGATAATTTGCAAATCAGAGTTTGAAGAAATGTCAATGGCAAAAATGCTGGCAGGGCTGGAGGTGACATGAAAAGCAAACTAACATGGATGATTTCTGATGGTGAGCATTATTTAAAAAAAGATGAAGAGAGAGAGAGAGACACTGAATTTCTCACTAACTGAACGACTGTGCTCTAATTGAAATGATCTGAGTCTAATAACTCAGCATCCCCCGCGGTGAGTGGAGCTTCCTGGCAATACGCTGGCTGGCCAACTGACTGACTGACTGACTGACTGACTGACTGACTGACTGACGGAGGAGTTATCGAGGGACTTTGATCTTCATGCCAGACCCTGTTTCACTCATAATGCACTCACACGCACAGACACATATGCTCCCATGCACAGACGCTGACACAAACACACGTGTGTACACACACGAGCATCATACAGAGCGGCACACCCTAACAGGCACGCAATTAGATGAAGGCGCTCACACACACACATACGCTTCCCGGATGTGACACGCTTCCGACAAACATTTGTGTCCCAGACTGAAGAGGAGTCATCTCCACCATGTTAACCCACAGTGCGGTTCAGAGGGAGAAGAGGGAGGGAGCGGTAAGAAACAGAGCGATATCACCCTCCACAGAGATGTTTTATTGTGGAGAGTGAGTTCAGGGCCAGCTGGTATTTATCTGCTGAATATCAGTGGGGATGCAGAACATGAAACATCACAGAGCTGTTGTTTAGCCTGGAAAACTCTCAGATAAGGTGGGATCAAATCTGGGTCTGTGGCTATCAGTGGACTTTACTTTGGATCACGCACTGTGCATGAGCGTCATTTTGAGAACTCTTTCAATATGGATCTTAAGTTCGAAGTCCTAATAAGAGGCACTGCTGATAGAGGTGAGAGAGAAGTCTATCAGGAGCTCGAAAACAATAAAGCAGGTTTATATAAAGCAGGTCAAGTAAGCCTCCTGATACTTCACACAAAACTAAAGTGTTATGGCGTTTTGAATATCATTGAATTCACTGAGGGCAATGTAGTTTTACAGAGGTGTTTTGCCGGAAGCCACACAACACAGCCGTATTTGCAGCTGACAGACAAATGCAACATAAGATTGAGCATGCAAATTTAATATCAGTGACAATTATTCTCATATTGCAAGTGCGTCAGACAGAAACAGAGAGTGGTGGGAAAAGGGAGGACGCGCATTGTCTGGTGATGAGGGAAACGGGGCGCACAGCCAGGCGCAACACGCACAGAAGGAGTGATGCTTCTGGTGCATTTTTCACAGATACTGGCAAACCACTGGCCAGTGACACTCTCCTCCCACTGCAGTGTGAGAGGAGTCTCCAAAATACAGCAGGTGCAGGAGAGCAGGTGCCTCAGGACAGTGCTGCTTCCCTTCTTTGCACATTGTGCCCACATGTGGATGGAAGTCAAAGACAGATAAACCCATGCCTTAACTGCAAAGGGCTTTGCATTACATTGACCTCCATTGAAATACAACACATAGTATTGCTTAACTTTCTGTGACTGACATTGTGAACTTTTTCCAACCTGATCCAAAAAGATTCTGCTTGACAACATGAATGCCAGTAACAAATATTTGAATCTGAAACTGTCAAAGGCAGAGGTGGAAACACTTGGCATACCAGGGTGGCACATGAGATGCACATAGTTGCTGAAAATCTCAGTGAGTATGCGGTGGATTTAGTGTAATTGCGCTCTACTTGTGGAAGCCAGAGCAAATGTTTGTCCAACAGTGCCACTGAAACAACTTCCTATCCTGAGAGGAAACAGCCTCCCACATAGCTTATGGACAGCTAGAAGTGATGCAGGGCACTAAGCAAACTGCAAAAACATGACGCAATGAGACCACATGCTCCACTGTGGGCTACAGGAGCTGAAAAACATGGCTGGATGCACAGACAGACAGAGTTAAAACCACACGCAAACGCTCAATTGCACACACACACACACACACATTAGTGTGAACATGTGAGTCTAGCCTTAGTGGCCACACACTCTCTCACAGAGACACACAAGACCCATGAATGAATGACACACCAACACCACAGCACAAGTCTCATCATCACACTGAAGGTATGAAGTCTGACGGTGCACAATAAGCTGCAGCCATTTAAACAGCTGCACCTACAGCTGTCGTGTAATTACCCAACTATTCCAGCTGATGGGCGAAAAGGAGGAGGAGCAGATTACTGGGGGAGAAGAAGAAACCTCCTCCGAGGAATTAAACACGCTAACAAATCCTGTGTGAGATCCCGTGTCTCCATCTTCATCTGCCCTTAACTGTGGATCATTCCACCACTGTAACACATCCATCCCATGGAAGAGTAAGCACATGGCCATGAATCATTCCAGTTGGTAGGTGTAAACACCAGGAGCTTCACTGAGGACCTAAACTGGTGTGCCACCACTGCCTCTACTGCCCACTAGTGGGCTGATGTGTGGGCTGCATGAGGGAGCAGAGACTCTCTTGACTCTCTTGATTTGAACTTATGATTCAGCCCTTTTTAATTCAATTTCAATTGTTTAACAAGAGCAATAGTAACAACTTTTATCAGCATCATTTTTCTAATCAGCACAAACTATATTCCTATAAAAAGACGCGAGTGACTGTCTCATGAAGTGCATTAACCTTGAAACACAAACAACGACAGCATAATATTAAGAGCAATTAGATATTAAAAGTCTGTCAGTCTCATGTCTACATAATTCCTAACAAAGTTGAATACTGCCCTTTGTGTGAGTCTAAAGCACGCAGGCTGTCTTGTCTTGAACGTGGAACAAAACGGAAACAAAACGGGAGGCTGGGATCAAGCCAAGAGTGAAACAGATGAGAACGATTAGATAACAGATCAAAAGGGGACGTTTTTTTCTTCAAGCAGCACAGATCTGTGCAGCGCCCATGACACATAAAAATATCAACATTTTACACACAAAAAAGAGGCCAGTAAAGGGCCTCTTACTTAAACTGAGTTTTGAAAAAAGTCGGTCTTGAAGCAGTTTTTCATCTTTAGTCTCGAGGGGGTTCTCATCCTTAGTTTGGCCTGTAGATTGTGTCTGATTGCACACATGCAGGGTTATCAGATAACGGATGAAATGGATGGAGCATAAAGCACTTCCCACATGAAAGGATTAGTTCGAGAAAGGTGCCATATCGGTGACACATTTCTACAGCATGATTAAAGACTTGTAACAGTTTCTAATGGAACAGATATGCTCAGTATTACTTTGAAGGTCAGGTCCTGTCAAATACCTCCCCAGTGCAATAACAATATATACTGTATGTTATGTCTAGTTACCTTGTGCAAATGTTTTAGTAGAAAATGGCAGTAAAAACACTACGTACAGGTTGAGTGGATAGTTTAAACAGAAGATTTCACACAACAAACGCTCAAGAAAAATGTAATGTGAGCTTAGTGTGTGCTCAGACTCCCCTTGAGTGTGAAAATTTGAATGTCTATAAATACATTTTATTAACAATCTTTTTAAATAATCTTCTTCCTTTCTAAAAAACTTTTCTTTCCTTTTCATTCCTTTCTCTAAAATAGCTATAAGTCTTCAATTAAGTCTCTAATGACTGAGTTCAGTGGGCCTAGTCCATCATTGAAAGAATAATCTCTTTGTGTTTTATTTCACTTTCTTCTTCTCTCTCATTTCTGACACTCTCCTTCCAAGTCTCTGAGCCCTTGTTTTTCTCCCTCGCCCTCCATCCCGCCCCCTACATTCACTGCAAAAAGATTTCAGTCTCCCTTGCCTCACTGTCTTTGCACAGTGCATCTGTGAGATTAGCCCACCCTGCTCTCTACCGCACTGCGTGTGTGTGTGTGTGTTTGTATTTGTGTCTGCGTGCGTGTGAGGTCCTGCACTGACGTCTACCTCCAACTCCATCCCATCTCAGGCTTGCCAGTGGCCTCTGAGCTCCTCATGCAGATATAAATATGGCCTGTGTGCCAGTCACAACCTGACAACATGTGCTGGACATGTGGTGTAGACTTTCAGTACAAACACAATGATCTCACACTCAGACAAGGCACTTACACTCTCAAACATAGGCACACACACACACTGAGTGCGAGCTGCTAAAGAACAGATGTATATGTGTGCACTTGCGCACACACATAAACACATAAAAATGCCCAGCAGATGAAGGTGCAATCTTCCCCCTGTGCCTAAATGGGAACCACGTGCTGGCTTTGGGTCGAGGCAGACTTAGTAAAGTAAGTCCTTCCACTCATTATGTGGGATGACCCATGCTACCCTGAGGCTGAGGGGAACGTGAGGCGGCTCTCTGCTCGTCGGCCCTTTGAACATAGTCTCCAAACCGGAGCGGTTAGCAATTAAATAAACAGAGGAGGAGATTTGTTCCCGCTGTCACTTGCGTTAGCCAAAAGGAACCTGCCAGGCCAAGCCTGAGTCAGTCTAAGGTACCATTAAATGGCAGGGAATCCTTTGCCCAGAGCCAAAGGAACTGGCAGCTGAAATTGCAGAGGTTCCCAACCACTAGTACCACCAACACGTACGGCGAATGTGCTTCCCCTGGACAATCTGCCCGCAAGAGCTCTCCAGGGAAAAATCACAGCACAGTATCAACATCAGTTTGCCGTTAAATTGTACACATACCACACGAACATGGCAGAAAACAGCAACAAAGCAGTGGCCTGGCTGTGCAAACAAATCCAGTCAAAGCATAACATCCTCATTTTGAGCAGGTAATCCAGTGAGGTAATGCCCACTAGTGAACTGTGAAATATCCGTATTAACGCCTGATACGTCATATTTTTCACATGATTTATGTATTTCCACACATTCAGTGTGACAGTGTTGAGCCAATAGTAAAATCTCTCCATCCCTGTGAGGACAGTAGTTATAGTACAGCGGTAACGCAACCAAAGAAATAACGTTAAAGCGTACCTTCAGTGTCAACATCTGTGTGGTATATTGTGGAAAGGCCGCAGAACTAAAAATTGAATGTGACAGATGGTGCACTCTGGTTTGATGGCATTATAGCAAGAAGGGATTCTGAACAGCTCATAGAGGCAAACAGTAAAAGGCTCTATTTACACAAGGCTGCTTTCTAGGTATATACATGATGGATTTTTTTCCTGATCAGAACATTGATTTAGACAGGCCTTACAACATTCTTTCATTTTTCAGTATTAAGCTAAGAAACTATAAGCCACAATGAAGTGAAATTACAAATGACCAGCACATTATTTTATTTTCATAACTCCAAAACCAGTTTATTGTAATGCTTGTGCTGGTCTATGATCTGGTCTATGGTCCATGCTATGCTGGTCTTTTGATGTATGGCTAAAAGGAAACAAATGACCTAATAAATGTCAATATAACACATTACGCACTTACAGAATATTAAGATAATAATGCCTCCTTTACATTTCCAATAAAAATATGATTTATAGATTGTAAATAGTCTGCAAGAATTGAGGCTGATTATAGCCACCTGAAAAGTTGCGTAAAACCCACGTATTGGTACAGAAAGGTCCCCTTCAACTGGTTCAGTACAGCGAAGCAGAGGCTAAAACAAGGCTACACCCCTACTCAGCATTCCTGAGTGACTGAGTGAAGTGGCCAGTGTGGCATGTCCTTGGCACCTGGCATCCTCCATTAATAAACAAAAAAAAAAAAGGGTGAAACAAAGTGTAGAATAATAAGTACAAGTATTAGTATGTAGGTCAAATAAATTATTGACGTTGTTTAACGCTAAACCCAAGGGAAATGTCCAATCCAATAAGTGATGTGTAGATAAGTGATGTGGAAATATAATATGCAGTCACTGTATGAGCATCACAGTTAAACCCATAATGCTGGTTAAACCCCTCTAATGTCCACTAAGACAGTGCTAAGAGACAGATTACTCAAAGACATGGTAACAAGACCAAACCCTTCAAGGAACACACACAGCCCAATAAGTGTTTGTTTCCAAGTGTTGTGTCATCCTCTGCTTTAAAGATGGCAGTGGGAAAGAACCGGTGAAATCATACCTCCCTAGATTTTTTTTTTTTTCCCCTTCCTTATTAGCGTATGCGTTTTCTGGGATAATGCACAATTGATAGTTTGTGAAAAAGCTTGCGACTGCCAGCATGGTGGCTGTGTGCTGTGGACGATGGATGGAATAGGGAGTGGAAGGGAAACAACCTCGCCCAGTCTCTGCACAGGCCTGTCGGTGGACATCTGGATGTGATCCGGGCCTGCAGATGAGCTGAGCAGGAATGACCACACCTCACTCCTGCATCATCGTGTATGTTGGGCTCCTCCAGGTGTCTGTCTCTGTTCCATAAAAAATGACTGTGGTGTGTGAGACCTTTAGAGGATTTCGAGGTTTAAAGGGGGTCTCGTAAATCTCTCACCTCCGAGGATACCTTTAAGATGGAAGTAAAGGGAGCTGGCCAAAAGTTTAATCAACTCATCAGATGTCGTTGATACCCAAAATCATCCGTCAACAGAGCCATCTACTGCCTGCATCCACCTGCCATTCGTGAGATAGATTCTCCAGAAATTCATATTTCTAGATTCAATACTTACTTATTGTTTATATCTACAATTTATTTCTAAAGGGATTAAAGACAGTTTCTTTGGCGAATGAAAGAAGTTGTGCAGTTTAGGCTTTGCTATGTCTACCAGCAGCTTTAGTTGAAGTTAGTGGATGAGGTGCAGCATCCAGTGGGTGGGGTCCTCTTCAAATTATATTGTTCTCTACTCCGGCCATTTTCTAGACCAAGTATATCCTTATAACACAATTTTCTCATTCTTCCAAGATACACCAGACCCAAAGGGCAGGATCTTGCTTGAAGACAACTAATTTGTGCAGCTTGTCAAGCCAGGGAAAACCCCAAATTGATCACCCCCAACAAACTTTAGAATCTGGTCAAATTTATGCCAGAATCTGCTGTCGTTTGAGGGGTGTCACAATATCTGAGTAATCACCCCATTGATCAACAATCTTGGACGATCTAATGGATTTCTGGCATTTATGTAATTTCTGCTGGCTGACTTGCAGTTTGAGCAGCTCCATGGTCCCATTCCCTTCATGGCAGCTGTAAAAAGATTTGTTACAAACTGCAAGGGGCTTGTTTTAATAATATCAATGTGAAAAACTGTAATCTAGAGACTGCTGTGTCCCATGACTCTATTTGACAAGACATGAAGTCAGGAATTCTTCACAGCTCCTTCGAAATCAAACTAAAAGCTACCCCTGTGCCTTGAAAATAATCATTTTAGAAGCTGTCTGCTGCTGACATTTGATGAGATGAGATGCTTTATTGTCACTGCATGTTCAACACAATGAAAATTGGTTTGGAACAATTGTACAATTTATTTGCTGAAAAAAAATCTGTCAGCAAAATAAACTGCACTCTAAATTGTTTATTAGAGGAACTGGCACCAATGCTGTGTTCAGCAGGCAATAGTTGAGTTGAACAGACTCAAATGAGAGATTTCTCCTTAGACATTTCAAGCTAAAAACACCCTAAAGAAACATTAGCTTCCACAAACATGCAGAGTCAGGGTCATTTGATCCATAGAGCTGTGGGGTGAATAGGTCTTAATGTACTAGAATATCCCTTACACAACAGTACAGAGAAAAATCCAGAAATGAGTCACCATGGTCCATGAAACTGAGATAAAACATAATAAGATGGACCACAGTCCATCCTCTATACCTTCTCCATATTTTTAACACAGAAGAAATGCACACAGTGTACCAGATTGCACGTCTCATTTTGACAGACAGCTGGAAGAATCTTTACTTTTGCTTTTTCGGTGCTAGAAAGCTCTGCACAACAGTACGACAAAGAAGTCGTTTGAGCAGAAAACTGCTTCCAAAGCTGTAGATCCTCTGTAATTCCTTCACCAGTTTCAAGATCACCTTTACTGAAAAGTTCTGACTTCAGTCTTTATTGAGAGAGCCGACAGTCCACAGGAGTATAGAATTATCCTTCAAACAACTGTCACCAGCACACAGTTGAGATAGATTGAGACAAATCAAAGCCACAATCTGGCAACAAAGCTTGCAGCTTGTAGAGCAGAAACCATGAAGGAGGGAAACCTGTCGGGTGAAACCCTCCATGTTAGCATCTATTAAAAATGTAGGACATAAGACTGAGGAAATAATTCTTCTTTCAATTCACTGTTGCTGGCACCGAGCCACTCAGTCAGAAAAGCCACATAAGGAAACGCTCAGACAACCTTTTCATGTATGGATTTTTCCTTCAATCCACCACAGAGTAGAAAGGACTCCCAAAGACTTCCACACTGCGATCAGTCACTGGTTATGGTGCCATCACATGACCATGAAGAAATTCTACATAATCAATGCCAATGAAATGGCCTAGCCATCAGTTTTGCGTACTTTTCTGAGATGCATATCAAACTCCAAGGAAAGGACACAGAAAACCAACCAGGGGCATAAAAACACTATTAAAAAGGTACAACAGGTTGCCAAAGTCTAAACCAATGCATTCTGAGAGATAAAAGGGGGGCATCAATCTACTGAGGAAAACAAAAGAAGGCGTGATTGATGAAATGTCTTGAGATGTTTTTCCTTAGCATCCCAAAATGTTAATTTCCTTGCTGCGCCTCAACTGGATTATTCATCACTTGGCTGATGTGACCCAAGTCCCTCATGTCATTGTTAGCCCTCTCTTCTCCACAACTCTATCAGTGTGACACCAACAGGCCTTCGACAGAGATGGATGCCAGGGTGGATAGATAGAGAAATAAGGACACAAGGACTCATGATTGATTGTACCCTGGTTGGGACGCGTAGCACAGGAGTCTGGCATGGTGACTTGTGGTACATCTTCATTTAGCCATCTTTTGCATCACGCTGCCCTCAATGTCTTTTGGTAATCGTTTCTTGAAGCTTTCTAAAACCACTTCAATCTTAAACAAGAAAAAAATATATAACAGCTTGCTCTTTGAGATAAGTGTTAGTAAGTCTGTAGGTTGTAGGCAATCTGCATAGGGCTGATTAAAGAGAAAGAATTTGATTAAAACATCCAAGAAATATTCAAAATGCAATTCCTGTATGAGTTCCAAAAAGGAAGCTAATCTACTGTTCCCATTTATTTAAGAGAACCAAACTCTGGCTTTACAATATTGATCTTTGTGAATAGGTCCCAGAAAGTGGTGAAGTATGGGCTCCGTGATACGACTCTCTGAGAGAAATTAAAAATAAAATAAATAAAAATATGCCCTACTCACTGGGATTCTACAGAATAGGGTGAAGGGTCTGATGATGCACTCAGCTTGAACACTGTCCTAGGACAGCACTTTTGATAGATACATGTGTTTACCTGTGTGAGTCACGTCAAAGATTGCTTTGCGATGGACAATTAGGTTTTTCTGATGCCGGCTCGGATATGTTTATATCTTTATCACAGTATATGGAAGAATTTTTGTGTCCTTTTTTATACCACGTATTTGGATACTTTTTGGTTTTTGAATTCCTGGTTAGACAAAATAAGCAATTGTAACACACCATACTGGGCTTTGATTACTTATTAATGGACATTTGTCCCGATTTTTCATATATTTAGACTATATGATGACTTAATGACACATAGAGATCGAATTTTAAAAAATGCTGATGAATCTCAGTTGCAACCCTACTACCTCTCATAATACTGCACATAAACCCGGATTCCAAAAAAGCTGGAACGCTGTGGAATTGAGGTTGCACGCTGAAAAATTACAGGTTTTGGCGTGCATATCTAAATTATAGGATTACAGAAAAAAAAATCGTACATCAGTAACCTTAAGTTGGCATCTTATTATGAAAAATGAGACCAGAGAATATTATAGTGAGGGTGGGTTATCCGTCCATCATTTACAGTTCTCAATAACTCACAAAGTCAAACACCAGTCAGCCAAGCTGGTGGTCACACAAAATGACACGGCTCATTGGAAGCTTGACATTCCTCCGATGACAACACTCTTTTGAACATCGCGACTCTCTGCATTTCCATGCCGTCTGGAAAACACTGCTCACGACTACCAGCCTCGCTGTCTAACGGAGCGAATCAAACAAACAGTAAATCAATCTGCAACTCTAACCACGCCGACTTTCTGCCGAGTGCCATCATTAGTATGGTTTATTTGCTCACCCAGCGGTTTCTAAAAGCAGAAGCAAGCAGGGGGCTGAGTCCTGCGGGGCAGCTGCTGATGTCACTGCGCTGCAGCAGTTAAGTGCCTCTCTCCTCTCACTCTACTGTTTATTTGAAAGTCATTAGTGCTTTCCAACTTGGGCCCTCTGCTGACACAAAATCAAATCAGTGATCTAATTATTAGCCAGAAGTCCATTATAGGAGCAAAGCCTGTCGTGTTTCTTAAGCGGCTGGCTTACTAACAGAGAAGACACTTGGAAAGTAACACAGTTATACTTTAAGAGTAATCAGGCTGGTTGACAAAGGGCTTTAAAAACACTCTCATTACCAGAAAGTCTCAATCTGAGACACTGCATCGGCCATGTGTTAAAGGAGTCCACGAATGATGCCATAAATCCCTAAATGGGAGGTGCAAAAAAATGAAGAGGTACTAAATCACAATTACAAAAGCAGCCATAAGAATTCGGCTTATTGGAGTAACTGCTTTTGCTTGTTTTTGCAACAGAGGCTCCTATTGGCAGCAGCAAACATTTTAAATTCACTGTAAAGAAACAACAAATAGTTACCTTTGTTTATGTTGGTTACACAGAGGCACTACAATTACACCAACCAACCAGCAACAACGAGAAAGTCCTCACAGATGCTTTAAGCTGACACTACTTTGTAACATTGTATGCACGTATAATCCCTGCCAATCATTACTTTCAGAATGTATCACAATATAACTGACAATGGATATTAAGAAATTTTGTAGGTGTCACTTATGGTTGCAGAACTGTTTCTGCATTACATTCAAATATGTAAAAAGATGATGATAATATGATGACATTTTTAAAATCAGACAATGCAAAATTCAACCCAGACCAAGCTGCTACTGTATCATGCAATAAAAGACATCCATTTTTTTTCTCCGGACAAAACGAGAACGCACATGTGGTCAGACATGTCGCAGTACCTAGAGGAAAATAGCTCTTGCATCTAAAATTTGTTCCAGAAGGTCTCCATCCAAATGAGGGTCTGTTTCTTTCCCAGTCCCAGATACACTAAACCCACTGTGGTTATTACTGTGTCCTCAGTAAAGATACAAGTTGCCTAAGCAACACAAAGCGGCCCAAAGTATTATTATCAAAGAGAGCGGTGAAAGGGACAGGACGTGGAGAGGCCATGGTTGTGATAGTTAATATGAGAACACAGCTGCTGAAGCTGTCTGAGGTCTTTTGGTGACTTGATTCTTTTGAGCGGTTTATGCGTGGTGTAGTTTGAGGAGCAGATTGAGTTGAGCTGGAAACTCCCGTTGAACTTCAAACATGCTGAGAGGTGGTGGAAAAACAGATCATTCATCCTTTCATTCATTCAATTGGTCCAGCCTGAGTATATAATGCCTGATGCCTCGATGAAACCGTGAGCACAGAGATACAGCTCACCTGAAAATGGATCTGCTGTTGCTTTGCGTGTTTTTACAGTACACAGCAAATGTAACAGCTGCAGCATCTCAGCACCAGTCAAACCCTATTCCGAAGAAGCCTGTAAAAACCTGATGAATGAGACAGCCTCAAACCCTCACCGCCCGCTTTCAGAAGCAGTCATTTTAACGAGCAAGCCACTGTCTGTCACTTACAAGTACAAGACACCGACATGGACTGATGTCACTGTTCCAGACCTCAATCTGAGAAATATCAACACTAATAAAGTGCAATTAATGTTGATCTTTCTCGGTGGGAAGGAAGACTACTGCTGATGTGAGCCATTTCAGTTGGTATGCACCGGACTATTTTCTGCAACATTTAATTTGGAAACAAAAATACACTAATCTTTGGTAACATCATGTTGGAATATGAAATAATACTTGACGACAGCACATCATTTAACTAATTTTAACACACTAAAAATAATGATCGTATTTCTCTTTTTGTTATGACTGGCAAGCAAGATGGGAAAATCTTCAGTATGCAGTGGATTAATGTTAGGAGCCATAAAACAGAGACTGAAATTGAGGTAATCTGTCTACACACTCGTTTCTCCATTTCAGACCATTTTGATGCAGTAAAGACCGAGAGCGGAGTAACTGAGGGCTTTGGGTTCATCTCTAAACCTCTGAAAAGGGTCATCATCCTTGCTGACCTCAGCCGGATTTGTTTCCCGAAAAGGAAATGACTGCAACCTCCACTGCACTTGGGTCATGAGCTAGACTTGAGCAGCCGAACTACAAAGAGCTTAATCTATTTATAGGAAAACACTGCTACAGTACAGCGATCAGGGGTAAATGGAACCCTACAAGACAGAAAGACAGTCGGACGCCAAGGCTACGCGCCAACTGTCGAAATCAACAAGGAGCTTTGCCATTTCCCTGCTTTATAACTTAAATCCATTTTCCTTGCCTCTCCGAAAACAAACTATTCCATTACTTTTTACACTCTCGATTTCGACATTTAATACAACTAAGAAATGCAGCACCTATAAAGCTGTCTCATGCAATAATCCAAGAAATTTAAGTACAAGTCTAGTAGAAAAACATTGCAGGAATTCTTACTTTTTGAATGCAGAAAAGATTAATTCATTGACACTGAATGTCTCATATTAAGGAAAAGGGCAGGGAAGAGCTACACTTTAAACGTAGCTTGAATCAATGCAGAGTAACGGCTACAAGGATATAAAACTTGAGAATACAAAAGCTGCTTTCCTTGCATACTTGATTAACTACAAAGGAGAGCTGGAGAGAGGGCTGGCTCTTCAGGGTGGCATCGCCTGACAGAAAAGGCCCAAGGATGATGCCATGTACAGTTAAACACCGACGACGAAGAAAGGGCAACCTGCAACCTGTTGGTTTGCATGCCCAGCAGACTCTGAAAAAACGACTGTCGGGTATGTTGCTTCTGTTTAGAGGAGTCATTTCACAGGTCTGTACAACTGCACATGCTTGCAGTGTAAGGGCAGACTTTGGACTGGTCTGCTCTTTGAACTGAATTTCTCCCCACACTTGATACACAGAAATAAATACTAAGCCAGTCACTCTACTACTCCAAAGAACCCTAAATCAGGCTTAGAAAACATAGGGACTACACCAGCAGTCACTTGGTCAACTCTTTTTAAAGCATGTGTGCAGTTTACGAACCTGCATCTACATGTATGATGTATCCCTCGGCTATTCTCCATCCTGTCAAACACTAAGGAACAAATATATCTTCCATAACTCAGCATGGGAGGATACAGAAGAGACACAGGGATGGAAGGAAAGGGATAGAGGTTATAAAATACAGGACTGTTGAAAAGAGGCAAAGGGGAACAGGGAGTGAGATGAAATATGGAGGGGCAGCAAAAGGTCCCACAAAGGAAAGAAACTCAGGTAGGTAAAGAAAAGCTGTGTGAAGGCCAGAGCCCAGTAGGCCCTGTGAATCACTGGCTGGTGTCAGCAGGCCTTATGAACCTGAAGCCTGGCTGTAAATCGTGGAGGGAGATCCAGGAGAGAGTGTGAGGAGCTTGGACTGGTCCATGAGGAGACTCTATTTCAATACTTTATCAGCCATCTGCATGAGGTTACACTGCATGCACCATGAAAATCTTTTACAATAAACAATGGCAGTTATTATTATATCATATTATCATAATACCAAGACATGTGCTCCTTTAAAAAAAAAAAAGGAAAATGGTGGAAATGTGTGCTGGCTTCTACAAATTTGTACCATTTGGATTCAGATCAACACATGGAGCTGATTACAATACCCACAGGTGGCACAGATATTTTTGGCCGTAACAGAAATAAAGAGTTTCGTTCCCATCAAGTGTGTATTTAAGAGTCATGTGGGGTCCAAGTTACAAGCCATCGTTTCAAGGGCCAAAATCATTTGCCTTTAACCTTGTTTGCAGTGGAACTGTGTAATTCTCAGTTACAGCTCTCCCATCATCCATTCAGGTTCGTATTTTTGGAAACAATGACATCAAGCTGAAAAAACAAGGAGAAAAACACGCCAGTCGGAGCATTAGAGCAATGATCCATCTCTAGTTCAATACGGTAACAGGAGAGCGGGCTAAAACAATCGGCTTTCCCTTCTTTCTCCCATCGCTGTCAACCAAACATCTGCCATCCCTTCCCAGCAGAAGGGAAGGTCGTTTGTTTCCACGCCGAGATCACTCTGTTATACAACCTCTGGACTTGTTTGGGTACGACTGCTCAGACAGGATATTACAGGATAGTACAACGCCTTCTTTTCCCAAGCGGAGGCTGGTCATTAGGGCAGAAACAGACAATAACTGTCTCACTGTAGTGTGTGAGACGAGGGCAGATAAACAGCTTGTTAGGGATCTCCTCTGACGTACGACAGCGTCTGTGTTCTCTATCCTCTGCACTCTTTTATTACTGCTGTGATACAAATTATCCACTCCCCTCTTTGATCGACCTGCAGTGTCTGAACTGTGAAGATTCTTTCCCCTGCATGTCAGAGGAGAAGCTGACATCCTAATGCATGTTCTGGGCTCCCTTTCAGTGTCCACATTAGAGAAAAACTCACGATTAAATGAGAAAAAAAAAACCCAAAACGATAGGAATACATGTGTACATCCTCTTGGTAAGGTGACACTCTCAAGCCTTGGCCTAATAACTGCTACTATTGTCTTCTGAGAGCGATGCATTAAAGGATCTAATTGTTCACCGGTTGACAGATGATCATCCCAATGTCTTACATCTCATGTACCGCCTGTCTGAGCTTAAAAACAGTCTGGAGCAATGCACTCCAGTCTGCGTGGCACGTTCTACCTGGGATGGAAGCTATTTCTGCACTCGTGAGAGGCATTTAGCCAGAAATAACTCAAAAGCAGCATTATCTCTGAGCAGATCTGATTCCAGAACACAAACCTCTTGCAGTTTTTTCCAACGGATTTCAGTAGCATGAGGAGAGAGGGGTCATTTTGCTCTGTGGGACAACTTGGTAAACGCGATTGTGACCTGACTGTGAGCTCAGTTGCACTAGTAATGGTTGTTTGAGTGAGTGTGTGTGTATGTGTGTCTGTGTTTGCTTGGTACTATGTCAGGACTGTGGTGTGAGGGAGTATCACTGTCCAGGAAGTTAAATGAGGCAACTCGTTCCATTGCAGAACAAGTATGTCTGATTGCTTTCACGCTGCCGCCTGTAATGTGTCTGGAATTTTTTGACGTATATGTACAGACCTACACGCAAATTCTACTTTACCGTTCTGTTCGTCCAGCTCATTGCCAATCTCCTGGCCCATTATCTTCTGTCGGCTGATGACAGCTGCAAGCGCATCCAAGCCTGCATCCTGGGCTGCGAAGAGAGAGAAAAAGAAAACGAAAATGTTCAGACACTTGAACATGAGACAAAGAAAGGGACGAACAGGAAGAGCACCAGGATTCTGTAATGCCATGTGTGGAAGTTAGAGTGAAAACTGACAAAGCTGAGTGACAAACTGTGCGCCGACACTGTTCAACTGAAGTATGTGGGAACACTTCAGACACATCACACAAACGTATCAATGAGCTGAAGAGGACGAAAACAGACTGGAAGACGAGCCCCCCCTCCCCACAATGTTCCTCTCACTGGAGATTCAGACCAAAGCAAAAACTAATGCTACAGATATGTCACCATACTTAGCCGAGAGAATACGGGATTTAAGCTTGTGGTCAAAGTGCTTGAGCTCTGCTGCAGTGTGCCTTCGCGTGTGCAGTCGAGTGCTCAGGGTTGCTCAGGAATTATTAACAGTCTTAGGACAGAGCATTACTGATATTTGCGTTATCTATTTATTTTTATTGACTATATGACAGTATTTGAGTGCCATGACTGTCACAGCAAGAACCGTGACCCTAAAACCAGGGTATATTCCAAACTGTGAATTTGTGTAATGTTACACTCCTAATTATACTGCAAAAATAAAATCTACGTGTAAGAATCTAAGTCAAATTCAGCAGTTGGGGTACAACGAATAATACAGTAATGCCACAATCCCCTTTGAAAAAGCTTATTGTAAGAAGGGAGCAGTTACGAATATGCTGTACTTGTGATATAATGAGGCAACAATTTGGGAACTCGGAATGACTGTTGGGGTCCAGCTCAGCTCACAGTGCCACATGTGAGTCATTCAGTGCTTTACCCCACTCAGCCTTAGTCCTGTTATTATAAGTGCAGCAGGCCAAGGTGGAGAGGAAAAACTGTGACGCTGAAAAGAAGAGGGGAGTAAAGAAAAGATGTGGCCTCTGTAGGTATCCAAGTTTGACACACTCTCCACCACTGGAATTTCTTTATGACCGCAGCTTCATGCGCTCACCATTACCCAGCTCCACCAGAAATCCCACAGGGGACTAGAAACGTCCATGTGGTTTGGTTTCACTGTCTCAACAGGAATCTCTGATCCCAAATTGACAATAACCAGAGCTGTAATGGAGACACAACAATGAAGTGTCACATGCAGTCAGGTGAACTAATGTCTGGGTGTTAAAGTCATGTCAGAGTCATTCAGGAAACGGGGGAAGAGCAGGCAGGGGCTCACAAAATGTTTTCTGGATGACAATCACTTTTTATATGGTAGCATATGTTAATATGGCCAATGCTACAAATTAATGTAAATATAAGTTACACATATAATCCCAGGTATACCCAGGATATTATTCATGCTATGGTTGGCTGCTGCACCCATATTTGGCCTTCATGCAAATTTATCGAAATTTATCAAACGGAAACAGAACAGCGTACTTGAAAACGCGTTTGCTCGATCACACAATGGAACGCACTGTCATTTGAGACGTTTCAATCTAATTGCAGGGTTGGCCTTGGGGTCACCGGCTCCTCCCGTCCAAATGTTGAAGTGTTCCTGAGCAAGAAACTGAAGCCCAAGTGCGTGAGACGCAAATTGTGAAGCGCTTTGTCCATTACGGCAGAAATGTGCAATATAAGTGCAGTGCATTGAGCATTTATTCAATCGTGTATTACCTTCGATGATTCGCTGTTGCTGCTGTTTAATCTCTCCAAAGGTCAGCCCTCTGGTCTCCTCCGTTTCGTTGACCAGCCAGGGGTTGGCCGCGACACCTCGACTCGCTCCTCCACCTTCAGCCATCAGCGTCGACCTGTGAAATATCATCACAACTTGAATGCTTATATCCAAAATGTTTCCATCATTAAAAATACAAAGCTGCGAAAGTGTCATAGACAAATCACCCACCAGCGCACTACAGCTGAAAGTAGATGGCAAAAAAAGTGCCTTTTTTGTCTGTCAGTCACCATTTCATCACGCAAGTCTAAAACACTCATCGCACATCAGAGACTTTTAGCTTGATAAGTAAACACAGTCATCATGCAGAGTCATTTTAGAGGCACAATGCACATCTGTACAACTCTCAGAGAAAACACATCTGTACAAGGCATGTTCCCTTTTCAATACTGCACTCTTTGAAACGTTTCATGACAACGAAAACCTTTAGATCACACAAAAAAAAGTTATTTATTTTCGCATTCTAAGCGTTTTAAACAACTTAAAAATAGCAGGTTAACTTGTGCAGTGTGTAAAGAGTGCATGTTAATCTGTCACAGGACTGTGGACTGCTGGGGAGGTTTTGCTCTGACAAAGTGACAGACCGGAGAGCTCTCTGCTCTGCACTGTGCTGTGCTGTGCTGTGCTGTGCTGTGCTAAACACCGCTGTGTGGTTTAAGAGCTATTCTTCTGCTAATGGCTTAAAGCTGTGTTTCAGACCCCCCCCCCATGGCTGCCTTGTGGTGACAGGTTCAGAATCTCTGTGTGAGGCTGGATTTAACCATGTCTGCTGTGAGCAAGTCATCTCAAGCCCAGGAAAAGTGACCCGAGTCACGTGTAGGCTTATCAGTGCCTAAGAAAATAATAACACTGCTGTAATAAACTGTTTTGCTGTCAACGTCCAACTAACGTGACCATCTTTCATGGGTACATATAAACCCCAACTCTCTGTGTGATGACTAATTCAAGCTGTTTATGAAGCGGCAAGTAAAGCATTGTGAGACCACTAACAGTGCTGGCTGGCTGAGGCTGATACCATCAGAGGAATAGGTGAGACAAAGCATTCGCTCTAATCTCTCTGACATGTTTGATTACTATGAGACTATGTGCCAGCCCTCCACTTCCTCCATCCAAGTGCCCAGTGTGTGAAGATCCAATTAACCAGTCAGCAGGGAGCGCCAAAATCAGTCAGGCACATCTCTTGCACTCGGCTGCCGCCATCGGGGCCAGAGCACTCAGGTCCTGACTGAATGATTTGGACAGGCGAGATTTAACTAATTACAACTATTTCCACTGCTATCAAATACAAAGGAAAGGTTAGTGAATAAAGCGGGAAAGGTGGGTCTGAGGGGCAATGGCGTGAACTGAGCCTTCAAATGTAGGCGCCATGTCCTTATGCTTGGTCTGAAATGGAGATGTTTAGAATGTATTGTTTCAAGGATAGATTCAAAGTCCTCACAAAAAAAAAGAAAAAGAGCAGCTTAGATTATCCAAGCATGACCAATCCCTCCCCCCACCTCCCACATTCTGTCCTAAGAGACCACACAATGGGAATGGGTCCTACCCGCAAATCCAAATTACCCACCACATATCACTATTAAAGTTAGGTCTCACTGAGCAAACCAAAAACCATACAACCACATGATTACAGCTTGCCGAGCTAATTTATTAGCGAATGTCATTTGAGATTTTTTTAACAGAGCCTTTTATGTAATTGGGTGTGTGGTCTGTAAAAAGATGAAAGCCTGTGCAAAGCACCGCTAAGCAGATCAATCCCAAAACCAAAGCTTGTGAAAGATATCAGAGAAAGGCAGTCTCATTTCAAGGCAGCAATAAAAGCGGTTCTCTAAATTCTACTGGTGTGAAGAAACAGTGATGTTTGGTTTCACTCTATTGTCATTCCAGCTAAAAAATAAAAAATAATAAAAAACAAACATCTATGGCCACAAAGTAGACACACTAAACTGTCAGTGAACTTTCAATGCTGAGCCTCTAAGATGTAAAAACAGCACAGAGGTGCCATCTAAAAAGCAATCATTTATAAAACAGACTTGAGAAACAGGAGGAAGTTTATAGCATGACACCATTTCCTCTTCCTGTCCAAACAAATATCACCTGGGCCAGACCTGGTCAAATATTATATAAAGTAATGACCGCCTGCTCAGCTGCCTACGGTTTCCAAAGCTGCCACATTGACATGACATCAGATGATGAAGAGGATATACGCTGTGGTACCCAGCTCTGTGATTAGGTCCACCAGTCGTAGAATAAATGCTCAGTGGAGAGTTTGAGACTGTAAACCTTTCACCCTTGTTCATCAAGACACACACACTCACATGAATGAGTGTGTGTGTCTATTTCAGGAGGCGCCAAATGTGTGATCAACAGTGCAAAGCGAGCAAATCTCCTAATAAAACAGAATTAGCTATGAAGTTAAGCGCCCTGCCAAAATGGCAGACAGACAGACTTCCTTCCGGGTGCTAGCATAAGGAGAGGTCACGGCACACGGGTCACACCGGATGCACAGAGACTTTCACAGAAAGTTAGTGACCGGTGACAAATCATTAAAGCAGAGAACAGAGCCTATGACCTCTCTGGTCAAGGACATGGACAAGAGAATGAGGATTCATTAATTTTAATTGGGTGAAAAGAAAAAAAAACAGATCTCAGGGACCAAATCCAAAAATGAAAAGTGGCATGATCTGAGGAGGGTGTATCCTGAAGCATCAAGGGGTGGTGCTTGGTTTGCCATTTTGACACAATGACAGTCAGGGTGCAGAAATATTACGGTTTTCTTGAACTACTTAAGCAACATCCTGGCTATCCCAGACTATTTTTCAAAGTGCCCTAAGAAAAGCACCACTTAAGATTTGATGAGGATCCACCAGTGGTTTCAGTGGACAGGTCCCCATCCGCTACATGGGGTACGAGAGGAGGGACACATGAACAGCTAGAATGAATTTAAGCAGGGTACCACATTGAGCATAAATGTGTTAAGAGTCACCTGAACCTCTGAAATTTGGATCTAATGGTCTAATTGTCAAAATGTCCTCTCATATGGGATTAAATAATCAAACCCGATTTTCATACCTGGAGGGTTCAGGCTGTGTGATGTCTCCCTTGAAGGTGCCGTTGAGCTGCTTCTCTCTGGTTAGCAGGTCATCAATGAGGTTCTGCCTCCGATCAGCTTCCGACTGCATTCTGATGAAGCCACGTTAAGGTCGCGCAAAAGGTCAACATGACTTTAAAGACAGTGGGTGATAGAGGGCAGAGGATGCTCCTGGAGCGTTTCTTTGGGTCAGTTTGGAACCCATGAGTACAGGAGCCTTTCTAATAGAAAACACGTTAGTAGTTTGGACAGATCTTTTCATAACACTTTGATGCCCTCTGCAGGATGACAACTGCTACTGCAAACAAAGGAAACCGTCCAGTGCAAAATGTAATCACCATGCCATGACTTCTTCCACTGCCTCAGAGGAAAGGATACATGCGCCGAGCTGATGATGCTCGCAACAGACCATCTTTGAGCTGGGCAATATTCTGTTTGAGCTTCTGCAGTGATGCTCGTAGCGTCATGTTGATCTGAAAAGATAGAAGATATTCAGACTAATTGTAAGCTACAGAAACCTGACCATTTGCTTAACCTGTGAATGCAACACCTTACCTTTGCAGGGTTCCCCCCTGTCCTCTGCTGTCTGTTCCGCTCATGAATGTTTTCTGCTATTTCCTGTGCCAGGCGACAAGTGGCATCATAATTCTGCAACCTACAGACCAACAAATGGGATCGAGAAGTGGTGTAAATTATTACTGACGCATTACAGACAGCAGCGTCAGATCAATTATGACCACTGTTAAGTTATGTGGTTAATGTGTTAAAGAAGAAAACAACGAATTAACCAGCGGTCCGTGGATTTACACAGGGTGAAGATGACTGTCTCATCTGTTTATCAATGTTGTGCAACCTACAAAAATATAAAAAATTGCATTCTAAGAATGCCTTTCAATGCAGTTAATACTAGCTAGCTCGTCATGTTCAGTGTGCAGACTGGCAGAGGGCTCTGTGTAACTCGCTGGTCGTTTTTGATGCCGGAGTTTGATTCTGTTAAGCAAATGCACCACTGAGTGTCTGAAAAAGATGACTGAGTGCCACTGACAGCCTCAAAAGCTCGGGCTGCATCACTAGTATTTCTTACAGCGCTAATGTATTGTCCCGTGTGGTGTTTGTGTTATGATAACTTTGTAAGTTGGGTTAAACGTCAAAGAACGAGCACAAGCTTTACACTCATCATGTGACTATTTAACCAATGCCTTTTCCTGTTTCGATTCTGCTAACATTACAAAGTTTCAGGCTGAATAGTAGATAGGGGAATAATGCTTCAAACTACGGTTTTCTCATTGGAGGACCGCCACACTACATTTCCCAACACATACACATGGGATTTTGATTTGGTTTATTCGTAACGTTTTTTGCTTAACGTTAATCTTTAAAGGTAAGAGCTAGCTAGCAGTATGCATTAAGACTAGCTAACTTATCAGGGTAAATATCAGCTTTTGTTGTAGGTACTAATACAGTTGAGCCGATTTATTGTAGCCTTAGAATCTATGACTTACCAGGGATCCTGAGACATTGCGGTAAAAGTCAGCTTTGAAGAGAAAATGCACAAAGTTTAAACTATCCGGCAGTAATCACTAGCAAACAGAAGCTTGTTTGGGTGTGACGTCACTACCGCGCCGTGCGAGGAACATTTGACACTGGGGCCGCGTTTTTTTTTAGTTTGGTACTAATTTCAATAAAGGGCTACTGAAAACAGGTTTTTTTTAAAATGCGGATACGTTTACTCTATTATTTTGGTTACGGTGTACATGACGTTTGCTCGTGTTGGTGGTGTCCACTCAGTTATTCCACCAAGTAGAGGTAAGAAAGTCAGCATGAATTGCCTGAACATATTTTTGATGCTTAAATGGAAGCGGTTTTGTCATGTAGATAAAAATGTCTTTAAGACCAAACTTAATAGGCCTACAGCCCACCTATCAAAATGACACAGTCAACTTCAACACCCAAGTCTGAAAACATTGCAGATGTTCATGATATGTTACAGAAATGATAATCAGTGTTGAAATTGAATCATAAAAACAGTTATGTTTACTGTGAGAATTTACAACCGTTTCTCTTTTTTAGAGAGAAGGCTTTATTTTTTTTTGTTTGTTTGCAGTGATACCATGTAAACAGTATTTTGCTTTCATTTCAACATTATATTCACAGTACAAGTGTTCATTTGCATTGTCCCAGCATTCGTGGAAATGCTTTCTCCACTCATGGGGCTAAAGAGTTTGTTTTCCATATTACATATGGAGCCCACATATGAGATAAGTACTTGTAGAGGTTTTATGTTTCATAACCAAACAGTAGTTGTGTTTGGATCAAAACATATCTGTTGTGTAGAATAATAGCGGTTGGAGGAATTCCTGGAATTGTCTCATCTGGCATTTTCATGCTACGCGTGAAGCAGTTTCAGGGAAAGACCAACATCTACATGATCACCCTGCTCTTTCTGATGATCTTAATCGGAACAATCAGTGTTTACAGGTGTACCTGCGAAAAGAAACTAATTCCAGGAAATCTGTTAATTGTAATGGCAGATGGTGGAAAGTGAGTGGCTGTATGGAACATATACATAACAGTTACACCCATTGCACTGAGTACGGTTATTTGAAGGACACTTGGTCAAACATGTGTTTCATATAAAGTGTCCACGTTTGGTCATATGATCTGGAAATTTTTATTCCTCATTTGGAGTTTCTTGTTTCCCAGAATGAGACACTGCATGTTGCCAAAGTTAAAACTGGAAAATCACTGGATTTTTTTTCCCCAGCTGAAATCACCATAAACAAACCATACCACTATAGCTTACCTCACATGGACACAGCCCACACAGGCTTATATAAAGCCCTGATCCTCAGAAGGCACAACTAGTCACAGGAGACAGCTTCCAACTTGCATTTCTTTAAAAAACAAGGCTTGAGATGATTCATGTCTCAAGAACGCCAGAGTTTTCCAATTGTGGAAACATGAATTCAATCTCGATGTGCACATCCTCTGACCAAGACCTGGACTCTATGGCAGGAGCCGTAAGCAGGCAAAGGTCGCACTCCTATTACAGTCCAGAGGACTGTAAAAACTATGGTGTGCAGACGCAGACAGAAGAAACCTACCTAAGACCTCGCTCCAGGTATGTTTTCACATTCATCTCAAAAGACCTGTGCTGTTTTTTTGTTTTTTTTCATGAAATGCCTAATTAATACTGTACTAACTGCTCCCCAGGTCCTTTTATAGTTTTGAGACGTCAGAGCTTTACTCTGGCTATGACATGGGAAACTTCATAAGGTCCAACCCATTGACGGAGAGGGCCAGCGCCCTACAGCAGTATCAAGTAAACAAAAAGGAAAAGAGAGAAGGGGATGGAGCTGGTGTTCAACTTGCCTCTAAGAAATCCAAGCCTAAACCAAAGAGGCACTCGCAATCAAGAGAACTTAATGGTACTGAAATAATGCTTTTTATAGTAGTGTGTGTTCTATTTGTATCATTTAAGAAAATAACAATTAAATTTATGTATGCATGTTTCGCTCAGGCAGTAAAGGCAGTCTGAAATCAGTGTCCATGATGACCATTTCTGAGTCAGACAACTGGGAAATCAGCTCCAGCTCGGGGATGAAGTACGGGCAGTTTGTGGACTGGGAGAAGATTGACCCTGAGGCCGCAGAGAGATACCAGCAGATCCTGAAGAGTGATCACCAGCAGCTGAAAACCATGGGCCGAGAAGGATTCTGGGCCACGCCACACACACTCCGGGCCAAAGCTTACTATCACATCATCCACAGCATCAATTCCAGGTGAAGACTGTCACACAGAATTTCAGAAATTCATCATTATTTAAATATATTTTCTGTCGTGAAGGTAAGTATGTATGTGTATAAATCCATGTCCCCAATGACCTGAATGTGGATTGATGGTATGTTTGCAGTGGTTCTGTCGCACCAGACAGAGATGTCTACTACGAACTGGCCAAGACGCTCTTTGGAGAACAGAAAACCAGCACCCATCCAGTCCCGGAGTACATGGAGGCAGGAGAAATACCCAGGTATCGCATATTGAAAACATGTTGTTCACAGAAGTTGTCCCCCAAAAGAAGTGTGAATGTGACAAAATATTCCAGTAAAATTATTTTAATAGACCTATTGTGTTAACCTTCAACTAGCAAAATAATACACCTGAAAAGCATAAAGTGCCCTCATAAAGTCATTTATTTGGTTAAGTCTTTCTGTGGCTGCCCTGGTGTTTTGGGGCGGTTTTTTGCCATCAACCCATGGAAAATGCATTATTACTGTGCATATGTGTTACACCTGAGTGAGTTATTCCTTGTACGTCTCTTATCCAGATACTGTCTAAACAAAGCAGGCCTGAACTCTGTGAAAAAGATCCTTCTTTGCCTTGGCAAGTACTTCCCGGACATGAACTTCTGCCCCATCCTGCCTGAACTGGTTTCCCTCATCCTCCACTTCAGCGAGGACGAAGCTGAGTGTTTCCACAGTGTGTCCCGACTTATCTGCTACAACGACCCCAACAAGCGTTACATTGACCAGACCTTCCTCACCTACCGCGCCTCCTGTATGACCTTTGGAGACCTTGCCAACAGGTGTTGCAGAGGCATTCGTAAACTGATTGCCAGCTCCCACCAGAACCTCTTTGAGTTTTACTCTGACTGGATCATGTGGATATTTGCTGACCTTCCATTCACATATGCCATCAGAGTGCTGGATGTCTACCTATTGGAGGGCTTCAAGGTCCTGTACAGGTTTGTTGCTGATGCATTGTCTCATGTAAACAAAATCAGGCTGAGTGTGTGACTTCTCTTGATGTGACATGGCATAATTATATCACAATCATTCTTTTGTAGGGTGGCATTGGCTTTGCTCAGCCTCTACAAAGTGTCTGTGTCGTCTCGAGTGGCAGATGTGGAGGACTTCAGGACAGATATGAAGAGGTTTGTGCAGAATGCAGCTCGCCACTGCACAGCTGAGAAGCTTCTAGAAATGGCCTTCATGATACCAATGGCCACGCGGAGGGAGCTCAACCTCCTGTTCAATGCCAATAAAGACTCTCTCATGCAAAAAGGCGTCAGCATACACCAGAAGAGGTGGGTTAGTGCAGAAAATTGATATAGAACAGCTAGTGAAATAGAACAAGATATACTTCAGTATACTTAATAATTATGTTTCGTAAAGGATGTTTCAGCTACATGAGATCAAAAATAGTCTAGCTATATGTAGTTGATGCTGAAAAAAAGCTGCTCGTGTTTATCTTAGTTCAATTTCATATTCTCATTATCGCTATTTCTATGTTCCTTAAAGGCAGTCGGTTGAGACGGTGGACTTTAATAACTTCACCTCCAGTGTTGTGACAGGGACTGGGATGAGAGTCGTCTGGGCCTGGATACCTGAGCGCTTTGCCCTTTTCAGTCCCGTTAGGCTGTTTAATACAGCTGAACATGGAAGGAGTCTTGCATCGTAAGTAACCTTTGTTCATTAACCCAAATCCAAACCATCTGGGAGACAGAGAAATAATAATAATTTAATTTAAAAAAAACTATCATAAAAAACAGCAATATCAATACATCAAAAGCCTTCATCGTATTTACATTATTAAATGAGGCCGGGTCGATATGGGCCACGTCCCAGCAGAGACAAACAGAGCTCCGGTCTAGTTATGTAACAGAGGGAGTGTGTTTTCACTGTAAACATGTTTGCTTAGAGTGTGAAAGTCAAGTGCTTTACAGAGGGTGCAAATGTAGAAAAATACCTCAAGCTGAAACTACCAGTTCCTAACTGAGTCTTTCATACTGTAACACATAGTCGATGGGTTTTTATTTTCATCAATGTGCCATATAAAAAGTGATCAAAAACATTTTAATTGTTAAAACTGTGACCTTGGGTCTTAACAAGATAAAATAAAAAGTTCTCTTTAAATAGACTTTGAGATATATCCACATATCCAAAGTTTCATCACCAGTGACACTGTCTTATTGTAGCAGTTTATGGGACATTAAAAACAACAGATGTAATGCTTTTTTTCTCGCGTATAGATTCTATTCACATGTGGAGGGACACGAACCGGCCGTCTTGATTGTCAAAACTGTGGATGAAGAGGTAACATCAGGGATACATCTGATGAATGTGCTCCATGTGCTTTTCACTTTGATTTAACAATTTGAGCATAAGATGTCTTAATAATGTTTATCATGCTAATAATTAGTGCATCAGATACATTTTGCTTGGTGCTGAAATATTAGTATTTTTCATTTCTCAGGTCTTTGGTGCCTTCCTGTCAACAGATATGATCGAAAGAAGAAAGCATGACGCCGGAGGACTTACGTATTTTGGAACTGGAGAATGTTTTGTGTTTACGGTGAGACATGTTGCTGCTTTCTTCTTCTTGAATTTAACTCTGGTACGTCATATTCAGGTGGGCTGTAACATGAATCAAGTCCGTGGATTTTGTGTATCGAGGATCTTTATTATTATTCGCTGGAATGCCTCTTTAACTGCAGCGAGTGTCAAACAAGAAATCTGCTGACTCTTTCAGCTACGTCCCAGCATGGAGCGCTACCAGCAGGCTATGGTCAACATTATGACCAGAAGAGCTTCCCCTCAGCAGGTTGGAGTGCGCAATAGTGCCTCATCTGAGGTGCTCATTAGAAGCAGCTGCTCCCCCATCATCTCCACCACATCCACCACAAGTCTGACCTGTCCTGCTGGGACCCCACAGGACCCCAGCTACCTGACGATCCCCTTCACTGCCCAATCAGACGAACCCATGACTGCTAAAGAGCCAAAGAGACCAAAGGAACAAGAAGCCTCCATGTTCATAGCAGGCAGCGACAGTCAGCTCATGATCGGTATGTCATTGGAACATATTGTTAGAAGAATAGAGCAGGTCTTTGAAAACCTCTAATGTGATGTCAGCTGACAGGGCTTTTTTAATGCAGTTCTGATGTATGTCTCCTCTCTTAGGTGGTGATGGGGGCCATGCACTCTGCCTACAGGAAGACCTGGAGGGAGGATACTCAGAGACTTGTGACACATTCAAGAGCATCCCACTCTGCAAGGGACATTTCAAGATCCAGGCCCTGGAAGTGTGGGGCATCCAGAACTCTATTTCCTTTTCTCATCAGTGAGAAAATCAAGTCCAGATTCACTGGACTTGATTTTTATGTTTTCAAACTTTTTTGTAACATGCACGTTTAATATGTATTGTGAAGCGATTGAGTGAGTTTTTACTTGACTTTCTGTGTACATGTCAAGTTAATATGTGTATCCTTGTATTGCATATTTTGTCTTACTGGACTTTACAAGCCCATAGAAACAGTGGTTTCCATCTCAAGGAAACTCTCTGAAAACACAAGGAAAATCTCCAGACAAAAATAAATCGATAAATGAATAAAATAAAATAAAGATCCTTAACATCTTATCACAGAAGGGAGCGTGACACATGCTAGCAAAGAGACCAAGCATGTAGTGCAATGCAATACGCAGCCATGAATCGAGGAGGATGAGTGTGAGGGTGGTAGATTCATCATGATTAAAATCAATCACCTGAAGATTTATTCATTTCAATCAAAGGGTTGTCTTTGTGTAGACTTTTTATTTCATCCATTTTTTATCATGTGATGATCAGCTGTTTGTCTTCTCAGTGTCTAATAATGTATTCAGATATGTGACCCATTGTGAACATTATATTTTTACTGTATATGTAATGGGAACAAAAGTAAATGAGTTTCAAACTGGAAAAAAATAAAGAAAAATTTTAGCTCAAAGTCTCAATTGTCATGTATACCCAATAAGACATGTAGGCCTATAAGTAGGCCTGTATGTATGTATGTATGTGTGTATGGTCTGAATATCTCATACAGTAAACACATCATTGCACATACTGGCAGTCTGACCCAAAACAGGCCTGGCTGCACAGACCAGGGGTCCTGGTTTTACCTATCAAAATAAACGACCGACGCAACTTGGAAAACCTCTGCTGCGTTCTAGTGCTGCTGGAACTATTAAAAGTTTTAAGGGACACATCTGAACGGGGATAACGGCTTGTTTATTGACTTTTGATTTTTGATTTGTTTAGTGCGATTAAAAGAAATGATGTTGATTGTGAATCAGTGTATGATTGGATTTGTCTGCTGTATCTCCGGTCACTGTTTAACTTGGTCGACGCATTTTTCTCTTCACTGTAATTTTACGCGTACTGTCTTGGTATCACTCTAATGCCAAACAACAAAGCAGGTATGTGGCACATGAACAGTAAAATAAGTAGTAATCAATAACAACTTTCCTCCGGAAGCCTTTGACTTCTGAACTTACGTGTGGCGTTTGAAGGTATCGCTCAAGCGAACGGGAGTCAGCTACACTACTGTAGTTAGCTTGTTTAACAAGCGGCTACGAATAGCTGTCTTTAAATGTGAAGTAACGTGAAGTTAAATGTAAATAGTTACGGACAAAAGATGTAACAAGCTTCGGTTCTAAGGATTAACAGAGAGGTGGGACTCAGTTCTATACGCCCTGCTTAATTTTATAACGCTTTGTTAACGTTAGCTAACGCGACAACAACGTTAGCTTTAGCTAAGTTAGCTAACCTTACCTAGCTCTGTGTGCATGTGTGTCCGAGATAAACAGTCATCTGCGCTCATTTTTAAAGCCTCTTCAGCGATAAAATAGCTTGCGTGAACAACCCAACGGCAGTGGATTCTCCATCATGAGACAGGGCCATGCTAAACTCATTTCAAGACCATTTCAGCTCAGTTGTCCTGCCCATTTGCAGATGTGACATGCATCATATAATCCACATATGACATTTTCTCAAGCAGCACTGACTACTTTCCAATCCGACATGCTCTCTGTAACGCTAGCTCAGGTATCGTCTAACACAGTTTTAACGTTTAGCATTGTGTCGTCTGTTGCCGTTGAGCAGTTCGATCCCTAAAAGTCAGCATTATAAAAAGCTGTTTGGTGGATCATGTTAATCGTATCTATATTAAGAGGCGATTGTGCTATAAAAAATACCCCACAATGGGGCTTTGTGAATGCTTAACCCTGCTTCAGAGATGCTTGGTATCTGTTAAAGAGGAACATACTGTAGCTGAACAAAAAACACAAGTAAAACAGAAAACAGCTGGATTGCCTTGTTTCATTTGCTCCTCTGTAGCGTCCTCATGATGGTCACATTTCTGGTTGTAAGAGTATGGCACGGCCTAATATCTGACATGGATGCTACATGTGAAGCACAAAAATCACTGCTTGAGCCAACTATCTGAACCCAGCCATGCAGAATAAGCCTTAGTAGCAGGATCTCGTTGAAGTCGCCACTGACACGTTATTTCTCATTGTTTCACGCATGTATTTCACACGTCTATGCTCCATCATGACACCAACTCTTTGGGTCTTAGGGCCAAAATGTGCTGAGCTGTAAGATATGATCTCATGGCTACTTACAACAGGATTTCACAGTTTGAAAATATCTGTAATCCAGTGTGCATTTTGAAACTTGCAAGTGTTGCACTGAAACCATATTTATACCCTTTCAATTCATTATACTTTAGACCACTAAATCCACCAGCCTGATACACCAGCTAGTATTAGTTTTTCTGTTGATACATTGGAATGGATGAACATGTCGGCCGACGAGTAACAAGACATGGTGGTACAGAAATGCCAAGGTTTGTGGTGACTTAAAAGTATGACTATAACATAGTTTGTCCTCCCGACAGCAGTGAGAAGGAGATTTTTCAGCTGTAAAATGTCCTGCCCGCCATGTATCTTGGTCATATTGCAGAAACAAAAAGCAAGAACAAATCTATGGGAACTGTATAAAAAAAATCCTTGGTCATTTTATGTGTTAAACACACTGTTATGTTTAAAATAGATGCAGATCATTTAATTTAAATCAGTTTCAGCCTCAAAAATCCTGAATCACTGCTCTGCAAAGCTGATTTAATCCTCCAGTTTAGATATCTGTGTGTGTTTATGTGTTGTATGTAAATAGGCTGCGGTCATGGGCCCAGACACTACATCTGACCCTAAAACAGAATCTTCCGAGGAAAGTAAGTGTCAGTGCTTCTTTGTATTTTCACATGTCTCTGGTGCAGTTATGCCCATTCAGTGCAGTAAAATCACCCTGCAACCCTAAACATTGGTTGCATGTGTTTGTCACACTGGACTCAGTCATTGAATTCTTCCCTGCCAAGACCTCACTTGTGTTTCCTCTGTGTGCTCAGTTAATTTTAATTATTATAGAACATTAGTCACTGATAAAGAAAGAGTATTCTGCTGAGATTTTGTTTCCAGTCAATTTGTTGAGTTAAGTATTCAGAGGATGTTCTTTAATGTGATTGGTCCTCAGGCCCAGGAGACGTCATCGTGAAGGTGATCTCAGAATCAGATTCCAATGATACCTCAACCGAAACTGAGCCTGAGAACTCCAAACAGCGAGACAAGTGTTACCCTTGTTCCGTTTGTGGCAAGGTATTTGACAGACCATCAAAGCTAGAGAGGCATAAACCTGTACACACGAGGAAGCCTAAGACTCTTCATCAGTGTCAGCATTGTGACAAGAGTTTCACACAACAAGAGAAGCTGATCCGGCACCAGAATTGCCACAGTCGGACTAACAAGCACCCCTGTCCTGACTGCGGAAAAGTGTTCAACAGGCCGTCAAAGTTGGAGAGACATAAACGCACACACACGAAGAAACCAAAGGTGCCACATCAGTGCTCATACTGCATGAAGACATTCAGTAAACTGAACAAACTGGTCCGTCACAAGAGAATCCACACTGGGGAGAAGCCTTTCACCTGCTCGGTCTGTGGAAAAGGATTCTCCGAGTCAGGCCACTGCAAAGCCCACGAAAGGACGCATGAGGAGCAGCCCGAAAAACCTCACCGCTGCACCGACTGTGGGATGTGTTTCTTCAAGGCCTCGGAGCTCCGTCGACACTTCCGCTCACACACGGGAGAGAAACCTTTCAGATGCACCCTGTGCGACACCTGCTTCTCCCGCTCAGAAGGACTTAAAAGACACATGAGGAGGCACACAGGGGAAAGACCGTACAAATGCATCATCTGCGGAAAGGGATTTTATTCTCGGCGGGATTTGAATATTCATGGATTGACCCACTCGGGAGAGAAACCGCATCTCTGCCCCGTGTGTGGTAAAGGCTTCTCACAGCTGGGCAACATGAAGGAACACGAACAAAATGTTCATATTAAGTCTGAGAAATATATTTGCAATGAATGTGGGGCAACATTCACACGATACAAGTCACTGGCGAAACATCAGCGTACTCACACGGGAGAGAGACCCTATCTGTGCCTAACCTGTGGCCGCAGGTTTTCATGGAGCCATTCTCTAAGCAGACACCGGAGGACGCACACACACAAACAGATGTCCATGGACGCATCCAAAGACATACCGAGCTTTGAAGGACCCTCGGAGACTCCGGGCAGTTGAGAATAGAAGTGAAATCCTTGTGGAGTTTCTTGGAGCTAAAATGTACTAATTTGTAGTAATTTGTTGGACATTGAGAACTAATTTTGGAGCATTGTGAAAACTCACCATCCTGCCTGCTTTGTTGTTTGTCCACAAAATATCATTCTTTTTTTTCCTCCCAGTAATTTTGTTGATCAAAGCTAGGGGGTAAATGTTCTGGCATTGATGTTTATTGTGGGCAGTTTAAATTAATGTTGTGTTTTTCGCGGATATGTTCTGTTCATTGGGTCAACACAGATCATGTGGCTATTTAAGCATACTTCTGTATGTGGGGAAGCTCTTTTTACATCTTCCTTTATGACAGATTTGGGCTTGAATTCAGATGATGTGAATTGATTTCTCATGAAGTGAATTCTTTTCTGTCATGAACCAAAAAATCTGTCACAACCAAAGCAGACTTGCCCGGCCAGAAGGCCTGAAACTCTTACTTGACAAGAAACTGATCCTAGATAAAATACTGACCAAGTCACTGCAACCGTATGATTAATGGAGATGCCAGACTATAGTCTTGACTAAATATCTGCTTTCTAGTGGTGGTTAACTTTATCTGATGTAATCTGCTACCTCGCTCTAACAGTACTATAGAAAGCACATAAATGTTGACCAGCACAAGATTTGTGCGTGGTTCAGTCCATACCAGGAGCTGAGCGATTTTCTTACTGCAACTGATAAAAGAAAGTTTTACTTTCTTTTTATTTTATTTTGTTTTTGGGTTCATCATAAATGGTTAAATGACAAAAATAGGCCAATTTTTGTACTCTTCTATCACGTTATTTACAGAATGGTCAATGCTATGCTGACTCAGCAGGAAAGTGCTGTTACACTGTTCTCTGTGCAGGTCTATTACCTTACAGTGGTGTGAACTGGAGAGGGTGCAGCAGCAGTTTTCCTCAGGTACGACTTGTGTGAAATTAAAAAGAATATAAAACTTTATCCTTTTCATATTTTTTAATTCAGTTTTATTCAATATTGATATGTATAGTTTATATATAGTGTAGTTTGAGTAATCCATTGATTTTCTTTGCGATGCTACATACTACATACACCGTTGTTTACTCTCAATAAGCAGGTACATAGTGTTGGAGTGCATGTGAACTGCATAGAAACAACACAATGGGCCCATACTCTGAAATACATATTGAACTAATGAGCTGAAATGTATTTTAGTTGTGCCCATGAACATGTGAATTGAACCTTGAGCTACATACATCTCTCCAGGAATTTATTTTATTTAAAAAAACAAAAAACACAACTACCAATAAACTGTCTTCATCATTGCAAGTAGAGCATGCTTTTATTGTGTATGACGTCTGTTACTGTGTACAAAACAATTCTGCTGCCTACTTGTGAAAAGGACAGTTAAGACACAGTGAAAATGTGTCTCAAGAATGCTTTTGTCCTTGTTTTTTTACGGAAAGGTATTTCTATTCCCTCTAGATTTGATCAACTAATCAGTTATTTAAAAATTCCCAGTGCTGTGCGTGTTTGTTTAGGTTTTTATGTGCACCGCTTTTAGGATAAAAATTTCCTACGGGACGTGAAGGCAGCGAGGAAGTGTCACCGACCAATGACAGTGGCCGTCAGGACTCCGGCTGTTGCTAGGTGACGTTTGTTTGGTATTAGGAGTTGAAAAGCTATCAGGTCTGTTCGGAAAAACAACGATAGCGTCAGTTTTTTGTCGCAAAATTTGGAATTATTGATGAAAGCAGGCCTTTCTTCCCACATAATAGGATAAAGCGATAATAGATTTAGTTTTCAGCCATGGCTCTTGAAACGCAGGCTGTTCCTCAACTTGAACTGGAGGCTGTTATTGGGTTCAATGGTGAGTTTTCCTGCTACCTTTAACTTGTAACGATGCTAGCGACAAGTTGCTCAGTGACAAACTTTAAGGAATACAGTTAGCTCTCTCTTCAAATGTTGTTTAACTGTCAAAGTAGTCACAGCTAACTGATTGTTGCCGCTCTGTTTGTTAACTAGCTTGAGTCATACAAAGACCGCACAGGTTGGATTCTCTGTCTGCTCATCCACTCTTAAAACAAGACACCATCCATCACCATACAAACAGTTTATATTCGTCCACTTCTGTCTTAAAACATATAAGATCTTAATGCTGCACTTTGTTTCATCAGGGCATGTGTTTTCTGGTCTGAGGGTCCATCCTGACAGAGAGCACCTGATCTATCCTCTAGGATTCACAGTCATTGTTAAGAAAATCAAAGACGGCAAGCAGGAGTTCCTGCACGGACACACGAACAATGTGTCCTGTGTCTCAGTGTCCAAAAGTGGATCATATATTGCCTCTGGACAAGTCAACTTTATGGGCTTTAAGGTAGCTGTAGTTCAGATTCACTTTCCTCATGTAAAGTTTCTGATAACTCACCTAAATGTCTGACACCTTCTTTCCATCTTTGTCATTTGTCTTCCATTGTTTTGCATTAGAAACATGAGTGCTTGAATCCACTTGCAGTCAGGAATAGCATGGAATGCAATGTTTTGAATCAATATATCCATGTTTTCCCAGGCTGCGGTAATTATCTGGGACTATGCACAGCGAACAATCTATGCCCAACTGCTGCTCCATAAGGCAAAGGTAGAGGCACTGGCCTTCTCTCCCAACGACAAGTACCTGGTGTCCCTCGGTGGTCAGGATGATGGCAGGTGAACTTCACGTCCATGTGCTCACTCCCAGAAAATCCGATTGTGTAACACAAGAATCAGGACAGGAGGAGTGTAAATTCACTGCACGTGTTGAGTGTGTGAGGTGTTTTCTGTGTGTTTTCAGCATAGTGGTGTGGAATATTGAGACCAAGCAGGCCATCTGTGGGAGCCCAGCTTCGGCTCACAGTGCGGGCCACTGCCTCACTGTGCAGTACTCCAACACAAACGACGATATCTTTGTTTCTGCTGGGAGGTGAGTGAGTGGTGTCTGCTAGCATCCTGGAGACCAAGTGTCAACTAACGCAGGTTTTACAATAAATCTTAATTCATTATTTCAGCACATCTAATTGCTTCTTTTTTTTTGTCAGCATAGCCAC
This sequence comes from Chaetodon auriga, assembly GCF_051107435.1. Lineage (NCBI taxonomy): Eukaryota > Metazoa > Chordata > Actinopteri > Chaetodontiformes > Chaetodontidae > Chaetodon > Chaetodon auriga. The sequence goes on along the minus strand of NC_135077.1, from coordinate 5,131,347 downwards.
CTTCAAAATGTCTCTTTATCACATTCCTTCTTGTTGGTGCACCATTCGTATTATTCTCTTGGTGTTTTAATGTGATTGGTCTTTTTTGGGCAGCGGAACATTGCGGGTCTGGGAGCTGGACCTCCTCAACAGGAAGATCAGACCCACTGAGTGTCAGATGGGCAAGCTGAAGAGGATTGTGAGGTGTTTGGAGGTATGGTGCCATTTTGAAGTTTTGCAAACGGTCATTGCCAGAGGTCTGATGGGTGGTACAGCTGCAGTGGTAGTAGTGCTGCTCCTCTTGACTTGCTTATATTACCACACAGATTTCAGAGGACGATAACTTCATTTACTGTGGCACCACCAGTGGAGACATCATGAAAATCAACCTGAAGACGGGGCTTCTGAGTGACTGTGGTCCGCTTAAAACAAAATTCAGCCTGGTAGGTCAGCACAAAGGGAGTCATTACGTTCCTAATTTTGCTCTGTGAAGGGCATTTCAGCTGTTGCCCATTCACCTTCTGCGTGATTCTCAGGTCTCCTGCTGAGTATGTAGAGCTGATTCCTGATTACACACTCCTTTAGAAATGCATGTAATGACTCATGCCACGTGTTTCATTTGAGCTGCCACTGTGATTTCTTTTACATCTTTTATGGATCATGTCCTTGTCATTCCTGATATCAGTCTTATTGTGGGGTACGTTTTTTTTTTTTTACTGTAAGGTCTTTTATTTAGAACTTGACAAGCTTTTAGCTTATACTTCCTTTCAGGCAGCTCTGCAATATTTGATAAAACTCAAAAGGGTCTTTCAAGGACTAGGAATTTGAAAAGTGATATATAGTAAAACTCATCCGTGATGCCTTTTCTATGCAGGGTGTCACTGTCCTCAGGATACTGAAGTCTGGGGACCTGCTTGTAGGCTCCGGATCTGGCACCTTCACTCTGTGTTCCAAGACAAACTTCAAAACTCTCAAGTGAGTCCTGCAACTGTGTCATTTGAATCGTTTCCATTAAAACATACTGAGATTTGGTGATATTTCATGGTGGTTAAGATTTAGTTTTTTTCTCTATGTGCTACTATGGCAGTGTAATGTAAACTTTTTAATGTGTTTATTTTACAGTGCTCATTATCAGCTCATTTTTTCCTCTTCTCACACATAAGGCAAGTCCAGCTGGAAAAGGGGGTGACATCCATTGCTCTGAGGGGAGAGGGCCAACAGTTCTTTGTTGGGACAGAGGCTGCTCAGATGTACCGCTTCAGTTATGAGGACTTCAGAGCTGAACTCATTTCCACCAGCCACAACAGTGCTGTCAAGCATATAGCCTTATGTTGGTAAGTGAGCCAGACAATGGAGGAAAAGTCAGAGTCATCAGTCAGTCTATGTTTTTTATGATTTTGATCTGAGACGCACCAAAGAGAATAAAATGGAAAATGGCATTCATATTTCAGATTTTGAATTTGGCAAGAAATATAAATCATCCATCACAAGATTCACGTTGCTCGACAGGATGTTTATGATGCTCTGTTTAAAATCAGAACATTTTGGAGATAAACATTCAGTCGAGCCTCTTGCACAATGCTGGTACAATTTCCAGTGAACTACAAGAACCCCAAACATCAAAGAGTGTTGGGGCCAGCTGCCTGTCCAGATTCCTATAGGGCTGTTTGAGGTTGTATAAGTCATGATTCAACATTTCTGTTGTCGCATTTGTCCACCAAAAACAACAGTGCATCCTCAGTGTGTTCCCAAGCTCGACATGATGCTGAGGTCGTACTTACAAGCGGTCAACAACACACCAAAAATTGTTGTTAACCTTCAATTGGTGTTCTGATCTGCAGAGATTTACAGTGGATAGTCAGAGAAAGACCTGGCTCTCTGTTTGCATAACAACAGTCATAAGTTAGCATATTGTAACGCCATGTTTGCTCCCTGGCTCTCTCTATATTCTGTTAAACTCATACATTTCTGCTATATATGTACTAGAGATGACAAAGTGTCCTCTGTGTTGTCTGTAGTCCAATAAAACAAACACAACCATGAGATTGTAACGCATGTGTTTTTGCTGATGGGCTCCCTTAAAGCTATTATGAACATTGCAGGCGATGGCTCCTTTACCTCTAGTGTGAGTAACTCTATGTCTTTCTTTGAGCCAACAGCTGAAACCTCATGTATCTCACATAATGCATGACTTCAGTACCCCATTCTGCTCACTAGAGGGTGACACACACTTGCCTCATCCAAGTTGATCAATCACAAGCTGAGCAAAACAGTTGGTTTTAAATATATTGTACAAACTCATGGGTAATGTATTGAATCCAGTGTCATTAATAACATGGATAATTGCTTAAATGTCTTTAAATCAAGCACTTTAATAACAAATGCTTATACCCACACTGACTTCACTGTGATTTCACGTTTCTCTTGTCTGTTTTTCTGCTAGCGGAACATCAGAATTATTTGCGACCTGCTCTAAGGAGGACATCAGGCTGTGGCACATAGACAAGCCCAAAGAGCTGCTGCGCATCACTGTACCCAACATGACCTGCAACTCCCTGAACTTCATGGCTGATGGACACAGCATCATCAGCGGTAGGAATCATAGAGAGACATCTGCAAATAAGACACCAGAGCTTAAAAGTAGTCATAATTCCTCAGTTACTTTTAACTCCTAAGTCAAATTAACTTCTTGACTGATTTGATTTCGCTGTCTTCCAGCGTGGAATGACGGTAAGATTCGTGTGTTTGCACCTGAAAGTGGCCGGCTCATGCTCATCATTCACAACGCACACAAGATGGGTGTGACGGCCATCGCTGGCACCAGGGACTGCAAGAGGATCGTCAGTGGAGGAGGAGAGGGGCAAGTCAGTACACATGGCACTGATCAACATGCTCAGTGTTCTCGTCAGACGACAACACAAAACAACATGATAATGTAACATTTTAAACTGAGGTGCTCACTAATTCCTCCAAGATGTGAATGAACAATGGTTGGGTGCACACTTGCACTATTTTCGTTTTTTTTTCTCAAGGTTTTTTTTTTTTTTTTTCCAGTTAAAGAGCCACATGCTGGAATGATTATTCTCCTCAGTTCATTTGTCAGTAACCAACCTTGTTTCCCAGCCTACGCATTTCACCAAAAGGACCAAACTGATCAGCGGAGGAAAGATCTCCTGCTTGATCATTTGGAGTGAGTGGCAGACACGTTCCTGTCGCAGCTGTGCCTCAGCTGCTCCTGAGCAGCTGTTTGTGCTTTTCTGTCATTTATTGTGAATTTCTGCCTCAGTCTGATGAAATCCGTTTAAGGATGAAAATGTGGACGTTTCAAGCGAAGCCTTGAAATTGGAATTGGTCATTTCTTTGTGAGAAAATCTGCTGTGAATCATTGAGGAGGATTTAAGTTAAGATGGTCAAAAGAGTGAATCCATAAAGCAGACTATACTGTGCACACTGCATCACCCTGCACTCCACATTATCATTTTATGTGCTGTTGAACACTGTGGCATGCAGGATTAATGCAGTATGACAGATTTAGAAAGGAAGAAAGGCAAACTGTTGATCAATACGTATTAATCTTTGTATCCATAGTGGTGCAATTGCATTACCAGCCACTGAAACAAAGATAGGAGACATTTTAATGAAGCGTCAAATCCACTGTAAACGGGACCTCCTGTGGTTCACCTGTCATAGGTGCGTGTTTGGGAGCTGCTGCCGTGTGGCCATCGGCTGCTGGAGATCATGAAAGAGCACAAAGCCACTGTCTCTTGTATTGAGATCAAGAGTGATGACAAAGAGTGTGTCACTGCCAGCTTTGATGGTGCCTGCATCATCTGGGACATAGTGTGAGTAAACCATCATACCCAAACCCAATGCATCCACACATCCAGCATATTTCCTCTTTATTCTTCCACAGTTAGTGCATGGAATACTGTTTTTTGGGGAGCTCACATTTGTTTTTAGTAATGGCATGAAATACTCTTCATAACAACGGCCACGAAATAGAGAGTGCTGCCTTCAGGTCTGAGTCTTAATGAGAGAGAAAAGCTGGAGCTGTTCATCGGTGTCTGCCTGGTACAGTGGAAATGAAAAGCAATCCAGAGCATTCTTTATGAAGAAAGCTTAAAATCCTTTAATCCTTGGGCTTCTTCTGTGAGGAGAATAAAAAACTCTGACGGTGGTCATGTTTTTTTTCACTGTCTCTCCTCCTCAATGAACAAGTCTGTGGATTAAATGCTTCCAGACTGTAGTCGTCAAGAGTAGCATGGATTTCCCTTTTTTTGTGTGTGTTCACCAGCAAGCTGAGGTTTGTAAAGAATATTAGTCAGGCAAGAGCCTTTAATGGATCGGCACCATTACCAGACACAGACGTAATTATTTTTGTGCCCACAGAGAAAGCTGTGCAGGTGTGTGTGCATGTTTTATCTGCATGCGAGTGCACAGACCTTTTAACAGTTGTGTGTAGGTATAAAGATTGGTTTGTGTTTGGAAAAATGAAACTGCACTGGGCAGTTCCACAACTACAAGACCACTACAATGTTGAAAGTTACCCTTCTCTTATCTCTCTTTTTGTTTTTATCTTCTCTCGCTTCTACATTTCTCTGCTGCAGGCGGTTTGTGAGTCTTCAAATGGTGATTGCCAACACAATGTTCCGGACGGTGTGCTACTACCCAAAGGAATACCAGATCATCACCAGTGGCACTGACAGAAAGGTGTGTTTCCGGGCTGTTAATGCTTTCGCTCAGCAGAACCAGTACATACCATTGCTGTGGTCTCAGTATCTTTACCTCAGGGTTTGTTTTGGTTGGTTTTATTCACTGGTGGGTGCAGAAAACTCTGCAGTCATGCCTCACAAGAAAAAAAAAAGGTTGTAATGATTTAAAGTCCCTCAGGGTGCAAAGAGACTGGCACTCAGCAGTCGTAATCTAGATGTCTCATTATGCTGTTATTGTTGTTATAATCTCCAGTCAGTGTGCACGAGAGAAAAGCCTGCTGCTCTGCTAAGATCAGTCTAGAGGAGCACAGTGAAGACTCGCACAATCACACGCACACTTGCATGCCCATGGATTAGTCTGAAAAGCTACTAATTTGTTTCTCAGCTCAGTATAATTAGGCCATTGTGTCTGCTGCCAGTCACTGTGACAAAAACATTGAGCCCTTTAAAAAGTCTGATCAACTCTGCACCACTTCTGTGCGAAGGGTCAAAAGTTCGTAGTGGCAGAATGGAATGCTTGTTTCTTTGATTATACACTTCATCTGCACCTCTTGAACCCGGCCACATGCATATTGCTGCCTCCCCTGCATGCTGAGAGGTGAGGACAAGTTGTGCTGATTAACGCGGCGCTGTGGATGCGCTGAGTGAGCGGAGAGAGAGAGAGAGAGAGAGAGAGAGTGTGAGAGGGAGGGATTCAGGGAAGGGGAGAGAGACGGAGGGAGTGCCGTGGTGTTCGTGCCTTCCTGCGGATGTGCCTGTGCCACCCGAGTGCCAGCCAGATCCACCATCTGCTCAGCCCAGGACACAGGCGCTCTGTCTGGGAGAACAAATACCAACACTCTGCTCTCTCTCTCTCTCTCTCTCTCTCTCTCTCTCTCTCTCTCTCTCTCTCCCCTCTCCTCACTCCTAGTCTTCATCGTGTCCCAGCATGCCTCTGTGAGTAGATTCGCAGAGAGTTCACATCATTGAGAGAAACGGTGAAGACAAAGAGAGGGATCAAGAGAAAAAAATAGACAAGGGGAGCGGAGGGTCAGAGAAAGGTCATTTTAATGAGATGATGGTGCATTCAGTGGGCACTATATGGTGGGAGTTCTATCCCCAGAAAAGTACTCTTACAGCACAATATGAACTCAGCAACAGGTCCAGTCTAGATTTTGTTTTTGTTTTGGTCTTGTCTTGATAGTATCACAGTATAGAGAGATGAAAAACAAAATCACATGAGACAAAGCTTCCTGGCTGGAATCAAACGGGAAAACCATCTGGATGTCCCCATAAGCTCTTTTCTCTGTGCGTCGTGACTGTGAAGCAGGGGCACATTGCCCAACCCAGATTCCAAGAAGAAGTTGGGACACTGTGCAAAAATGAAATAAAAACAGAATGCAGTCATTTGCACAAAAAAGTGTTTACTGACAGCAGATTCACAGTGTTCCTGAGCCCATGTAGTAGAATTACAATTACAAGTGCAACTAGTCATTTGGCAGACGCTTTTATCCAAATCGACGTACATATGAACTCACACACCGATGATACAGCATCAGGGGTAGTTTTTTGGAGGGTTGTTCAGTATCCTGCCCAAGGATACTTCAGCATGTGGACTGCTGAGGTGAGCAATGTGTTATTAACGAAAGAGGTTTCCTTATAATACATCATTATTTTGCATGGCCCTTTTTGAATGCATATTTTCAAAGGAAAGACTCACACAAGGACTTCGTGAGGTCTGTAGCTGAAGCGGCTGAGCTCGGGTTGTGAACTCAGGTCTTTCTTCATTGTGAGATGAACAGTACCAGTGGTAGGCCTGACGTTTTAAAGTGACATTGCTTGCCGCATGTAATTAATTACCTGGTGGCTCATGTCGTGGCTGTAGGCCAGTTTGCCAGGCTGAGGTGGAGGGAACACAGATGGGCCAAAACAACTCACACAGGTGGGAGTCTCTAATAAGCTGCTGAAATGAGATAAGGAAGGGGGGGAGGGGGGTACAGTATACAAAAAACTGTACATATAATATTATTTTGATCCTCATTCGTGGTATTCTTAGAGGTACTGCTTTGTTTGCTGCTGGTTGAAAAGATGGTGCTTTCATGTTGGTGAAGACTTTAGAAACACACACCTCGGCTGAATGAATCTGCATCTTCGGTGCAGCTGTAAGCCTCGTGTGTCATTTGATACGGATTTCAGAGCTTTTTTTATTTACTCTTTGTAATGATCCACTTCCCCCTCTGGTTGTGGCTGTTTTCCTAAATTGTGTTCTGCAAAGTTATTTGGTGGAAATAACATCACATCATATGAATAAACCGCTCCATGTCAGAGGAATCCTGCAGTTTCATGCACCCCCCCCCCCCCACAGAAATGTTCCTGTGGCTTGTAAGGGCCAGAGAGAATCACTCTGCAGTTCTGAAACTATAAATACAATTCTTTTTGTCTCTCCCTGAGCCTTTTGTTCCTCTTTCATTCCATAAAAACCAACAGTATTTGATATGTCTGTGCAGGATTACATTTCCCCTCCTTTAATGCATTATAGCCTCGGTCTGTGCAGAGAATGAAATCCTGTCTCAGGGACTCCTCTTAGAAATGTTGGGCTTCTTCCGAGCGGCTCTGTGTACCATGGACTTTTACAAATAACCAACTTATGTAATGCTGCGTCCGATTTCATTTAGTTTAGTCCAACAGTAAACTTCTTTAGCAGCATTACAGTCAGGATACATAGAGATTTTTCAGTAATTAGATCTCTGGTGTGTACTGCTTTTAACCCTTGATTGACGTTGAAGTGCGTTCTGTTCAGCCTTCATTTTACAGACTGAAATAGCTCCTGGACTTTTAAACACACATGGGGACTGAGGTCAGTGCTAAGGTCTGTCACTAATTCCTCTGTCAGAAACTCCTTCATACAGGATGACTCACAAGACTGATTTCAAGCCTTTCAGTACATTTATAGCACCTAACCTTTAAGATGTAATCAGGTTGGTCATATAAATAACAAGAAAGGGTCCTCGGTGGTGGGAGGTTCTGTGATGTTTCAGCTGCCTGCGCTATAAATAACTTCAGCTAACAATTGTCTTTTGTGAGACATGATACTTTGACAGCCGCAAAGCTCAAGGGATGATTAAATCTCATTTAGATCAGCAAATGTGGTTTCAGTAGGTGTGTATGTGAGAGGCAGCAGCGGCATGTAACGAAGCACAATTATGTAACTAAGTACATTTACTCAAGTCCTGTGCTGCACAGATTCAAGGTACTTGCACTTCACTTGAGCATTTCCGTTTCACACAACTTACCCTACTGCTCTTAGAGGCAAATATTGTATTTTTTACTCCACTACATTTGTCTCACAGCTTTAGTTCTCTAGTTACTTCTCAAATTACTATTTTTCATAGTAATCTTCCTGTCCAGAGAAAACCATGTATCTCCATATTTGGTCATTTTTTTTGATTTGCTGTAAACGTTGACTTTTTAGAGATACGTGGTTCCCGCAGGACAGCGACACCACAAACTTATGATGATCTTAGAAAATGTTACACATTGCTGTGGATTAAACTACACAACAGTATATAAAATAGTTAGAATGAATACAAGTTTAAACATTTACAGCACAGTAATTTAGCAGTAATATTAATCCAGAAACATCAGATATATTCAGAAAACACTGACAGGGACTAGTTCACTGCAGCATGACTACTTCTACTTTTGATACTTTAAGTAAATTCTGCTGATAATACTTAGATACTCAAGTGAGGTTTTGAATGCAGGACCTTTACTTGTTGTGCAGTATTTTCACAGTGTGTATTACCATCGAAGTAAAGGATCTGAACACTTCTTCCACCCCTGGAGAGAGCTTCTAACCATAGAACTACACATTTCCATACAGACTAAGAATAATAGGGCAGTAAAGGTAGTTTGAGGTCACATATTGCATATTATCAAAAAATAGGGAATAATACAGCAGATGATAATGTAGTAGAACAATAGCACAACAACATAGAGATGCTTTCAGCTGCATCGTGTGTATACCAAGCCAATGGAAGTGCAGAAGAAAGATCAAAAGGTTCTGTGTATTCATGATGCATCCTTGGCGATTCAATAAAAGAGACGGTTCATGCATAGTTAACGCATGTTTTAATCTCCTTCCCTCTTGGACACCGGCTCCTCTGTAAACAATAGCGGTGATGTGCTAATGTGTGTTCTGATACCTGAGACTACAGTTCAGGGTTTCTGTGCCTTAACGTCCGCCTGCAGGTTTCTTACTGGGACGTATACGACGGTTCAGCCATCAGAGAGCTGGAGGGCTCGCAGTCTGGGGCTATCAATGGCATGCACATCTCAGAGGATGGCAGACACTTTGTGACAGGTAATGGCCCATTACCCATCTGCTGCTTCTCGCTGTATGTTGTTGCCGTGCTCCTTTTAGTGATTTTCCTATCAATATAATTCAGTTGAAAATAAATGAGCTGAAATCTACAAATTCTCTGGGCGACACAAGCACTCAATATATAGACTGTCATGCTTTTATACTTGCTGATCAAAGCACGATTGTCTTTTTCTGGGAATATATTTTTTTAGTTCCTCTTATATAAAGAACTGTATTATTAAATGCTTATACCTGTCTTGAGTGTGTTTGCATCTCCTCTGCTGACCTTATAATCGACGCTCTCACTCAAACTTCTCTCGGGTTGTTGACATATTTTTCACGGCAGGAGGAGAGGACAAGCTGCTGAAGGTGTGGGACTACATGGAAGGCGTAGTAACCCACATAGGAGTAGCTCACAATGGCAGCATCACTGGCGTCAAGCTCTGCTCCAACAACAGGACCCTAATCAGCACCAGCGCAGACGGAGCCATTCTCCGCTGGAGGTTCCCTCACCCATCTCCCTCTTAATGTGACACGTGGAAGCCACAGAAATGTTTAATCGAGAAACACCACGCCCATATTCAAATGAGCTCTCCCTCAGTGATTCCTCTTCGCAAACGTTCCTACAACAATTAAACCATCTTATATTAACATTAACATGCATAAACACTCTGACCAAAGGAAATAAATGTTTTGATTAAGCATCAGTGACTGTATGAGACCGTTGGCTGTTTTTTTCTTGGGCAGACAAAGGACGATTTCGACACAAGTGAAAAGATTACACTTCTTGAGCAGTGTAGTCTCTTAAGTGCTTATTCCACAGAGGAGCTGAATATAGGTGGGAATCCACAGAGCGACACTTAACTTGAATTTAAAACGATACTTCAAGGCACAAGAACACATTCCTCCCATCAAAGTGTCTGCTTCTTTAGATTTTTTTTTTTTTTTTGAACAACAGAATTAATGTTGTGTTATAGACTTTCCCAATGCAGATGAAACCAGACTATGTAAAAACAAGGCTGTATTATACAGCACATTAAATTTACAGATATGATTCTTCTGTCTGCTGGCTGGAGAGACAAGCAGGAGGCCCAGATTCTTGGCCGATTAAGCACATGGCTGCTGTCAGCTAATCTATCACTGGAAATTCCCTGAAGGATTCTGGTTAAAGAGGGAGGCAACGTGCAACAGAAAGCCTCTCTGACTGTCTCTCATCTCAACCCATTCTCTGCACTATTGTTCAAAATGGCCACTCTAAATAATTAATAAGTCGCCCCTGCTTCCCAAAAAAAATGTGAAATGGCAAACCTGCAGTATAAACCAAGGCAGCAAAAACATCCCTGGATCAGAGAAAAAGGAAGACGCATGAGGAGTCACAGTTTGACTTTTCTTTGCACAGTGGTGTACAATGTGTCCTAACAATGCTGGAAAAGGGGCATTAGGGAAATTATGGAAGTATTGGAGGAGCTCTGACTATCTGTTTCAATAAATCAGCACATCTGGCCCACCAAATTCAATCTTTAGTACTGGTGAGCTGTGAAATTAAGCCTCAGGTGATTAGAATGTGAATATAGCACAGAAAGATGCTGGATCCCCATTGATATCCAGAACCGCTCATGGCGTGTCCTGGCCGAACGGTGCTTTAACATCCATTTCACTTTTGTGGAGCTTCCAGGATGCAGTGGGAGCGGCAGCAGCATTAATGTGTTTGAAGACCGCAGCCAGGGTATTTATAGGATAATGTTCATGGGCCTGTACCTGCTGGTGTGTTATACTAAAAAGGTGTTTCAGTACCAGAAAGAAGCACAAATAGTCCCCCTTGTGCAGTTGATATACATCTTGGTACAAGAAAGCAGGGGATATTCTACACATTTTTCAAAAATAGAAAGCTACAGCAGCCACAAAACACTAAATTACCTGCACTGACCGAGCAGCGTTCTATTGATGATAATGCACCACAAAAACAGAATAAACCGAGGCAGGAATACTGCTTTTGGTCTCACTTAGAAAAACATAAGGCTTTCAGGAAATGGTCGGAAATACGATCAAGTTTTAGATTCATGCAACAATTGTCAAAGGTGTTGTCTTGGCCTCCCACTGAGGCTGTTAAAGTCAGGTGATGCGTTAATTGGTCCTACAGGGGGCAGTTTAAGGCCACCGTGCTTGACACCTATTAAAGACAAGCTACTTCCTTGTGTCCTGTGGAACAAGGGAAGTTTTATGCTCTTTGCCAGCGACAGCGGGAGGATTTCCCGCACGGTGTATCGACCTATCTGTCGCGTTAAATGCTACAAACAAATCCAGGTTAATGAATTCATGTCTGATGGGCGGGCACTAGGCTGGATCCTCCACTTAGAAAGTTGTTCACCGTGGCCCAACCGAGGGAGGAGGGAGGGAGGAATAGCGGTGGTGAGAGAGTCAAAGACCGTACGATCCAGCGCTGAGAGCCATCGACGAGGAAGTGTAATTGAAGCTGCGATGTGGAGAGAGGGAAGCAACTCATCTGCGTAGTTCCTGAAGAGAGCGTCACCCATCACAGCGCACGGACCGCCGGCCACATCGTTCTGGGAATTGCCGGGATGTCAAGGGAATAATATCAGTAATCATGTGCCTTACTGGCACCGAGTCGGTGCCACCTCAGCGGTAAGCGGAGTGAAGGAAAGAGGAGGAGGAGGAGGAGAGGAGGAGGGGTAGACAGCCTGGCAGACAGGTGCGACTCCACAGCCTGTTTCATTTTCTCGCGGTCCTGTTAGAGCCATGGATACCCGCAAGGAAAACAAGGTAAGAAAACCCATGAAACCCAAAACGACCAAGCGAAAAGAGAAGAAATACAAAGCCGGCAGGTTTGTCAGGAGGAAATCGCTGCGATCTTTTGGGAATTTCATGGGAAGGATCCTTAAAACTTTGGGCACTTTGGCGCACTTTGGCGACGCGGAGCCGCCGGACGCGGAGGACGACGACGGCGGCTTCGGACAAAGCGCGTCTGGTGGTTTCAAAGACGACTGTCCGCAGGTCTCCAGGGAGGGAACCGCGAAGAAGATCTCCACGGTGTCCTCCTCTCACGGCTCGGTGAAAGACAGGCTGTCGTGGTGTTATGGCGACAAGACCCCCGGGGTGCTGGGACTGAAGAACCACGGCAACACCTGTTTCATGAACGCCGTGGTTCAGTGCCTCAGCAACACGGACCTGCTGGCCGAGTACCTCGGGCTGGAGCAGTACAAGTCGGACGTGTGTCACGGGAGGCTGAACGGGGAGGTGAGGGGCGAGGAGCGGCAGAGCGCCCGGGGAGAGGTGACCGAGCAGCTGGCGTCGCTGGTTCGAGCCCTGTGGACGCTGGAATACACGCCGCAGCTGTCTGTGGAGTTCAAGGTGAGGACAGAGATCTGTCAGCCTGTCGTTGTTGGTGTCACCGCTTTGTTTAGATGTATCTCCACAGTTTTTACTTGGGAATTCATGTTTTGCACTTTATTGAACAAGGTGGGTAATAGCAAGGCTGAGTGTCCCATCTGAACAAAGCCTGCATGGGCCCCAGAGCACCCAAGGGCCCTGAATCCCCCAAGTTAAACCCAGTGTCAATTGGTTTGAGATCATTGGATTAACTGCACAGTTGTTTCTACCACAGAACAATAAAACCAAAACCTCGGAGCCTTAAGGCATTGTAAATCAAATCACTGCAAGCTAATTGACAGGCAGCCGACCTGCAGCCAGGTAGGGTCTCAGAGCAAGAGTACTGCCGGGTTCCTGGCTCCAAATATAATTAAACTGCTCTCAGTGGGCACTTAGAGAAGACAGGGTGCATGCATGTTGCATAAAAGACGGGGTGAATAGGGGCTCAACAGGAAATTTGTGCCCATGTGGGATCCTCCAACAGATAAAGAAACATGATCATTTCAGTCTGGATTCGCTTTTGGATCTTTACATTCTTCTCATAGTGTCTCCAGTAAGACTTGGTACTTATGCTATTGTAAACTGCAACCACACACACACATAATGTTTATCCTGCATGTCTCTACAATGTGTAACAGCCAATCAACAGCAGTTTTAGATCTTGGTACAAGCATACCGCATGTGTTTTGGCTCACAGACACTAAATTTGCTCTTTAGGAATCAAAATTTGGAACAAGGACAAGACATTTTTCAATACTCGATAGTATCAAAGCAGTCGGTTGGTGCCACAATAGCGTTGAAGTTCTGAACCCAGCCCTGAACAGAGTGTGTTTTGGTGTGTCAGGAGGTGAACATCAGCCCTGTGAAGCAGTGATAACACACCACCTAACCACTTTGCCTCACGGTTTCGACATTTTATTAGTGTTTGTTGAGCTAGTGGTAGTTTCGTGGTTACTGATTACATGAACTCGGTAGCGTCTCCGCTTGACTCACCTGCTGCAACAATCCAGCCCTTCAGGTGGTTTGTCTGCATTCCCTGACTGTCATGTGGAGTGCGGGGGAGTCGAGCATTCCTGTCGTTTCTGCACCAACTGTTAAATGCATGCGATAGCAGCGTACAGACTACATTGCCAACGATATTAACTCAACAAGTGGTAGTACACTTGCACACAGAAGGCTTGCTGTTGCAGTCACTCAGGACTGCAGGGCCCCCCCCAGCCTCCCCTCTGGGCTTACCGGATGACAGTCAACCAGTAGACTTACCGAGGAGTAACTACTCTGTTGCATCAACAGCCTGGGGCAAGTTATAGGGGATGGGGGGTATGCAACATGTGCACAAAAGCACACACACATCCAAACACACAGGCATGGGGAGACAGCGTGAGTGGGATATCATTCATAATGGAAAAGGTTGATTTTCATGACAGTGACTTTGGATACAGCTTTCTTTCCCCACTACCACTAGGTAGTAATAAGGAGTAACTCGTCTAAAGCGAGGGAGAGTGCTGTTCAAAGCCGTAAGAGACGGGCAGTGATTAGCGCAGAAGGAGAGCCTAATGCTGTCTTGATCTGAAAACCACAAGGAGTCGCGGTGTTGTAGATCATTAATGCTGAGCACCTTGCATGCACGTAAGATTTAAAGAGCAGATTTGAAACTCTCGTCACGTGCAGCTTCGCTAACTTGACTCCCTGTAGACTTTTGAAATAATAAAAAGCTTGTGATGGGTAGAAAAACATCAGGGAACACAAGGTCTTGGAGGGTATTCGGGTAAAGATTAAAGGCCTTGAATGGAGAAATCTGAATTTATACTCCTTAAAATGACCTCTTTTGAAATGGCTGCTGGTTCTAGTGTGCACCACGCGATGAGAGCGACTCCTCTTGATTTCAGGACATAGTACCAAATATATGAAGAGCATGCTGCATGGCTCCTGGTCTGTTATGTCACTGATACCATGCATGAGCTCTGGGACAAACCTTGGCAGTGTGATGTCTTTTACTTTACAGCTGATGTAATTGTTCAGTCTCAGCGTGTCTCACTAGCTGTGTTTCCATCAAAGCTGTTTTAGATCTTGAAGTATTGCATTAGAAAAGGTTAGTGGAAATGAAAAAAATAAAAATAAAAAAAAAATCAGAAAATTCAGCTTTTACACTCCGAATCAGCTCTGACAAAGTGACGATTTAGCTCATATGACTGATCAGCTGTTTCCACTGTCAGTGTCATCCCAGATAGTCCCATAACACACACACACACACACACACACACACACACACACACACACACACACACACACACAAATATCCTGAGGAGCTCTTGTAGATGAGCAAGGTGACTGTTTTTTAAATGCTTCTTCTTTGAGGTTTGTTGGTGGTTGCCAAACAACTGGTTTTGCTTCCAGGTCTCCACTTCTTCTACTCTGTGTATTACAGCCGTGTGTAACGAATCCTAATTGCGCCTAATTTGCCTTTTCTCTTAGTTTTTTTGTGACATCTCAACAGTTTGCTTCAAATTCACATGACACTGAGACGAAAACGTGGCTATTTAGATCCTTTCTGTTTAACGGAGTTGAAAATGGGGCCTGATATTAGCGACTGTGAATACCAGCAGATGGAAGGACATACTGAATATTAGGGCTGGAACTTAATGTCTGAACATGCCGTCCTGTGTCTAAATAGAGGCATTCACTCTTTCCTCCATTTTGCTCTAATACCTCTCATCATAGTTGGCTGCAATGGAAAAAAAACCCCCACGTCCTTCACTCCCCTTTTCTCTCATCGACGCAGTGATTTGTGTCTGTCTGCTCATCCCAGGGTGAAGCATGAGAGAGGATGTTTACTGTAGCAAGTGCATTCATCCTGAGAAAGGAGGATGCCCCCCTGCTGAGAAGCCTCCAATGGTGTGCACTCAGAGGGAGAGAGAAAGAGAAAGTGGGAGGGAGAGACATTGCTGGTAAACAAAACTATCATTCCCTCCTGTGATCTTCACAAGATCCCCCCCCCAGTCTGTAATTGGAGCAAGGGACAGACAAACCTGACAACTGATCGCTATTACCAAATCTCTCCACACTTAACGAGAAGCACTGGCTGGCAGGGAAGCGGAAGAAGGAACTTTTCTCTCAGACGAGGGTACTTTTTCTAACGTCTTTTGCTTTTAGATTGATATTTGGAGCGAGTATAAGTCACAAGCCTGTGACTGTGTCCCAACTGAAGATACCACAATGATCTCTTGACCTCTGAATTTAGATATTGAGGTGCGTCCTCTGGAAAAGTTTGACTTGGAGCTGGAGAGCATGTTTTGTTCTACTTTCTTGCCCTTTGACAAACCAAGGTGCAGCCTGTTGTGCTGCGCTGTATGCAGGCATCCAAAATAATTCATATCCACTGTGAGTATACCTCACAGCGGAGTAGAGTTGGGCCACATGACGGCGCAACGGCGGAGGTTTGGTGATACTGTTTCCACTGTGGCAGCTAGCACTTGGTGTCTGGAAAGTGAAAGTGTTCAGACGGAGGAGGAGGCGGCATCCCAACCAACCCACCATGAGGGAAAAGAATTTGTTACGGGGGGGGGGGCGACTTCTGCTGTGTGGACATGGTTTGGGTGCAGGCAATCTGACATTTCGTGGTTATTTTAAACCATTTCATTAATGAATTTTCAGAACAATGACATTGTCAAATGAACTGTTACCAAGATATAAAATGACAAAGGATTTTGTTATTTTTCCGCTCATACCAGAGAGTATAAATGATGAGCAGAGTCACTGTTGGATTCCGATATGGGAGTATTCACAGTGCCTTCTGCGAGCTTTCATGCATGCTGCTGTCTTCAGGTGTAGTCCCACACACGACCGCCTCACCAACCTTCATCTGAGTTTCCCTTCCACCACAGCAGAGACCTACAACTTGACACTCATCTCAGCTGTGAGGTTGCTCACCCACACCTGAAATGTGTTACCAAATGCAGCAAAGCTTATTAATGACGACACCAACCTGATGGAGGTGCTGCCTGTAAAGGTCACAATTTTCAACTTTGCCCGAACTGCTTCGCTACACATTTGATGCTGATGAAATCTGGAGGGATGAAGTGTCCTTTTATCGGCCGGACCAGAAGTTGTCTACATTAATTTAACTTGATGACAGAGTGTGGCTCTTTCTCTTCTACTGCGTTACACTCCTGACCTGAAGGATTTAACAACACTGTAACTACTTTTAGAAGTCGCAGCGAGGAGGCCGGATTCATCTTTTTTTACGCTTGACGGGAGCTGCAGCTCCGTGAGGCCAGTGGAGCTCAGGCGGGAGGATGAAGCCGGGAGTTTTAAGTAGTCTTGTTTGTTCTGGGAGTGCAGGCAGTGTGTGGCAGTGAGGCAGGCCGGAGAGACGGATGTTTTGTTTGTCTTTTCTTGTCTCTGCTCTTTGTCAAGGACCACTCTCGTTCTCGCTGTTGACGCTGACGATGTATACAACGCTTGTAGAGAGACGTGCATCGCGGAGGGGAAATGCACCACCTGGACTCGCACAGTGAGACTGCCATCCATTTCAGTTTGAGTGTGGCAGTTTTTTTTTTTTTTTTTGCAGTGAAGCAGATGGGGCCTTTTTTTGGGGGGGAGATTTTTGCACAAGATTTATTTCCAGTTTTTAAGCACACAATAGATAATAATATTTAGTGTATATTTGGAAGAAGAATTTATGTCTCAGCTGTTGAGGAAGTGATAACGCTTCAAACACTTCGTCTCACACTTACACAACACAAGCCAGACCACTTATAAGTACTGTTACAGAGCCGCCATATGCTGTCTGGAAGCAGCATGCATTCCCACGACTCAGTGAGCCGCACTCCATTATCCCTCCACCGCTGTGACAAAAGGCAATAAAGAAACACAAGGAGAAGTGGGTCTGCGCTGTATCTGTGTAAGCATTACAATATGAGGCCATTTTCCACCAGGTTTATTATACCTCCCATGATTTATGTACCAGGACTCAACGAGACTGTGTATGAAGCCGTGGGAATAAATCGATCTTTGCTATTTTGGGGTGTGATGCTGCGATCGCCGAATCATGGAAGACAGTCTGGGATGGCTGTCCTTCTTCATCTCAGTGATGGGAAGCACATGGAAATGGCATATAAGCTCTCCATAGCGTGACAGACACAGCTTCCTACACCCTCAATTCTGCACACAGTAGCGTATTTACAGCTTCAACTGTGAGCATCAATTTCTCAGTTTCAGCAAAGCCCAGGGGGATCTTCCCCCTCTGGGCTGTAAACCATTCGGAGGTGATTATTTCCATCGCGTCTCATCCAGTCTTATTGCTTACTGATCACGTGTAAATCCCAAGCCGGGGACATCTGCAGACAGGCAGGCTTTGTTCAGTCTTTGTTTTCCAAGCTTCTCGGCGTAGCTGAGGAAATATAGGTCTGATTCTAAGACGTAGCGTTTACATTTGTCTCCATAAATACCCGCCTGGGTTTGCGTTATTCTGCAGGTGAATCCAGTGTGGCCCGGGATGACTCAGGAAGTAGAATTCTGAATTGGTTTAGACTTGGAAGGATGGCAGGAGGAGGAGGAGGAGGAGGCAGGGACACTCCTACGAGAGGCTCATCTGTGTGTGTGCATGTATGTGGACATAACTACCTCATGTTGTGGGGACATAAGTCTGTGCAATCACATTGTGGAGAGTCGT
The DNA here is from genome assembly GCF_051107435.1 of Chaetodon auriga. Classification (NCBI taxonomy): domain Eukaryota; kingdom Metazoa; phylum Chordata; class Actinopteri; order Chaetodontiformes; family Chaetodontidae; genus Chaetodon; species Chaetodon auriga. The sequence continues at coordinate 5,113,253 of NC_135077.1, read as the reverse complement.
CATCCTTTAGGGGACAAAACACAAGTCCTCGTAATGTAAATCATTACATTTTAGACCGAAGACTGGGTTTAAGGTAAGAGTGAGACAAGCAGTGGACTCCAGAAAATGAATGAAAGTCAATGCAACGTCCTCCAGCGTGATGGAAACATGATTGTGCGTATGTGTGTGTGTGTGTTTACCAGGAGTAGCTGGGCTGACTGGAGCTCAGCTGGGACTGATTAGTGGAGGGAATGGTTCTACATGGAAGAGGGGAAAGAAAAAGAAAGTTAATAGAAAGAGAGCAAGGAGGAGGACAGCGAGGTTGTGTGTTAGTGTGTGTGAGAGACAGGAAGAGGATAGATGAAACACAGCGTGAGAGGACAGAGAGTGGAATAAGTGGAGGCTGTAAGTGATGACTGTCCTGCGTCTGGTCTGTTCTGACAGCAGAGGTGAGCCGGCAACACCGGGCTGCTGAAAAATGAGACCGCAAATGGAGCAGCCAGTAATGACAGATTCTATTCGGCCTCATTCCAGCCACACCTGTGGGGGGACGGGAAGTGTGTGGAAATGGGGCGCGTGCAGCTCCTCTTAAGGTTATGCCCCGTCACAATTTGTCAGTATCACTCTCTGTCTGTCGTTGAGGAATCCATTGAGGCCTGTTTGGCAGGCCGGGCAAGGACGAGGCGAGGAGGCATAAACGCTTTTTTAGGGAGAGAGGAAGAGGATTATTTGCTTGATGTATGTTTATAGTAAATTTCTGGCCTGCCAGCACTCTGATCCGTCATTGTTTACAGAGTAGGAGGATGGATGTGGGGAGGGCATGAAGGGTAATGGTGCGAGGTGAAGCAAAGGTAGCATGACAGGATGCTAAAACAGACATCTGGGGATGTTGCCAGAGTGCAGCCCTGCCTCGGTACGGCTGGGAGGTCGTGACCCCCGCTGTGGGGACTGCACAGGTTTATGGTTGTCTTTTGTCATTTCTTATCTTTCTTTCTGCTTCTTTGTCGCTTTCTTTGTTTGTAGGACAGCTGGTAGTCTTCGATTCATTTGTTTTGTTCTCTTTGTTGAGCAGAAAATCAAATCTAAAGACATTGCTCGCCCCATGAATCAGTCCTTGTGCTCAGGACCAGTGTTGGGATGCAGGCATTTCAAAGGGAAGGGAAGAAACAAACACGAAGGACAGTGAACATGACACGTGGACGTGGTTTAGTTATGAAACGTCTGACACGGACTAGAAAACCACATCTTTCCAATGATGCAGCAGTCCCACAACACCGTTTACCTCTTTCACCGCCTGCACAAGAATCACATCCAGACAGTATGGAGAGAGTCTACCGATGCTGATGTGCCAGACTCAGACCTTGGGTTATTTTGTTTGCAGTTATTGCTGAATAGTGTTTTTATTTGTATACTTTACACATTAATATTTCATATTTTTGTACATGATATGTAACATCATCAGGATATGAGGTTTTGGTTGCACAGCCTTATCACCAATGGCAGCTTTCAAAGAGGACATTTACTCGTTACTCATCGTAGTAATGCATTGCTTTTGGGTGGAAGTAATCGGTTGTTTAGTTATCCTTTAATGAGGTAACTGGTAATAATTCTGGCTAATTATTATTTATCAGTAACTACCGCAACACTATGTGGGACTAGACCTTTGATTGGGCCCGAAAATAGGCTTCTGTTTTAATCTGACCTGAAACCAAACCCAGTTAAAGTCCCCAGAACCACATCTTTCTAACATAATTTGGCCTTTTGATGGAGTGTTTCACTTGAGTAATCGGGTATCAACAGTAATTTTCTCACATTTTTCAAAGCGAAAACAAGTAAATGGCCCTAAATTGTGGAAAAATAGAGGCTCCACAGCTTTGTTCCCCGTGCTTGGATTTAATGAACAGATGAATAAAATCAATAAATGAAATGAAGCTCGCTTCAGACTAGAGAGGATGCAGAGAAACTCCGCCTCATCGGGTCAGGCCCAATCAGGTGTGGGTTGAGAATGAGATCCGTGTTCTCCAGACTGATCAATACAAAAACCACTGTGCTCCCTCAAGTTGACCCTTACACCCACCTTCATCCTCTCCTTGACTGGCTCTCAAGTGTTTGCTCAACAAACACGTAAGATCTCCCCAGAGCTGTGCTCAGGTCAGCTTTGAACACTGCGAGTGTTTGCAGAGAGACTCGACGCTTCGACTAACCTGCAATTTCTTTTCTTTTGTCTCTCCACGCTTCCTCGACCCCTCATTGATTTTTTTTTTTTTTATCGTCCTTTCATTTCTCCCTTTACAAGAATTAAATTAAAAAGGACTCGATGCTCGGGAATACGACGTTGCCAAGTCTTTTTAAGTGACTTTGAGAGGCACATTTCACCAGAGACGCTGTGAGAGACAGCGCCGTGTAAACAGATATCAAAGAGACGAGCACACGCGCACAAACAGAGGGACAGGCGAGGACAGAAGAAAAGTCATCTGCTCAAACTTCATGTCGTCATGTTCATGGTAACCTTGGAAAGTGCCCTTCATTCTCTTTGCCTTGGCGTTTTCGCCCATCCTGTTTTGATGCTAGCCTCCGTTCTCTCACTTTTCATCTCTGGGACAGCCACAACTGAGCCGTCCTTTTTGATGAGGACAGAAAAACACCGGCAGGTCTGCTGAAACTCCGCCAGCATCCACTCCTCTGCTCCCTTTACTCCACGGCTCCCTCTCTCCATCTGTCCCTCATCCCTCCATCCCCTGTCAGTGCTCCCTCATAGTGATGAAGCTCATTAGCGGCCTGTCTCCGTCAGGTTGGTGGGGGTGGGCTGGGAGTGGGGGCTCCCTCCTGTGTTTATATTTAGGCACTGGGATAGTGCAGGTGTGATGTGGTGATTTTTAATGAGGTGTGGAGCAGAGCCTGCAGCCTGTCAGTCACACACAGACGGGGAAGTAGCCACCCAGTTTAGTGTTAATGCGTGTCGTTAGTTTTGTGTGTCACTCTCTCCGTCTGGCTCACACCTCCTTCCTCATAATCGAATTAGACAGTCTGGCTGTTTTTTTTTTGTTTTTTTTTCTTTTCTAGTAACACCAGTCAGGTTTTGGATTGCCTCTGTATGAGTCATCGTTTGGTGTGCGGGGCATGAATGTGTTTGAAGAACAGTTTCTTAAAATATGTCTGAGCACCACAAATGGAGCGCTGACATGCCCGATTTTGTTCACTGATGCTGTTGTGCTGGCAAAAATAGCGATTTGAGCACATTATTCAAACGACCACAGCAGGGCTAAACGGTATGCAATAAAAAAACAAACAAACAAGCATGTTCCCATACATGGAGAACATGTTTTCAGGCTGGAGCATCTCTGCAGCACCACAGTGCTTCATTTATGCTTTGTTGTGAGAGATTCCTGCAATTTTGAGGTTGCACTTGGCCATATTGTGATTTCAATAATATTTCAATGAATTGTTCAGCCCAAAACCACAGAAGGACGAGATTAGGATGACGTAATTCCACATGTTTAGGTGAGAGCTAAAGCTTGAGCTGGGTTTTCTTGATGTCAGTGGAGTGCTTTACTCTGATGTGTGTCAGGTTGCTGTCCTGCATGTTTTCACAAGTGAACCTACTGAAAAGAGGAATGTTCTGACCTCAGAATTTAATATAAATGAGATGATTGTGGTTCTGTGTGATTCATTAATTTGAGTCCTGACACTGTGGTTTCGACATCACACAGATGTTTTTTTTCTCTCTGGCTTTCTCTGAATACACATGCACATGTAAAGCACGTTATAGTTCACTCAAAACAAGTGATTCAGCTCCACCAATGGGGAGAAATGAAAGAGCAAAACAAACGAACCTGCAACCCAAAATGGTCGTATCTCAGAATAGAGCTGCAACAGTTGATTCAGAATTGATCGGCAGAAAATGAACTATTTTGATAATTAACAAATATGTCAAACTTTTGCCCAGTTCTTGATGGTTTTCTGCATATCTTAGGTCTAAAACAAAGCGAGCAATTTCTGAAGGTGTCACCTTGGACTGTGGGAAATGATAAAGTGCATTTTTCACTATCTTCTGACATTTTAAAAAGCGAATGAAAAGCATTTAACTGAGAAAATAACAGTTAGTTGCAGCCCTGTCTGAGAATACAACGTGCAACACTTCTGAAAAGTGTTTTTGGGAAAGCCTGATTTGTGGGGTCCACTGCGATGAAGTGCCCTCTGCCTTCATCAGTCAACATTTGACTTCTCAGACACCATGAAAAGTTCCTGGTTATTCCAGAGTGCAACGTCCAAAGAGAATTGTGAATGACTTTATTCCATGATCTTATCATAGCCAAATCATGCCTGACAGATGTTCTTCAGTGAGTCTGCATTGAGTGATGAGAAGAGAGAGAGATGTCCCTGCCTCTTTCCATCCCTCTAATGTGCTCCGAGCTGAACCAACTCTTGCTTCCGAATGACGAGTTCCTGCGTTCCATGTGATCACCACGGCCTCATTTTGTCAGGAAGGATGTCAGCGTTTAATGGCTTTGAAATCACCCAAAGTGACAGCTTAATTATGATGTCTCTCCTCTCCCCAGAGCATAGTGGCCAAGTACGGCTCGCAGTTTCGGGGGAACTCGCAGCATGATGCCCTCGAGTTCCTCCTCTGGCTTTTGGACCGAGTTCATGAAGATGCTAATTCAAGCCTCAACAACAACAGCAGCAGCAGCAGCAGCAGCAAGACCAAAGCCAACTCCAAGGTGAGTCCACGTCGCACTCCGGCCGCCGCTGACTCTGCAACAGCGAGCTGCTCTTTGTCGCTGCTGCGGCCTCGACGTGGCTTCACATGCTTAATGTGATTAGTGATTAAGCTCAGGGATAACTTACAATGCAGGCGCTGCTGGCCTGAGTCCTGTCACATGCATCCTTTCCTCTGTCTGTCTCACACTCACACACAGACACACTGTTGGTTTTAAGTATCATTCACCTTGATTTCATCCCAAACATCCAAGTCACCTCAGACATTTTAATTTTCATGTCAAATATACAGCATGAGGATGAGTTGTAAGAGCTGCGAGACGCTTTAGCCAATCTGTTTGAACTTTTCTTTGTCTTGTCTCCAGATTCTGTTTTGTGTCTTTTCACAATCAGCATAGCATCTTTTCCCCATTGGTCCACTCGGGCTGCAGATCAGAGTTTTACTGGCTCCTTGTATATTTTGCCAGGCCTGGCAGCCAAAAATGAAAACAAGTCTTTTTTTTCATAATTTGATCATTTCTGATGACATTTTAGCAAATATGGATAGAACGGCAAGAGAAAGAACATGAGTTGTTTGTGAGACATCGGCCTGCAAATGCAACATAACACAAATTACAACTGCTCACTCTCTCAATCACTCACTTTCTCTCTGTGTCTCTGTCTCTGACACACACACACACACACACACACACACACACACACTAAAAGGAAATTCTCTTACACTATAACACATTAGGTAAATATTTACATTTTAAACCAATCAAAGAGGACAGTACGTTGAAGAGATGTTATCATTATTATTATTATTGTTATTACTAATGTGGCCTTGCCAGGCAGCATCTTAAAAAGTGAGTCAGCCCAAAAATTTGGCAAGGATGAGAACAGTAATTCAGATGCACCCTTCCAGGCACTCTGTGTGTTTAGGAACAACACACAGCGCCATCATCTGATGCCGGTCACAGCCCATGAAGTCGTTTGTTTAGACTCCTGTCCACGTTGTTTGAATAAAACTGAACACTATGAAACATCAGGACTTATTTTGTCTCTGCTTGGGAGATTAGTGCGAGAAACAACCGCCTGCCAAGAAGCACTCGACATCAGACAGTCAGCTGTGGTAAAAGTTGACGTTAGCTCGTGTTCGTTCAGTGAGCAGCTGAAACAGAAAAGTCTGCTGGGCACCAACCCATTGGAACGTGGGTTATAAGTTATCTGTCTATTGTGTTGACCTAACATCAGCAGCAGTAGATGTGTTTTCTTGCTAAAAACAAACTCTTACTCTAAAAAACAGTGTTTAAGTACCTCAGCTAAGTGTCATATATTCAGGCCAGACTGCTGTATGAGATCGCACCCTCAGTAACAGCCATGTTTTGGGTCTAAAGACTATGATGTATTCACTCCACGCTTTTACGCAAACCGTCTTTTCTTAAGCAGACCAGTCATCAGCCTGCCCTGCGTAAACTGTACAGGTTATGATGGACCCTGCTGTGCCTCAGAATAATGCCTCAAGCTCACTATGGCAGACCTCATCATCGGTCCATCAAACATCCTCCTGTGAAGTAATTACAGCAGCACAACATTGTTCCATTCCAGTCAAAGAAATCACCTCACGCGAGCCCCCTGAAGAGTAGAAGTAGTAACCCCTGGTTCTGTGAAGAGCCGGCGTGCAGCCCTGAGCGCCGTTGTGGTTCTTCTGCCGGCAGTTTCGGTGAAAGCCTTGGTCTGAAATGAACCTTTGTGTGCAGTGACTTTTTTTCTGTGAGCTGTTGAAGTGGCAGGCATTCGTTGTCTGTCTGTCTGTCTGTCTGTCTGTCTGTCTGTCTTTGTCTCAGTCTCTGATGTGGGACGTTCACCTTGAAACCTTGTACTTGGAGAGGAGCCAGGACTGGACGTGACGCGCTCAGAGGGAATGAAGGGCAGACGCATTATGACTGAGTTGATGGCTTTTTCTCCTGACTAGAGTCTGAGGGTGACACTTGCGAAGCGTTTGATTTCTTGGACTTTTCAATTAGTCCGTGGATGTTAAACTTCCATTATAATGCACTATGTAATTGATTTCAATGAATTAGGATATTAAATAGAGGATAAGAAGACCCGCTGCGATCAGCACCCTCTGTGACGAACCCCTAGTGTTTAATTATATTTGCTCAGTATCATCCTGTTTCTTCCAGTCGGCGTGAGGTTTGGCGGCAGTGCTGGTGGTTGACCTCCAGTACTGTTAGTGAATGATTACTGTGATGAGCTGAACTGTCGCTGCGCTGCCACCCAATGCCCGACTCCCCCTCTCTGACAGCAGCGCTAATAGAGGCAGCCTTTATGCCACATAAACAGCTTAGGGCTGTGGCTCTCATTAGGCTGTAAGTGAATCGTGGTATCATAAAGCCGGCTTTCCTCTGCTGCTGCTATGAGGCAGAGAAGAAGAAAATCACTGCTTTTTGCACACCAGGAGGGAACATGTCTGATTTTCTAAAATGAAATGCTCCTCCGCCTTCCCGTAAATTGATTTCATTCATGTAGCACAGTGTGCTCATGCTTATGCTGCTGATGTAATGTGAAAACCTTGGAACTCTGGAGGTTGCATGCCGCTCTGTGGGGTTAGGAAAGTCCGTGACCTCACCTGTGTACCAAATGTTTTTCGGAAACAGCTGGATAAAAAGCATAAGCTCACATAAACTAATATGCACCTAACACATTTACACCCACTTAAACTGTCTGGCCTGTTGTGTGTTTTGATGCCTCTGCTGCAAACGTGCACACAGCGGGTTGAAATCGGGCAGCATTCATTTCTCACACACCAACCACATCTCTAGCTGTAACTAATCTGTCTTTATCTTATCTCCTCCTTTGTGTGACTGTGAACATTAAGTTTTATTGCATCGAAATACGGACGGAAACAAAAAATCCCAGACATTGACTTCTCGACACTCATCTCCCTGCATCGCCTGATATATCTTTGGTAAACTCAAGAAAGAAATGTATTATAACCCTCTTATACAGCAGATGTGCATGTGCACTCAGAGAAGCCAAGAATCAAGACTATAGATCCTTCCACAGAACCTACACAAGTCCATGATTATAGGAGTCTTGTAGCAGGGCGGGAGGACAGACAGACAGTAAGCAGGAGAGGTGGCTGAGTTGAGCAGTTAGTGCAGGAGGAGGCATTAAAGTGACTTTGATTGCTTTGTCTGTCACCGGAGCCTGGGAAACAGCCAACGACGATGATGCAGGTCACGCTGAGCTGACAGAAACTAGACAGTGCCAACATTGTCCCCGTCAATTCCACAGACGTTTGGTGAATAGCACCTTGGCCTGCAGTTCATCCTCACTCTTCTCCTGATCCGCCCACAGACGTCAGATGCGTTTAAGTGTCCGCTGAACTGAGTCGAAATTTTGTGTCGTTTCTTCCGCAGCCGCCTTTTTACATGCGAGTGAATCTGTAGTTCTTTCTGAACAGATCACTTCTTCGCTTTGTTCAGTAGATCAGTGGCCTGTTTGGTTAAGTTTAAGCAACATGCCTGTCAAACACTCAGTCTTCTAACTGATGTGAGCACCTTGAGAGAACAGCTCTTTATGATGTGGTAACCACATTTTTATCCTTTCAAGCTGTGCATTACCCACCTCTGTGTCACATTTGTGAAATCCTCTTGATGTTGTGCCTTTGTTTTTGGCTTCAATCGTGAACCATTTTCTGGAGATGTATTGAAATTCTCAAGGAATAAGTGCAATGAGTTCTTCTTAAAACAATTAGGTACTCTTGGTTGGTTGGTCTGCTCAAGGCTTTACATTGATTGTCAGGAAAACAAAAAAAAACATGCGTTGTTTCCATTTGCTGTCAACAGATGTGCATCTTGCCCTAAATGCTTCATGATCAGGACACTATAAATTGTCCCACATGAGTGTGAGTGTAAATGTGAGTATATGTTGACCAGTCCAGTGTGAGCCTAGCGGTTTAGAGAAACATTGGATTTATTGATTGATTTGAATTCAGCTTAGCTCGACTCTAAGTCTCACACTGAAGGGTCGAGCGGCGTTACACACCTTGTTAGTGGAGCACACCTGCTGTTGTACAAGCAGTGTGACCAGTCCAGCAGCTTCGCCCAAGTAGCATTACATAACACAAGACTGCGAACACACACAGAGGCAGCTCAGTAATGTTAATCCTCCCTTCAATGGGACCTCGCTAAACTTGCTTGGTTTCCCTCTCGCCTCGCTGGCACCACATCAGCAGCATTCCTTAGCGGCCGACAGAAGAGCACAGTGAAATCACAGCTTTGTCCACAGTAATCATCCTTCTTTTCTGAATGTGATAATACTTATTCAGATATATAAGACAACATCCTGGTATTTGTTTAGCAAACCAACGCACCCTTTTCCTTTACAGCGGTGCACTTTCACCCCTCCCTAAAAGCCCAGACAGACTCTCTGCCAGGCTGCAGCATGTCTCGTTCAGCTCGCTGTGGTAACTGCTCGGATTTTGACGCATGTCTGTCCATACTGTTAAAATACTGGTGCCTGGAGCAGGCAAAAAGGATGAGAGAATCACATTTCTGCCATTCCTTCTCACATTTTGTATACTAAATAAAAACAGCAACATAAAACACATCATATATTAAATAAGTCTTTATAATTATCTTGTATTTTATAAAGACATGAGACATTTTTTATGTTATTCAGTTGATTTATATTCAAAATTTTAGGAAATCTGTCAAAAATCTGTTTTTTTAAAGCTCGATAAATGCATATTTCCAAAGTCAATCAGTAATTGTGTTAAATAGGCTAATTGTGACCTCAATATTTTGCCATACTTGAGCAGACCCACGCAGTGTTGCAGTGCAGAACAAAGCTGCCACTGTCGATGAGCCATCGCAGATTATCTGATATAAAGGTCAGAATCACGCTCACAACTGGTGCTTTACAATCTCCCCTCTGACTTCAGCAGTTCGCAAAATATGAGGAAGATTGAACTATCCTGATGTCTGATGAGGGAAATGAGGCATGAAACACTCCGTGTTCATTGAGTGAGCACCTGGAGCACAGTTACATTTTGCCTCAGGCCCTCCATGAGTGGGATTTAGAGCGAGGGTGTTTCCAAAGCCCATCCATCTTACCCTATGGACAGTAGTGGGGCATGAGGCTTGCCAATGCAACACCGGTGCCAAGGCATTATGTATGCATTATTCCATTTTAAATGCCAATAGTTTTCGGCCTTTCTGCCCCAGGAGAGTTGACTGTGGAGGGAGGGAGGAAAAAATCCCTTGGCCCCAGAGCCAGCTGCGTAGACTTTGAAATCGGGTCAGTGGATGCGGCAAAGCGAGCAAGCCCTTCTTATCATCAACAGGGACAGAAAAAGTGAGTTTGATAGCTCTCCATGTGATTCTGGCTCATGTTCTCCAGAGGGGTGGAGAGCAAATGTTGATGAATGAGATGAATCAGTTGACAGGTAGGGTGATGGGGGGGAGGCTGATGGGTCCTTGATCTGGTGTCTCCCGCTTCTGTGTCAGTCATCAGGGCACTCATGCTCTGATATCGCATGCACCTCTGTGCTTTCAGTCAGAAGCATCACCGTTTTTTATCTGAAAATAAAGTTGGAGTTTGTCGTTCTGCTTCTTCTAACAACAACTATGGAAGAATTAAGAGAAGATTGTTGGCAGGTCGTCCTTTTGTAGTGAGTTGTGATGGCAGAACATAAAGCAGAAGAGGCCTCAGAATAAAGGTAAAACTGCCTCATGTAAGTCATGAAAAAAAATGAAAAAATGCAAATATCACATAAATTTTGTAAGTTTAATAAGTAATTAAATAAGCTATTTTCCCCCCAGAGTGTTTAGCTGTTGAGAGTCAAGAAGCAGTTGTTAATATTTTACACATAAATCAGAGCATTTATCAGACTTTAAAAACAGGTTGAGGCGCCCGAGATGCTGGACTAAAGTCTGGCCATTACCAGATAATGAGATAGATATCAGATCACATGGTGTCACAGATTGAGATCATGTGATCCTGGCATAGACCTTTGTGTTTGAACGTATATAACATTGACTGATGGAGGGGAAGTGCCACCAGTGCCCCTGGTGTTCGCGTCACATCCAGGTGCAGCCGCTCCGTCGTGAAGCCTTTAGTCGCCGTCCGGTCGCCGGCACCTCTCACTGCTCGACTCCCTCCTCTCCTCCTGCTCTGACCCTGCTTTGATGGAGCCTGCGTGAGAGGCTCCATCAAAGCCGGTGCACCCCCGCCACAGCCACCACCCCGCACTCGCCCACCGGCCCGATTTTAACATGAAGTGACATTTCTGAGATGCCACGAATTCCTCCTGACAGGCAGGGGGAGCAGGGTTTTCTCCAGTACGGTTACTGTAGCAGAAATGGGGGGAAAATGTGCGATGTTGGAGAAGAAGTCTTAAAGGATGTTGTCGCTGTGATGGCTTTCAGCACATTATACGACTTGCGTATGTAAGTAAGATATATGATGACAGTTTTAGGGTTGATTCTGAGAGTTTCTGTATTTTATCAGTGTGAACAGTCTGGGCGGAGTGGACGGGGTCACCTAATCCGCCTGTGCCATCCGACACCGCCAAGAGGATTTACACAGGAGGAGGGGGAAAGAAACTTTTTGAGATGTTTCTCAACATATATTTCTGCCTCCTCTTTCTTTCCACGTCTTCATCCATAATTCACTTGGCCTGTTCAAATGTCTTTTTTAAGCCTCTTTCCTGACGTAATGTCTCGATCTATCAGCGAGTGAGGGTTGAATGACTGAGTAGGCCTTCTCATCGCCTGTCACTCCCCCTCTCCTGCAACTCTGTCAGACTTCTGCACAGATGAAATTTGGTTTCTTCTGCGGGCCGTGTGCTGCTTTGTGTGTGGAGATGAAACGATGTTGTTGACTTTGCACTTTTCTTTGCCTAGTGAATGAAGTTGCTCAGCTCTGACAGCTCTTTGGTATTCCTGTGTGTCACCTCTGAATTGATGCCATCTACAGGCTGCCTTTATGCCGCTGCTTGTGAAAAAGCTCTTGCTTTTGCTTGCAGGCTTGGAAATTGAAACACCCCTGCCACTGTTTAACCTTGATTTAAGTCTATGCATTTCTCTGTGCCACATTGTGCCATCTTTAGAAAGTCAATCGAAGCAAATTAAAAGAAAGAGACAAAGTTAAAAGATAGAAACGACAGAGATGGAGAAGGGAGGGATGGCTGTCTTTCCGTATGCTAGTGTGCATCCAGTCCCAAATACTAGAGCACAGAGAGTGAAATACTGCTGCTCTTTCTCACTGGAGTAACATTGGTTACAATACAGTGTGAGAGGAAGGGGAAGAAAGGCCAGAGGACACTGCGATATTCATTTTTTAGAGTAGTAATCTGGGGAGTTGGGTTGTGACAGGTTGTCCAGAGATGAGAAGACAGATCCTGCGGAGACACAAAGCAAGAGAAGCCTGTAATTGAGTGTTTCTGAGTACACTTTTGTGTGTGTGGATGTGTGTTACTCATGTTGCGAGGTCATAAATCTATCTATCTATCAGAGCCAGGCCACAGTGCACGTTCAGTCGCTATCCTGCCAGAGGTTTCCCTGCCGTGACGGGTAACCCTCGCTTTAAAACATGTCTAGTAGGAATGGTGTTGACCGACATGCTAACGACTGCTAAAAATCTAGATAGACCTGTTTTGCACCGCAGTGGGAATAGCAGAATTCATGGATGACATTTCTGTGCATGCAACATAGAGGCAAGCAGAAACCAGAGACTGAGCAGAGGAGTCTGCAGGAGGGACCCCCCCCCCACCCCCCCACCCAGCTGTGGAGCACCCCTACAGAGGAGCGCTGTGACTGAAATGCCATGCTGCGAGAGGTTATGAAAAATTAAATATGTCCTCTTAGGGGGCAAAGCAGTTGCACGCGGAGGAGATCCATAAGTGGCAGCAACATTAGCCCAGCAATTGATTCATGCTCAGGAGATGGCAGCGGATCTATCCCGCAGACCACCCCCTGTCCTCTGCACTGCCTTCACGTCCTCCTGGCGTCCTTTCTATGTGTGTGTTCATGCGTGACAGCGGATGGAAGAGTTTTCAGGATGAGCTTTTAAAACTCTCTCCTGCATGTTTGACAAGAGCACACAGAGACGCCCTTGCTTTCTCTCTCTGTCTTCTCTTTTTCTTTGCTTCTAATCTTAGCGAGCAGTGATCCTCTTTTAGGTCAGGAGTGTGTTTTTTCTCCTGTTTCTCTATGTTTAGCTCACACACAACTACACGCATGCCGTTGGCTGAAGTACAGTAGCTTAAGGTGGGCATCAGAGACGCTGCGGTGGTGCAGGTGGACATTCACGGCGAAAGGCTTTTAATGGATCCTACTATGTGAATGAAATATTCACGACATTTCTCCGGAAACATTTAATTAAATACATTAATGTTTCAAAGGATGTCCTTCTTTAAATAGTTCAAGAACATCTGAAAGATAAACTTCTGTCTGTACCAAGTGAACGAGAGAGAGAGGGAATGAAAGTGAAAGTCAGACTGAGAGGAAAGTGGAGGGGAGTTTTTAGAGCCGGTCCTCTAATGAAGATTAGGGTGAATTGAGGACTATGGGAAGTTAATGGAAGTTAGACTTGTCGTATAAATGCAACAAAACTCAGCCTTTACATTCTTGGCATGAAAGAGGAGCCGTTTCAGGAAGAGCTCGGCACAAATGTTGAATTTAATGACTTTCGCATTCCAGAATTTGACACCTTTTTTCATCAGGGCTGTACTTCAAGGGGTGAAAGTGAATTCTAGCTCTCCCAGTGGATTGAAGGTGTGCTTTTGATTGTATATCAAGAGTTAAAGGGCCCAGGGACAAAGGAAAGTCACACGCACTGTTTCATACAAACGCACGCTCACGTTTCAAGGGAAATTAACCTGAATTTGTGTGTTCTTGGATGGTCGGTAGCTTGTGTCGTCTTTTTGTTTCGGTTATTATCAACAAACCTCATGAAACTACCAAAAACTACACCCTTGCCTGTGGCTGTGAGACATAATGTTACTCAAATGGGAATAAATAGTGTACTTGTTGGGGATGTTCTAGCTATTTTCAGCTCAGGATTTGGTTCACGAGTGAGTATTTCCAGCTCCGGTGTGTATGTGGGATTGAGTCAAAATCAGTTGCAGTGCTCTTGTTTATAACAGGAAAAGCACATTTCAGCCTGGGCAACACAGACAATGTTTGTGAGCCGAAAAAAAAATCTAAATCATCCAGTCAGTGACAGCCGCTCTGTACTTTTACAATAACGATACTCATCCCTGTGAAGAAGATCATCTCTCATGTGGTCGGACCGCTTTTTGTACGCTAACAGGTGATGAGTGAAATTTTACCTGTCCCAGTTTTTGTGCTCCACATTTAGTTGTCTCCTGAACAGCGGCTCACATTCATCTCTGCTTTGTTAGAATCCCTGTCGGCTGTTGAATTTACACAGCAGGTTTCGTGATAAGGTTCTGAAGATTGGATGAAAGGTGGAAAATTAGTTCTGTGGATTCAGGATCTCACGTGTGGTTTTTGCGGTAATTAAAGTGAAGTTAGAGATACCTGGTGGCTATTAGTCGCTCACATTGTCACCTCAGAGTAAGTCTGACAGGCGGCGAGGAAAATAAGCAATCTGCCTCGAACCCTCGGGGGGATTTCTTAAAGATTTTTCACACTCATTATCGTCCGTCTTCAGTGTGATCAGCGCTGAGAAACGCTCCTGCTGGTGTAAACTGAAAGCAGATGTCAGCATGCTGTGTGTTGGTTTTACTCAAGTAGAGTCTGTCCTGCAGGTTCACCGTTCAGTGTAACTTCCACCACACCCTCCGCAAGCCTTTCTTCCTTATATGGTCGTGTCTTCCTGCCACATGAACACGATTGGTGGCTGCGATGCAGTCTGACCTGTTCCTGCCACCTGTTCTCCATTGTTCATTGTTGTCCTTTGAGGCCTTCCCTGAAAAGAAAACATTTTATTTCTCACTCAGGTCATTCGGTTTCATATTTAGTCATAAAATCCAGTGAGCAATTAAAAACAAACTAAAAAAAAAGAAGTGAAAACGGCCGGTTAGAGGAAAAGATTTTGTTTTGTTTGCAGATTGGGTTGAGTGTTACATTAATGAGCTTGTTGTTTGCAGTGCGTCACATTAGATTGTGGCTGAATGTGCGTGGGTGTATGTGTGTTTTCCCTTGGTTTTAGCCAGGCTTAAGTGTTAATATGCCAGTATGGCAGATTTCGCAGAAGAAGATGAAGGGTTTAAAAAACAGACACAGCTCAAAGCAGAAGCCCTCTAAACAGTAAAGCAGCATTATTACAGACTCAAATGTTGCATGCAAGGCAACAAAACACTCTCTATGCACAATTCACTGTATTTTAATTTGGTAATTTGGAAAAAAAAAAAAAAAAAACACCTCGGAAGTCAGTACTATCATTTATTGACTCTCAGTATCACGGTAGTGTGATCATATCTGTAGTTATCTTTATTTTTTACATGTCTTAAATGTTTTTTTTTTTTTAATTGAATGTGTACTAGTGGACCACAGTTCATTGCATTAAACAGCAATTTAATATAAACGAGCATACACTCAGGATATACAGTAAATATAAGTATTGTTCAGCTGTAGTATTAGCAGGTAACAAGAGTAATGGACTCGCTAACCTGATCCCCTCTGTGTCTTCTGTAACATCTCACAGACTTTATGAGGACATTAACCAGTCTTATGAGTGATCACATTTCAGTTTTCCGTTCCTCAGCTTGCCCTTTGGTGTGACAAGTCCAGATTGACAAAGGTGTGGGCCTCAGGCTCTGGCACCAGCCATCTCAAAACTCCTATCAAAACCTGAACCCTTGCAGGACCCAACCGCGTTCGAGGCTAATGAATTCTCTCCCTTTCATCTTCATTAGTGATGTCAATTCATTTATTTCTCGAAGTCAATATTTGCTCGGGAATAAACACTTTCAGCATGCAGATGAGAGACACAGTGAGAGAGATAGCTCTAGCCTCCGCTGCCAAGTCAGATTTGGCTGTCAGAGCTCTGCCAGGGGCTCTCGTCTGAGGCTGCTTAGTTTCTGCTCTGCCTTTGTTTTGGCCCGGCTGGCATCTCCATAGTAACAGCCAGAGAGCGGCGGGTCTGGCTGCGCTCGGCACCACATGAAATGGAGTGGGTGCACGCAGTGCTCTTCAGACAGGGATAGGCCCGAGATCAGTGAAAGGTACAGTGAAGCTATTTGCTCCTCGCAACTAGTGCAGCAAATAAATATCAGTGAATGAGGGGTCATGGCGGGGTCAAAAGAAAGCACAGGCGAGAGTCAGAGTTAATGCACCGAGTGGAGCTTTCGAAGAGGAGGGCTGATGGCGGAGAAGGGGTTATGAAGGCTGGAAGAGTGCAGAGGAAAAGAGAGGATGAGAGGTGGAAGGGGGGGGGGCGTAAAAATGCCTGTGGTTTCCACTGTTATCTCCCCGGCTGCCTTGTTACCGTAAGCCAGCTTTGAATAGGCCGAATTAGCGGCGGCCGTCCGGAGCTGAAAGAATAGGGGTGAGTCAGCCGCTTTACTGCACGGACAGCGATTCTTTCATTCCTCCCCTTCTCTGGACGGCTGCGTGCCCCTCTGAGTCACTCTCTGCGTCGCTCTGACAGTGTCTCACCCTCTCTGTCCCCCTCTCCCTCCCTCTTTCTGCCCATCCTCTGTTGTAAGGTTTGAAGCAGCATTTAGGGAGCCACAGTCCTGCCTGACTTAGTGAAAAGATGGTAGTGGAGTTTTCTGTTGACGCTGTGACATAAATGCTACAGCAACATTTGACTGGATCGTTAGTTTTGCTACGAATAAACAATTATTGTTTTTAGGGGTGAAATTAATTGTCAATTGAAAGATTAGTAGTCCAGTAGCCCAGAAAGGACAAACCAAGCCCTTGCTCCTCAGAGAGTCTGCCACTTCTATCGCAGCCACTGTACCTTCTCCTAAGGCGAGGGGTCAGCCGGTCTGCAGCCTCACTGCTAGATGCCGTGAAATCCCACACACAGGACCTTTAAGTGATTAAATGAACGCCGCTGGTCACATGTTTTTCTAACAATCATGCTTCGGCCTTTGATTCTCTTCCTGTCTCTGTCATTAAAGGACCTGTGTGTAGGATTTAGTGGCACCTAGTGGTGAGATTGCAGATTCCAGCCAACTGAATACTGCTCACCTCACCCTCCCCTCAGGTGGCAGCTGGAAACGCTCTTTAGAGCAAGAGTTTGGTTTGTCTGGACTGAGCTACTGTTGAAACATGCAACATGGCAGAGGAGGACCCGCTCCCTCTGTAGATATAAAAAGCTCATTCTAATGCAACAAAAACATTTCACCAATGAAAACATACGTCCTTCAACGTGTCTCGTAGATCTATCCTTTGTCTAATTCTTCCCCAGTTTCTTCTCTGTGACCTCAGTCAACCTCTGCCGTGCAGCCTCCTCACACTGTTCATTTGAGAAAAGATTAAAGACTTTTATCACAGCTTGATTCGCTTTTAGAAGCAGTTTAATTAGAAAATGAGCTGAAACGAGCAAATCTCGCATCCTCAGACGGTGTTGACAAACTCTCAGGTGTATGACACACGCACACACATGCTCCCTGCTAATAAAACCTGGACTGTGCTGATATGACTGCCGTTCAAATGCTCTGGTAGCAGCCACTCTCTAAATGACAAGAGTGGATCTGGCTGCCTCCTGAAGCAGCCAACAGCTATGTCAACATTGGCTCGCCTAATTCGCACGCACAGTGGGAGACGTCATCTCTTCCTGCAGGAGACCGAAAACATCAAGCTGATACCAGCAGCTTAAAGTGAGGACTACTTCAGCACGGCACACACACACACACACAAAAGGACAAACAAGCGTAATAAGACAGTAACTGCACACAGAACTCCCCAACACAAACAACAGGATCAGATGAAGGTGAGCAGAGTTGAGGAAACAGCTGTTTTGTACAGTCCCGTCGTTTAATTATACAATTATTCAGATGTGTTTGTGGCTGTTTGTTTGAAACAAGCATGTGATATTGACGCTGTTGGGTGACCTTGTGACATCACAGCTTTAGCTGAATTTAAGCAGGTGCCGTACTAATTACAGACGCAGCACAAAGCACCGTATATCTCTCTGCAGTGCTGTAGCATAGCAGGGCTGACTGGTCGGATAATTAAACCGGTTTGTACACAAAGTGTTTGTGCTCTGAGAAACAAACAGCAGCGTTCACCGAGGCAGATGCAGGAGTTAACATATTATTACACTGACGGTGTGATGGATTTGTTATAATCCAAATTCGTTGTTTTCCCTTTTCGTACTTCTGCAGTCTTTTACAATAGGGAAGAATGAGTTTGTAGTTTTGGTTTAATGATCTGCAGTTCTGCTTTCTGATATGGAAAAGTCAATGATGCCTTCAGTGCTGTGGGAAAGTCCGTTTGATGCCAGATGCTACCAAATTCAAGTTGTCCTTATCTATTATGTATTATGACAGACAATATGTGATAATTAAGTCCTATCAGAAAATCTTTGACGATTAGGCTCTAAAGGGAGATGTTGTAATGGAGTTTCATCGCCCTGAGCAGCAGATAGACAAATCGTCCCACGCAGTCCAGACCCTGGTGGTGGCTGATGACTCTGCTGAGACTCATTGATAAAATTGATAAATCGTGTCTTTGGATGTTGTCACTTGAAAACCAGGTTGGTTTGGAACAGGTATTTCTATGTAGCTCTGCTTAAAAATGTGACACCACAGGCGCTGTATCCAAGGACTTGAGCAGGCAAGAACTCACAATCACTGCTGCTTTTGGCTCCGCTCAGGACTCCCAGGTTTCATCATGAAAATTTCTCCAGACCTTCATCATTTGAGCCAGGTTTAGGCCTGCGTGAGATTTCGTGTCTTGCAGCTCTGGCTGAATTCGGCACTTCAGCATCAACAATGCCTTTGTCCCCCTGTGGCGAAAACACATTTGGGAGAAGAGCCATGGCAGCCTTTCAAAATTGATTCTCACCCATTCAAGTTTCTGTCATGCTCGGCTGCCGCAGTTTTGTGGTCATGAAACAAAGCAAAAAAAAAAAAAAAAAAAGATTTAATGGTCACCTTTTTGCAAGATATAAGCTCCATTATGAGTCTGCCTGGATCCACATGCATGCCTGTGTTAGTGTTTGAGGGAGAAGGCGAAAGAGAAAGGGCAGTGTGCAGGTACATGTGCGTCAATATATGGAAGTGTGTATATGTCTGTGTAAATGCTTGTGCATGTGTGCAGGGATGACTCAGAGCAGTTGCTGGCAGCCAAGGTGAACGTGTTAAGCCCCTTGAGCCCGGCAGTTGATTAGAAATGTGGTGTGAGACGATAACTGAATCAGCGTCTTTCCTCCGACAGACACCATTTATTTCTCAGCGATTATTTTTAGTTACAATATAAAACGGGTTTTTCTCCGCAAAGGCAGCTCAGTTTGCTTAGCGCACCGACCCAGTCGCATTATTAAACATCCCATCTTCTTATTGTCATTTTACAGATGTGCCTTCGGGTCACGTCTGCTTTCCAGATGCCAGCTGACATTGAAATGTGTCACTGTTAAGTGTTAAAATGTTAATTCACAGACTCCGAGAGTGAGTACTGCTGCATAAAAGTAGTATGAAGTGAAAGCACATGGTATGTTCAAGTGACACTACTTTGTCTTAAGTTATCAAACTCTCACCTGTTGTCGCCTTGAAAGGTGATCGTAAAAAGTTTGTCACAGAGGCTGAAGTCAGCTTGGATTCACGTCATATATGATCGGTCCAACACCATAACCTCTCCACTGTCCAGTCATATAAGGTGTTCCAATTAAAACAATCACATTTACATGAACAATAGGCTAAATGCACCTTTGTCTCAGTCCTCAGGCTCAACCTTATTAAGGTCTGCATGTTGGACTTCACCTTTAACCTTTAACTGTGCAGGTGCGCAGTGTTGGCCAGCAGGCACACCATCAGTGGAAATGCAGAGGTCATTATTGTAGCAGGTGTCATCACCCTGTTATCTCATTAAAATATCACATCACCAGACTACAAACTGCAGCATCACTGTCACAGACCGTTTACACTTACAGATGCTCAGCTAGAAGCGTAACATCACATTTCGGGGTTTGGTGCCGGGCAGTTTTGCTGAAAGGCAGACTAATGCGGCTCCGCCTTAAAAGAAACAGTCTCTTACTCTCCTGTTGCTCACATTCTCATTGCTCTAGCCTGATGTTGATTGGTTGGACAAGCTTACCCTGTAAGGAAGCCATGACAGAGCGGTTCTCCTGAGGAGCCTTGCATGAGAGCAACACAAACCTGCTTTCCAGGCTTGATTTGGAAAAGGCCTTTTAACCATATTTTGGCGGAAGTTAAGTGTGAAACACACTGTGAGTGTATGGATGGACTGTGGAGGAGTGGATTATCCTGCGGGTATGGTTTGAAAGTTTCTGTGTTCAGGAAAACTTGTCGCTGTGTGAATCCTTTGTAGCCGTTGTCAATTCAAGCTGCTCCCTGACGTTTCGCTCCATTAAGGATGAAACTCCAAACATTTTAAAGCCTTCAGTGGTTGCCGTTTCATACTCGAAATTGTAATGAGATCATTTTGTTTCCTGTTTGTGATGAACATTTACGATCACAGTGGTTTATTTTCCAGCAGAAATAAAGCAGTGTGACAGCGGCTGGTATCTGCAGCCTTTTGGTTATTAGTCAACATCTCTACCTCCAGGCCAACCTGCCTCTCCTGCTTTGTTGTCCTCATGTGTTGCAGCTATAACAACTCGCCCATCCAAACGCACACGCACACGCACACGCGCACACACCAAACACCAAACACCCACTTTCACATTGTGACAGCGATTTCAGATTCTTTTGCTTGCTTTGAAACTTCAGCCTCCCTCATTCACAACACATGCACACATACACACACCTTCAAATGTGCAACCGCACACAGCAGGCCGAACTCCCACTCACTCCCCAGCACGCTGCAGAGGAGAGCCTCAGTTACGTCTCACATGAATGCGTGCCATGGGGAATCAGCAGCGCTTTGATAACAACATATGTTTTCATGTTGGGAGTGGAGTGTGAAGATCTCCGGAGGGAAGCCGTGCCACTGCCAGAGGCACGGGGCCAAAGAGATTTACAGTGGCTGCTCTGGAGAAATGTCTCACTGATCACACAGAATGGAGTCCCACACTGAGGTGAGGGCTCTGAGGAGAGAAGTCTGCGAGCAGAGAGAAAAGATCTCAGGCCACGGTGAAGACACGTCCCTGTTAGTATGCCAGTCAAGTGCCCAGCACCGCCTCGCTGATGAAGGCTGATTTCTGTTGGTGCCCCACTGGGAGGCGATATGTTCGCTGCCATGTTCGGTGCCAGTAAGCAACGCTTGGGGTTTTTTTTTTTAAGGATTTGACCCCTTTAATGAATAATTTTAACATTATTTACTCCCATGGAAGGAGATTCTGAACTCCAGTGACAGTGGACTTCTTCTGGATTGGCACACTGTCAAAAGATTGACAGACTTCAGTTGTCTTTTGTCTGCATCTCTGTGGCCTCTGCTGTTTAGCAGTAGCAGTGTGTCTCCACAAAGGCAATCTTGTCTCACACTGTGCTGTAGAAGAGCCCTAATGGGATAAAGATAGCGCACTCGGTGTGTATGCCACAAGTGTGTGAGCCTGTCTGGATTATTTCTGATAGGCTTTCATTTGCTTGAAGATCGTATTGCTTACATTTCTTAGTGAGGTGTCGTTTGTGGAAACCTGGTCAAGAGGTTGACTTACATTAAGCAAATGGTCACTTAAGCACTTCTGTGTTTAAATGATACCTGATATGTTTCACTGATGTCATATACTTATGACAGTCTTGCTTCCCATGACATCACCTGTACGGTCAGTACATACGACAGCTGACTCAGGCTGACTGAAGCGCCAGCATGACTCTGATTTGACAATGCAGCGGTTGTGGCTGCGCGTCCTTGAGGTTTGTGTGTGCGCTTGTGTCTGTGTGTGTTTGTGTGCGTTGGCCCTGGTGAGCCTTTTTGTGAGTGTGTGCATAAAGAACAACGTTCTCACTGATACACAAAACCTGCGAGTCCTTGTGAGTTTGCCGCTCTTGTGATGCGATGATGCAGAGTTCTGCTGATGGCGGTGATACGTACCCGTTTGACCTCTCGTTGCTCGGAGCAGGAGTAAACAGACGGGGAGAACAAGAGAGTCGGAGGACGGAATATTCTTTTCAAAGTGACCTTAGCTCTTTTTACACCCCAGAACCACCCAGAAAACCTGTTCAGTATGCTGGGAACGGCTTCGCTGCCAAAGCTGAAGCATAGCTCATTTTAGAGCAGCTGTGTAATAATAGAAACAGGCTCAACGCTCATCACAAATAATTCAGTTCTTATTCTGAAAGGTATGTGTGTCCAAATCCCAGAACCCCTTGCTACAAGTCCTCCAGGCTTTTGGCTCATACGCTATATTAGATCAGTTCTTTGTGCTACAGTTGTGTAATCGACCAACACCTGGCTGCAGGAAAATAAATAAAACTGGCTCTAAACACAAAAGCATGAACAAAATCCATCCCTGACGTAAGACAAACCCTTAAGACTAGCCCTCATTGGTCTTTTGCTCGGTTTCCTGTCGTGGTCCCTTTCATAACCTCCCTGTGCCTACTAATTGCTCCACTACCTTTTTTTCTGAAAGCAGCTTATCTACTGTTTGAGGCTACAGTGTTTAGTTTAGAAAACAAGGCCAGTTCAGCTGGAGCATGCAGAGCTCTGAAACCAGGGCCAATATGTAAATCTTAGAAATCAATTACGCCGCCAGGGGCATGTGAATGCTGCCGGTAATTTTGTCCCCGAGCAACAGGAGGCAGTTTAAAATGGCCTAGATCTGTTAGCATTCAGAGTTTTTTTGGATTGCACCCTGCGTGACAATTGAACAGCTTACTGCTTCTGAATATTAGTAGTCAGTTGTTATTGCTGCGGCCGGCCCCCGCGTCTATTTTTGGCAGACGATAGCAGAGCTGGAACAACGTTGTGGTGGTGTTCATTATTCCCTGGGTGCTAAATAAAGAGGCACAGTGCACTCAGTGCTCTCTCCCAGTGTCTTAACTGTGTGTTTCTGCGTTATGCACGGTGTGTTTCTTTAACGTATACAGTACGTGTCTTTCTTCCTGCCTTCCTCTCACTGTCTCGTCCTCTCATTCTCGCTCAGTGGAGTCATCTGTGCTCGGGTCTGGCTAAGAGGTTGTTGACCTGCTTGCGGTGGAAGGTGCCTTTTCGAGTGTGCGGTGAAAAGCCTCGGTGTTCGACTTGTTATGCATAGAGAATGAAGTCACAAAGCCAAAGTCCTTCTCTTCTACTCATAGTCCTCTTTCCACCAAATTGTACTTCCTGTTGCAAAGCTACCGGTGGTATTGACATCACTTAGGCGCTCATCATAAATGGCTTTCTTTCTTTCTTGGCACTTTGTGTCCTCGGCTCAGTTAAATATATATGAGGAAGAATACAAACTGTTTACCACAGAATGGTTGAACTACTGAATGACTGAAGTTTGCCTGTGGTGTATGTATTTAGAAATGCCCTGGAACGTACGCATACATTGAGTAAGGGACTAATGCTCGACTCGAACGTGAATGGCTGTGGCGATTAGGCTTTCTCTTTATTTTTAGGCCACGCTGTGAGTGATGAAAAAGTTCCCTGTTCTCACATGTTGACTGGGGGGGAATGAGGCCAGGGTTTCCATGGTGATGCTTGTAACCCAGTCTGTCTCTGAGGGTCAGGGGATTGTTCTGCATCGTCCTCCAGAGAAGAGACGGAGAAAAGAGGGCGAAATCGAGAGAAAGAGCGTCGGCCGCGGCTTAGCTGAGAGTGAAATGCAGACCGTTCTCATTCAGAATAACACATTGTTACTGTTTCTTTTGTCCTTTTGTCTGTAACATGTTCACAAATCCACGCAGAGAGCAATATCAGATATAAGCAATATCTGTCATTTGGTTCAGTGTTGTTTGAATACGTGGCTGTAGCATCATATATGACTGCCAGAGATTTTTAAAATTCCAACCCAAAGTTGCATGCAGCCCACCCAACACTGAGAAGCCATGCATCTCAAGTATTCAGAATAACTTTGAGGTTAATTCCCTCCTTTCACTCTGCCACCCAACTCTCTGCACCGTGAGCGAAAGCCAAGCTCGCCAGCACAAAATGCAAATTGAAGTCAGTTTCAAATAGCCTCTGCTGCATCGCTTGCCGGTGCCCATGAATCCCTTTTCCAATCTCTATAGCTCACACAGGCCTTCCAAAGTGTCCATTACAAGTGATAAGCTGCTCAAGGTTTCCTCCGTGGCAGAGGCACCTCCTTCTATTTTGTGTACACGTCGCTCTGTTATTTGCTGCTTTAATTCAGCTTTTATCTCATTCATAATAATGACCTTCTTCTATAATACCTTCTTATCTTATATGTTGTTACATGTTTTTGTCATTTGTGATCTTTGCCTTTTTTTTGTTTGAAGCACATTGAATCTACGCCTGTCTAATGAAAAGTGCTGTGAATAAACTTGACTGGATCACAGCATAAGGCCATGAGATGGAGATGAATATGCAATATTGTTTTTTCCAATTATTACTTGTACAGATGGCTGAGGTGTCAGCATTTGGAAACAGTCTTCTCAAACGCAGCAGTTGCTGCTGATCAGCTTTTTCTGCCCACCAGTCTGCAGACACAGTAGCAATATTTACAAATTATTCAAAAGATGGAGATATTACTGTTCGCAGTAACGTAACGGATTCATTTGTTGTTTTTGCCCACTTGGTAGAGACAGACAGTAAAGACAAGGCCAAGTCTGGAAACGGGCTGAGGTGGAGTTTGAAAACAAACTGTCACACATGCTTTTTTGGCTTTGTGCTTTTACCTCATTATATATTCTGGAAAGAACCATCCTTGGAGAAGTTTTTAAAGATGCCAGAAAGCAGCTCTTTGTTCAAAGTGAATGCAGCAGTGATTGGATTTTGTTTGAACAATAGCAAAGCTTCATCAAAGTTGAATTGTCATTATTTCTGAAGACACGATGCGCGACCGGTGCAGAAAGTCTCATTTCCCCTGAGAAGGTGGAGAGATGATGGACTATGACTCTGTTTGCTGCTTAATGTTTGAGTCCCACACGAGAGTTTCAGCCTGAATATTGTTTTCTAACTAGTATTCTGTGTACCACTCCGCGGTTTCTCCAAGGTGAAAGTTTGAAACTTCCTCCCGAATAAACAGAGCAAGTTTCACAGCGTTCATCATTCATGTGGGAAAGTCTACAACAATTTGTGCCTGAAACCAACAAGACCTGTAACTGTACTACACAGAACCAAAACAGACCCATCTATTATTTGAAAGCTGAGACCTCGATGCATGCAAAGCCGAGAGGATTTGCAGCTTTTCTGTTTTTCTGTCTTTTCTGCTTTTCCATTCCTCTCTTGCTGATTGAAACAGCTTGGCTAATCAACTTATTTCGTTATTTCATCTCGAAACTCCATGTGCTGTCACCGTGGCGGATGAGAAACGAGTCCTGTTTAGCATCAGAATGCAGCTTTGTTGCATTTATCGTAATGAGGACAAGTTCCACGGTTTGCCCTTTTCAACAATAAGCACAACTGCTCATGTGTTGCTGTTGCTAATGTTAGCATTGCTAATTTCATCTCATCTCTCATCACACACACACACACACACACACACACACACACACACACACACATAAAGTAAGAAGTAGCTAAATCAGCATCAGATGATAGCCAATGGGTTGCGAGACTTTATTTCAGCCAATGCCTTCGGCCTCTTTCGCTGTGCATACGTACTGATTACCTACATCCAACCGAAGCCCGCTCATACATAACTGGTCAATACTGCCCACACTACAAACAGACCACAAACAGAAACGCTTCTAATGAACAAAATCTCTTCCCTTGCCCACAGATTCTGCATTCATAGGCAGATATCTGTGTATAGAGATGAAACTACACTACATGTAGCAGCAAACTTGAGCTGCATTGCTTGTGTGTGTTAAATCAGTCATTACCTCTAGTGTTTGCTGACAGCTTTAATATCAGCAATATAAGATTCAGCAATCTGTTGCCCCGTTTCCTCGAGTCATGGCTGTCCATCTTTTATTCATTCTTCTTCATTCTTTTATCCTTATATTCATCTTTGAAGTCTTTCTGCCCTCCTGCTGAGTCTGGCACAGCATGCAGGGTATCGCAGCCATTTAGGTCTTTCAGCAGGCATCAGCGCGACACGGAGGACGGTTGACACCTCAAATATGTCTGTGACTCCAATCTGTTGACTGTTCCACCGTTTACCATTTAACCTTTCCTCTCCCTGCCCGAACATTTTGTGAATCACCTTTTTCCCCATTTTGGTGAAGAAGTTGGACTGCTCGTTGGCTCCTGTTTTGCATTATCTTTTCCTGTGCAACAATGTGATCTTTTGCCTGTCACATATCTGCCTGATATTAATGTGGGTTAAACCATTTGTAATTTAGACTGACGACAACTCACTTTTTAAAGAAAATCTTTCCTACTGCAGCCCTAATTCATTTATTAGACAGCATGTAGGACATTGTTGTTCAATAAGTGTCTTACTTAAGATCATTGTGAAGATGATGATGATGTATTTGTGCATCTGTCTGCAAAGAATGGTCTTGAAAGTGTCCACTGAAGTGATTATTTGTGTCCCCTCTGTCCCTCCCTCTTTGTCTGCAGGGGCCCAGTTCACTGGAGGACCCTTCCAGTCCCAGTTCAGCCAGGACACAGCAGGCTCGAGATCGACACAGTTTTGTGCAGGAACACTTCCAGGCTCAGTACAGGTGAGACGCATACACATGAGCAGCAAAAGCTTTGTTGTACTTCTACTACTTCTAATGTGGCTGATTGTTGCTTGTTCGTTGGCATTTAAGTTCAGAATGATGGAAAATCCCTTTTTTTTAGCATTTGTAACTTTATGGAATTCAAGATGACCACAGCACGATTGAACTCACCATATTGTCAAGACATGCTGAGTCACCGGCTGTAGTGAGACAAGAGACTTTTTACTTTAAGTATTTCCTTCTGCAGAGATGCTGTGTCAGTACTACATGCTAAAGTACAGTGAGAACAGCCAAAGTATTTAACAAAATGCATCACAGTCCCTTAAATACAATAATATCCTGTCTCAGCTTCAGTTTGATTTAAAACAAACCACTTCACTCTTCAAATTCACTCGTGATGGTTTCTCTGATAGTGCTAATCTCACAGTAGCCATAGGTATTGTTCTCACTAAACCTTTTCACCCTCATGGCTCGCTATCTTCCTCAGATAAGCTCCATGCTGTTGGCCTTTCCCAGCATGCATTGCAGTGGTTTAATTCATGTGTTGTTTTGCAAAGGTGTAAATCATTTGCTAACGGAGCAGTAAGGTGTGCCTCAAGGCTCTATCATGTGACCACTTCTGTTTTCTGTTGTTATCAAAGGCGCGATGAGTCATTCTGGAGAGAGATTGTTGATACTGCAACCTCTCCTTCTTCACAATACCAACTACATATTAGCATTCCAGTTTTACCATCCCTCTCGCATCCCATTTGTTGAATGTTGTGTTAAATTATATGCAGATGATGCTATTATATATGGGATCAATAAAGTTTTATCTTATCTTAAACATTAACACCTTCAGGATTAAAATTCAGGATGCTTTGCTATCTGACTCCAAACTTTGTAACAAGGGATCAAATTGCTGGCCAATAAAGCTCAATCTTATACAGTCGTCCTTGACTTGAAGCAGAACCACAATTCCAAATCTAACTGTCTTTTAGCTGTTTGGCTTGTACTGACAGGACGTCCCTCCACCGAAAAGTTGATAGCGTTTAATATTTTGGTGTATTTTGGTGCTATTGTGTTGTTGCTCTGTATAGTTATAGAAATTTGCTTCACAACTTATTTTTTCTGGACTATGTTGACATTGTTTGTCAAAATGCTTCTAAATTCAAAGCTTGATGCACTCAGATGGCTCGCCCTTGATGCAAGATGACAATTTCATTGATATCCACTTATCTTTAAAGGCTTTGATTTTAACTCTCCTTTATGCTTTAAACAATTATTTGTGCCTTGTACGTACATTTCTAAGATGCTCTGATCAGCTCCTTGTTATGGTCCCCTTTGTCTCTCAGGAAATTTGTAACAAAAAAAAAAAAGCTTTTATGTTTAAGGCTCCTTTCAAACAGAATAATGTACCTGTACGTATTTGCTCTCTGTCTTCACTGACTTATTTAAAAGTGTCCTCTTATCTTAAAACAAATTGCATATGTCTTCAGTGGTGCTATCACCGACTGTTACTCTCCAGCTTGATCATTTTTTTCTTCTGTCTATCCAAAGGTTGTAACTCAGTGTTGTGCCTTGTGTTTTCTATATTTGCTTGTTCTGTGTTGTCTTGTTTCCTGTTTGTTCTTGCAAGTGTTTGCTCTGAGACCTCATTGGTTTATCCTGATAGAATAAATTTGACAAAGCAACATTTCTGTCAATAGCAGATAGCTCCGAGCTCTTTGTAAGAAGTCGGACAAGACTTTGGAAACTATGTTCAGAGTGTCGTATCGATTGTCCTGAGGTTGAGTTTGAATAAACAGACTGCAATATATATGCAATTTAAAAAGAAGGTATTTAGCACAGGTGAGAATGTATTTTCTCTGCTGTGGATAAGAATCAGTAGCTTGAGAAAGTAGGTCAGACAGACCTGAAGGATTCAGGGGATTCATCTTCAGTGTTGGCTCCCGGCTGTCTTTGCTTTGCTGTTGTCTACTTTGATAGACCCTCTAATGGAGTTGGTCTTTGACCTTTCAGTGACCTTGTCGGCACACTTGGCTGAGTACACTTACTTCATCTCTTGACCTTGCTTTTCACTCCCGTGAACACTATTTGAGATGGTAGATACGGAGATATAGTTTTAAGAAAATGGTGGGCTTGGTTCATTTCAGATGTTAATGTTGTGACTGGACGATGGGAGGCTTTTAAATGACTGACTTGGGAATAACAAGGGAAAAACATATTTTTAGAACTTTTAAAGAAGCAGTTGTGTGAAAACAACTGGGAGGCAAGCTGAAGTCAGAATTTGGCCTTGACACGATTTGTTTCAGCTCTTTGTTACCCAGGATGACCAAAGTTTGTGTGTAGCTTTTATGTATCAGCGATGTGCACAGTCATCAGCAGAAGGGACAGAACAGTATGTTTCCACATCGAGCAAAATAACAAGACAGACACTACAGATAACTTCTTTCTTGGAATGAAACATTTCCCCTCGGAGAGGTAACATTTCGTCTTTTTGGCAGGGACTTGCTGACCTCTCCCTTCTCCGATGAAACAGAACAAACTGCCATCTATCTCAGATACAGCAGGGAAAATAAACAAGTAGTCCAGTGAGTCTGTCCTTGCAGACTTTTGTAACGAACTCCAGGTCAGTGCGTGCCCTCTATCGGCTCAGACTTTCCCATGTGCTCATGGATCCACCGAGCAGCACAGGTCACTAATGTTTGATCCATATGGAAAGACTTTCAGGCTCACTGTTAATGGGGGAGGTCAATCCATGCTGTGTCTGATCAAATGAGGTTACTATTGTGTCTGAGTGTTGGAAGGGAGAGAGACACTGCTCAGTGCTGTGCAGCTCCAATGTGTTCCAGCTGTGTTCTCTTATATGTGGATGGAGACTGTTTAGATGGTAATAAACTGAATATCTTTGGGTTTGTTGGGACTGTTTGTTGGTTAAAACAACCAATTTTAATCCATGTCCGTGCACTTGGTGAAGAGATGTGATGTTAAAGACTTCAGAACAAATCACAAACTGTGGATTCGACAGTCCTCCTGTGATCATTTTGAGAGATTTAATCTGTAAGAGTTTGAACTGGGATGTTTTGGGCAGCTCTGAGCGATGCTTCGTGATTGTTCGTGGACTGTAATCACTGCAGTTCGGAATGAAGGGAGCTGGATGAATTGATCAGCTGCTGACAGCTGATGACAGGTTCCACCAACTTCTCGACTTTTTCCGGGCTGCTCGGCTCAGTGGGAAATCAGCAGAGTTTTGGCGAAAGGGACGGAATCGCAGCCGTTCCTGAAAAGAGTCGCACACAGTCGACCCGCAGCAGATTAGCGTGCGAGCCGGTCAACCTGCAACACTTGTACAGTAGTGACCACGATGGGAGGTTAACCAGCCATTCATTCGTGGGATTATTCCTGTCCCTCATTGGCGGATGATGGATTGAACGCTTAGAGTCGGAGCGTGTCCCCACGGAGCCTCGTCTCCCATGATGCCCTCGGCCTGACTAATTTAAAACAGTGTTCACTGAATCTGTTCACTGAGTCAGTTGTAGAAGAGGCATGCACCTCTGAGGGGTGAGGACGTTTGTTGAAGATCTCTTTCAGTCTGTCTCTTCTTCACCGTCCTCCTCGCTCTGTCACACTGTTCACGCAGACACACACCCAAGTGTTTATGTGACACTATCAGATTAGCTGACAATTCATCGAGTAATCTAATTATTGAGCTGATTAGAGGAACAACACTCTTCGGCATTCACTGCTGAGGCTGGGGGGGGACGCTGGAATCAAACTGTACCAGTGAATGGGAGCAGTATTGCACATGCACGCACATAGAGTACACTAGCGTTGTTTTTTTGTTTTTTTATGATTGATCATGTCTGAATAATCCTACTGTGACTAAAAACTTAAAAATAGTTGATGTCCTTTATTAGTAAATGTGAAAAATAATTTCCCAATAATAATAATAATATCATATTTTTAAAACATACCACAAATCCCACATCATGGTCTTATTATTGGATTGTTACATTTTAAAGGATACCCAAAAATCTGATGGGTCCGATAGGATGAGCCTACACACACACACACACACACACACACACACACACACACACACACAGACTCATACTCCTTTTATTCACACCTCATGCTTAAAACTCTTGGGTGCGCTAACAGCTTATTATTACAGCTCTTTTCTCCCGGTGTATCCATGCGTCATTACTGGTGGTAACATCCCAGCTGACAAGCTTATCGTCTAACTGAAAACTTCAAAATGTGGGACTGTGGGATTCCACCTGAGGGGGTTTGACTAAGATGTGTTTAAATATAGAGAGAGGCAGAGAGTGGCAGGGGGAAAAGAGCAGAAGACGTGATTGTTCACTGTGGGGTACCTGCCTCTTCAGCGTGGCTGTGCCGCAGCGTGATGATGACGGATTAAAGAACAGATGTGACAGACGGTACATAGCGTTTCACGTTTCTGTTATGACATCGCTAATGGCAGTTTCAGTCCTTGTCAATTAACTGATGTGAATGTATGTATGTGTGAAGTCGTAATATGCATATTCTTTAGTGATTTTCATTTCATTAAAGTGGTTTATAAAATGAAAACAGTCAAAAAGTCGTATCATTGATGTCGCTTGTTTTGTCCAATCAACATGACGAATTCAGAAACATAAAACATAAAACTGGTAAAAACCTTTTTTTGCTTGGCCTTAGGGTTGGCTTTGCTTCAGTTGTCATTGTTTTTGCCTGTGCTGTCAAACCAACTCGGCTGTTTGTTTGTGAGTCTTTTTGTGCCATGTTGTTGGGAGGCTGTGCACCCGAGGTCCCTTCACTTCATGCATGTGAGTAAAGGACTTGGGACGCACATGTAGACTTCACCATTTTTACTGTGAGGATTGCTGTGTTGTGACTACCCCTCACTGTAGTCTGCCTCTGCTCAGGTTCCTCAGTTTTGCTTCCATTATGTTGGATGGTTTTAGATATGTTTGGTTTCACTTGGCTTGACATCGTGCATTAAGTCCTCTGCAGCTATAGGTGTAAAGAAATACTATTTTTATTCCACTTACTGGATGCGGTCTTTGTTATTTACCTATTAATATTCGTACCTCTCCGGTAGCTCCAGTCCTTGCCTATGTGATTACTTTAATTATTTCAATGACACACACAGTTTTCAAACCAATATTCAAGGTTTTTGCAAAAGCTTTTCCTGGGATGCAATCCTCCAGGTAGCATCATCAGTTGTTTCTCCATTTTCCTCGTGTTGCCCTTTTGGCACTCCACATTCTTTACATTAATCCACGCTGCTGTACTGATGACTTTCTTTTTTTTGTTATTAAATGGTGTGATTCATCTTTTAATGATACCTTTAATCATGCATTTCTACTTCATACTGTCTGCTCCAGTATTTAAAAGTCTGGTTTACCTGTCTGCTCTGTCCTGTTCATATCCTCTTGCTTTCACTTGCTGCTGCAACTGCCAAATGTCTCTGTTCGTTGAAGTTGAACGTATCTTACTGTATCTTATACTACATAATATTGCGTCCTGCACAATGACCGCAAAGTGGGGCAACAATTCTTTCATTCAGTTGACTCAGATTTTTTGTGCAGACCTCTGTTTGTTAGCCGATGAAAGGAACGTGGAACAAAAAGCATGGTGAGTGGAGTTGAGCCGAGCTGTACTTTGCAGTGAAAACACAGCATTTCTGTTCCACCTCTGATTGTCTGAATCTGCTGTCTGCAGTGTAGAGCTGAAGCACCTTAGAGATAAAATGTGTAATTTAACATTTACATTACTCATTTTCTCACCCTGAGAGCTTCATAAAGCACTGGCTATACTGCAAAACACACAACATACACAAGTTAGGCTGTAATTGAAACCACTGAGTGTTGGTTTGTTTCCAGACTCTGAGGCAGTGTTCGCCCTGGTGAGTCACTCTCATTTAATAAATAATAGACAATAATACCCGGATGATCAGGAATCTGTTTGCTACTCTGGGTTTCATCAGGCCTTCTTGGCTGTAAATATGCTCCACATACACATTTGTATTCTCGTCTCATTAGTGGGTCTCAGTCAGAGCTGGTTTGAGTCTGCTGAGTCTTCTCTCCTTTCTCACTCTTTTCCTCTTCCCCTCCTCTATACTTGGTGTAATCACTGGGGAGCTCGAGTCACTTTGCCTCTAAATGCAGACTAACAAAAGAGCAATCACTCGCCCTCGATCCCTCACTGTCTTATTTTTGTTTCTTTCTGGCTGCTCCTTCGTCTGTCGTCTATCTGTGCGTCTCTCTCTGGCCTTCCCTTCCCTTCTCTCTCTCACTCTATATCACTTGGCTGATCTCGCTTTCTTCCCTCTTCTTCCTTCCTTTTTATATCTCACAGAGATGGTCCTCAGAGGCATTCAGTGGAGTCGTCTGATCTGAATAAATGTTTGCGATTAGAGCCAGGGCTGTCGTGTGGTTTGGGCTGCCGGTGCGGGAGTCGGCGCTCAAGTCACTCCGTTGTGCCGCGACGTTTAAATGAGTCTTTGTCGAAGCCCCCCCGCCCTCCCCGCTCCTCTGTTTGTCACTCTCAGTTTGTGGCATCTATTTTTAATGGTCTGGGAGACGTGCGGAAAGCCCCAGCCTCTGTCCCCATCTGAGCGCACGAGATAGTCGAGGATGGTTGCTGTTTTCCTATCGCAGCGCCTTTTATTTGGATGCAGATTCGATGTGAAAACATTTGGGATATTATACAGTCTGTATAATAAATGCTGACAGTTAGAACCTCCAGTGTCTATGATTTCCAGGTTTATAGAGCTGCTGAAAGCTGTAATATACGCATTGTTTTTCTCCGCCTCCTGAGAAGTTGAACCAAGAGCCATAAACAATTAATGTGCCACAAAGCGCAACCTTTTAAAAGCTCCTTATGCAACAAAGCCAACTGATATGTGTCCAGAATGAGATGTTCTCTCCAGCAATTATATATTTTTATGCCGTCCTTTGAAGACTAAATGCCTCAGAAAAGAGTGCAAACTTTTTCTCATCTTCAAAGATGGTCCGCAGGGAGTTCCGCTTTTCCCCAAAGATTGCACCCGGGCAGGGATGTGCTCGTGTTGACCTCTCTGAGGCGCCGCCTGCCCGTTCCACGCCGCACAGCTGAGTGGCTGCTGGAAATATGGCCAGACGGTGACCTTCCTTACTTTGATTTTGATGCTTTCACCACCCACGGTGCTTTCTTGGAGCCCAGCCTCACGCACCACTCTCCCTCCCGCTGACACCACCCAGCTCCCTGCAGTAGCAGGCTTTGAAGTGGGTGCTAGCCAGTTAGTGCAGGGCATTATCAAATGGAAGGAACTCTTTGATCTGCTTTTTCCTTTTTGTTTTGCAAAAAACATGTCGTCTGTGCAGGGACATTTGTCGCCGCACTCGTGGGTCATTTAAAGTTGGATTAACAAGCAAATACATACCTGAGTGCTCTTTACCACTGGAGCCTGACTTAACCTCTGATCACTGAAAACACACCATGCAACAAACATCATCACAATTACATTTGAGTCTGATCCTGAAAGTCGAGCTGGGCCACACAATGAAGGGAAGAATTCACGTGATTTTCTCTCTCAGGACTGAGAGTAAGAGATGCAGCGATTCGTCCATTAATCCACTAATGAATCAGCAACTTTCTATGAGAACAATGTTACCAAAAATGTTCAGGTTCAAGCAGCTTCTGAAGTGTTTAGCTTTCCTTGTTGGACTCTTTGTCAGATCACCTTTGGCTCTCGGAAACCATGATGGGAATTTATGAAGCAGTTTCAGATGTTCTATACATCGAACAATACATGTGTTATAGAAATAGATAACACAACGGGAAACATGTATACTGCTCTTATCATCACAGCTTCCCAAACATATGTTGTCCTTCACCTTATTTCTCTGGATTTGTTGTTCCGCTCCCTCAGCTTGCAGTATATACAGAAGGTCCTATAATGCAGTCTTATCATTTGATAATGAGACTTTAGGGGTAATTTAGGCACAATGTCGCTCTCTGCTAATTCAAAAACCCTGTCACAAGAGTACAAGCTCATCAGTGCTGGGGCTGCTCTCCACGCTCCTCTAATGAGAATCCTGCTGTTGGCCCTTACAATACCAATGTGAAAGAATAATAGTGGACAGAGGCTTCATTTACCAACAGGGGCTGTTTTCACTAAAGGGAAATCTATAGAGAGACTTGATCCTGAACAAAGACTTCAGATGAAATGGTCACGTGTGTTTGTGGAGGTCGTTTTCGTGGAAACGATGCATGGGGCCACATGATCCCGGCACGGCTGCTGTATGCTGGCAGACCCACCAGCCGACCCACCCACTCTCCATGCTCTACCCTTCTCCTGTGAGTGTGTGCTTCCTGGTGAATATGAATTGCCTGAATCGCATTAACGCAGGGGACTGGATTTATAGAAGAGTTTATATTCTTGAACTTTTCTTGTCCGTGACCCAAACTGTGTATGTTGAAGTTCAGGCCTGCAGATTCGTGGCTCATTAAAACACACTGGTGCTTTTCCACCAGTGCCGACCCACCAGAAAATCACCTGTGACACCCAGTCCACATACACACACACACACACACACACACACACACACACACACACACACACACACAGCATTGAAAAGTGGGAGACAGGAAGATGTACAGGAACAAGAAAATTGTCATTCATAGCAGTAGCTTCTGTCAAGGTCAGGGAAGCTTCTGTGCAAGAGTTTGAGAAAGTTAAACTGGTGCCTGTCTCAGGATCACATCCATCCTTAACTTGTCACTTACTTCAGTATATTGTAGCTTCAAACACGAAAAATACGGCAGTGAACACAATATCAGCCTACATACGGTAACGTGACTGCCCCGTGTCAAGTTAATGTCGGTAGAAATGTTTGTCCCAATGCAACGGGAATGAAGACAATACTCAGTTTGACAACAGCATTTAAAATGGTCTGAACGCATTAAAGCATGATACACGGGAACATGATAATTCAGGTCTTTCATGGTGACTGTGTCTGTTGTTCACTCACTCTGAGCGCTGAGACAGTTACATTGTTGGAACTGATTGCAGTTGGGTCTTATTGACAGCTCAGGTCACGGATCTGCCTATAGACAGCCAACGCTGATCGATTCAAGACGCCTTCAGAAGTTCCTGTTCCGAGCCTGTGGATTAGATCGAGACATCCCAACCTGCATGTTTTCATGCCATTGTCGATTTGCTCATATATATTCAACGCTGATTCAGATTGTTTTAACGCTTGCCCTCCTCAAAACATGGTTCAGTCATGTGATCATTTATACGTTCCTCTCAGCATTTGCACTCAAAGCAGTGATGAAGCAGTTTAGTGAGAGTGTGAGAGTGAGCATGTTGGATAGAGAGGAAGAGATGGAGAGCAAGTGTGTGTCTGAGTGTGGGAGAGAGAGACAGCTGGATTAGTTAATGTGGTAACACTTTATATTAAGGAACACATATTCACCATTAACTAGTTGCTTATTAGCAGGCATATTAGCAGCATAATGACTCTTTTTAGTCATTATAGAATTAAAACATTATTCTGTGCCACCATATTCTACAACCACTAGACCATTAATTAGGAGTTTTCCCTAATTACTGCTTATTGATAGGAAGCAAGGAAGTCGTTGAACATGAATTACAATCTTAGTCTAACCCTTGATAACCCTAACCCCCAGAATAAGACATTAATAAGTGCTTCATAATGACTAATAAAGAACCAGCGTGCTGCTAATATTCAATGAGCAACTAGTTAAGTGTTTTAATGCAGCCACCTGCTGCAGACGCGATGCTTTGGTTGTTTGTGGAAGACGCATTTTTTACAGTTTAAGCTGAAAGAAGTGCAGTCGTGTGCGCGCCGGTGTCCTCTGTTACTTATTACAGGAGTTGGCATCTATTTATCAGCCAGTTACTTGGTCAGTTAGTTTTATCCAGGAAGGAGGAACTCAAACGTATGAAGGTGACATTGAGAACAGGCCATCACAATGTTGTCTCCAAACCTGATAATAGAAAGTAAAAAAGTGAAGTTTTGTATGAGACTCAATGTGTGTGTGTGTGAGAGAGAGAGAGAGTCTCGACAGCCCCTTTAGCTGAGTTAATTTCCCCTGACAGGAGGTTTCAGCTCGTACTCTCATATAGATAGAGATGAGTGCCCTCCAAGCGACACTGACTGACTGACGGACTGACTGACTGACTGACGGACGGACGGACGGACGGGCAAAAGACAAAAATTAACTTTCTGAGCTCTCTCTCTCCTTCGGTCCCAGAGGAACCACTGAACTGCACAGCAGACGACTGTGACATGTAATGCAGCTCTACGTTCGCTGTGTGTGTGTGTGGGGGGGTGTCAGTAAGTTAAAAAAACTTTATTTACACACATCTTCTTTTTACTTACCAAAGCATGTCTCCATCTGGCGCTGCTGTTTACTGTCTGTTTTGCTTTTCCTGCCTGTGAAACGTGTTTCTCTCCCGATACGCTGACACAGAGTTCTCAGTGGATCGAGGGCGTGCTGTTTGGCACCAGCAGGAGAAACTAGATTAAAGTGTCACGATATTGTTGACCTTTGGTTTTAGACACTGAATTGTAGGACGTGATAGTTACTGTTGGTGAGTCTGACTGGCCTCCAGCTAAGACTTCAGCAGCTCTCCAGTAGGAGTTATGTAACAACAAATACAATGAAACTCAACTAACTTTTCTGAGAGTAAAGATTTATATATAAATATATATATATTTTTTTACTCTGTATTTTGTTATAGCTCTGTTTTCTCCAAGCGTAAACATCAGCAACAAACTCATAGTTGTTTTCGCGCTGCATCTCCACCTGATCCCAGACCTCCATCCATCACTGTCGGCTGACTGTTTACACCTTAAATAAGGTCAAGACTGCAGCGACTAAACAATCAGGTTCCGTTGACAAGAACATTTAAGTTTGGCTGCTGTGGGACCAAAGCTGTGACCAGAATTATTTTGGATGAAGACGAAACTTCAGGAGAACAAGAAGCGATGAAACGGCAGCTGGAGCAAAGCTGTCGTCTTCCACTTGGCACCATGACTTTAAGCTGAGACTGTATGGACTCAAAATTCAACTATTTGTCATGTGCTGAGTGTTTGTTTGTGTGTGTGAATGCTGCAAATTCTGCAGCTACACATCTATTGCTACACATGACCTCCACACAGTTTATTCAGCTCCTGCTTTTAACCAAAGAGAATATCCACTTCTAAAATCCACTGTATTCTGTTCCTTCAGATGCTGCACTGTCAACAAATACAAATACACATTTAGGCGGCAGCAGATCTTTTTCAGCGAGCTGTCAAAGTCCATTTCTTGCAAACCCCGATAACATCAGCTCACCTCTGACACCGCAATTGATTGGACACATAGATTCTGTACAGTACGTGTCATACACCAACATCCTGACCTGATTCGTGCTGCGTGCATTGCATCACCCACATCTCCTCCATCATCCCCGGTGCTGTTCTGCAAAGCTCCTCCATTTAGAATAACAGGACGAGAAATGCTTGAATCAGGGAACGTGATGCTGCATAATGTTGCGAGATGCTGCTGGTGGACTGTTATTTATTTAGCTCGGAGCAGAACGGAGGGATGCTGAGGAGCTCGACGTTCTTTCTGATAAATACGAGCGGCTGCTGCTGTGCTGCGCGTGTGCGCGTTTGTGGGTGTAATGTGGTGCAGTTCCGGGTATCTGCTCTAAACTAGAGGATGGTGGTCTTTTGGTTTGACACCTGAATGCACAGCACAACCCCTGCTCTCTGTCTATCACACACACACACACACACACACACACACACACACACACACACAAACATCAGCAGGAATCTCACATTCTCCATCAGACTGGAAACACTGTCAGCCACACAACAAGCTTTTTTCAGCTGTGTGTTTTTACACGCACACGCACGAATGTCAGTGTAGTTACGTGCACAGTGTTGTGTGTGTGTGTGTGTGTTTGTGTGTGTGTGAGAGTGAACGCGGCCTGTCAGTCTGCTTTACTGAGTACAAACTGGCATCATTAGCGAGCCTGTGACTGGCTGCCACGGCACACTGGTTACAACACTGACAGCGAGGAAATGCAGAGCTTAAAACTGCTGTATTATTTCCAGCATATTTGTACATTTGACAAGTTTGTATCTCCACAAACTTGGATACAGCTCAGCTGGCAGAAACGATCGTGAGGCAGCGGGAGATGAAAGGAGCATCTGGCAACACACACACACACACGCACACACACAAAGCTGTCAGTGGTAAGACAGCATTAAGCAGCTACATTGACATAATTTTCCTTCAACAATCAAAGACAAACAACACCATAAAGAAACACAGGTACTGAGGAAGTGCTCTAAAGCGTTTGGTGCACCGCAGAAGTCACATTAAAAACTCATATCCAACAACGTACGAGCTATTTCCACACTTTTTCAAATTGAAACCACTTTTATGTAACTGCTAAAGAATGACCACAGTGAAAAAACTGCAACATCAGCAGCTTCAGGCTTGTTTAGAGCTTATTATCCTATAAAGGATAATAGATTCCTCTCTGATGGAGACAAATTGGTAACTCAGCCATGTTTGTCAAGTTGCCTCAAGGAAATAGTTTGAATAAAAGATGTAAATGTTTGGAATCAGTGCTTTAATATTGGCGAAAACTTCGGGAAACACAGCCACTTTAAATGGACTCTCATGAATAACAGGATTACGCTCCTTCTCTACCAAAGAATTATGTGGCAGGAAACTGAACATGGTGTTTCCATGGAGAAAGGCGAGATTACAGCTAAGTTTAGGGGAGGACAACAGGTTGTTTGAGGCCATAGATGTTTTCCTTCTCTGAAGAATTCTAGTTTTTGGTCATAGTTTGTCAAGATAAGAGCAAAAGCCCGACTGACAAATCACTGTGGATTTGCAGTCAGTCACTACCAGGGAACAAACTGGACCCATCTCTCATTTAAAGACCGGGACCTGGACCCATCCAGAACTGAGAACATGTGGACACAAACCCGGCTTTTACGCGCAGACCCGATCCTCAACGGTTTCACAGCTGATCGCTGTGTGTCCTGCTGATTGAAACCCGGCTAATTAACTCCTCGTTCCAGCTCAGACGTCCTCTTGCTGTCCACTCGCCGTCGCTCATAATAATTGCAACCATTTTGTTGCGACGGCTGTCGAAGTTAGCATTGCTAATTTGCGATCATCTGTGCTCTCGAAGATGAGTCTGTTGTGGCTCTTGTGGTTTTTTTTTTCCACCTTAGTTCCTCGTTGGCACTGTCTCACTCTAATATAGCAAGTTACAATACACACACACACACACACACACACACACACATGCATATTCACTGCCTTGCTAATAGTTAACTGAGGAAAAAACCTTGAATGCTCACAAATTAACATGTTTATCTCATTATTTTTCTTGAATTTGGACAGAGCCAGATAGGTATTACCCCGTGAGAGCGGTATTGATCTTCTCACATGCCTCACAGCCAGAAAGGAAATAAGGATATTAGTCAAACTGCTCCGTTAACAGTGATTTCCTGTAGATCATCGCGAGGTCACTGAATACTATCTGTCTTGTGTTTGGCTGCAGATCCTTTCTGGTCCCAGCCCATAGGTTGAGGTCCTCAGTTTTCTGTCCTCATGTCCTCCCTCCCTCTCTGATCAGCTCCACTGTTGTTGGCTCAAAGTCCTTGACGGGTCCTGTGCGTGTCTTTTTCTTCGTCAGCTTCGCTTTCTAGTTTTTGTCAAGTGGACTGTCCTGCTGCCAACCTCCTGTTCATTTTGAATCTGTCCTCCCACTGAGCCCTGCACTTTGTTGTTTTTCTCCTCATCTCTGTCTCTTTGCTCTCCACTTTTGTTTCCTCCTCTGACCGTTTTTATCCTCTCTGCCTTTAAATACCCCCTACAGCTTTCATCCTTTACCTTTCTTCTCTGCTTTTTTTCTCTGCGTAGTGCTACTCCTCTCCTCTCCAGCACAGCACGTTCTTCATTTAGCCTCCTTCATTTACCTGCCTTACTCTAACGGCATCCCACCTCTGTTGCTTTGCTGCCCTTTTCTCGACAGCAGATCGAGTCCAGATGGCCTATTTCAGTGCTTAGTATTCACCATTGTCCACATGGAATAATCACATAACCGCCATGGAGGTTTTAACTGCTTGTAGCACAAGACAGCAAATTTCTACTGCACATTTACTCTGCAATCAAGTGGAAATGAGAGCATTTGGCACGTAGGAATGTCGATATCTGTCGATCCATCTGTCCAGCACTGTGTGTGAAGTCATGTAAAGTCCAAAGTGCTGTCTTCTCCCGTGGTCTTTGTAGTATTTAATGTGTGTAAGCTTTGCGACTTCAGTGGATGAAAATTCTATCTATCAAAACCCAGATTATACGGTGAGCTGACGTCATGTATGGAAAAAAAGATGAACATTGCTGTCTCTTTCTTCTCTCTCTCTCTCTCTCTCTCTGTGTGCAGGTCTTCTCTGACGTGCCCTCATTGCCTTAAGCAGAGCAACACCTTCGACCCGTTTCTATGTATCTCCCTGCCGATCCCCCTACGACAAACCAGGTGATGTATAACAAACATGCTAACTTTGGCGCTGCTTAATGTCATTTGATTATGGGCTGACACGTTTTTCTGCCACACAACACTATATTAAAAGTAATAACTTGCCTAAAAACTACCAATTTATGCTGAATGACGTGTTGTTTGCTGTCTGTTGCACCTCAGCTGCATTTCTTGTAATTGCTGGTGTCAGCAGTAAACTCAGTACTCCATCTTTTCGTGATCTTTTGAACTTTGGTCTCATTATGATCGTCATAGTGAGAATATGTTATGTATATGTATTCCACCATACTGAGCTTTGTTGGGTAAATCTCCTGCAGGCACAAGTACACAGAATGAGTCAGCTCTGGATGCATGAGGTGGTCACCTGATATCAGTGATATGTAGACCATGTAGAATGGCTTAACTCTGTGAACAAGCAGAAGAAGATATTCATCGCATCAGATGCACCGTAAGCACATTTCTAAAGGAAATTTGAGAAATATGGCTGCACAGACACATACGCAGGCTCACATTTGCACAAACATGCTGTACGCACCAACAGCTAGTGGCCGTGGTCTTATCATAGTGATAAATGTTGGCCATCAAAAGTCCCTGAGCACACACTTTCTGTGTTTCCATTTTTAAACGTAACAGAAGCTGCGTGTCAGCAAGGTCCCGCTGTACGACTTTGACATAATGACGAAGGAGACGGAGAAAGAGAGAAGGAGAGGGAGGAAGAATGCACACAAGACTATTTCTTACTTTGGCGATAGATAGAGATGTAGGACTTTGTGGCTCTAGTGAACTTAAGGCGTCAGGAATCAGTTAGTGACTCCAGTGAAAGACCCTACACACCCATGACACACCCATACAGGTGATTTTAATTATTAGCTTAGCTGCATCTGTTTGGGCAGAACAAATCCCACCTTTTTTTTCTTTCTAGAACAGAAGATGGAGTCATGTGACTTGAAGTCATCCCCATAAAAGCTCCGGTCCACCTCCAACCTCAAAAGAGGTCTAATCAACCAGAACAACTAAAAAAACCTGTATATAAGGGGGGGCATTATGGCCAAAAGACTGAATCACAGAATATGTCATTTGCGACACCGCGCTGCCACCCCGAACATATAGCAGCGACACTAACGCTGTTGTCTCTTATGAACTCTGCACAGTGTTTGCAGAA
This sequence comes from Chaetodon auriga, assembly GCF_051107435.1. NCBI lineage: Eukaryota > Metazoa > Chordata > Actinopteri > Chaetodontiformes > Chaetodontidae > Chaetodon > Chaetodon auriga. The sequence goes on along the minus strand of NC_135077.1, from coordinate 5,071,031 downwards.
TCAGGTCTGGACATTGTTCAGACTTTCGCACATTTGTCAGTGTCAGACGTGTTCTCACTTACTGCATATACTCCCTTTGGTTTTGGCGAGGGGTGGCGTCTGGGCAGAGGCAAGCAGAACAGAGTACGAAGCAGCTGCACTCTGTGCACCGTCAGCAACATGCCTACTCGCTCACCAGCAGCGTGGCCGTGCATTCACTGTGAATGACAGTGTGTAAATACGACTTAAAGAATAGCTCCCACGGTGGAAATGGTGCTGCCAAATCTCTACTGGTGGACAGATTTCTACGTTTTTCGCATGGTACATACTGCCATGCTGCTGAGCTGTGCAGGGCCTTTAAAATCAGTTGAATGAGGGGTCTCATGGTGACCACGGCATACTGGGGAACCACAGCATTGTAGGTTTTGTCTCATATTGTCACCTCTTTCTCTCTCTGTCCATGTGGCCAGTCGTGCATAAAACATGTTAAAATAAAAAAAATAAATCAGCAAATACCTTTTGAATTCCAGTCACGCAATTTTAAGATTTGTCTTCTCTACATTCAGTGTCCAAGTGAACGCTCCTATCTTCAAACACGCAGACGCTGCTGCTCTGCATCCCCTCTCTCCGTGTCTTCCATATTTCGGACTGCAGACTCAGATTTACGGCGCCAGTTCGGTGACAGTGTGTGGTCTGTCCCTGCAGTTGTCTGAGTCCAGCACGCGGGGAAATTCATTCAGGTTCGGTGTGGAACCACTGCTGGACACTGTCTCACACACACGCCTATGTGCACACACACAGCGGCCTCCTCGCGTCGTCCTGCTGCAGCGGTATCCCAGCAGAATGCCTGAAAAGTCTGAGGCCCCCAGAGACAGAGCAGGGCCTGGCTGGCAGCGTGGCGTTGAGGTCTGTGTGCTATAGATAATGCCAGTATGGCAGAGAGAAGAGGAAGATGGCTCTATCTCTGACTGCGTTTTCTCCGCTAACCTTGCATTATGCAGTTTTTGCATAATTCTTACTGAAGTCATTTTTGTAAAACAATAGAAAATATTCTGAAATGTCAAGATGCTTCTTAGTGACTGCAACGTGAATTACAAGGTATTTTTAAGCCTGGGTCCTATTTTTAACATATTTGGGGGTCTAAATGACTGGTACAAAAAGCTGAACACTTGAAGGGTTTCTAAATCTAACCAGTTTGGTCTTGATCGTGCCTCTAACCTGGTTTTTCAAGATCATTTTGAATTTCCTGAAGAGCACCGGGCACACTTGGTGTTTCATGTGGGAACATAAGGTTTCTGTTTAAAAGAGACTCCCAGGCTCCAAACCAACAGCGTGCTGAGAGGCTGCAAAAAAAAAAAAACCTGCTTTTAAGATGACATCTCTATTTCCTGTTCCTCTTGAGTTCCATCCCACACCTCTCATCGCATTTCATTTCACGTCTCGGTGTCTCATCTCGGAGCATCTAACAACGTAAATAAAACAGCTGCTCAGATCCTTCGCCGTCTGCCCTGTCAGCCACCCCACTGCTAACACATTACTCACCTGAATAATGCATGATGGGAAACAGGAAGTGGAGGTGTCAGCAATTACACAGTCTTCATCCCAAATGAGAAGGCGTGACCTTACTCTGTCTCCCCGCTCCCTTTTTTCCTCAATATTCCCCCTTTTTTTTTTTTTTTTTCCCACTGTCCCGCTCTCCTTTCTGTTCTCGCGTGTGCTCATCAGACTCCATCCTTACTTACAGATCTAGTCCACTGTCTGTTATATGTTCCATGCATCACTTTCATCCTTGCATCCCTTGCAGGAGGTGCTCAGATCTCTGTAAATCAGACATGTCCCGGCACGCAGCAGCTTCCTGCGGGACCGTCAACAATGTGCTGGTTTAGCTCATCACGTCCAGCCATGCATAAATTTGCACACACACACACACACACCTGCAAAGAAGACTCACACGGGAAAAAGAAAAGCGACAAGGCATCATCTGAAAATAGTCAATTCACTTCAGATATGAAGTCAGACAGACAAATGTGTTTTTACTCTTGAAATTAGATTTCGTACAACAGTATTGTCAGAGGAAATCTTGTCCCCAAACTTATTAGCCATTAAACGTCTCAGCAGCGCATTTCAAAGTCTCAGTTCATTGAATGTTTTGTTTTGCTGTTTAGCAGCTGAAACACATCAAGACTCAGCAAAGCTCAATACATCTCTTGAACAAACTGACAACATGATTCTGTTGCCGCTGGCGTCCCTGAATTCTGCACAATTGCATTTGTCTCGCTCGTTTTTGTTTTTTTTTTTCTTGGTTTATATGTGTGTCTCCAGACGGTATGTGCGTAACATCTGATATATGTGTGTGTGTGTGTGTGTGTGTGTGTGTCTGAATAAAAATGTGTAAATAACTCAGTATGCCAGGGTCTGTTTGGAATCTGTAATAATGTAAACATGCAAAATCAGAATTGCTAAACAATTTGGCACTTTGCTCTAACATGTCATCTATCTTCCTCTCTGTCTTCCTACCCCTCCCTCCCTTACACACACACACACACACACACACACACACACACACACACACACACACACTTCCTCACCCTCCACCCCCTCTCCCATTTGCCCCGAAGGTCGATGTGTGTGACGCTGGTCTTCAGTACGAAGGGTCAGAGGTACCTGCGGGTGGGGCTGGCTGTGCCTCTCTTTGGTTCCCTGTCCTGCCTGAGAGCCATGGTGGCAGAGGAGGGCAACATCTCCCCGGACCAGGTACACACACACAGGAACAGACACCAGAGTGACCCCCCTGGAATTAATTTAGCCGCCTCACATGTTGGGGGAAAACCACTGAAACAACATGTAAAATAGCTTGAAACAAACACAATCCACTGAAAGTTGAACAAATGTCATTTAGAATATTAACGATGGCTGCAGTCCACTTACGTGAGCCATGTCCAGGGCCCTGGCACGGTGCTGGTTGAGTGGCATGGCTTAGCGGGACACTTGAGCTGCTTTCTCATATGAACACAGGAGATGGTCTGTGTCAGATGTGTTCTGACTACTGGTTAGGTGAGGGTTGGGGGAGGACTCGTCCGTAATGATGACTGTTTTTGTGTGATATCAACACTTGTGAAAGAGTGTGAATCAATACACAGGCAATCAGAAAACGGTACAAAGCAGCTACAGTCCATTCAACGTTGTCACCACAACCACTCACTCGCTGTGCTTTCTGCAGACATCGACCTGCTCTATTCATGACCTGAATCAGATATTACACGGCCTTTGCACTTGGGAGCTAGCAAGGTCAAGTCCGGTTGATGTCCGGTCCAACTAATTTTGACATTTGCCTTCACACATACAGCTCATCCGAGTAATGTCCGGAGAAGTTCATGTGCATGTGTGAACACAGCTTTAGTGCTTTTCCTCCTATAACAAGTACAAATGTCTTCTGTGAGAAATTAAAGATTATTTTAAGTGCATCAATCTTTTTTTTTATAACCCAGGTTTATTTTTTCTCCAAAAATTCCAAACATTTGATGCTTCCAGCATCTCAGAAGTGAGGATTTTCTGCTTTGTTCTCTTATATAACATGTAAAATTGAGTATCTTTGGGTTTTGGAGTGTTGGTGAGACCTCACAAGCAGTACAAAGACGTTGCTTTGGGTTGCAAATTTAGAAAGTTCAACCAGGAAGTAACTCTGCAGATATGTATGTACTTAATTCAATCATTATTTTAACACCCACCTTTGCTTTCACTTTTAAATAAGATAATAGAAAAAAATAATATGGTTAAATGAAAAAAAAGGTACAAACTCAGGTAAAAACAAGACGTGAAACAGAATCCTCAGTTATATCAGGGTAACACTTGAATGCATGCACACATTTAGCTGAAACGTCACAGAGAGGAAGGGTAAAAGAAAAAGGTTCCAGAGGTTTGTGTTCATCAGTCTTTCACCTGCTCTACAGCACATGATGAACACTGCTGTTTTTTCTAAACCTGCATCTGCGCAGCAGAAACAAAGTACACCTGCATGTTGATTCAGATGCATTTGTGCCACAGCTGTCCCATGATCTCTGCTCTGAAACACACTGTACACGTCTTAGCTGTTTGGCCCTCAGTGTCTGGATGTAATAATGTTAGTAGTTGAGAGAGGGATGATGATTTTCTCTGTCAGTGTTGATGCATCACATTTTTTCTGTGTGACGTCTATGATTTCTCTTTTTTTTTTTTTTTTTGTGCAATCATAGGAAACATTTGGGGACTGGAAGCTTTTAGCAGTCTTGTGCAATTCAAGTTCCCTGTTGAATTGTTCTTACAAACCAACTTAAGACTGATTTCTGTTTCTGTGGTTTCCTGGTGAGGAAACTCATTTCAGTTCGCAGAGTGAGATTCTCTCGTTCAGGCATTGCACCTCCTGCACGTCCGTGGTCTGCCCACACGGTTGCATTCACTTCCCTGGCAGATTAGACCTCTTCTCAGGACTGTGCACGGGTGTCGACTCTGCGCTTCATCAACATCTCCCACTCTGCTCTGTTAGCTTTGGTGCATTTGGGAGGAAAACTTGCACCTTTATCACTCTCATGGTTCTGCTCTTAATTACAATAACCCGTGGCAAAAGCAAAAAAGCAATTCGTAGCCGCGCACACACACACACACACACACACACACACACACACACACACACACACATTTTATATATAAACTATACAGAGTTTATTATATGGATACAGATAAAATGTATGAAGCACACTGTCTGCTCCACAGCTTCCTGAAGTGATGACAGAGTCAGTGTGTGTGTGTGTGCGTGCGTGCGTGCGTGCGTGCGTGTGTGTGTGCGTGCGTGCGTGCGTGTGTGTGTGTGTGTGTGTGCGTGCATGCGTGCTTGTGTGTGTGTTGGACATCCATACTAAGCTACTTAGTCGTACCACCTTCATCTTTTCGATGTCTCCCTCTTCTAAGCGGCTGCTAAGCTCCTGAGCCTGTTTTCAGCTGTGTCATTAATTCTCTTCCATCCTTTTCATCTCTTCTCACTTTTCATTGATTTGTTTAGATTCATTTTTATTTAAGAACTCCTATACAGCATGTATTGTCCATTTACAGGCGTGCTGAAACATGGTGATTAAATCAAGGGTCACTTTTCACAGTTTGTGCTTAAATCATCATCTGTTATTATGATTAAACTCACGGTTTGATCTGTTTCACCTCTGAGTCTTAAATCATAATGTATATCAATTTAGAAGTGCTTTGCTGTCGCTGCCTGCAGTTTAATAATCCTTTCACACAGATTCTGCACTTTCAAACCATTTAACAGGACACATGCCGCTCAATCACAGACGAGTATTTTCTGTGGTATAAGGTACATCAAATAAATAAAAAGAAACCCTCTCAGCCTGCACTTCAAATACTTACAAGCTCAGAATATGCAGCAGTGTGAATTACATGGCTCTCCTCACTTAATACAATTTTTCTGTTAGACTCTGTGAAGATCTTGACTGAAATGAAGAAAGAAATGATGAAACTAGGAAAATACCAAAAAAATAAGACATTCTGAAAAAAGGAAATCCTTAATCTCATTCCCTTTGCAGATGTTTTTATTTTGATGTATTTCGTTTGCTAAGTTGGCTCTGATTTTGCGCTTGTTTGAGAAATTTCTCTTCGTCTTTTACAAGCTGCTTTAACTGGTTTATTTCTCGAAATGGAAAACAGCAACCTTTGATTCAAACACATGCAGTTTTATTTCCTCTCTAAACTTGCCCGCATGCAGTACCTTCCTCGGTTTATTTCAATCATACATCTATGCAGCTTATCACAGTCGAGCCAGTTCTGATACCAATTGGACTCAATGTTGTATTCATTTTCAGTTGAATTATGGATGAAAAAGGTTTTTTTTTTTCCGTCTCTTGTGGGGGAATCTGGTTTACAGCACCAGGAAAAAAAAAAAAATCTGGTTCAGCTCTGCGAGCATCGCTGGAGGCACGTCTGCAGGCGCAGAGGTTCACAGTGTCTGTGTTGGCTCCTCTCTCCAGGTCATCCTCTCAGAGTTGTACTCCACGGGGTTCCAGCGTTCCTTTGCAGATGACGACGATCTGACGGCAATCGCGGACAGCGACGTCGTCTACGCCTTTCAGGCTCCTCCCCTCTACAGTCGTGGAGGCTCCACCACACCGCACTCAGGTAGCCATGGTAACAGGATGTCTGTCAAAAAAAGGGTGACACTGACTTTTTAACTCATTTAGTTTGTTCTCATTTCCATCTTTCTCCTCTCTGGCCTCCCTCTGTCTCTCTTGATGAACTTGCACTCACTCGTTGGCAGTTTTGACTGTTTTTGAGAGCCCTTACGTTTCATTAAGCGTGTTGTTCACAGGCAGACGTTTTCCTTTGGTAAGCAGAGGCACAGCGTCTGTAATGTGCTTTGCATTCTTCCCCTCATTCTGTTCTCTTATGCATGACGGCACACAAACAAATTAAATGAAATGCCATGTCTGAATGCCAGCCTGGTGCATCACGCCACCCTAAACAAAAAGTTTTCTTGAGTCGCGTCTCACCGGGACGAGCGCCGACAAATGATTAATTTATCTGAAACTCTGAGACATCATCAGAACCGTTTCACTCCAGCCTCTGAAGATGACACCACACGTCAGAGTCAGAGTGCTCTCCGGCTCTTGCTCTCTCTTATTTTGTTCATAAGGTAAACAGCAGCAGAGGTGCTCTGTCTCCTTACTCTCATAAAGCAGAGATGCAGGTATGAGATTGAGTCAGTCTTGCATCATCACCGGCCTTTAAAAAGCCTTTTTGTCTGTTCAAGATGCTGCCGAAAGCACTGTTGACATGAGAATGAGGGCGAGTGTAGTAACACACAAACACACACACTTTGTATGAAACATTACTCTGACTCTTCCTACAGTGTTCAACATTAAAGGTATAATATAATGATCACTGAAGATGTAAAAACCATTGAAATTTGTTAATAATAATAATGTTAAAACTGTTTATTTACAAAATATATAATCAAATATTTTCTCTTGCCTGCTGTAAGCGGTAGTGTTAGTGATTGCAGGCTGATGTTACACACCAGCTGGAACGTCGTAGCACCGTTATTATTACAAGCAACATCTGATAGCAAGGGAGCTCATCCTCTCATAACGGGCATACATACAGGATGCAAAACACATTTCAGTGAAATGGAAAATGACTTTCTTTGATGAGATTTCTGTAGTTTTAACTGTAGCAGCTTGGGCACTGTTCGACTGTGTGAAACACGCAGCAGATTTCTGCCTGTCGTATCCAGTGAGTTATGGAATTTATGTGAAAAATGATCAGCGAGCTTCCAGGTGCTTAGACAACTTCTAGTGGAGTTAATGATGCAGGCGCGAGCATCATCCTCTCAGTGCGGATGGATGGGCAGTCAGGCTGTGAGGTTAAACATTCAATCGGGGGCGAAACAGGTTTGATTTTTCATCTCTCGGGCGGCCTGTGTGAGCGCTCGTATGTCTCAATGGCATCGACTCTCCAGTCGCTCCTGTTCTCCAGCAGACCTTCTGCCGGGCTGTGGAGGAAAACAGGGCCGTAGATCTCTGGTGTCGTACGAGCGGCGCTGCTCTATCTGTGACGGTCCTGTCACGAGTGCCATGTTTGAAAGCCACGCAGCAATCACAGATCAGTGTTAATGTCTGAAAGGGGCTGAACTGAGTCATATTGCCGCTGCGCGTGTCAGGTCATTAATAGCCCGCTCTGTGGGTTGGCAGTTCAAGTCGTGGTTAGCCTTTTGCCCGCCAACCTACCTCTGAGTGAACGCTTTATGGGGGTTTTTGTTACCTCCGAACAAGATCGGCATCAATAATTCACGTGTGCTCAAAGTGCTCGTGAAAAATTAAGACTCCTCGTTGTCTCAACAGGAGGCCTTTCTATCGTCACTTTACACATTAAGAACAGTGAGAGGGAGCAGACACATACAGCGTGCTTTCACTCATAGAAACACTGCTAACACATGCATGGATAAGCACACACACACACGCACAGGCACACACACGCGCACACACCTCTACTGTGTCAGTCAAGTAGGTAATGAATCCATGAGAATTACTCTGGAGAGTCTAATAAATACATAGCCCTCAAGAGGAAACCTTACGCACACGCACTCACGCACACACACGCACACACACGCGCACACACACACACGCAGAGGAATATGCTTGTAATGAATCACACTTAAGTGCTCACTGGGAAATGTGACTTCCATTCTTGTGAGCAATCTAATGAAAATGATGAATGGTCCTCACCTCGGAATAATTCATAAGATCACAGCGGAGCAGATTCCTGGATATCATAACTCCATTCAGTGGGATTGATGTCATGTTTTAGAAAGTGTAGCACGTGGATTTACACAAGCGTTACTGATGAGACCTCAGCGTGGCATTATGGAGATAAAAGATGATGTATGGCCGTGTTTTCTGCACAATGGCGTCTTAGTGGGGAGGACCGTCGTCTGAGACGGCATGCAGACGGCGTGATACACAGAAAGTTTTTACAACGAGCGTGATTAGATTTCATGGTCTGAAGCATCGTGGGAAAGAAAGTACACGGTGCCTTTTTTTTTCTTTTCTTTTTTTTTCATTTTACATCTCTTTGTGGGTTATTTCAGTTTTGGTTATCTGTCATCACACCAGGTCTGATGACAGTAAAACTCCACTGTTGTTGATGCTTCATCATGGCGTCAACTAAAAGAGGCTGTACTGTTTGAAGCAGTTGACCATTATTACAGTCAGTGGGGTTATATAAGGCCCGTTTCACTCCGAGGAGGCCTGACTGTTCAGTGTAGTCTGCTGTATGTCATACTGTACGTAATGACCCTCTCTCTGTAATTTTCAGATCAGTTGCTATGTGTCAATATCACCTGTGTGTGTGTGTGTGTGAGAGAGATTCTGTTTATGCACAAGCCTGATGAATGTTTTTGTGCATTAAGTTGACAAGTTGTTTGACTTGGTCCTCATCACATGTGTCAGGTAGTGCAGAAGTCTCTTCCTCAAAATAAACAACCCTTCAGCTCCAGTATTGCTGCTGTCCATCAGGCTCTTTGTTTTCCCGGCCATGACGAAAGAAGCATGGAAAGCCTGTAGAGCCCAAAATGTCATGAAAAAACCCACGACTCACAAGACAACACCCTGAGTTGAGCAGTGAGTTTGTTTGGCATAGAAACTGACATTCGTGAGCTTCATTTTGATTAATTGTTTTTGATTAAAGTCGTCTTTATAAATGTGGGGAGAGGAATGCGTATGCATATTTCTGTCTTTGTGCATAGAGGGTTTTTTTGCATGTCTTTAATTGTGTTAACTTCTCTTATTGCCGTTATTAACTCATGCCTGATGAAACACACACCGCATAAATGTTCCACCTTTACTGAGGAGGTTCAATTTGTGATTTTCATACATCATAAATGAGACACGTGAAGATGGCTAATTTATCTCAGGTAATGATGTGTGTTTCCACATCATATGGAAATTGAGTTATGTCCATAAAATTGGATTTGTGTAGCCGTTATAATTGTCACATCAAATAAATGTTTTTCCAAGACGATTAAACATGAAACCAGCGAGTGTGCTGGCTCAACAACCCGTCACGTCCCATTTCACTGACTGACTTTTTATTATTCTGCTGAAATTCTTTACTAACTTTTAGCAGTTCACACAGTTGTAGTCATTAATTCAGTGACTTTGTAAATTAGCCAAGTTCGACTGTAGCCACACATTTTACACGCTGTCGTCAGTACAGCAGTGGCAAATGCAAAAGGTGGACAACGTGTAATAAACCGGCAACTGAAACAGGAAATTTAACCTTAATGTATTCTCAAAGAGGTTATATCAGCACGCGGCAAAGAGTGGTAGTTTTCTCAGTGTGAAAGCAGGCAAACTGATGTCCTCCCAGGATTGTCTTTCTCTCTCTGTCAGGCCACCCCGGCATGACAATTGAAGGTCACTTGACAGCTTGAATGGTGACTTTAAAGCAGTGACTTGCATGGCACAGCTCTGCTCAGAAATGCACTTCGTGTACTGTCCTCTTCAGGCTGGGAGAGAGACGAGGGTGGACGCGCTGAAGATGTGCTTTAACAGCAGGTGATGACGAGGAGTAAGGCAGATTACCACACAGCAGAGCGTCGAGATGCAGTGGCAAGTCCAGATGATGATTTTCTATTGTGATACGCCGTTCATCATCGCAGCCTCTCGCTCGGGCCACCTCTTCTTTTTCCTTTGTGATCCTGAAAATGGTATTTTTGCCATTATGTTATTGCTGCTCCAGTAGGAGAGGATACAAACGAGGCTGCTGCTGAAACACACGTGTTCAGATTCAGATGATTCACCTCGCTGTAAACCAAGAATAATAGCACTAGTAGAAAATCAAAGGCTTCGCGCGGTGTGTTGGTGTCTAATAAGATGTCAAACTCATGATTGTTTTACTCACACTCACTAATTTCCTCCACTCCCTGAAATATCACGTGCACACCAACGCACTCTCTCGCACTTTTGAACACAGTGCTATTTTCAGTCGGGACATAAACAAGAATAGATTCACCTGCTTAGTGGCTCAGTGGCATAGTAACTGCTCACAATGGCAATGCTAACATGCCGTTGTGAAGCAGGTAATAATTACCAGGTCCGCCATAGTTTAGCATCTCAGCATGCTATCATTTGCTAATTATCGCTAAACACAAAATTCATTTGGAATGCCATTAGTTGTGCTGGTGTTTGGTTGTGTGTCAGAGTCTTGGACAGCTTGTGAATTTGTAGATCTGTAGTGTCTTTGTGGCTCTTTTTGTAAAAGATCTGTTGAACTATATTTTGCCTATGATTGAACTCCAGGCTCTCCTAATTTGACTGTTTTCCCCTGTTGTCTTATTTGTAACTCAGGCTGATTGTGGTGAAGCCAAAGACAATGTCCCACATCACGGACAATAAAGTTCCTAACCTTTTAAATTTTGACCCGTTGCTCACACCAGAGGAAAAAGTCAGGGTCACCACAGTTGTTAGAGTTGATCCTGACGGGAACATGTCTGAAGCAAATGTCAAGCAATCCATCCAATAGCTGTCGAGACATTTCGCTCGAAACCTCAGATTTGAACCTCACGATGGCCCTAGAGGGAAACTGTCTTTCCAGAATTTCATGGCAAGCCACATGATACTTGAGCCGCGCCATCAGCAAATATCAAAGACAAAACAAGGCACAATCCTTGAAAATGTGCCACTCCTTTCTAACTGCTGCTCAACTCTGTTTGCTAACATAAGAGGTGTGATATTATAATGGTCTGCGTAACTGTCACATAACACCAAACATTGTTGCGGGAGTCACGTTTGTTGAAATGTTCTCGTTATTATCCATTCACCAGATTAGGCACTGAGAAGTTGCCTAGAGGCCGTAGTAGGAGGGCATTCGTATTTAGCTCTTGTCAAATATATTGTGCAAATGGCCTCAACTTGTCCCTGATTCTTGGCTTATACTTTCATTCTTTTGTTTTTGGTCCACATCACTTGCTGGGAGAAGAAATGTGATGCTGGGAAAGAAGAGGAGGAGGAGGAGGAGGATTGCTTTGCGTGGGTGCATGGCAGGGATTGATATGGACCAATGAATAATGAGTAGTCATTCATTTAATAGCGTGAAGACAGGCGTAGATAGAGAATGTAAGCCTTGGCGTCAAGTGAACTACATGTCATGTTTTGTATTTAGTGATGCTTTGGAGAGTTTATTGTGTGCTGGGAATTCCTCTGTCGTCATAACCCGCTGTGTATTTCATTTTGCGTGAGCTGGACTTCCTCGACTTAATCAGTAAACGCTCTCAGGGATATTGGATCAGCGCCGCTCCCAGGTACAATAATGAGGTTTTGGATGTCGAGGAAACGGCGGCAGGAGGTCTCATGATGGAAAACACTGAAAAATCAATTAGGTCAAAAGCGCCACAATAGCGTCCTATTTCACCCTCAACAGTCCGGGCAATTTGCACATAAATAGAGTGATAAACTCCGTAATGCTCCACAAAGAAAAAGACTTCCCACTGAATGGAAGCTCGGGAAGCTTAGCGAGCTAACTTTGTGCGATGTTCGCTTGGTGCCCTTAAAATGAAAAAAGTAAAGGCCAGACTCAGCCACGTGTCTCCAGGATAATGGAGAAGATGATCGAGATTTGAGTGGATTGAGAGACACAGGAAGAGACCAAGTGGGCCAAAAGAGAGAGAATATGTGTGTGTTGTTTGTGGTAGAAAAAGGATTTCTCAGTGGAGAGCTGTCAGGCATTGACTCACACACACAAACAGCATCTGCATTCTTTCTTTCATTCTCCCGTCCGTCTCGTCCACGCACACTTTTAGGACAGTGTGGCTCCACAAACAGCGCCCTCCAGCAGGTTATTGAGTGATCTGGTGCTGTCACGGTCAACTGCGGAGCTGAGGGCGAGCAGCTGTGTCGTTGCCCTCAGCCCATTGACGGCTGTCTACAGTTGGAGAGTCAGGCATTTCAACACTACTCTGAGGTGTTTATCTGGGCCGTCACGTCCTTCCATCAGCGACTTACAGTCAAGGTATTACTTCTGCCGCAGTGAACACACACACACGTACACACCGTCATCATTTACATGGTCAGCACGGCAGACAGATCACTTCCCACAGTCACACACTGTCAGTATCTTTGAGCGTTTTTTGCACGTGTGATTCTTGTTTGAATAGCAGGACATTAGCTGTCATGGTCCTGGGGTTTGCTAGGTTCCTGTTTTATTTTGAAATACGTACCGCTGTGCTTGTTTCACTAACTTCCTTTCGTGCCTTCGTGAATCGTGTTTGTACCGTGTGACACGTGTGGCATCCTTTTTCCGAGTGTTGTTGGTTTTTTGCTTAGTGTTCATCGCCTGTTTTTGGATATTTTGGCTCTTGCCTTCTGCCTCACCCCTGTTAGCCTTTGTACTTTTAACATATCAGGTTTATGGTGAACTTGTTAGCAAACAGATGCTTGTTCACACATCCAGCAGTTACAGAGCAGCGTTGTAATCCTTTTGGAGTCCTGTTTGTGGCCACCTGATGAATCTAAGTCCAATATTCTGTCTTTTTTAGCTCTGTTTTGGCCTCTGCAATAAAAGTATTTAAATCCAGTTGGAAATCATTTATAATGTAGGGGTCATTTGTTGTTTTGCAAATAACTTTGAGAGCATGGGGTCATAAATTTTGGGCAACAATGGATTGAAGCTAACCTGCTCCTCTAAACCGACTATTTTTCAGTATAAAAAATGTGAAAACTGAAAATAATAAGATTATATTACGTTGTATAATGGACTATTTGGTATGTGATGGCAAGATTGGCACACATGAACATACTGCCACATGTGTCCTCATGAACGTGTGCATAAAATAAATCAACTCATACTGAGACAAAGACATCCCACATGCAAATTCATCCATGCAAAGCACACTTCCTGTGTAGTTCCATTAAGGCAATTATAGGCCCCCTAAAGCAAACTCAGTGCAGAAAAGTAAAAATATTCCAGGAACATTCACAGGGGACCTCCTGCCCCTCCAGTAGATTTCATCATTTAAAATAACCTGAAGAAAATGAAGGCAGAAAGAAATTTGGTGTGTCTACACTCGGCGCTGTGATCATCACGACTGCCTCTGGAACGTGTTCTCAAAATCATCCGGGAAATAACAGCTACACTCAGCTCAGCTGCCTTATGCAGAACAACACAAATGGTGCATAAATGCTTGTGTGAGTGCCAACTTGAAAGCTTCCTCTGCCCACAAGCCCGTTAAAACAAAAACTGCAGGATAACTCGCAATACCTCTTAATTGCGTTCAAGTGAACCAGTCAGCACGGCAGATGACACTAGATGAAGCCTGTTAAGAAGTGTCCTGTTTTTCATCATCCTCTGTTGTTTTGTCCTCAGATCCTCGTTTGTTGATGGAGTCTAAACCTCTGGTTGTACTTGTTTTTGAGGTTCTGCTCATAATAAAGCATTTTTTATCCTATTTATTCAGCGACATCAACAGCTCAAATGTTCAGCACTGTGGTGTGGACTTTAGCACGGCGTGCTGCTGCACTAATATTTGAGACGAGATGTAACTCGATGCAAAATACCATCTTCCATTTTGTTTTTCCTTAATCCGAGCTGGCAGCAGGGGTATTGTGGCTTCTGCATAACTCTGTGCCTTCTTGTAACAAAGTGGGAAGCGCAGTGGGAAGATGAGCCGGGTGCAGTTGAGGGATGGTGGAAGAACGTGAAGAGAAAGAGAAGACATGAGAGGGCAGCATCAGGTGTATTTAGTTCCTCCCCTGCTGCCTCCTTAATCTGTCATTTCGCTGCTGGCAGAAAGCTCAGGTGCTCTGCTGTCAGCAGGGGCATTTGTGGTCAGATGGCTGTTTGCTGCCAGGACCTCTGATTCGTCCAAGTCCACAGCCCCCTGGGTATTTTTGGTCAGGTGTGTGGATTGCACTGGCAGGGGTCACTCATTTGGTCTTGAACCACTTGGGAGTGTCAGTCCCAGTCAGTATGTAGCCAAAAATCCCCTTTTTCGTCCTCTTTCTGTTACACAACTCAGGCTATTTTTACACTTTGGTAATGAACAAACAGAACTGTTTGGGAAAATAAGACGTCAGTGTCAAAAGACTTTTGCCTCTGGTGGAACAGCAAATTATGATTATCTACTCGAAATAAGGCTTTATTGTGCGTGTGCTTGGATTCCTGCAGAGCAACGGGACCGTCGAGAGCACAGCTCTGACTGATGCAGACCCCCGTCGTCTGTTGATTCACTGCAGGAATTAACACTGTCACCCTAAAAATGTTTGTATTCAATAGCTCCAAGTCATAATGAACCACTTTTGCCTGAGCATCAGTTAGCAGACAGTCCTCACACACACACATACACACACACACATATCTTAGATGGTACAAGACTGTGTCTATGTGAAAGCTAACCATCGTCCTAACAGTGTGTAGATGTAGGAATGAGTGTGAATGAGCACGGCGTGTCCTCCAAGGCACAAAACATTTCCATCACTCACCCCGCAGATTTGAAACACACTCAAAAATCTCCCTTATTAGTGATTTTGGTCACACTTTACATCAAGGTGCACATATTCACCATTAACTCGTTGCTTATTGGCATATATATTAGTAGCATATTGGCTTTTTATTAGTTATTACAAAGCACTTAATACTTAATTATGGGGGTTTGGGTTATTAAGGGTCAGATTATTAAGATTGTAATTCATGTACAACAACTTCTTTACTATCAATAAGCAGTAATTAATTAATTAATTATAATTAATATTGTTATTGTGACTAATAAGGAGCCAGTATGCTACTAATATGCATGCTAATGCTACTACGTCATGGTGAACATGTGTGCCTTGATATAAAGTGTGACACTGATTGTTTTATACTCTCGCTTCCTTCACTTCTGAAGCTGAGAGCTGATTCAGCCCAACTGAAAGCAAAATAATTAGATAGTGGCAGGAGCACACTGTACGTAATGTATACAGACATGTGCATACTGTACATAATCATCCTCTCCATGTATGTATATTCACTCAGTGTTTCATAACTTACAGAGTACAGATAGATACAGATGCACCTATTTTTTTCACATATTTGTGTGCGTTACACTCCTCACCATTCTTTATTCTTAAACGTTCTTTACCTTTGTTTCCTCGGCTTTATGTTGCCTCTTAGCTGTTGAGAGCAATCAACAAACAAATCAAATTCCTTGTATGTGTACACATCCTGTACTGAGCCACTTCTGATTCTGATAAACAGTTTGGCTGGGAGAAAAGAGAGCATAAGATAATACAAGAGGAAGAAATTGAGGCCGGTGAGGGAGGAGAAGAGCGTGCGTGCCAGAGGAGGTGTATTATCTTCTTCTTCAGGGTTGAACTGTTTAATTAACGCCACCACACTTACCACCTCCAATCTCAGGAGTGATTTCTGCTTCTCGTCTCGCTCTCGCTGCTCTTTCTGTATCTCTTCCTCTTTCTCGCTCAGTTCGCTTGCATTCACCTCAGTCTCAGTGTTTATCTTTTAATTAGAACCAGCAGATTACAAACAGATTCCCGCCGCAACCGCCGCACAATAAACGGTTCAATATCATGCTAATTGGTTGTCAAATCAATGCGTTTATGAGAGGATGTTCAGCTCGTCTCCCTGGCTGTGAAGTCGTCTTGTCTCTGTACTTTCTTTCCTTTAATTCACTTTGGGAATTGCTTTTTTAAAATGAGCCACAACTGCACTTTGCTTTTGCCTCTTCTCGCTCTCTTCTCTTCTATCCGCTCCACTCACCTTTCTCTTTCTCCCCTCCCTCTGTCTTTTTCCACCCCACTAACACTTCTCTCCGTCTGTGGCTCTCCTCTGTCCGTCTCAGGGAGAGGAGGTGAGAATGAGAGTCTGGCAGGAGGTTCTCCCAGCGCACCCAGGACATGTGGGCGAAATCACACTACTCGCCACGGCCCTTATATTGCTTTCTGGCTTCGAAACTGCCACGAAAATGCTGGGCTGACTTATTGTAAAGTCATTCAAACCTTTATCCTACTTCTGTTCTGTTCACTACTTACATAACGTCATGACCTTTCTGCTCCGTCCACTGTTTACAAGAGATTGTCATGTTTTAAAGTGAAGTTATTTATTAACACTTGAATTGAAATGCTGAGTAATTACTAAGGAATAAATCAGTCAAGATTACGCCAAGAGTTGACTGTAAAAGGTGCTTTATCGATTAATCAGAGGGTTGATAGTCGGGCAGCATGCTGTACAGTTTGAGCTGGAACAAAACCGCCTGGTGTTTTGCTTTTCAGCCTCCCGAGTGAAAGTCTTTAAGAGTGAAAGGTGAGGTGAGGATAGAGGGAGGGAGTGACAGAGACAAAGAGATGGGAGATGAATTGGCCCTCTAAAGGGCAGCTGATGTGCATAAAATGTCACATCAAGTGGCTCCTGTCTGCCAAGAAAGAGAAACATGAGTTAGTAGCAGATTAGACAAACATTAGTCAAAGCTTCTCCAGCCTTCTGGGCTTGTTTTAACAGTCAGCACATTCATTCTTTTATTCAGATATTTCGTAACCACGAGGTTAAGGTATTTATTTACTGAAATTCCAGTTGTTCGGCACAAAAATGGGCCTTTTCTTTCTTTGTCTCTGACGCAAACGCTTCCTCTGAGCCGGGAGTGTGTGTCTGCGTGTGCGTGTGCCTTAATAATCTGTCTGCTTGCTTTTGTGAAGGCGTTACATCTAAGCTTTACATCTGTTCTCCCTGGCTTTCCTGCGTGTTTGGGTTTGTTTTGTGTGTGTGATGTTGGAGGGTGGCAGTGATTAATTGCACAGTAGGGTTTGAACAAGCATTGTTTAATTAAATCCTCTGATAATGTCAAAGTTTATGTTTCCTGGGAGACAAGAGGTTGGGCCTTCTGCATTCCCTCAGCTGTTACCCACAATTAATCACAGCGTGTGTGTGTGTGTGTGTGTGTGTGTGTGTGTGTGTGTGTGTGTGTTATTCTCCTCACAGCACCTTGAGGTAAATAAGAATCAAAGGTTGATTCTGGTATAATGAAAACGATGTGAAAATGTTTTCAGTGTAAACGTGTCACAGTCGATGGAGCTGTTTTATAACCCCGGTCCATTCAAGTCCTGCCCCCCAGCCTTTGATATGAGTAACACTTTTATCAAATAAGTGCTTGATCGAGTGTGACATGACCAGCTCTCTGCCAGCTCTCTCTCTACTCCTGTTTCTCTGTCTGAGTTTCTGTATATTCAGTATATTATAAATCTGAACCTTACCAGAACTTCAGCGCTGAAGCTGAAAGCACTCTCTCTACGTAATGGCTTTTCTTCCTTTTGTCAGCTAATACTCTTTCCACTTTTATTCACCTCCTACACCCTCAAGTTAGACACATCGATTCTTCTTACAAAACTAATGGATTTGTACTAAATAACAACACCGAGACATCACTTTCCTTCATCGGAAACTGCAGGAATCTGCAGGAAATAATGGCCGTATGCTCTCATTTTTAAATTGTACAAAGGAAACGTCCCCTTATTTGCCCTGTTACATGCATATGTCGACATACTATAAATCATATTTTTAAGTCAATCATTTCTGTTTGCACTGAGATGAGGTTTTGTCAGGCTGCCCTTTTTATATTCACATACAGGAGTGAAAACTGCATTGGGATGAAGTTCTCTTCACGCAAAATGCTAACATGAGCTTGACAAGCACAATTTGTTTCGTGATGGTTGCAGCACTTGTGTGTGTGTGTGTGTGTGTGTGTGTGTGTGTGTGTGTGTGTGAGATTGGACCTCGCCAGTTCAGGCGTCTGCTCGTACCTCGGCCTTTATTGAACAGCTCTCCGCTCCTCTGTCCTGCTCAGGGTATCACCACAGCCTCCCCTCCTCCCCCTACACCTCTACGGCCGGACCTGACGGTCAGAGGTTACCTCCGTCTGGCACGCTCTCCTCTGAATACCTGAACCAGGGCGGCTCCACAAAGGTCCTCCTCCTCATCTGCAACACGTCAGGATCTGGCCAGCAGGCTGTCAGGTGAGCCGCACACTGATTTCGAGTTGTTATTGTTGTTTAGTTCTCATTGAGCTGGAGTGAGGCCTTCTGCTGAGGAGGTTCTGTGACGCACAGAGCAGAGTCACGTCTCTCAGATTTTCGAATGTTACATTCATGAGGCCATTCTTCAGAGCTTGTTCAAGTACAGCTGTAGAGACGTCTTGAATAGAATACCTCATTTATTTTTTTTCCCTTTCTTCATCCAATGCTGTCTAAATGTCAACATCCCGTTTCTGTCCAACTTCGTCCTGTAGTATATCTGCTGCATGAATGCCGCAGACTGGTTTCATTAAGCTCTCGCAGCTCGAGCTCCCGTTCAGCTGGAAGCTGACAGTGTAGAAACCCGAGACGGAGTCGAACATTGTGCTCAAATTGAAGCACTTAACCTGTGAAAGTTCGCTTTAATCGGCTGCCATATGTTACTCTAACGAGGGTAGGCAGCATCATTAAGTTGCTCAGCACCTAGAATGCATCTGATGTGCAACAACGACACGGCCGGACCGAACAGCGGAAGCAGCAGTAATCCAGCTGCACAGCTGGATGGAGGCTTTGTGTTTGTCGCTCACAGGTCAGCCGTGTTGTTTTGTTTGAGGATAAACATCCCACGGGGGCCGAATACCATTGCTAAAGGCTCTTATCACGTTTACCTCTTCAGTAATGACACTGTCACGGCAGGCAGCATCACAAATATGAAAAGGATCCAGACTCGTATAAGATAAGGAATTTTGGAGTCTGGTGAGAAGTGAGCAAGGATTTAAGCACCTAATCCAAATTGATGCACGATAATGTTGCAGCTACTTTAAAGATTAAACCACTACACTACAAAGGATCATAGCTAAAGCAGAGCAGGCGTCTGAAAGTCCAGCTGAGCTTCCAGTGATTCCAGTGAAATACTTTACAGAGATGAAAACATTTAAAATCTCAACACTAAACACGTCTTTGAGCAACGTTTGATTTTTTCCTAGTGAGAATTACAGCAGCATTACATGTTTGATCACCGTTCAACATGAAGACTCCTGGCGCTCGATTTAGCCAAGGATCATATATCAACAAATCGTTTGTCGAGCAAACACCCGAATAATTGAATCGGTGTCAGAAAGGTGTCCTTCAGTGGATGCATGGAAGATCCATGAATTGTATATTTCGGTTAACATAGAATCCACACCTGTTTGTTCCTGTTTTGCTGTGCTTGTTTGTTTATGACAGCCTTCTCTTTTAAAGTGACTATGTTTGGTCTGTTTCTACTTCAGTTTAGCCAGCATGTCATTTTGCATTAATGCGAATTTTGTCAGGCATGAATTCAACTGCTGGAAACATTTCACTTTGGTGCACACCGACTGGGTCGCCGAGTTCCTGCTGGGTTTTTTAGAGGCACAGTCATGATGCACACATCGTGTTCTTTGCACGAGCAGTGCTCCGTCAGGTTTAGTCCAGGAACTGCTGTTAATGTCAATAAATTTAAATTACTGTAACGTTCCTGAACCCATCACGAGACATTGTGTGCTTTGCAACACAGACCATTAATCTAATACAAGTGTTCATTTGACCAAGAGTAGACAATAATCCTCTGATTCTAAGGGGTTTATTGTGTACATTATTAGGAGTCTTGAGTCATAAGGAGGACTCAGATTTCCCTACAGGGATTAACAGAGTCTAACCTATTATTGACACAAGGAAGGATGGATTTAAATATATCTCCTCAGCCATCCAGTATCAGTCATCTTGTGCTCGTTGGAGCTTGATCTTCTTGCTCTTGAGTACACAGTGTTCAAGCTTATACGCTTATGAATCCATTTGTTTGGATGGGAACAGAGTAGACATTCCTGTGAGAGGCCCAACAATGTCAGCGTGTTACATTTGAGGGCTCATTTTTCCGCACGCCACAGGACTCGTGTGCTTGTGTACATCGTGGTAAACGTTAGGGGCTTTCAAGAAAATATATTTAACATTTGACCTCATCAGCTTCATCGATGTTTATGTTTATGTTTATTCTGGATTTGATGAAGCAACATGTTTCAAACAAGTTGGGACAGGAGCAACTAAAGTCTGGGAAAGTTGTGGAATGCTCCAAAAACACGTGTTTGGAACATGGTTGGTTCATTGGTAACAGGTGAGGGGACACTTTGTAAAACTGTTGACGGTAAACACAGTTAGTTTGCAGATGATTGCATTCTGTTTTTATTTATGTTTTATGCGGCGCGAACATGGCCGAAAGTATTGGACACCCAAACAAAATATGTGGATCGACTCTTCTGGGACGGTTTTGCACAAGATTTTAGAACCCGGCTGCTTGGATTTGCTCCCATACAGCCACAAGATCCTGACCCCAAAGGTGTTTGACGAGGTTGAGGTCAGGGCTCTGTGCAGATAAGTTCCCTGACTCCAAACATGGGAAAATCATTTCTGTACACACCTTACTTTGTGTGTTGGGCCACACATATACGACGTGTGGCTGTAGCATCAACTGAAACCTGTTGATCTGCAGTTATAATACTGAGAGACAACAAACGACAGCACCACAAACTGTAGCCTCCAGAATAACCGTAGAGTGTCATCTCTAAATCATCCATGAACAGAGGATCCATTGAGAGGATGTCGTCTAAACTACATTAGTTTAAATCAGCCCAAGAACCTTGGAACTTTAATCATCAGCGTGTCTTAATAATCTGTGCCAGATCCTGAAATACTTGACCAACACAGCTGCCTCTCCCATTAACCTCACATGTAATAGCCTCTAATACAGCCAGTGCTGTGCAGTCAGAGGGAGCACAAGCCTCGAGTTAACCTCGAGACAGAGAGCCCATTATGAGGCGCTGGTGCACTGATGATATACAGACTGGTTTCTCAGCTTCATTCGGCCCCCTGACCCCACCTTTCACCACTCTACGCGGTCCGTGCAGGACGCGAGGCACCAGCAGTACAGCCTTGATGCACTTGACACCTGACAGCTTGACAGATGTTGTGATGACATGCTGAGCTGCAGTGACCTTTAAAGTGGCACTTTCTCTACTTTCAATCAGCCCTACCTCCATGGAAATGAATTCATGTTTTGCAGTCTGGACGACTTGCTAAGTTAATCACTCGAAACGAAGGAGTTGAAGAATTTCTTGATTTTCACAGTGCAGCACAAACAAATGCTGGCAGCCTGTTTTCATTTGATTATTTGATGTAAAATTATGTGTAGCTAAAATATTCATTAATGAACTTTTGTTCTATTGTTCCACTGATAAAAACAACTGAGATATATGCAAACTGGGGTACGTTGCTAGACCTGTCTTTATATACACTGTAGCATTGTCTTTACCTTTTTATTTACCTCCTCCCCTCTCCTCCCCTCTCCTCTCCTCTCCTCCCCTCTCCTCTCCTCTCCTCTCCTCTCCTCTCCTCTCCTCTCCTCTCCTCTCCTCCCCTCTCCTCTCCTCTCCCCTCCTCTCTCAGGTTTGGACCTCCCTTTCTCATGCGTGAGGACAGGAGCATCTCCTGGGACCAGTTGCAGCAGAGCATCCTCAGCAAACTCTATTATCTGATGCTGAATGGATCTCAGGCTCAGGTAATGCCCCGCACTGCCAATCACCAGTCACATGTCACCCACTCTATTCTGTGCCCAGGACCCGTCGGCTCAGGGGTTCCTTCAGCTTCTTGACTCCAACGGGCTGAATTAGAATAGCAGTGCAGAGCACAGATTAGTTAGAAGTTTGATCAATTCATTCTGGTTTGGTTCTGGGTTTAAATTAAATAGTTTCCACGGTCTGGGTTCAATTGTCTCAGTCACATTTGAAGCTATTGTAGAAATATAGACAAAGGGTAAAAAAAACAAAACAATGTGTTTTAAAAAAGGCTGTCAAATGCTTGTTTTTCATGATTTTGATGATTTTCTCCATCTCATTGCTCTGCGGAGGCTACAACATACATTTCCTGCTTAGCATATGGAGTGAATAATCGTTGGATTTGCTGTTGTTGAAGGTTGAGTAACTCTTTGTCTGTGGTCCCTTACAGTATTGTACTGGCTCCTCTATTATTACATATTGTGGCTCTTGAACGTTGGTTTATTTATAAACCATTTTTCCTCAAAATCTTTCACACAAACGTGCTGATGTTTTGTGCTGCTGCACAAACCCTTAGTTGTCCCACCTGATGCATAAAATTCAGTTTTGGTTCGCTTCTATTCTGAGGTCCACAGTCTCCTCCTCCATCCATCAGTCATTCAGAGGAAAGAAAAGGTAGATTTGCAACACTGGAAGCTGCTTTTAATCAAAGCGATCATTCACATTGACCATATCGCAAAAGAGTGCACCTCAGGACACACACGCACACACACACTCAGGCCAAGTCTGCTATGGGAGAGTAATATTGGTTTTATGTGCAGAGCATACATTTAATTCTGTCACCGCCCACACAAAGCCAAATCACACAAATCCTCGTCTTTACTTACGGTCTATATTTTAGAATAATGAGAGACGATAAAAAGCAGATTTGAATCACGCTGCATTCGTTTGAAATGTGCTCGGTTACTTCCACAGCAGACGCACGACTGCTTCGTTCCTGCATTCAGATTTAGGCGACACGTCCTGCGTTCCTGCGGTGTTTGTGGTCTGGGCAGCCTGTCGTGAATGTAAAATCACCACTTCAGCTTCGTCTGTTTGTCCACAGACAGTTCAAGTGATCTGTACACCACCTGCCCTGAACCACAGCCGCGCTCTCCGATGCACGCACGCACTCACGCACGCGCTCTGTCCCCGCGGCTGGTCACCGAGTTGCCATGGGCAACGCCATGGTGACAGGCAATATTTGAGATGGCCTTATCCGGAGCGAGCAGCTCTCAGCTTCATAAGAAAAGAGCTGAAGAGGAGGAGAAAGAGAAATATCAGCCTGGTATTTACTGATCACTATCTCAGTCTTAGTCACCTCCTCAAAGCCGGTCCTGCCAGCTGCAAACTGGCTGAACCTCCCTTTTCTCTAGCATCACTTCTTTTCTTAATTATACAATCAGCAGGGCTCTTCTGGTTGTAGATGTGTAGATATAATGTGCTAATAGTGCAGACCTTCCATTTTTTGCTCATTGGCTCTCCAAGCTGTAATCTTCTGTGAAAACAAGAGGGTGGCACTGCCTCATGTCTTCACCTACACTGAACATAACGCTGTTTATGTTCTTCCTTCCTTTGACAGGCGGCCAGTGTGTGAGTGCTTTGCTGCCAATAACTTGGTCGGCCTCTTCTCTTCATTATGAGGTGTTTTGGTGCCACCCAGAGGTTTGTTGCGCAAGATACAACTTTCAGTTTCGGGGTTTAAAAAAAAAAAAAAAGGAAAGCACTGCTTTCGAGTGAAGACCCAGCTTTTCTTTCTAAGCCCTGTTAAAGCACAGGAGCCAAGAGCTGAAGAGCTGTGTGTGCTCAGAGACAAACGGCCGCTCAAGAAGAAAGGTTTGAGAGCTGCAGAAGGGTAGAGTCGGTTGTTAATGTGCTGGAAAACTTCCAGATCTGCTTTTTGTCACCAAGCCACAGCAACCTCATGACTGTCGTGACCCGAAGAGGTAAAATATGTTACCTTGACCAGAGTGTTCCCCCTTTGATGTTTTACAAGCAGCTTTTTTTTTTTACTTAATGTTTTTAGATTTTCAAAAACTGTAAATGGCCTTTCTCTGTGAGATGTCTTTCAGCTGATTCCAGATCATCACACAAACACATAGATGTGAAATGAATGAATGAATTCACCAGTTACAATTTTTAAGTTCCTCTCCTGCCATTGGTTAAACCCCTAAAAACTCATCTCTCTTTATTAAAATGACCTATTTAGAACTATTGTTTTTTTCCTCTCTTTATGCCGTAAAGTGGCTCACTTTCATTTCGTATGCATGGGTCTATGAATATGCAAATAGTTGCTGCCTCTGTCTCCACCCACTCCTCTGCCGCTGGCCTGCAGCTCGAGCGTACCTGCTCACCAAACTCACAAACCTCCGCTTGTTTCCTGTTTTGTTCACGTGTGTTGAAGGAGTAACTCAGCCATGCTGCGTGTTCAAACGGGGAGCCGATGCTGTTTGAGACTCATCTTCGTTACTTTCAGCTCACTGTAACAGTACAGCGACCTTGATCATTGTGGTCACTACAATCACGATTCTTTAAAGCCTTTAAAAAATGATCTCAGCTCTTTTACTAAATGCTAAATCAGTCTGAGTTCTTGATGATTTTGTTATTTTTATGGAGTTGTGGATCAGCTGTGAGAGCTCACCCAGAAGACCACTTTTACTTTTAGGTCCTTAAATCACCCAGAGTGATTTGAAGTAGATGACAAAAATGTTTTTTTCTTTCTTTTGTTTTTTTTTTGAGATTACCAGATTTCATTTTATGTGCTGCGTGTGAGCCTTCCCCCTTCCCCAGGACTGTTTTAGTTTCTGTGGCTGTTGTCATCGTGTGCAGAGTACCATCACCTCTGTTTTCCCGACAGTTTGATTTTATTCACATCCTCCCGTAGAAGCTTGTGGATGCTTTGCTTTCCAAGGACTAGGATTACTCATTCGCATGATGTGTCTTGTCTGCTCTTCATTATAGTCTAGTAGGTAGATCCAGCAGCCATGTGAGTGTGTACCTGCCCAGGCCCTGAAAACTGAAGACTGTGCCTTTTTTCCTTTGCTGCTTTAGGCTCCTATTAGCAAACTAATTTACTTCTCTTTATTCTTGTCTGCAGTACCTATTCTCCTACGGCAGCCCACTCAAATTTAGCGCATTAGGCACCAGGTTTTTCCCGCTGCTTCCTAATAACTGGGCCCTCTCGTCCTCCCTGCTGAGGTCGCAAAGGAGTAATAATACATCTGTAAACACAATTTTCAATTTCAGTGCGGAGGCGGTGCTGTTGTGGCGGTGCTGTTGTGTGTAGATCCTGCAGGATTCAGCCGCAAATGAGAGAATTATTGGAGTTACACAGCAATGAATTTCAAGAGTTATCCAAATGCTGAAAGTTTCCTGCAAGTGCTCTCTGATTCTAAATGACTTTAAGTGGCTGTGGTATCCAGAGGCATTGCTTGTCTTGTTTGTCTCCATTTAGATGACATATTTTGACATCTACTTTCTGCTCTAAATCAGTGCTCGTGGCTACCAAGCGTATATTAGACCACAAGTAATCACAACAAAACTTCGTTACACTCAACTCAACTTTACTTCTATCACAGTTTGAGCACAACACAGTTGATACAAAACACTTGTGTGTGTACGTTCCAGTTTATTAGCTGCCAGTTTATTTCTGACACACAGCTAAAATGAATGCAGTCCTGCGATAAATCCTGCACACAATAATCTGCCACAATTTTTAGAATTTTACATGAGAGACTTTTGTGTTTGAGTTCATCAAAGCTCAAAGTAAAGTGAAATTTAAATGAATTTTGTAAAATCAAGGTTATATATTGAGAGTTGTTGCAAAATTGCTGACCTCCGAGCGCTCATTCGTCTCTGCTCCTCGATGTATTAGAGCTGTATTTGCAAATACAAACATATTTGCACCAACATAAATGTGACTGCTACTCTGAATGCATCCATGATCACCATGGCCAAATGAAAATGTAAACATAGGTCTCACTTTTGGCGCTGGTGCAAGTTCTGGTGCATAATGTGACGTCGGCTACCTAAAACTCAGTTTTTCTCTGTTTTTCTCGGTTTACACGCAAATGGGTAACCAAAGTTTTCCAAAATTTCCACTCTGGCCGGAGTTTTAAGAATGCATCGTTTCAGAGGCGAATTCTCCGTTCGCGTGTAAACGAAGGGCACAAACGAAGGGAAATGTCTCCGTCTTTCAAAATATCCTTGTACGTTTATACGGGGCCTGAAAGGATAGAAGTGTTTTTTACAGCAGCAACAATGAACATTTTCACACACACACACACACACACACACACACACACACACACACACAAATAAATCAGTGTTCTAAACCACAAGGGCTTGCGTTGAATTGTATTTATGTAAGATTGTTCATCGTTCTGTTTTTTGGTTTTTTTGTTTTTTTTTAATTAAAATCTCATCAGCACTGAATTTGAAGCTCCTCATGAAGTGAGTCTTCCACTGCAGGAGGCAGATGTCATGGGTTTAAGTGGGGTAGTGGCAGCTCTTTAAAGACACTGCAGTACGATGTGCATTTCTCTCCCTGCAGAATGCTGGAGTGCTGTTTAAGATCAGAGTGGTGGGGGGAGCGGCAGCCTACAGTTACCTGTCCCCGCAGGACAGCAGGCCACTGTACCACCCTGCAGTTGACAGGTAGGACACACACACACGCACCCACACATACACTCACACACAGAAAAACCATGTGCTTACACAGACACACACTCATAATGACACATCAGTATAGGACAGTCTCTCTTCGTGTGTTAGATCCACAGTCAGTACATGCACACCCTGTCATACAGTACACACACACTCATGAAACGCTGATATGCACATGTTCCATGTGGCCTTGAAGGTAGAGTGTTGAAATATAAATGAGTTACATGAACATGACGTGTAAAAGCTATTTCAGCGTAGGTGAATCACTGCCAGTGAAAGCACAGTCACTTGTCGAGGTGAATGGAGAAAACAAATAACTGTATCAGCCAATTAGAGCTGAAATTGAACAGAATACATGAACTCATATTCAGAACCACGGCGGACAGGTTTTCTTGGTCATTAGACAAAAAGCCTCGGCTCCTTTCAGGACTGAATGGGCCGTAAGAGGATTAGAGAGAAGTGAGTACAATGATCAGATCAGATTGATGGTGTGAAGATAAGGCCGCGATTCCCTGCATGATGAAGACAATCAGGTTGTCACCACAACAGCCTGTTCTGGATTAGACACTCAGTTGGGGGTGTGTGTGTGTGTGTGTGTGTGTGTGTGTGTGTGTGTGTGTGTGTGTGTGTAATGATAAAGGTTCTGCTTCCTTACATGTTTGTACACTTTTATTTCCAGTCATTTTTCAAATACATAGCAAACTTTTGCTGCTTCCAGTTACTTAAATGTAAAGATTTGCTCCTTTTCTTTGTTGTTTATGATAAAAGATGAAGAGTCTCTGGGTTTTGAACTGTTGGTAAGACAAAAGAATCAGTCTGAAGGCGTCACTTTAATCAATTAATCGTGAAAGTATTTGATCGATTAATTGATAATGAAAATAATCGTAAGTTGCGGCCCTAAATATCTCACAGATTATATGTTTTTACCGTTTCCTCTCTTGCGTAAAGTGATGCTGTGAACGATTCTCTTCTACTGACACTTTTCAATTCGTACATTGAAGTGGTATAAACTGCCTCAAGGAAACAGCCATATCCTCCCACTGTACAGTCAATCAGTCAGCTTTATTCTGAGTGTGTGTACACATAGGTGGGAAAAAAATTTAAGAAAACAACATACAAAAAGTGTAAACAAGTCAGGTGTTTCTGTTTTGCGTTTTAATTTCAATACTTAACAGTATCCAGGTAATTTCTTGTTTCTGCTACTATCATGATACAACATAGAAATCAAGCATCAACGTCATCATCACATTAAATAAAAGTTTAGAAACGACAAGAAACACTTGATTTGATGTTGTCAGGTGTCTTTAGTCCACAGCTTATAGTTTTCAGAGGATAATTAAACATATTGATTTTCAGTTTCCTGTTAAATCATCATCTTGCATAAGTGCTGCTTCTCAGCATGTTGTTATATTTGTGACTGGACTTGCTATAGACTGTTACAGTGTCTGATCAGAGAAACTGCTGCTGCTCTGGAAGCTGGATTTCATTTCTTCTAGGCCTCCAGGCTCCAGAGTCTGTGGCTCTGTGTTTTGCCTTCGTATTTATGGTGATACAGGCCTCAGGAAATGCCCATTTTATTGTCAACAACTCCACAAATCCTCGAGTTGGAGAAACAATCTTCTAAATTGTGTGAATTGGATCTGTGGGAGAGCTTGTGTCGTGACACCAATGGAGATAAAACTTCTTATTCGGCCAGATGTGTCTCTACGCCGTGCTGACAAGATCTGTAAGCATGACCCGAGATACCTAGTGGAGATATTTGTCTAGCAATCTCCAGACTATCCATCCAGAATTCAGATAGTTTGCGAAATCAAAGGGAATTGATTTTCTCTGAAACATCTGTCACTCCATCATGTTCCAGAAAGGAAAAGATTACATTTTTAAATCGACCATGGCTCTCTATCAGTGCTGTTTGGCTGTTGAATACTGACGCTGCTTTATCTTCCCTCCTGAGATCAAAGCAGTGAAGGTAACCTCTGCAGTACAAACAGAACACCCTTCTTTACAACATGCCTCAGTGTCGGACGTTTGGATATTAATGCGTGATGTGAAGCTGGATCTCACCTGTGCCCGGTGTGTAATCCTGCTGTCGCCAGAGTGTGAGTGTGTTTGTGTCAATCAAGGTGAAACGAAATGAAACGGGGAAGTAAAGCATCAGAAAACGTTCAAAGGAAGTCTCATTTTCACAGTCGCCACAGCAGGTCTGTTACTCTCTGCAGGACGACTTCAGCCTCCCTTGGTTTTCTGGTTTGAAGCTTTTGGAGTTGACGCAGTGCTTTCTGATGAAACTAAGATCCGAGAATGTATAGTTCGACTGAAAATGTGATTTTCCGCTTCTCCTGTGTTGTAGAGCTCTGAAGTTCTGTGGCCCTGGGGGACCTCCCCATGTGAAGCTGGTCATCGAGTGGGAGCACAAGACTAAGGAATGGTGAGCTGTGTGCACAAACGTTTTACATTCCAGTGGTGTATGCTTATGTAAACAAACATGTAGGCAGAGCACACACTCTGCTTATCAGCTGTTGTGGATGTCATTTTATCATTTGCTCGAGACTCAGAGCACACAGTGATTTAGTTCATGTCTGTCAAAAGACAAGAAAACACACTCCCACTGATCCAGATGCAGTAAACACAATTCTGCAGGTGAATGGAAACAATTAGCCTCACATTGGATGGCTGCACCCATTATCATTCTGCTACAGCGGAAGAAAACACTGCCTCGTTTGTGTTTGTCACGATCATCTTGGGCAACACAAAGCTCAGGATGCAGCGATGGTGCTTTTGCAAAATAGTGTCGTGGGGGGACCTTGTTATGGTGGAACATTTGAGTAGTGAGCCCCGGCATGAGCATGGCTAAGTACCTGCAAAAAAAAAAGGTGCTAGCTTGTTCAGTGTTTGGGTAATTGTCCTTTTTCAGCATAGACCAGCGTGTAGGTTGCTAGCCAGAGGTTGTAGTTGTTTTAAAAATGGTAACAAGCAGATGGCTTATGCCTGGATCAGACTACACAAGTCCAATTTAATTTGTCACGGCTGACCAATTGCCAGCGTCGTGGCCAATCATGAACGACAATCGGGGCCTCTGGGACGCTCCACGACACCCCGACACAAAGATCTTTTTGTCTCGACACGCCTACTGTGACATCTCCCACGACATGTTCGTGAGTGTTGACCAGTCAGGTGCTCTCTCCAGAGCCCAGTCAGAAGGAGGAGGAGGAGGGATGCTGAGGTTGCTGCTGTCAGGTGGGACAATGAAAGAGAAAAGTTTGGTGAGCTGTGGCAAAAGTTTTCCTGCCTGTTTGATGTTTCCTCAAGGGAGGAGGACTGGACTGAAAAAAGACAAATGTTGGTGAGAAATAGTGGAAGCTCTTCATCAGCCCGGCGAGTAGCTGCTGTGCTGCATTAACATTATCTCCAGTCCTACCTGCCGGAATATGCTTATCACTACTGATTCCAGATCAAACACTAAATTTGCCTGTTTGATGTGGCCAACACAGCCAAGCCTGTTCCTTGGAGATTAAATAACTATGGAAATAAAAGAACTCTGTGTGAAACTTTTGCACCTGTTCTAATTGTTATCCAGATGCTTCCCAGTAGACGTATAAATGAATGACCGAATGGGCCCAAGTTTACATCGCCGCATCCACAGCTGTTTTTTCTTTTTTTTTTTTTGTTCGTAAACAAAACCACCAGCATCACACACAACACTTCTGTCAGTTTGATTGACAGCTGCTTCACCCGCCTCCCCGATGGCATCTGAACTCCTGCGTGAAATAAGACGTGCTGTGACCGGTCGGGGTCATACGTGTAGTCTTGCCAGTCGCCCGACTGAGACATGGTGATCCTTAGATCTGACACGGTGACCATCATCAAAGCCAAAAAATTGTCTAGTCTGATCCCGGCATTATACCCACAGTCTACATCCAGTGAGTCAGACAAGGGAACAATAAACCCTGTGTGTGTCTGTGTGTGTGTCCGTGTGTGTGTGCTTTTCAGTCTGTTTGGCAGCATCCAGGAGGAGGTGGTGAAGGATGCGGAGAGTGTGAGGAACCAGCAGCAGCAGCACCTGCAGCAGCATAGCTGTACGTTGGATGAGTGCTTCCAGCTGTATACCAAAGAAGAACAGGTGAGACTGAAGGCAACACGACTGGTGAACTCAGCTCGCACATCCAGCCATCTGTGTTTCACACAGTGTTTTCCAAAAATCAGGTGGTATTTTAATTATCAAATACAAACCTAAAACTGGCTTTCTCGTTAATCACTAATCCTCTTTTGGTGATAAAAACCAAAGTCTTTTTTGTGGCTCCAGAGGGGGCTGCATGAAATCTGATCAACTGCCTCCAGTAATGTCACCTCAGTCTCAGTGGGGCTGAAATCAACAAGTTTGAAAGTGAAGACATCCAGGGGTGCGGAGCTGGGCTGAAGTGAGGTTCAGGCTACGGGCTACATTAGCTGCTAGTGGGTGGTGGAGTTACATTGTGGGTTGTGGAATAAAAAAGTTGTGGAATAAAAAACATCCCTGTGTCTGGAGCACAACAGTGTTATAGGAGCCCAGAGCTAAATTGGTGTAACTATCCTCTAAAATAAAAGCAATGCTACCCTTGTTAGAATTCTCTCATATTAAGATGAATGTCCTAAATTTCACTCCACTTCTCCCTCCTGTTGCTCTGAGTGACTGTGACCTTTCCAGTATCACAGTGTACAAACTGATCAATTCTCACTTGCCTCGACTCCCATACACCGCGCTGAATTCTTCTTTCTCAAAATTTCTGCCTGTATGCAGGGACTTTTTTTTTTTTTTTTTTTTTTTTCCAAAATTGCATTTATATTTTTAAGTTATTAATTTATATTCCAACACAAGATTGCCGCAGTGATCATATCATCGCAGTACAATTGAAGTGATTATAATGAAATAAATCTCTTTTAAGTCGCCTAAGTTGCTTTTACCATTTGGCTTCTTCTTTACTTTAGTGAGTCTACATTCTTTTCAAGTTACACTGTCTTGATGCTACAGCGTTTTATCTAGCTGATGTTTTAAAACCTTTAGCCTCACATTGAGCTGATGCCTGTTATGTCGTTGTCAGCTGTCTACACCGAGCAGTTGGTTGGTTAACTGTCCAAAAAATGTAAAGCCAACTCCACAAGAGTGATGAGTGATGTCAAAGCCGTGTTAGTCCCCCGCCTCTGAAATGCTGCTCAGACATTTTCTCTGATTTCGAAGAATTGGAACTAACTGCGCAGCTCAGGGTGGGTAGTTCACAGGGCCTGGGGATTTGGAGCACTCAACAGCGCACACACAGAGCTTGGCCAGCTTATTTCAGAAATGACAAAAATTACCTGTGGCATCTTAGACTTAGACCTAGACTTTAGACTACATCCACATACACACAGAACGCAGAGTACAGTGATTAATCATGACTAAAAACAGAGAAAAGGACATCATTTTACAAATATGGTCATCCGTAACTTGTAACATAGTGTTTCAGGAAGTTACTGACTCATTCAAGGATCCAGTTAAAGATAAGAGATGGAGTTTGAAACAACATGATAATATTACCGTGGTGGATAAGAGATAAGCACCTTGAAGGAAGCTGCAGCACTTGCGTCAAATGTTTTGCTATGGCAACAGAGTTTTTATGCACTCCTAATAAATGTGAAACTTCAGAGCCTTAATGACTGCATACAACTCTGCTCACGGTGAGTTTATTGACTACAAAATCATCACTAATTACTGACTGAAAGGAGGCAGTGTAGTGCACTAAGTTACTGCTGCGCAGCAGGGAGAGCTCGAGTGCCGTCAGCTGCTCCAAAGCCTGCGCCGATCAGCCGTGGTGACGACAGGCTGCGGGTCAGGTTCAACGGCCAGCTGCTCATCACCTAACATGTATTACTCTCATGAAATGCTGGTCTTGACACAATTTAAATTTGTTGAATGCTTAAAGTGTGAATGTCAGCAACTTACAGATGATTCCTTAAGTATCTAATTTATACAGTAGTGGTAAATTTGAGTAACAGGACGCCACTTAATGCTGCTATCAAATACTTCTATAACTTAAAGACACAAAGGGAAACATCACATAATCTGTCCACGAGCGTAAGAAAAATCAGACTTCAGCTGCACTCCGTATTTGTTCAGTAAGAAAAAAATGATAATTAGTGTAGACCTTTTTCGTGGGATTTGCTGAAGAGATGAAAGAGATCAAATAATTCCAGCCTTTAATATTACAAGTTGAATCTGAAGACATGACTTATTTAATACCCCTGTTTAAGTGAGATGAAAAGGCTTTAGAGTCAGGTGGTGGGGGGTCAGGTGGTCCACTTTCATAGACTGAAGAAAACAATCCTCTTTCAGGTTCATTCACTGATCTCTGTGGAGAGAACTGAAGATGCATTCACTCATTTATTAGTGTTTGATTTAAAAGGGAAGGAGGTGCTGCTGACACACATGGCTCTTGACATCCCTGCTGCATATGGGTGATTACGATATTTGAAATCATACTTCTGTGTCACTTTGTCTCATTAGCAGGATGTAACATAGACATTTAACAAATGTTAGGAAGCTTTCTTTTATTAGAGATCTGGAGGTAAGTGACCTCTGAACCCATCAAACAGCCTGTGGCCACAGAGTTTCTGCACCCGCAGAGGCTCACTGTGCATCTACTGACCCCATATCCATAGAAAACCATAAGGGAAGCTGCGTGAATACTGCAATATCCTCACACTTCTTTGGGGTCTCTGTCCTCTGTTTTACAAGAATGTGCATCATGTGTTTGGATGTAACCAGCCAGTCTCAAGCAAAACCTTGAATTTCTCATCACAGTATAAAGGAAATTTCTGTCTGGTGTTTTTCTTTTGCTTCGTGGCCTTCTGCCTTGCCGCCAGTTTCCCGTACATCAGACTTAATAGCCAGGACACAGTATTCAGTAATGTCGACATTTTTTCTATCATGCTGCTTTGATAATACCACTATACCTTGTCCATCGAGGACAAAAGATTTTTTTTCTTCTTGCAGTCTCTTGCGTCGCATCACCCACAAAGATATCCCCCGCACAAGCTGTCTGTCCTAAATACAAGATATCTTTGAAATGAAACTTTTAGTTCCAATGATTTTGTCTCCACAGTCAGTCTTTACACTTTATCCCTGACTTGCCAAAACCGCTACATCCATGACCCCGTGACTATGGCTCTCTCGCGACTGGAAGCTGCAGCATTTACGATTTTCTTTGAGAATCATTTCAAACTCAGGCTTATGTTTGTATGTTTTGTTCATCGCTTTTCAGCATAATGCTCCGAAGATGCATCATCTGTAACTTTAAAAAAAGGTTATGACTAATGTTTTGAAAGAAATGCAGCAGTGAATAAGTGTGAGCCATTATACTTAAAGTAATAATTTGGCATCTTGCAAAATCTGCTTTCTATCTGAGACTTAGATGAGAACATCCATACAGCTCTCATATCTGTAAATATGAAGTTACCACCTGTAGCCAGTTAGCTTAGCTTTGCACAAACTAGAACGAAACAGCTGGCCTGGCTCTGTAGAAAAGACAAAGTGTTAGGATTTGTGTACTGTGGGTTATGTGCTGAACTATGTGTTGGCTTGGAGCAGTCACTTTCTGGAGCCCAGCTGTTTGCCCGCCAACCTCTCCAGGAAAGCTCGCTGCTCCCTTTTTCCAATCTTTGTGCGAAGCTAAGTTAGCTGGCTGCTGGCGCTAGCTTCATATTTACTATACAGACATGGAAGTGGTAGCAATCTTGTCCTTGCACACTTGCTAAGAAAGTAAATATTTGCATATTTTGCATATGCATATTTTTTAAAGTGAAATTCCTTTCAAATCTGATCATTTGTTTATTAGCGTAGACCAGCCTCCAAGTTTAAGGTTCAGATACTTGTCTGAATGTCTCGTAACTGTGACTGTGGAGCTAGGCACTTCTGGGAAGGAGCCCTTGTCCTCACTGAATCCACTCTGGTGAAAAAGAAATGTTTCATTTTAGTTTGATTTAATGGACTCAAAGTATTAGTCCATAAATGCACATTATACACCGTATGTAAAGGTAAAAAAAGGGCTTTCTGCCTGTATAAATAGCTTAAATTGTATGAATTCAGTCTGTTCTCAGGGAGGGTGATTTCTTTTCACGCCTCCGTGCTGCCAATTGATCTGACGCAGGAAAATTACATGTGCCACTGCCATTGTTGGTGGCATGTTTTTGCCCATAACTCAAGAATTTATATAACAGTTATGACAAAATTTCATTCAAATGTCTCATAAGATAAAATGATGAAATGATGGCAGTTTATATGTAAAAGATCAAAGGTCACTGTGACGTCATAATGTTCTGCAGAAGCACTTTTCTGGCCATCATTCAACACCATAACTCAGGAACAGAGGGGGAGAGCTTCTTTGCCACAAATCGAATGAGTCTGAACAGACATGAATGTAAACTGCAGCCTGGTTGGTGGAGCCTTACAACTACAAGGCGGTAATTCTAGTTATTGAGGGATGGGACATTATAATCAAACCCTACTTTTGTTGCAACCTGCGGTATTGAGATGTGCAGACAAAGGCCATTGTCATTTTCTGCGCTGGAACTACAACAACAATTTCAAGTTCACCACTGGCTGGCTGCTGGAGAAAAGCATCTTTGTTTGATTGCCATGAGAAACGCTATTTTAATTATAATGAATGATCTGTGCTAAATACAGGTTTGCTGTGCATGTGTGAATGCTTGTCATATTCAATAATGCAGAAGCTGATACGTTCATATTCTACAGCACCAGCAGTTTAATGTGTCCCTGTTCATTTTGGCAGCGCATCACATAACCTGTTCAAATACAATCTCTAAAGCCACAAGATGCTGCATAACCACCAACAAGATGCGATCCGGCTATGCAGACATCATTAGGAAGTGTTGAACTTCAGATGATGTTGACTGCAGTTGACTGCACAAAGTATGTGTTCCCCTGATTTTCACTTCCTCTTCTCGAGTTAAGTGGGACCGACGACAAATACCATAGCAGTCACTGCTGCTCGGAGCGCAGCTGGCATCTGTATTCAAAGCTTTTCTCATCTCACTTTTTCTCATCACTTTTCTAATCGGGAACGTGGTAGAACAAGCATTACTGTCTGTGGTGACTGCGGTACAGTTGCAGGCAGCAATTCCACTTCCCACCAGAACTCGCAGCATCAAAACAAACTGTAGATGGGCAGGACTGTGCAGCCCGCAGCCTGTTTTTCACCTTGTGTTTTGTTTTTCTGAGAATGATGATCTCATTTTATTTTAAGTGGAATCGAAACATTTTGGGACAGAGACATGGAGTTTTGAAAGAGAGACAGTGAGCCCTGTCTGTAACTATAGCAACAGCAACTGCTGGACAGTCAAGCTTTTACCATGATGAGACTGGGGTCAAGTGGCAGCTGATACAGGCAGGGTTTTGCTGTAACATACACTATAGTCATGACTAGGATGGTTTCATGTTTATCGAAACATTTTTGGTGAAATCACTCCAGACTGGGATGATTTTCCTGTGTCAGATCCATACTTTACAGGTGTAAGCATTGAAACAGGCAGAAACTCAGGCTGTAAACACCTGAGAGCCAGTGTTAGTATATAAGTAGAGCCGACCCCACTCT
Organism: Chaetodon auriga; assembly: GCF_051107435.1. Taxonomy (NCBI): domain Eukaryota; kingdom Metazoa; phylum Chordata; class Actinopteri; order Chaetodontiformes; family Chaetodontidae; genus Chaetodon; species Chaetodon auriga. The sequence goes on along the minus strand of NC_135077.1, from coordinate 5,034,629 downwards.
TGAAAAGCATGTAAAAAGCAAAGCATTCAGCTTCTGGCACAGTGAGTTCCACGATCCTTAAGGCTTTTGTTTTTGTGTTTTTGAAAGGAAATGTTCAGGTTTTGAAATATTGAAGATGTTTTCGTTAAATCTGGCATGATTATGGTTAAAAAAAGAAAAAAAGAAAAAGACAAGAAAATGAATGCAGACAAGTTCCAACCTTGAGGGCTTTTGATCAGTTAATTACACCTGCTTGCAAGTAAGGACCATTCATCTGAAATAAACAGGTCATACATAATGTGATGCAATGAGCACAAATATGAGTAAACATCGAACTAATGGTGTTTTATTGGGTTTGTATAACCATTGAATTCATTCACCGACTCGTTCCAGCTTGCCCCAGACGATGCCTGGAAGTGTCCCCACTGCAAGCAGCTTCAGCAGGGCATGGTGAAGATGAGCCTGTGGACTCTCCCTGACATACTGATCCTCCATCTGAAGCGCTTCCGACAGGTAGCTGAGCTGCAAAGCGGCCTCTGGTGCACTGAATTATTTATCTCTCAAAGCTGCATTAATTACACTGTGTGTGTGTGTGTGTGTGTGTGTGTGTGTGTGTAATGTGAAATGATTCACTGGTAGTGATGAACCCAAAGAGAATCATCACCTGCATCTCTCAGCTCATTGTCTATATTATGTCAGGACTGGGCAGTGGGAATGTAGCTGGGACAGAGAGACAACGTAGGCAACCTTATCGTTTTTGCTCTCACCGCCCCAACAACCTTGTTTCAGACAGCCATTTTTCGCAAAAACGCAGCTGAACAGTGAGCAGCAAATGAGCCAAGTATGTCTCTCGGGAGTTGGTGGAGACCACAACAGAGCTAAAAGGAGTGAATGTTCATCAGGCGATGAAACAAACACAACTCCAAATGAATGCTAATGTTTTTCTGTGTCTGCTGGAGACTGTGTTTGTTAAAGGACAATTGTTTATTAATTCACCATAAATAAATTGACACGGTAAAAATGTCAATATCGTGTTCGCAGCTTGTTCTCATTGCCAAAAAAAAAAAAATCAATTAATGCAGCTTTAAGACAAGTGAAATTTCATCCGTGCCCTCTGTATAAATGTATAAATGTTGTGCTTTTTCCTTATGAAATCTATCAAAAATTCATTAGCTAACCACTTTGAAATAGATCCTCTCAATGCACTTGTTGCATCTGATATTCAGTTCAATCAGGCTGTGGCAATTTGAGAGGATATAAGGAAGGGGTGAGATCAGCGCTGAGCAAGAAAGCATCAAAGGTAGAAAAGTCACATGGATTTTGGAGGGTAGATTGTTGCTCGGTTAGATGTCGATTGCAACCATCAAATAAAATCAATAAATTTGTTCATTTTCTTTCAAGGCTGAGAGTCCTACCCCAATGGTTGAAACATACCCTCTGGTCCTCTTTTTTTATATATGCGAACCAACACCCCTGACCTGAGTGCATTATTGAAGATGCATCACAACTGCCTATCAACATCCAGCATTACCATATGAATTACATCCGCCTCCAGCATCTTGCCTCTGCAGAGCTTTTTAACAAACTTATTCACATCAGCCAGGGAGACAACACAATCCAAAGTCAATCCTCGACATCTTCCATTTCCGTCAGTAGTGCACACACACACACACACACACACACACACACACACACACACACACACACACTCAGTGGTGTTTTATGCATCCTGTTTGGAGGGCGAGACATGGAATAAATGCAGCTGAGTGAGCTAAATGAGAGGGTCCTGCACAAAATAATCGCTGGGCTGCTTCCTAACCTCAAACCCTTTTTCCATTTTGCTGGTGGACAACTTAGGGGACAGAGAGATACTGTCACACTGCAGGATGAGAAATAAACAACAGTGCTAATTAGTGTTTACCTGCAGCATGTCAGCCACTGCTGTTTCCCACCCAAGACAGACACACTTAAAATGCGTCTCACTGTGCTGCCTCCCCCAAAGACGCCATGACTCCCATGTTCAGGTTGCTTAGGTTGTAAACCAGGTCATGGTTTCCCCACCCCTGGTGAAATATTGTCTGACCACAAATACAAGACAAAAACTGATAGGGTACTTGAGCATGAGTTTCTGGTCTAGTTGTTACCACACAATATAGTTATATACTGAGCGAGCAGGTGGGTCTTGATTGATGATTGCGTGCAGGTGTGCTCAGGAGGCTGGACCCAACTTTTCTGGTATCATATTTAAGTTTATGACCAGATACCTTCAAAACTAATGACATTCCCATCAGCCACAGCTGTATTTTGTGTTTAGTGCTAATTAGCAAATGTCAGCATGCTAACATACTAATCTAAAAAGGTGAACGTGGTAAACATTACACTTACTAAGCATGTTAGCATTGTCCACTGCGCGTTGCGGCTCAACTCAACTCGACTATACTCGCTCTTTTTTCACAGTAGACATGTTGACATGTAACAGTTGGAAAAGCACAGGTGTACCAAAACAACATAATTAATGATGGCTGAATTCTATTTAGCTGTAGCTGCTTCAGTTTCAAGGTCCTGGTTTTGTGCATGCTGACTCAATGTCACACTGTCTCCTCTTACTGAGACACTTGACTAGAATAGCGGCATTGTTAATGTTTTTTAGAAACACGTGCGCTCTTCCTGCTTTGACAAGTCAACATGTCTGCTCTGAAAAAGGCCTCTACTTGAAACTGCTTTGCAATTCATAAGCACCATCTACAGAAAGAGCCCTCCATCTGCAGTACACAGTCACATATAGTCACATTTGGGCCAACCTCTCAAGCTCTGGGACAAACAGTAGCATTCACGGCGGACTCATTAGTATCGCCACACATGGCTGACACCAGAAACATCCGCACATAGTTGCTGCAGTGACTCAAGGTTTGCGTGTGGTTCAAGTGCCTCTCTGCATCATTACTGGAATTATTTTGGTGGTGCTGCTGCTGTTAATCATCACTGAGTTCTGGTTCATGTCGGCATTCATTAATTTCAGTGACTGATTCTGCACTTCTCATCATTCATTTCTTTCTTTTGTGTGAATGAACATTATGTAAGCTGTCAGCACTACATTTGCTGACAGCTTACATTACATTGCATTTTTCATTCATTTGTGTGTGTGTGTGTGTGTGTGTGTGTGTGTGTGTGCGCGACAGAAGCTGCTGCACTGCTCATGTCTTCCTTAAACTATGCTGCTTTTGTAGACATCGTGTAAAAGTCATGCTATCTTGGCCTCTGCTGCTTCGAAATGCAGTGCTTTTGTTTTTCATTTTTTAATCACTGCCCATCAGAATATCTATGCATGTCTCTGGCTAATGGCCCTGCCTACCTGGGCCAAGTCCAGAAAAACAGCTTTAATCAAGATTTCATTTCATAGCTGGCACAGTCTCCAAACTTCTGGCTATTTGTACACCAGAGACATGAGAGCACACATAGCAAAAACCATTTTGCAGCCAGCTATGTCTCCACCTTTGTCCAGTGCTTGATTGACACCCGTCTGCCCTCACCAATCGTGGCACTTGGCTGGGCCCTGAGCCCAGTCAGGCCCCATGGGTCAAACCCCAGCCAAGCCCACTTGCACTTGCCTGCAACCTCTCATGACCAGTGTGATTTTTCTCAGCCTTGTACTGCCTGACAGCAGTGGGCACAAATGATTTTAGGAGGCATGCTGTTTTACACCTGGGTGATATGATCCGGTGGCTGAATGAGCTGCCCATCTACCACAACTCTTTGTAATGAGGGTGAAAGGGGTTATATAAGATGGATACAAGATGGCTTTGATATGGTCTTGTACTTCGTCACTCCGTGCACTAACTGCCTTCCTTCACCTTCATCTTCTTGAAGAGGACATAAGTGGTATGCATCCAGTCCGTCCAGTTTTTCCACTACAAGCTGATTGGTTCTGCTGATATTGAGCTTCAGGTGATTGTCGTTGCACCATGTGATGAAGCTCTCCATCAGTCCTCTGTCTTCCTCTGTACAAATAGTCAAGTGAAGACAGCATGTTTCTCACTGGAACCATGCAGATGAACATAGTGAGAACTTCCGTTTCACCAAAAAATACACATAATACCTTTTATTAAATTCCTTCAGAGCTTTCAATACATAACTTATGTGTCTGGACAGACATGGACGTAAACTGCTGTTTGACTGTTTGGCGGAGGCTTACAGCCGTGAGGCAGTCATTCCTCTTTACTTTCTGATGGAATTAAAAGCAAAAACCCTGCTGCCATAGAGTAGCGGTGAGAAGTACAGTGCTTCAAAGTTTCAACCCATGGACACCGACACTGCTTGATTTCTACCCCATGAGTCATTGACAAGATGTTATTACAAAACTATTTCATTTTTATCAGTGTTTGATAGCATGCAGTACATTTGCTGAAACATAAATATGATAATTTTTTAATAAATTCAGTGTTGAATGTTTTCTGTTAAATCCACCCCATAGCTTTCATAGAGAGCTATGAAAAATAACACACAATAAAATGTGTTATTTTTCATGCTTGCACGTATTTGTACTGTGTTTATATATACATATATATGTGTATGCGCACACACACACAAATATATGTTATGTATATGATGTTGAAACAGGTAGGCGAGCGGAGGAACAAGCTGTCAACCCTGGTGCGTTTCCCCCTGACTGGTTTGGACATGGCCCCCCATGTAGTAAAGAGGAGCCAGAGTATGAAGAACCTGAACTTGGGGGCCTGGACACCCTCCTGGAAGCAGCCCTCAGGCCAACACCACCAACCTGCCGACTTGATCCTCCCCCACGACTACCTGTACGACCTCTACGCTGTGTGCAACCATCATGGTGGAATGCATGGAGGGCATTATACTGGTAAGGAGTTGGCTGGTATAATAGATTATTTACTACAATGAACATGTGCTGAAACAATTTATCTGTTATCTGAGTAGTTGACAGACAGTTAACTAAGGTTTTGATAATCAGCTGAATGTGACCATTCTTTTTGACTTTCTTTCATTTCTCTTCATTTGCCCGGCGTGGGATCAGTAAAGCATTATCTTATCTCATTTCATACCACTGAATACATATTGACTACATTTTACCATTGACTATATGTTTGAATGTTGTTCAGACCAACGTTTTAACACATATCGTCAAATATATTCAGATGGAACATTTTTTATGTAATGTAATTTTTTTTTTATTTTTAGCTAATCAGAGGTACTGTGGATAATTTCATTTCCAGTCAGTTAATTTGCTGATGCTGTTAATGATGTACAACACATCAGTACGGCCATTGACCAAGTGTTGCGGTTAACTGGGGCACAGTAGTGATAAAATGAATGAACTGTAATGTAGACAGGTTGTGCAGTAATGTAGTAAATGTATATTTGCTGAATGAGACCCAGTTATGGACAGGTAAGAACAGGATGCAGACAGGTTATGCATATAAATATATAGTATGCTGAGATGGTTTAACAGTGTGGAAATAGTATGAAAATAGAACTGCAATGTGTGCAGGTATATTTACATAGCCTTTGAAGATCCTGTTGACCTTCTTCCTGCACTGTTGGATGTGGAGGTCCTACATGGGTGGCAGCTTCACCCTGGTGATGTGCTGAGAAGCTTTAATCAACCCCTGTAGAGATTTGCTGTTGAGTGCAATGCATCTGATATTCCAGGCAGTGATGCAGCCAATCAGGATACTGTGCACCTTTAGAAGCTGCAGAGTATCCGGGAGTCCACGTAGAGCATCCTCAGCCTGGCTTAGGAAGAAGAGCCGTTATCTCGCTGTCTTTTGATGGTGTCGGTGTGATGAGTCCAGGTCAGGTCACCTGAAGCTGCTAATTCTCTCCACTGTGGTCCCACTGATGGTGTGGAAGTGTGTCCTTCTCTCTGTGACTTCCTGAGGCCTCTGACTTCTCTGTACGGTGTCTCATCATCACCGGTAATCTGTCTGATGAGGGTCGAGTTGGCAGAAAACTTGATTGAGTTGGAGCTGTGGGTGGCCATACAGTCATGCACCTGAGCACGTATCCCTGAGGGGTGCTGGTGTTGAGAGTCAGGATGAAGGACGTGGTGCTGTCTGTCCTTACAGCCGGACGTTTGCCTGTCAGGAAGTTCATGATCCAGTGGCACAGCTCAGTGTTGAGCCCTAGGTCTGAGCTGGATGACGAGCTTGGAGGGCACAATGGTATTGAATGCTGAACCACTCTGCTGATGCCTTATTAACACTTAATGTTGAAGCTTATGGGCGTACAGTACATCTTTCAACCCGTCTCATTAAATAATCTAAAAACCACATTCTTAAAATCACGTTGTGGTCTTTATCAGCAGATGCATTTTGCTTTGTTGTTATGGAGATGGAGGTAGCTCCAGAAGAAGCTGCGGAGAGAAGTGTTACATTGCCTCAAGTGACATCATTTGAGTCAGCATTGGGTGGGGCTGAGCCTACAAGTTCGAAAATGAAAAAAATCTGCTGATGTGGAGTATAAGGAAGTGAGCTTACCAGACCTCTGTAGTCTGCTTCTCACCTCTGCTTGAAGCTAGCGACTCATGGCCGCATTAGCTGCAGCACTACAGAATCTCCCACTAACCTGTCAAGGGTTGAGTTGCATTGTGGGTAATGTGAGCGTCAGGTTTTGACAAGAACGAAGAATGCATGAACTTATCTCTTTCTCCCTTTAGTGTCAGGACCCTGTGGATCCTGTGTCCCACCACCTGACGTGCTTGAATAAAAGGCTTAAAAAGTTAAAAGTGTCCATTTGGATGCAGCATTTTTACCCACAATTTGAGTCTCTAATGACCTGGAGACGGTGGCTCCATAAACTTCCAGTACCCACGCAGGCCATAATTGGAGGTGGTCAAGTATGTCCTTATTTGTCTGATGTATTTCCAGTAATTGCCAACAGTGCCCAAGCAGCCATGAACACTGCCGGCATGTGGAGGATTTTCAGACAGCACTGGGACAGAATTGGTTAATGAGGTCTGCCGTTGCTCAGCCTCACACAAAGTTTAACGAACAGTCAGAAGTACAAGTACAATCAGCCAAAAATATAATGAAAAAAAAGGAATAAAAGAGAATCAATGGAAATGAACTGGTATGTAAAAACAATCAACAGTATATTAAAAGCTGCATTGAGGTCATAGCAAAATGGTGTTTGTATAATACAACCACAGTTTCATCCGGATTGACCTACTTCTTCTTTTTAATCTCAGGCAGAGTCGTTTTCGTTTCTTCTCTTGTGTTGCTGTCCATCAGCTTTTGGGAGGCACTGGCATACATCAGTAGTGTTGCTTTAGTCAACGAAAATTATGACTAGATATCGTCGTCAACAAACCTTTATCACGTGACAGAAACGAGAAGAGACGCAATGTAAATGCTGGTCATGTGACGATAACTCTGCTAAAATGTCTCCATTTTCGTTGACTAAAACGAGACGAGACGAAATAACGTCATAACATTTCGTCTCGTCTCGTTTTAGTCAGTATATTGCATTATATATTTAATTATAATTATCGTCACATGACCAGCATTTACGTCTACGTCTCGTCTCGTTTTCCTCACAATATTTAGTCACAGTTGTCGTTGATGAAAGCAACACTACCTGTAAGGAACCACGGGCAGCTACGGTCAGGTGTGGGTTATGTGCGATGACGTTGAGAGGATTGGCTGCTCTAAAACACCAATGGTGGCTTCTAGATGCTGCTGTAGTACCAGTTATATCAGAACTGTCGGGCAGTATTCCTTCATTGAAAGAAGAGCATAGAAGGACACTGGAGAAGATGTTTTCACTCCAAACACTTTCCAAGGATGATTTCTCAGATGGTGTCTGTGCAACAAACCATCTGTCATGTTACCTCTATGTATTTAGAATAATTTTTGGACAGCAATGGAGGTCTTTAGTGTGGAGTAATGAGCTACATGTGGCTCCAAGTGCACAGACATTACTTGAAAAAATGAATTGCTGCTTTTAGTATCTTCATATAATTGTGTCATTTTTGCAAGACTTAATGTGAGCACTCACATCTGTTCAGGGGTCCATTATTCATACTATTCTCTAATCCAGCTTACTGTAGGAACTCAGTGGATGGGCTGTGGTATAGCTACGATGACAGCAGCGTAGACTTGGTGCCAGAGGACGAAGTATGTACCAGAGGAGCCTACATCCTTTTCTACCAGAGACGCAACACCATTCCTCCATGGTCAGCCAGCTGCTCAGTCAGAGGTATGTCTGCAAAACGTCAAACCCTGTTTCCAAAGAAGTTGAGATGCTGCGTAAAACATTTTTTAAATGTGTTGCTGACACCAAATTCTAAATGAGGTTATAATTTTGAAAAACAATGAAATTTCTCAGTTTCAACATGCTATTTTTGATTAAATATGGGGTTTCACTGTTTTGCAAATCATCACATTCTGTTTCTAATTATATTTAAGACAGTGTCCCATTTACAATTTAATGGATCAAAGATGAATGGAATATGGAAGCGCCTGCTAGTACAACAAAAGAGTGTGAAATAATGTGTTTGCTTTAATATAAGCATTAAGACAATGAGAGGGGCGGTCATACAGTGGTTTGGAATACTGTAAGAATCTAAATGTTCATCGAGGAATAGAAGGAACACATACTGTACTGTAGAGCACTGCAGGGTCATAGAGTCATTATATTGGTACATTAACTTACTGATTTCTCTGTAGAGCTGGCCTATGAATATCGCTGAAAAACAGAACACAGTACGAACATTACTCTGCCTTCATGCAAAGCATGCATGGCCTAAATGTATTCATATTTCACAGGTATTCAGACTAAAACGCAAACAAACCCTTCATTAGTAAAATAGAACTGAAGTCACTGACTGTTTTTTTCTTTTTCCACTTTCATGGTAACGTGTACCTGGACCCTTCCTAGTTGTTGTATGTACACTAATGTCAGCAACACAGGCAAAAATTTGTTTGGTCAGCTCCTACAGAGTAAAGAGACAGCACTGGACGTACCAGAGAGGAGTGAACATCAAGAACGTTGTTAACCACATCTGGATATCCTTCATAAAGGTTCATTTTCAGTGCCATCTCTTGAATTCCTGCCTTCTTGATTTTCCTCCTCACTCCATTGCTATGATGCTGGTGTGAATATGTTGATACAAACAATGACTGGACTGACAATTACCTTGTTTAAAGAGCTTCATGTAAGAGGCAGAAAAAGGTCCATAAAACTCCCAAAAGACTTCTTACTGTACACTCCAAATTATATCTGATAAAACTTAAAATACTGAGAACAAAACTTGTCACCACATTGTTACACATATTTAGGAGCACTGCTTGTAGACCAGAATGCAGCTCTTGGATCATTGTGTCTCAGATTTTCATTTCTAAATCTGCAAAATCAAACTATCATCCAATATTTAATGTTTTTACATTGCTGCTGTTAGTGCCTACTCTACAGGGTGGATGGAGCTCCTTTCTTTCTGCCCCCACACACTTTTTTTTTTTTTTAAAGATCTTTGGCTTCACTTAGGAAAGAAATAATTTAAACAGAAACACTTCAAGGGGAGCATACAGTGAACCAATGACACTCCCTTGGCATACATTAATCATGACCCAGCAATGTCAACCTCCAGGCACAGTGGGGAGAGCTGAGAGCCAGTAGACAATTATATTAAATTGTGAGACTGTAGAAACTGTGACACCATTAAATGCTGTTCTGCATTTGCTGGATTCGCACTTAAAAGCCACATTAGAATATTGTATCTTTGCCTTGACATTCACAAAGACAGCTGTAGAATCTGCTAACACAGCCGCACACACAATGCTTATGCAACAAGAGTCAGCTATGCAAAAAGAAAAAAAAAGTATTAACCTTGTCAGCATCAAAGATGAACTTAAACAATACTCAGTGTGGTCAGTGTAGTAGTCAAGTCTCCAGATAAGCTGTGGTTGCAGCCTAATAGAAGAAGAATGCACACATGCGGAACACTGCACACGAGATGAAATTTGTCCTCTGCATTTCACCCATCCTGGTCGTCCCTCCTCCGCGGCAGACCAGGAGCGGTGGGCAGCCAGACCGGCGCCCGGGGACCCATCTTCACCGTCACCATTGTTCTTGCATGTTTTTAGTGGGGGTATATTTTTACGGAGGATACCCCAGGTGAACACGGGGAGAACATGCAAACTCCACACAGAAAGGCCCTCCTCGAGCAGCAGGCACCGAAGGCATGGTGGAGGAGGTGCCCGCAGCGAGAATCGAACCTGGGACCTTCTTGCTGTGAGGCGACAGTGTTGCCACCGTGCCAGTGTTGGTAGGCCGTGTGTTCGCTGCTGCAGAGGAAATAAAGTTCCTGTTTACGAACAGCGCCACAATGTCCCACTACCATCCTTCATCAGCAGACCACTAAGACCGGGTCCGAGCTTTGGGCCAGGCTAAATGAGTCAAAACCACCTCTGTGTGTGTGTGTGTGTGTGTGTGTGTGTGTGTGTGTGTGTGTGTGTGTGTGTGCGCAGTGAAGGGAATGGTCTGTTTGTTCTCAGTGAATATCGAAGTCAGTACATTAGGAAAGGTCAGCAAACGTAACGTTATTAACTCTCCAAAGGTTGAACGGACAGCTTTAAAGCTGCTCTTCAACAACCATTTCAGTCGTGAGAGACTTAGAGGAGGAACAAATATGTTAAGAAATTTTGAACAGAAATTAAATTTATTGCGAAAGTAGGAGGAAGGCAGGAAGCAGATCACTATGGGAAGTGGTTCTACGGATTAGGTGCCTCTGATATATGGGGAACTTCCCCCAGAACCTAAACACTGATGGAGGTGAAGAGAATGGAGGTGGAGGTGGAGGTGGAGGTTGGAACGACTTCATGAGAAGGGAAACCTCTGATCGGAGGATTTGGTTGGAGATGGCCAGGCGTTACCTGCACTTGAGGTGAAGGGTGGAGGTGGGTCACACGAGCCTCAGGGTGCTGACAGGCAGCTGAATGACAGCAGAGAGAGAGAGTGTGTATAGAATTTGACAGCTTACAGATGATTGGATGAGGACGTGTTATGAACTACAAGCAGTACATCCAGTGCAGATAATGAGCCACCTTTTGACTGCATTCTGTTTCAGTTTGTTTATCTTGTCCACCCACAAAGTGTCAAGTGCTGTAGAATAAATGTTTCTTACTCCTTAATAATAATAATAATTTGCTATTCTATTTGTTTTAGCTATCTGTTTCCACTTCAACTTATTGCAGCTGTGTAAAATCATTGAATAAGAAGCCTCTGTGTGTGAAATAGTAAAGGCAAAATGCTAAGTGTACTGAGCCGCTGTGTGTTTACTCTGCACAAGTCAATCAGGCTCAAAAACGTAGATAAACACACTATGCCTCACATTCCTTTGTGTGTGTCTGCTGTGACCATATGAACCACAAATTGATTCCTCATGAAGTGAAACAAATCCACCTGAGAGGCTGAAGCAGATCAGAGTGACGGCCGAGACAAGTTACACGCTTATTTCCTCAGGAAAAGGAAGGAGTGCTTGAGGAGCAAATGTTTTCCTCTCTTGTTATTTGTGTGTTATTGTAGCTCTCCTCACAGCTTCCACCATTTATATACAAAATAGAGATACATCCAAGGATGCAGAGGAAGATGGAGGCAAATGGGGCATTATGTCCCACCATCATGTGGCATCATTTTAACACAAAGTCAAATACTCCTAAAAAAGCGCCGCAGGGCAAAGCATGTTCACTCACAACACTGGGACAGGCACCTTCTTAATCTCTGCATATCAGTTAATCCTACTCGGAACAGCAAGCAAGGAGGCATCTCTCTCTCTACTTTCAGTTGTTCTCATAATGAAAAACAGCAAAATATTAATGGCTCAATATCAGAGGTACTGGCACCCTTGAAATATTTGTGATTATAACACAATAATGCTGCAAGTGTAAAAATGTGTTAATGCCAGTATATTCACACAAGTACTCTACTCAAGTACAAACTTGAGGCATTTACTTTATAGGTTAAAAGCCAATAGTACATAAAGCACTGTTATTCCACCTCAGGTTGATACAACATTAAAATGCATCTTACAAACTAATGCATAAGTAATAATACTCTATAACGCTGACAGGAGCCATTCTGCTGCATAGCTACTTTTACATTTGATGTAGTACATTATGTCATTATTACTTCTATACATTTACTTAGATAAAAGTTAGAATGCAAGAATTTACAATGTTTTTACATTGTGATATGACTACATTTAGTTAAGTGAAGGATTTGGATAATTCCTACAGCACTGCTGCCGGTGTAATGAAACTGTAACGTAAGAACTTTCCCTTTGGGGTTAATTGTCTCTTAAAAGGAGAACTCCATTGAGTTTGCCTATCAGTGTGTTCACAGCTGTTGGGGAGTGCTACTGCATATGTGATGGAAGTTGTGTAGAACCTTTTCTGGGTCTGATAAATTGCCTCAAGTGATGTCTCTTGAGTCAGTGTCAGTTGGGGCTGAAGACCGCAAGTTTGAAAATGAAAAATAATCCAGGTTTGTGGAGTTAGAAAGAAGAGATGTTACCAGACCTGTGGTAAGAGGTCCTCATCTCTGCTTGAGACCAACAGCTGGAGGCTACATTGACTGCTACTAGTATAACACACCCGAATCTTAGAGAGATCTATTGCAGTGTGGGCAATATAGGTGCCAGATTTTGACAAAAAAGAAGAACGCATTAAATTAAAAAAAGATGAATTTGGTTCTGCTCCAGTGGCAACCTCCTGGTCTGAAAAATGAAGCCAATGTGGAAGTGCCAAAAACTGCAGTTCCTGGAATGGCCACCTGAGGCTCACTCCAAGTGCAAGTCAATCCCCATTGACCCCCATAATTAATGCCCAACTTTTCAGTAAACATATACATGTTTACAGCCTGGTACAAAAAATGTTTTTGGTCTGATAGCTAATTTCCCCGCTCACTGCACAGGGTGTGAATTTTCATGAAACTCACCCATTTAAACAATGTTCATGCTTAAAGTTGCCAGCATGAGTCCAACAATGATATGGGTATGAAACGCTATATTTTTGAAGTAATCTTTTATGGTTAATGTTCTTCTTCTGATCCCTCTTTTCCATCTGTATGTCTGACAGGGTCCACAAGTTCATCAATGTCCGACCACTGGCTAATCCGGCTGACAGGGGACAGTAAGAGAGGCAGTCTGGTCTCTCGATCCTCCACCACCTGCCCATCTTCCATACCTGACTCGCCTGAGTCTCCAGTCTTCCTTGACAATGGTTCCAGAGAGGAAAGAGGTAAGGGACCCTGCTCCCAGAATTTCCTCTAATCAGTTTGGTGGCTTGTTCTGCGTAAAGGCCTTGAATTACAATGTAAAAACTAAAACATTTTCCTCTCTACTTAATTGTTAGGGGGTTTTGAGAGCAGGCCATTTATCAGGGGTCTTCAGGGACGCAGTGTGAGCATGAGAGCCCCCAGCAAGACCAAGGACACCTTGAGCAAAGTGCTTCCCCTACGCTGGTCCTTTGGGTCAAAGGACAGACGGAAACCTGACCCAGTGCCTCCATCTGTCCAAGAACCTGCCCCTGTGGAATTGGTACAATACTTGGAATCAGGCCGGCGGCCCCGGTGCACAAAGGATCCAATAGTAACACTGATGAACGAACCGCGCTGCACAAAAGAAGCTGGTGAGGGCCGAACTGCAACCAATGTCCGGTCATCCAGTGTTGGGAGCATAAGTTGTGTGGGTAAGGCAGGAGATGAGTCTCAACAAGTCCCGGAAGGCCAGAGGAGGCCTTCAGACAAGACAGCCAGCCTGAGACGCACCAAGGGGAGCCAGACAAGAGATGAGAGCGCCATGAATGTCAGCAGTAGCTCGAGCAGTAACACCCTGACCAGGAGGAAGGATGCCAGGAAGCAGAGCTCCTCCAAAGCTTCCCAGGACACTGAGACAAAAAGGAATTCCAGTGCTGGAGTTCAGCCAAGCTACAGCACTCCCAGTCTCCATGATGGAACTCTGAGAAGACAAAAAGGGGACAGGGCTGATAGGAATCAGCAGAGTGCATATGAAGGAAACTCCAATACCAAGAAAGGAGAAGTGCCCAAGAACCATGAGGGACTGCTCTCCTTCTTCAAAGGTAACTTTTTGAAGAAGGATAAGGACTCAAGGAAGTCCAAGGATGGTGAGTCAGGCAAAGGAGCAGGTGAGGAAGGAGGCAGAAGGACCCTCTCTAGGTTGTCTCTGTCCAATGGAGCAGCAGGAGGAGGAGCTGGAGTGGAAGGAGGCAAGTCTAATGGCTCAGGTCATGTGGGTGATGAGCTGGCAAACGGGAAGGTGGGACGAACCTCGGTTGACATCAAACGCTCCCAGAGCTCCTCTAACATCCCCACCAAAGCAGAGCAGAGCATGCGAAGGACAGCATCTTTGCATCGTAATGGCATGTCTACAACCCCAGCACCATCACGCAGCCTGACAACAGACAAACCGTCTTATGGCACCCTACAGAGGACTCGTTACAGCACAACCTCACTGGGGCGCAAAAGGACAGTGCCCGAGTCCAGCTTCTGACACAGAGATATTTAACACATCCTCACACACACAAAGCCTTTTATGTGATATAAAATGAATGACGTCCAGTCTCTGAGATCAAGCAATAGAGTGGTCCACAATGGTACGCCTTTTTGTTCCCAGAAAATGAACTGGCCCAAGTGGTGTCCACAGTGGAAGCACAGAGCAAATGAAGGGTCCTTTAACGGTGGGATATGAAGAGCAGAGTGAAAGTATGTGACCTGTCAGAGAGAGTTGATTTTTATTCCATTTTTTATGACTTGAAACAAGTGCCTGAGCAATGAATATGCAGTTTAGACCAATGAGTGCATCTGTTTCACACTGGAAGCACGAAATCCCTTACACACACACACACACGCACACACACACACACACACACACACACACGCAAACATAATATCCACATTTGTGTCTTATTAGTGTAGTGTGAGTGTTGGAATTCGTCATTCCATTTTGAATTCTTATGGTTGTTTGCTTACAATCAAAAAACACTGATTGTGTTCTTAAGAATGTACTGTGTCCACTTGATTGACGTTGGTGCTTTGAGACTGCAGTTTCTGATTAACATCAATGATTCACCTTTAATCCCTTGTTTGGTTTGTTTATTTAAATTACGTTTTAATGAAGCTTTGATTTATCCCCATGTGACCCAGACTGCAGTTGCTGTTTATTCTGGGTTATGCCGGGATCAGACTACACAATTTTTTGCCTTTGGCGGGGGTCACCATGTCAGATCGAATGATCAGAGATCAGGATCAACTCTTGCTGTGTCTTCATCGGGTGACTGGCAAAACTACATGTATGACCCCGACTAATCACAGTTCGTCTTATTTCACGATCATACACGAATTCAGGTGTCATCGGTGAGGCAGGTAAAGTAGCTGTCAATCAAACTGACAGAAGTGTTGTGTGTGATGCTGGCGGTCTTGTGTACCGTTAAAAAAAAAAAGAAAAGGTAAAAAGACAAAAATGGCTGTGGATGCTTTATAACATTAAAAGGCAAGAGATGGTGTAAACATTTTCCCATTCAGTCATTAAATTATACATGTGGATAGCAACAGTTACAACAGGTACAAAGAGTTTCACATTTAGTAATTTTATTTCCATATTTATTTTTTCTACTAGGAGCAGGCTTGGCTGTGTTGGCCACATCAAACAGGCTACTTTAATGTTTGATCTGGAATCAGTAATGATAAACGTATTCCTGCAGTTAGGACCAGGGATAATGTTGTGATAATGCTGCTCACTCACAGCTGATGAAGTGCTTCCACTATTTCACGCCAACATTTGTTCTTTTTTGACTCGATCATGGTACTCCTTTAAGGAAACATCAAGTAGGCAGGGGTACTTTTACCACAGCTCAACAAACTTTTCCCCTCTTTCATTGTCCCACCTGACAGCACCAACCTCAGCATCCCTCCTCGTCCTCCTCCTTGCCATGGTTACCTGACTGTGCTCTGGACAGAGCACCTGTTAAACGCTCAGGAACACGTCATGGGAGACGTCATACTAGGCGTGTCAAGACAAAAAAATTCTGATGTGCTAGACTCCGTCTGGGTGTTGTGGGGCATCCCAGATGCTGCACGACACGTTAAGCATGTCACACTACACAGGTATAGACGCACAGTTGTCGTTCACGATCGCCCATGATGCCGGTTACTTGTCGGCCATGACAAAATCGTCTCAAAATCAGGCTAGATTTGTGTAGTCTGATCCAGGCATTAAACCTGCATGGGAAATACCATGGCATCTAACTGTAATAACACTGGTAGAAGTATTCTGTAGAATCACTGACCTGGGTCGCTTAATCGTTTCTTGATTCCCTTCCAGAACCTGATTAACCTCCTTTTGGCATAAAGGAATTTAGAAAATACATTTGTCTGCCGTGAAGTGTAATGTTAATGCAATATCCACCTTTAGAAAATGTATTACACCTTTTAAATAACATCAATTAATCAGATTGAATGCATTCCATTTTTTTTCTTCTTCTGTGTTAGTGTTATGGCTTTTTTTCCTCATTTGTGATTTTGTATGTTTTCCAGGACTTTATCAACTGTCACACAGTTAATCAAGCTCCATTTAGCTGTGGGTTATATGTAGATGATGACCACAATTAGCACACCAAGAATCTGTGTGTCTGTCTTGTCTCAAAATGCAGAATGTGGCACTTACTGTTCTATTGAAGCTGTTGTTGGAAAAATTCTCCCACTTCAAAGATTTTTGATCCACATTTTGTTGAATGTGTGCACAAAGTGGTGACTCTCGGAAATGACTACTTCTCGAATTTTCACCAGAACCTGATATTCAGCAATGTTGGTTTTTGCAATTAAGGTTCATCGTAACAGGTCCGGTAATATTGCAGCCTGTCTTTGACCAAATGTAACCAGTTATCAGAAAGAGAAATAGCAAGGAGCACGGTGTGTCAGTATTTTAGGATGGAGTTTTTCCTTAAACTTTTCCTCGCCTGAACAATCTAACTGTGGAAGATTTAAAATGCCTAAATTAAAACAAATCAAAAAGAAGAAATAAAGTGAAATACAGCACACATACTTATTTTTCTTTTTTCTGTATTCCTTTTTCTCTGTGTTTACTGTAAGCTAACACAGCTAACACTAGCTGTCAAAGAATTCCCTCTGTTTGTACTCCTTCTGCAGACATTTAATGAAAAATGTAACTAAATCCACAGTTGGTTCTGATGTCCCTGTTACCCGATGGCCATCGAGAAACTTTTTTAATGTGGAAGACTGTCCCTCATGGCTGCCATCAGCTGTGTCAGTGACACTAAGAACCACCCATGGTCCCTACCCCCAGGCTGTGACTAGACAGTTGATTTTTTTCCATTTCAGAATGGACAGCGTGTCGCTATTTCGAAAAAGAAAAAGCTTCCCTTCACTTCCTCAAGGAAACTGATGAGTGCTTTGTATTTAGTATTTGCATGTCTGTGCTGCTCTCTGCTCGACGCCGCTTAGACGCAGTGTAGCTTTTCACTTAATTTTGTGTTCTGATTTGATTTTAGTGTGGCACTGAAAGTTCATCAAAGTTTTCATTAAATTGAATTATGACATAGTAAATACAAACAAAATTAAATGCATATCGCAATGTGTATTGTATTTAATTTTTTTTGGTTGTTTTAATGTAGGCACTTTAAATCTTCCATAGTGATCAGCGAGAACTCAAATTTAGCAGTTCCTTTTTGAATCCAGCGTAATGCAGGTTTTGCTGTGCACTTTGTCTTTTCACAGGTTAGGTATTATGATAAATTATGATGGTGTTTTCGTCCTGTGAGCGTTATTTATACACTCTGCAAGATTTATTTTGAACACTACAGGGGAATATGCAATCATATATTAGTCTTGCTTAATTTTACCATTTTCCCTTTTTTCCCAATATGGCCTTGCTTCGCATTTAAATGATTAGTTGTTCACTTGTATGTAATATACGATACAATTACACTCTTATACTTTTGCCCTCCGTGCAGCTTCCCTGAAAGTCCCTCACACAGCTGGAGGAATGCATAATTGTGTTCCCAGCCACACACTTCAAATGAGTTACTTCCTTTTCAAAACTCAAATTCTTGTTGCACTATAATAGAATAACAGGCCAGCTGGATCAGCTTATTTGCTGCTGCAGTGATGTTTAGAAATTATTTGTGGAAGGACATTAGTCACGATGCCTTCTCAGGCTCTACACATGTATGGCCCTACGTTGATATGTTCCCAGTGCTGAGGTTTAACTTGCACCGTACACATAAGGGAACGCTTTGAAGTAAATACAGTGACACTACTGAATGACATGGCAGTTAGAAAAAGTCAGTCATCCCTCAAACATTTTACTGACAGGGTAGATGCAAAATGATACCCTGATGCTGATAATCCAGTTTATTGAACTTGTATAACGTAGACGACATTGCACAACCAACACCTTTCGCGTTGTCTCCCTCTGTATGAAGAATTATGATGAATATACAGCTTCTGTTCATCATCTGCTGAGTTTTTGCAACATAGAGAGAAGTACTCAATATGGACTACAGGCTTTTACTACTTACTACTGTTAGAAATAAGAATTTGTTATTCAGAGTTTATATCTCAAAAACCTGTACTTGTACTTCCAAAGGACCGCGAATACTGGATTTACAGTAGATATAGTACATTTGTGCAGTCATTAAATCTTTTTTTATCTGCTTTTCTTTGAGGTTCAGTTGACGCTGAACGCTGTCAGGCCATGCAAAGCTTGTTGCAGTGTCTCACTGCCTCACCTTGAAAATACAAGACAAAATGTTGGTGTTCAAACAGCAAAATAGACAAGCATGTCCTTTTCATTGGATAGGAGCCTGTGAGTTAAAGCAGCTGTATCATGGAAACCAGTGTTCTATGCAGATCATCAGTATGTAGCTCATTGTGTCATTAAGGTTTCACGTACACTTGAATTCACATTGATACCATTATTTACGCCAAGGATACAAGCGTCTGTGTCTTACGAACAGTGACGCTGAGGAGCGCTTTGCTTTCAAGGCTATGACACATGAAATTATTCCAGAGGTGAAGGTTTGGTATCACATAGTGAAACTCTATATATATATATATATATATGCTAAATTCTTAATTCTCATAGTAAATGTTTGGATTCCCTTTGCCTCTAACTTACAAAACCCGTCAACATCACCCATAGATTTTCTTAAAAATTTGCCCGAGATTTACCCAAAACTTCAAACAGATATCATTATTTAACAGTCACTTTGCACGGCATGATGATTATTTTTCACAGATATCTAATGTTTCTTGTTTTTTTGCTCATGTCCCCAAACCAAAAAGGTCATGTCGACCAGTAATTAGTTTAGTCGCAGGCGTTAGTCACAGCTTTAATTAATGGTACACTGGTATGTTTGTAACCCTGATTTTTAAGCATTCATTGCCATTTTCTCTTCAGGGTCTTTGTTTTATTTTTCTTTATTTTTCTTTTTATTTCTGCAACTAATTACTAAAAATATTGGTACAAGTGGCAGTTGAGGCATTTTGTTTAATGAGGTGACACACACACTCAGCCCTTACAATAACGCATCACATGTATTTTTACTAGCACTTTCAGTAAGCTGTACACTTCTGAGCCTGTTTCAAGTGTCTAAGCAATAATCGTTGAATGTCTTATTCTTAAATATTCTTTAGAAGTTTGGACTCTGAAGTGCTGTTAAGATAATTCTTGAGAGGGTGCATTGAAAAAGTTAGGAAGTGAAGCACAGATTTTTAAAAAATCAATACTTAAAAAAGCTAAATCTCAAAGTGAGATGCTTTGTTTTCTCCTTGAAATGTCAAGATGAATCGATAGTGGCTTTGCTTTGACTGCGACTGCTATTTGGTCTTCCTCGACTGCAAGTTCACCAAACCTTGTAAATGAATTCACAAATTCTGCCAAAACAGGCTGAAATTACTATAATCACACAGTTGTTGAAGGCAGAATGAATGAGATCAGTGGGTTGCCGTTCGTAAACACAAGTATTCAGTGGTGGCCCCAGCTCAAAGGCTCCTCTGGATGCGTGCTGCTCATCATCTGGCACCTAGTTGCTATGTTTTTATAGAGTTTTATTATTTTTATTACCTTATCCAGTCCCACCATCACACTCTGCCCACGGTTATTGGCTGGGGGCTACACACCCACTGCCCAAAGGTCCTGAACACAGCAAAATAAGAAAACAAAGGGAAGAGAGCAGATACAGACACAGCCAAACATTTTGTGGGTCATAAGTGATGATTGAGAGGAAGTATTTTTTTGCATGAGTCTACACTTAGTTTTTTTTAGGACAGCCCTGCTCATTCTGTGTTTAAAATAACACACTGTAGCCAATACAGTGTAGCTGGAGATTTGTGCTCTTAGCAGCTTAGCTCCCCTGAACTAACAAAATGACAACTGTGGTTTTAAACTAAATACAGGCAAGCATTCATGGCTCACTCGATAGTGTTGTTCATATTCAAACTGTGTGCAGCACTCCCTCTCTGTTTTTCTCAGAGGATGGATGGAAAAAGTCACCTTGTGTAGCCTAGTAGTTTCTTCAGCGTCTTTATCCATAATCTCTAAATCTGAATGAAAACATTTAGCTGCTGGCCAAAGCAAATCATTTCCATATTTTCAGTGCATTTTCCTGAGTGCTTGTCGCATAAAAGACAGGTCAAAGCTGAGTCAGCCATTCTGACGTCGCAGATAATCATGGATAAACTGACCTGTATTCTGTTTTTCTTTGAGGACAAAGCAGTCGAGAACAGTTTGTTTGTGAGATCAATACTGTGTTTTAATAAGGTTTGAAGTTCTGTATCTATTTTTTATTTTTATTTTTTATTTTTTGCTTTTGCTTAGCTCAATTCAGTTGTGGCCACATACACACAAAGTTTACTCTGACAAACTGAGCACTGTTGTTGAGTGTTGACACAATTTTTGTGAAATATGGGTTGAAGATGTTTTTATATGCAATGCAATTTTTCTACATTAAAAAATCTGTATATTTGCGTATACACACATAACTCTGTGTGTGTGTGTGTGTGTGTGTGTGTGTGTGTGTGTCAGAGAGAGAGGGAAAGAGAATAAGAAAGCATATTGTTCCTGACATCTGACCTGTGGGGTGTAGTGATTTGGGAATAAGATGCCGAGCTATTCAATTGAACTCACATGCAGTGTATCCAGTGTTTTGCGTCGGGGTGTAAGTCTGCTTTCACTGTAAAACAACAGTTTCTGCCTGAACTGTCTCCTGTACATGATGGTATATTGTTTTTATTTTTCAATACAATAAATAAAAAGGTACTATTTATGACGATGGCCTTCAGTCAACATTTTTTAGATGCTTGATTATACATTTTACATAAAAAATATATACAAATTAAAATCTTAGTAATACCAAAAAATTCCTTTATTTTCTTATTTTAAATATATTTACTGAAATGAATGAGCTGTCACCCACATTTGAAAAAGACATTATTTTACTTTTGTTTGTCAAATCACAAACAAGCAGGTCATGAAATTAGTGAGTCACTGAGTTTTGGTGTGACTATAAAGTTTTACTTCACATGAATGTATAATTAAAGTATGAATTTAATGAAGCAGGTTTAATATTTGCCTCTGAAATGCAGCAAAGCAGTATTAAGTGCATTGCATTACTTGACTGTATGTTCTTATGTATGTATATGTATGTAGCTGATTAATCAATTTGTTGATTGCCAGAAAATTAAGTCATGGTTAAATTCTTTACAGCTCCAAAACTGAGGATTTGCTTCTTTGTCATTTATAAAATAAACTGAATACCTTTGGGTTTTAGATTGTAGTTTGTAATCAAGCTATTTTAAGAAGGACACAACAGTCATTTCTCACTATTTTCTGACATTTCTAGATGAAGCAATTAACCAATTAATCAAGTAGATAATCACAATATTAAACCTGCAACAAACGGTATTTTGTGGGATCTTGGGTGCAAGAGAAACATGCTGTGAATACAACACTGACAAATCATCATACATACGCGGTAGCAAACAGCTACCATTGACACATTCAGCACTTTGGGAGGAACATTACTGTAGCTCAGTTCAGCTCTCTCCACCAATTCCTGAACTGAATGTCCTCTATATTCCCCAGCTAACTGTGTACGTCTGTCTGTTTGGTGCTGAACTGTGGGTCTTCAGAGCTTTTTCAGCAAAATGGATGCCCGTTGAGTGAGAGTGAGCCAAAACAGGTATAGACCAGACAGCGAAGCAATGAGCAGAAACCCATTAGTTCTGTAAAGCCGAGGGGAGCTCCAGAAACGGGCCATAATTCTTAAAGGGTAATCACAACAAGTGACCCCCTGTCGTTTTGTTTTCATAAAAATACCAATTACAGCCACTTAAATCAACATTTAAAAATAATCATTAGTTGCAGCCCTAACTCACTTTCCACCACTGGTTAAAGATGCATTTACATAATATAGGAAAGCACTATCAACAACTTTGCAGCTGTTTTCTTTGGCTTTGTTTTGGCAGAGACTGCAGCCCGTAATCCAGTTCATGTTTCAAATACGACAAATCTCTTGATTATTTTTTACTGCCCTTAGTTGCCCTAAAAGAATTAGGACGCAAAGTCTCTCGAGGAGCCATGCAAGAACTGGGATGCAGAAAATGTAACCCAGCAGATCTGGAAGATGCAGCATCAGTATCGCCTGGGAGAGATCACACATCTCCTGTAGGTACACACATGAGCACACACAGCAATTAGACTGCTATTGTGGCTGCCTCTGCTCAGTTCAACTGAGGTAAAGACTGGCGTTGAGGTTGGCCAGTAGCAAGTAATTAGTAGTGCTGAAGTGCAGGAGACAAATAGTGGTAACATGTAGAGGGTGTGTGGATTTGACATGAAAGAGAGCTCGGTTCGACTTTGCACTGCTACAGTCCCTCCGCCAGTCACTTCCTTCCTCGTGAGCAGCTGTCCCACTTCATTGTCAACAAGGTGCTAAATTTGTGTTTTTCTGGTATCTAATGACGGATGCCTGAAATGACTTCACTCATACGTTGCCAGGAGCTGCTTTGGCTACGCTGTGCCCCTCATGAGGCACATAGTCAAGGACTGAACGATCGTTAAGTGGCTGTTTTCAAATGCATACATAATTGCAAAATGATGCAAGTTAGTTACGTTGGCAGCGTTCCCCTCCTTCAACTCCCACACTTGCTCGAAAATGGCCTCATCAGTTGCGTCAGGCTATCTCGGTCTCCTGCTGGGAGCGCCAGAGGATTAAGGCGATGACAAAGGCTAAGAGGATGCGGCTGTTGTTGGGGATGCGGTGTTGGAGGCGGGGGGGTACCGGCAACGTCTGCTGGGCCTCAACTCTCAGAATGACAGCTGTTTCTCCTCATCCTGCTCTTCCACGTCCATACAAACAGCAAAGAGATAAGAACGCTGAGTCATTCTAGATTTCCTATACGTTTCCTTCAGCTAATGAGGCTGAATAAAGCCCAGCGCCATGAAATTAGCTTTCAGTTCTTTTTGAATTGTTCCAACTCAACAGAGTTCAGCAACACAACATAGTTTCAGCTGCCAGACAAAAGGTGCAATGCAGGAAACCCTAATTATTGTGGTTTAACTTAAATGCAAACACAGTTTTTGTCATGATGATGTTCAAAGCAGCTTCTTTGTCAAAAGTTTGTTAAAGAAAATATGAATAATACTCCACAGAACATCTTTAAATGGAGTGGGTGTGAGTGATGGTGGCAGGTAGATCTGCTGATGAGCTAATCTGAATTGCGCTAATGACTTGCTTTTTGTGGAACACAGCATTCCCCTTAAACCTAATAGATTTTCATGGCACATCCCTGCAGAATCTTACTGATCTCACATCATCCCACCCAATAACATCCAGCCCTGATACTCTATGCTCTGCTGCAAGACTGGGAAAGTTCTTCATCGCATTCACTTTGTGTTAACACCTCCGTCACATCAATTGTTTTAAAACTGTCAAGGCTACCGTGTCAGTACAAAAGTTTATGTGAGAGTACAACAGCATACTTGCCCTTGTTGCAAAGAAGGCAAAACACGCTGAGCAAATGAACAGCATTATGCATGCACACAAGTGATTTCTCCCTCCCACAGATGTGCAGACTGCTATCGAATTTGACAGATCATGGATTTCAGAGGTTGAGTGTAAAACACTCTCCAAGTTGCCCCAACACCTAGGGGTCACTGAATATGCCCATAGCTATTTCTTTAGCGGCAATCCAATCTATTGTGCAATGTTTCCACAACTTTTTGTTTATGCATGGCTATGTGTCTCAGATACTGTCATGACTTTTGATGAGAATGTCTGTAGGTGTGTCAGTCCTCCACTGTGGTTCAGACTGAAACATCTCAACACTATCTGATGTATTACCATGAAAATTTGTCCAGACATTCATGATTCCCACAGGGATTCATCCTACTGTCGTTGGTGAGCCCCACGATACCTGACGATGTTAGTTTACCAGACGGCGTTACATTAAGGCTTAAAGTTATGTATAATTATGGGAATGGCAGTTTCAGCATCCAGGCTTCATTTGGCCTGCCTCAGCTGCACCCACGCTCCATCTCTTTGCCCATTTTCGTATTAGCTGGGAGTTTGATGGGATCAGGAACTACCAAGATCCGGTCACTGAGCTTCACAATCGCTCTTCAGAAACCTACAGGGGACGGAGGTCACAGAGACTATGTGGATGTTTTATGCAGATGCCAACAAGGGTAAGTAATGAAATGTTCTCCTTTGTGATTCGGGTGAACTGACAATTTAAACCAGTTGGGTTTTTTTGTCAGTTTAAAAAAGACTATCTTTTATTAATTCACACTCTTATATGCGTCCTTGATGTTGGCATAAAATTAAGGTCGGTATTCAGTATTGTGATTTGTCTTTGGCTGGTGTAGCACTGAACTTTAGTGTCCTCAGAGGGAAATTTGTGCTGCTGCTTCAATGGGGAAAAAAAAGAAAAAAAAGAAAAGCTTTACAAAAGCAAGATAACTTTTGACTCAGTGCTCGACATTTGCTTCACATTAGGAACTAACATTTAACATGTTGAGTGAATGTGGGCAGAGTGGAGGATAGTGAGGCATGATTAAAGTCACCAGGAAAAAGAAGGAGGACATGCGTGTGTCTGCAGCCTGCTTGCAACTGAGTGGAAGACATCACAGGCTGTGGATGGCGATGTACCGAGTTACACAGTCTATCATTGTCAGTCAATCATAACAAATCCTGCCAGCCCTCCTCCCTTCCTCTTACTGCTCTCCTCCATCTTGTCCACCTGCATCACCTTGAAACCGTTTGGCTGTGCTCAGAGGTTCAGTAAAAAGACTAGCGCAAGTTCAAAAGAGTAACTGCATGTGTAAAGTACTAAAAAGGTCAAACTAAGTTAGGGAAAACTAGAGAGAAAGCTCAACAGTGAGCAAGAGCTGTAGTAACAGGCTGCCTCTCATGTTCCGCCATCTTGGACAAACACTACCAATATTCAGGGTAATGCATGAGAAATTGCATCACTCTGCAGCTCAGCAGCTACTTTCTCAGAACTTCCCCAGTAAGAGTATGAGAGCATGTCATCTTCATTCTTCGGGCTCAGTCAGGATTGTTGTGGAGTTGGAAGCTTTCACAAAAAAAATATTAATGTTGAATAGATCAAGTAGAGGCAGCTTCTGTTTCCATCAGCTGAGAAATATTCTGATCAATCAATCATCAGGGGCCACCTGAGGAGTCAAGTCAATTTTATTTATACAGTATAGCCCAACATCGCAAATCACAAATTTGCCTCAAGGGGTTCTATGATCTTTACAGAATACTACACCCTCTGTCCCCCGACGAGGAAAAAGCCCAGAAAAAAAGAGCCATCTGCTTCAATTCCAGAAGTCCTTTTCTGAGTCTGACAAATGGTTCAGCAACAGAAAATGGATGTTATGCCCACTTAGTGACGAGGCTGCAGAAGAGTGTCCACTGTCTGAATTTCCCCTGACTCCATGTCAAGACACGCGAAACACAAGGGAGTGTGTTTCATGCATGTGACATACTGGATGGGTTTTCAGGCCCCGAGCTGACCACAAAGGTAATGGAAGCATCTTTTATCATCGCAGCTGTTTCTCTGAAAGTGTCCAATGATGGAACTACACAACAAACACAGAGAAAGGATGAACCCCGACTGTGCGACTCGCTACCACTGTAATGTCAAAAACAGGCCCGCTGTGTGCAGTTCTCCAACCTAAGACATTGCATTATTATTAAAAGAAAATTCCAAACGAAACGAAAGCTGCTATGTATGCAATGAGAGGGTTAGATAATCTCAACTGATTATTCCCCAGTTAGGTGTTATTGCCCCCTATGATGATGACCTCATCTTCCAAATGCTGATGTTGATCCGTCATGCCTTAAAACTATCACTGATGTGCCAAATAAATAACTGGCTTGCCTTTATCGAGATTTCTTCCATTTCCCTTTAGTGTCAGCTTTTCTTCCAGCTTGTCATCTCTTCCTTGCTTTCACCCCAGTCTCTTTTTCACTGTATAAACTGAAAGGTGAACATGTTCACTCTTGCTGGAAGAATCACCGCTCAGCTTTGACTTGGGGAATATCACTTTATAGCATTTTTAACCATTTCTTTGAGAAATTAGATTTATATACAACTAAAATGTACTTAAAGTGAAATCATAAGGCAAACAAACAGTTGTTTGACAGTTCCATACAAATTAAAAATATTTCTGTCACAGGATACATATTATTATATTAGGCTGTAATGAACAAGAACAACAGTTACATCAGAGTTTCTCATCCTTGATATCGGGACCCTACAGGGTGCGGTTTGATAAGCAGGTGGGGTAATGGGGGATTTCTAAGACTGACAAACAGCGCGTTCAGTTTTTTTCTCACTTTTAAAGAAGGGTTGAAGTGTATCATCATTTCAGTGTTCGAGCCTTTCAGAGCTTTCTCTGCCCTCTTAAAAATAGAATATAAAAGTAGGTCATTGTGGTGACAAAAAACTGCTGTCATCAAAACAGTTTTGAGACTGTGAAAACTGCCTCACAGGCCACAAAAGGTTGAGAAACCCTGAGTGTCATATTCACTGACTAAGATATTTTATATTTACACGAATGACACAATTTCTGCATTTTAATTGTACATACTGAAATATAACATAACTTAATATCAATACAATAACATTAACGACACCTCATTGGCATTCTTTTACACATTTGACATATGAGCTTGTCCAGAACTCAGCCATTCATTCATATTTGTGCTTTTGAACTGCAGACTCAGTCGATACTGAAAATGCAGGAATGTCCACTGCTTGACCAATAACCATTTAACTTACTGCAGAAGTTCTTCAGAAGGAAAAAACGGCACTTTTTTTGCATTAGTATACAGATGCCTAATGTGGTGAGTCAAAGTTAGAAACAATAATTTGTCAGTGGCAATTTCTGCAGCTCTTATGCATGAGTATCTAATATAATATTGTATATGGTATTTTTTGTTTTGTCATCATTATGATCATGACAGTGCAGATTCCTGGAGTGTCTGCACCAGAAACTACTCACGGCCTAACGTTACACAAAATTTCACTGAACAAGCAAACAGACAAGCAGGACAATATCCAAATACTAAATCAGTTAAAAGCACAGCTGGAAAAGGTATAGAGAACAACAAGGACAAAAGACAGCACAGCCTTTTTTGCACATCTGTAGGCCTCTACTGTCTGTTGCCTAGTTAAGGTGAATGTCTTTGGATTTTTACCAAATTCTACATTTTTCAGTTTCACAGTAATTATAAAATAATAATAATAATAATAATAATAATAATAATAATAATAATAATAATAATAATAATAATAATAATAATAATAATAATAACCCCTGGTTAGAAATTACTCCCTCCAAAATAAAGCATTTATGTGCACACTTTACATTAGCCTTCTCTGTAGTTAATTACAAAGAGGTGAATGGAGAGTTCCAAATATAACACAAGCTTTGTGTTCTTCAGTCTTTATTATACAATGAGGAGACAAACAGTCAGTCGGTTGAAAGCCATGGCAGATATTTACATCACTCTCCTTTTTCACAAGACAGGATAAAAGGTCTGTAGAAGGCTAATGTTTTGAAGGTAAGACACTCCATTTAATCTTTGTTAACAGAGCACTATCTGATGTGTTCTTGTACTTAACAGCTTATGATTCAACACATCATCTCCAGTCTCATTCTCCATCCTTATGTTCTTCAGGGGTCAGAGTCACAGAAATCACAGAATCACAGACACACACAAGAACAAAGAAGCATGTTTAACAAAACCTCAGTAACGTCTGCTCAAGTATTTATACACAAACTCTTAATGTTCTTAAAGCTCTCAGCTCATTTCAAACCTCTGTCTCCATCATTCAGTACGATAGTGCTGCACAGTAGATGGTATATTGCACGCATGCACACAGTGACATTATATTGAATATGCACAGTGATGTGTATCACCTAGTGTATTGTACATCATGTTTGACACAGTCTCCTTATATTAAACATATTTGTGTTTGAGGTGTGTTTATTCAAACTGTAGTATTTACTATAATTTTCCATTTTTAAATGCCGTCCTGAGACCCAATTATTTATGACATTTACTCCACAGTAACAATAACATGACAGCCGGAACCCTCTAAAGCGTCTAGCTATATTTTTTTACTGTACAGTGGAAGGAAGGAAAAGTTCCATGTTGAAAGGGTTAAAGGAGAGATCACTGTTTTTCAACTCAGACCACGAATTTACCATCATGGATGTCACCGCCTCACCAGTAGTGAGTAGTTTGGACTGAACATAAAGCAGATGTTACAAAGTCAGTGGAAAGCTTTGGGTGAACATAAAAAGATTCACTCTGCACAAACTGTTTGTTTGTCTGTGACTGAAGCAGGATGAATTTTGCTTTGCATTCAGTCTGAACTCACCTTAAGTATTGAGAGGCCACTCAGACTACTCCAGCCTCGAACTGGTCTTAAACACAATCCAGTATGACAGTTCTTGACATAAAAGCTTACTGGTTATTTTCAAAGGGAAG
This sequence comes from Chaetodon auriga, assembly GCF_051107435.1. Lineage (NCBI taxonomy): Eukaryota > Metazoa > Chordata > Actinopteri > Chaetodontiformes > Chaetodontidae > Chaetodon > Chaetodon auriga. The sequence goes on along the minus strand of NC_135077.1, from coordinate 5,005,578 downwards.
TTCACAGGATTGTGAGACATGCGAGTATGTTCAACTGAACACTGACTTTTTGTGGCTACACATATGTACAAGTTCAAGTCAGTTAAAAGGATGGTTTGTGGTGATTTCAGCAAACAGGCCTGACTATACTGGGAACTTTCTGTTTTTGAAAATATGTGTTTTTTGGCAGGTTTTAACTCGATTAAACTGAACTGTGCTCAGGGCCACAGAGAGGCTGCAGCAGCCCGGTTAGTTTTTCTGCTTATCAGTGATGTTGTGCTTTGCATGATTATGAATGATCAGAAACTTTTTTCAGGTCTTGGTTGAAAAATTGTGAATATATACACAATGTTTGAGTAGTAGTAGGTCAATAGGAGTTGATGTGCAGTCATTACTGTTCAGAAACAGTATGCACAGCAAATACTGAAAGTTTTAACATTTTTTAATGTTTCAGACTCACCTTGAAATGGATTCTTCCTCATCGAGCTACACACAATACTCCACACTGATAAAGCAATAAGAGGTTTTTGGAGTGTTTTGGAGATCTATTGAAATAAAAGACTGACATGTCCAACTTACGTATTCAGACCCTTCACTTGCTACTTGGCTAAAACGCCTTTTAGCAGAAATGACAGACTTGAGTCTTCTTGGACATGATGCCACAAGCTTACCACACCTTTCTTTATGGATGTTTCTCCCATTGTTCTTGGCAGAATCATCAAAACTCAGCCAGGTGGCATGTGGAGTATCTGTGTGCAGTCATTCTTAAACATCTCCGGAGATCTCTTAGCTTCAGGTCTGGACTCTGGCTAGGCAACTCCAGGACTTTCACAGAATGTTCCTGAAGCCACTCCTGCGTTTGCTTGGCAGTATGTGTTTGGGTCACTGCTCTTCACTCAGGATTGCAGGATCTGTATTCTTCTGTATCCATCTTTCCCTCTATGTAGTCTGCCAGTCCCTGTTGCAGAAAAACATCTCCACACATGATGTTGCCACCAGCATGTTGGACTGTATGGATGGTATTAACAAGGTGATGCCTGGTACGCCACTGAGAATCGTGACCACTTTGTTGTCTTCGTTTCACCAGACCAGAGGATTTGGCTTTTATTGTTTTAAGAGTCATTCAGCTTACGTAACAACCAACTGTAAGACCTTATATAGACCTTGTGAAAACTTATATGTGTGTCCTTCCTAATATGTCCAGTGAATTCAAATAGGCACACAGAAGTAGGATGCACCAGAGTTCAATTGTTTGTGTCGTGACCCTTTTTTTTAATACTAGCAATTGAGCTAGTAAATGGGCTTTTTCAGTCTTTAATTTTTAATAAATTAACAGAATACTCCAAAAACCTTCCATTGTGGAGTATTGTACAAAATGTACAAAACTTGAAAGGGGTCTAAAAACTTTCGGTATGCACTGTTGCACACTAAGTTAAATTTATTATTATTTTTTTCTTTTTCATTGTGGGGTCACATTGGATGGTATCATCTCCCCACAGGATGGCTCTTCCTGCTGAGCCCCTTCAGGTACCATTCTCACACTTACACTGCCACCATCTGTGGTGCTCGGGTTCACACGGAACTTTCTATTAACCGGGCGTACGGCCCTGAGGAACTGCCTCTTAAAGGTTTCACTTAGGATAATGTAGAGGAATGGGTTGATGCAACTGTTAGCGTAGCCCATGCTAATGGCTATGTTGTAGGCATAGGAGAAAGCAAGGCTTGGGTTCTGCACCCCTAGATGGACCAGCTGAAGGATGTAATAAGGGGCCCAGCAGATGAAGAAAGCCAGGCAGATGGCCACTGCCATCCGGGTCACCTTCCTGGTGCGCACCTTCAAACTCCGTGGAGGCAGCGGTGCCACACTGGTGGACATGTGCTGCAGGATCTTGAAGAACACCAGGCAGATGATGGCCAAAGGTATAGCAAATGCCAAGAAGAACTGGTAAAGTGTAAACCAGTATGTGTCAGTGACTGGGTCAGGCAGAAGCAGAGCACAGGCCACCAGGCCATCTGGGAGAGGCATCAGGCCTGCGTACATCCACACAGGGATGATAGTGAGTAAGGACAGACCCCACACCAGGCCAATGACCAGCGCTGCCACACAAGGTGTGCGGACATAATTGAAGCGAATGGGATGGACCGTAGCCAAGTAACGGTCAAGAGTCATTGCGGTGAGGATATAAGTACTGACAATCTGGCTATTGGAGTCGAGAGCAGTGATGACCGTACACATTGCTGCTCCAAAGTGCCAGGTACCATTGCCAAGCAACTGGTGGATGAGAAATGGCATCCCGAGGAGAAACAGGAGATCTACAATTGACAAATTTAAGATGAAGATGTCCGGAACAGTTTGTCTGGCACGGCACTTGGTCTTCTTCATGATTGTGTAGATGACAATACAGTTCCCTATGATGCCCAGAAAGCAGATGATGCCAAAGATGACAGGGAGGATGGCACTGCAGTGACGGACCCCATCTGCAGCTGGAGACAAGAAGCAAAAACTTTGAGGAGAATCGCACTGTATTTTACATTGTATTTAATCATGTTGTGAGAAATGAAATCTTAGATTGTAACTGTATGTAACACAGTCATTTTGTCCCAGTGTATTGGCAAGAGCAGCAGAATCATACTAACTGTATTCTGGTTGGTCAGGGGATTATTAGGCAGATCTATTATCAGACAGCAAATTTTCTGCCTCTTGTTTTTAGGGTGTCGGATAATTTCAATGAGGAAATAAATCATTTGTGTGTATGTATGTTTCCATGTGCGTGTGTGTGTTTGTTGGCTCTTTCAACACAGCACAAAGCAAAGACATGATGATAATGATGATGATGATGATGATGATGATGATGATGGGGAAAAGATGTAATGATTCATATGCTGTCAGACCTTTACACAGGCTGCCATGGATAAGTGATAGCACATTTTAAACACAGTCACATAAATGTAAAAGAAAAAAACATAATTCACTGCAGCCTGAATTTGTGCAATAGTCTATGAAGGCTTGTGCAGTTAAAATGGATACAAGACAACTTCAGGAGACAGAAAGAAAAAAAAAACGAGAAAGAGTAAATAAATACATCCATTTGATTTTTGTAGTTTAAACTCATGTTGAATGCAGTTGTGATGCTTGCAAGGTGGTCGACGACGCTCTAATTAGATTACATGACCTGTGCGCTGCTTGTTGGACCTACCTGTTGTTGAATTCGTGTGTCCGAGAGAAAAATTAGAATCGTATAAAAAATCCATCGGAAAAATCTAAAGTATCCAAGTTCAGGAGAAGCTATTACCAAGTGTTTGCTTTCCAGGTAAAACGCATCTGAAGCAGCGTGGAGACGAAATGATTTTTTTTTTTCTTTTTCTGAGGGATCCCAGTTATCCCATTTGAAGTAGTTCAATCTTTTCCAGCTCAAGCGTTTAGTTTGACTGTGAGCAGACCGGTGCGCTCTGTGCCTTCACAGATAATAAAGACGCTCCTCGGAGAGAGACGGTGAGAGCATCTTCCACTCGCCGTCTGTGGCGATCCGTGGAGAGGCTGCGCTGCAGGTGTCAGTCAAGCTGGACGAAAATCAAATCAGAAAACTGAGAGCCTGAAGATGATATTCTCTCCAAAAAATACAGTGTTTGTGCGGAAAAGTGTTTCCTTGAAGACGTTTGACCCAAGTGTGTTATTTACTATATCTAGCTTTTCACATAATGTCCTTGAGGTTTAGAATAACTGTGTAAAGAGCGCTGATTACAAAAAAATCCTTTTCTACCCCCTAAATACATTTCAGTAGTGCTAGTCATCTTCTCTCTCTCTCTCTCTCTCTCTCTCTCTCTCTCTCTTTTCAATTAAAAGATGCGTTGACGTGCCTCTGTCGACAGGCGGTATCCAGCGCTGGTTTGTGGGCAGCAGCAGAAAATGCGCAACAAGTGTTTCTACTTAGCAACAAATGAATTAACGACTTCCTTTCAAATTACTGGCAGGTTTGAACCGTTTCATCAGCCCCAAACACGCCGTTCCCACTTAGAACCACTAGATGGCCTTGCTGCCCCTCATTTGGAGTCCTCACACGTCTCCGTCATGATAATTGGATGTGACTATGACAAGAACTGTGGGTCATAAACGGGCTTCTGAAGGAGCCAAAGACGGTTCTGCACCCATATTTTGACTGGTTTGGGACCTCAGGCCAGCTGAAACGATGACAGTCTATTTTGAGTTATGGATAAATCACAAGGTGGGATTTGATAGCTGAAGATGGAGGAAACAAAATTATGCAAATTATGTGTGTGTGTGTGTGTGTGTGTGTGTGTGTGTGTGTGTGTGTGTGTGTGTGTGTGTGTGTGTGTAACCCCTCCACAGGATTATCACATCCTGGGTAGTTTGGCATCCAGTGTAAACAAAACTTGAAAGCTGGTGTTGAATGTTTAGACTTCAGTTCAGCATTCAACACCATAATACCACAACAACTCATCTGCAAACTTGACAAACAGGGGCGCAGCACCTCCCTCTGTAACTGGCTGCTGGACTTCCTCAGTCAGAGGTCACAAGCAGTACGGGTCGGCAACAACACCTCAAGCAGCATCACACTGAGCACAGGGGCCCCCCAAGGCTGTGTGCTCAGTCCCCTGCTCTTCACCCTGCTGACACACAACTGCACAACAACCTACAGCACCAATCACATAGTGAAGTTTGTGGACGACACAACTCTAGTGGGTCTTGTCACCAAGGGCGACGAGACCCACTACAGGAAGAGGGTCAACCTTCTGACCACGTGGTGCAGAAACAACAACCTCCTGCTGAATGTAAGCAAGATCAAGGAGATTGTTGTTGACTTCCAGAGAGGCCACACCCAACACCCGCCACTGACCATCAATGGTGCTGCTGTGGAGAGAGTGAGCAGCACCAAATTCCTGGGGGTGCACATCAGTGAGGACCTCACCTGGACCACCAACACCACATCACTGGCGAAGACCCCCCGCACACAGTCGGTTCAGCCTCCTGCCCTCTGGGAGGAGGTATAGGAGCCTTCGCTCCCACACCACCAGACTCAGCAACAGCTTTATCCATCAGGCTGTTAGGATGCTAAACTCTGTCCCCTCCCTACCCTCAGCTCCATCCAACAGGCTGTCAGGAAGCTAAAACACCTCCCACAGTCTGGACTTTGAACCCTCTGACCCACATTAATGACTGTCTTTGCACTACTATGCCACTTGCACACTTCTGTCAAACAGAAAACTTCTGCTGCTATTACTGACTGACATTGCACTATAACAATCCTCTAACTTAAACTTTTTGCTGCAACTTGTACATTTACTGTGAAATCCTATTCTCTATTGTTCATTTTTAGTATTTATTTTCAGTTTATCATTTACTGTAGTTGTTAGGACAGGTCTGTCTTTATTTTTGTGTCTGTGGACTTTACTGTTTTACTTGAAATTGTCTTCTCACACCGTGGGATAGTGGGAAACGTAATTTCGATTCCTTTGTATGTCTGGTACATGTGAAGAAATTGACAATAAAGCCGACTTTGACTTTGACTTTTTGAATGCTTGTGTGCAGTTCAACATTTGTAAGATATTGCATTGTAACCATGCTTTGCCCTCCCTGAAGAAGGTTGGGAGCATTTTTCAGTGAAATCTTGCTTCATGTACTCAGGATGAGCAGCAGCCTGCGTACTAACGTGAGGATGAGATACCAATGTACACTTCACAGATATGTAGGTATAATGAAAACTAGTAGAAGTCTGCAGAGTTTTATGTACAACACCTGATTCAGGAAGTTGTTTTAATGAACACCTGAGTCAGGAAATGAATAACTTTCTGAAGGAGGCTCATACATAAGCAGCCTTTGTTTGCTGAAGAATGTGCGTCACTCACACTTTCAGTCTGGGTCTTTATCAGTCAGAGCTCATTTTCTGAGCCTAAAACAACCTAATCTCATCCTTGAACCTCTAATGAATCCCCACACTTTAAAGGCCCAGTTCACACATGACTGCATCGAACCATATCACCTGCTCTTTCATTCATTCTCTCAAGCCTTCTGCCATGCTCGAATAGCTTTATGAGGCTGTGCCGTTCTGGTGGCCCACACTGGAGTCAAATCTGAATTGCTTCACTTGAAAATGCCTTTTTTTTAGTTCTTTCATCTGCTCCTTTGTTCCCTTTGCTCCACCATGAAGCCCACTTTGAAAGAAATGTATTAATTTTCTGCACTGTCAATAATGCCTGGTGTCATTTTTGGTTTTCCTTCATTTGGTGCAAATCACTGCATATCATTCCTTCACTTGGCTTCATTCTTGTCTTTGCTCGTGTGTGTTGACACCTGATCAGGGAGTGTCCGCCCCTTCCTGTTCTTGTATATAAATGCCACTTCTTCACTAAATGGATGCCTAGTCTCATCAGTATAAATCATTACATGTCTTCCTCCAGGTGTCTGGACACTGACTGAGTCCTCCAACAACTTTTTAACAAAATCTGAAATACGTACTGGACCTCTTCCTGATCCTCCCACAATTTCCAAAAGACATTTTGTTGAAAATTTTCATCTATGATCTTAATCTTTTGTCTGGGGATTTAGCAGACAGTGCTGACGACCCATTGGCCACACGTCCATAATATCATCCATTTTCAAACTATCCCTTCCAGCCCTGCAGTCAGACCAAACATTATTAACAGTCTTGCTCTCTTGTTCCACTCCACATTCTCTCATCAAGCCATACTCCCAAAAACAGCAAATGTTTTGACTCCATCAAAAGAAAGTTCCCAACATGAATCAAGACTGATTTGGAATATCACATATTTAGTTTATCTTATGTTCTAAGCATCGTTTAGGCCAATGAACCTGACCGACTGCCTCCCACTGCATAGAAGATTCCTGCTCTGTTTTCATATGGCCCGACAGCACATACACTCAAGCATCAACTGCTGCTGTAACACAGGGCTGATAGCACAGGGGGCACAGTGGATCAGTTTTTAGAGTTGTCCCCTAACAATTGTCTCTTTTTTGAATGTTTCATTTGACTATCAAATACATCTATGTTAGCTTAACCAGCCAGTGCCCTAAATTGAGGCACTGGCTTAGAACTGGAGTCGGTCCCTGGGTGATGCAGTGGCAGCCCAATTCCTCCTAATACTTTGGATGAGTTAAATGCAGATTTCCCAATGGAGATCAGTAAAGGATTATTTAATTAAAATCTGTGCAACTGTTTTCTGCTGCCCCGTCAGAGGTAACACTGTCAACTCTATCCTGAATAGTTTACTCACATTAGAGCTAAATATTTGTACCCTCATTCAAGCCATATAGGTTTTCTACATACAACTTCTTTATTTGCAACAACTGAAGCTTAGAATTAAATCTGTAGTTGCTCATGCTTGCCTAAACCCTCACCACTTTAAGACAAAATACCCCGGCATACAATCATGGGAGGCAAACATTTAATTTTCATCTAACAATTGAGTTTTGTTTTGCTTCTTCATTGTCAAAAGAATAAGGACACACAATGGAAAGTGTCCAATTTGCATCCCCATGCGCAATTAACTGCAGCTACAGGAATATTTCTCTGAAGGCAGTACTTAACAAATGTTGAATGCAGTGGGAGCTTCGGACTTTTGAGAGATAGGGAGAAGAAGTCCTATCCAGTATAACATTTTTTTTTTTTTTTGATGACTAAGAAGCAGCCAGGATGCATAAGAAGAGACAGAGGGGGGTATGACTTGTAACAGGGTCCCTGGCTGGAGCTTATGTCTTTTTTATTCAGCAAAGTTAACAGTCTATCCAAAATTAGTCCTAAGTCGTTCACGTTCAGTGGCCTGGAACAAATCCACAATGTCGGATTGCATAGTTTTATGACAACTCGACATCTTTGGGGTTCAGTAATTATAAAACAAAGGATGAACTGTGCAAAGCAGTGAAAGATGATGCACTTTATATTTTAATTCTTCAAAGACACACCAAAATAACATATAAAACCCCCCCTATTTTCTCACTTACTTCAATGGGAACAAGTTTTTCAGACAGCTTTTCTGTGCCAAGGTTTTGAGATATTGGCCAAAATGTACCACCAGGTGAGTGAAATTGTGTTTGTGCCGTTAAGAGAACTGAAAATAACAACAACAACAACAAAACACAGCAGCAGTGTAACATTTCAGAATAAAATGTCTCCTTTGCTTTGGATAATTAGAGGAACACACTGCGACCTCTTTTCATTTCAACAATTCATTGAGTAGAAAACAGTTGTAATGACTAGCTGCAGGCACGTCATCAGGATGCTTCCCTGAAGTCCACCTGTGGAGGTATTCTGAATGGGATGGATCATAGAAATGGGAAAGATCATAATCAGATCTCCAATTAATGTCATCAGGCAACTCAGGATGTTATGTTTCATCTGTTGAATGAGGGGTAAATTACTTTGAACGATGGACCATAGTCCCAGGTGTGTACACTGAATACATATTTTCTCCTGTGGCTCTGCACAGTGAGACCACCACGCATGCTTTCCAGCTACTCCTTTACTATTTTATGCTGAGCAGTTTAATATGAAATTATGGAATAAAATGTTGTTACTGCATCACAGCTCGCGTCGTTGTTTAGCCTGGCAGGTGGTGTGGTAGCTGAAGACTTCTTTTTTATGACTTGCAATTTCTATTTCGAAAATCAGAGCTGCACATAAAAACAAAAACACACATTCAAGAAAGATTTCCAAAAATTTCCCACTTTACTCACAACAGAATAATTTTCTTAAATCGAATGTAAAATAGGCAAAGAGGGAGGATTTCTCGGTCCTGTCGCACATCCTGAATAACATTTGCCGACCCCAGGCTGTCAAAACGCACACACCTATCGCCCTACTTCCTAAATGATCTTTCTCCTCTGAAGCCATTGGCTAATTAATGAGAGCGCGTCCTGTAATTGGCAGAACGAAGCGCCAATCACAGAGCTTTCTTCCTCCACGTTAACATCCACTGGGGGAACATTGAATACGGTGAACGCCCCGTTTGAGCTCATTTAACTACACCCAGAAAGTTTATGCAAGAATAACTGATCCAAACTTCTGAGGCTCTGTCCACTCCTCCTTCACCTGTCTCTGAAAGGTGTTTGCAGTTGTTTTTCTCCATGGAGGCTGTAGCCATTTTCGACTATACCGCCGGAGCTGACGGTGAAATCAGTTTCAAGCGTGGATCAGTGTTAAAGGTAAACCTGAGATTTGTTTATGCGCCTGGAAGAAACGCTCCATCTCCACCTGATTCTGCTTGCTTTTAGTTTAAATTTTACTCATTAATGTTTGCTTCCCATATTATTTATTTACTATTTAGTATTCTCTCGCTTTGATTTTCTATTTGATTGCTTAATTGTAAGCAAATCATTTGTCTTGCAGTGCTGTGGTTCATGCTGTGTGTGTACATTGTGTGTTGACGTGCAGAATGCGCTGGAATGCAAATGCAACAATGCTTTGCTGCGTTGTTTTGTGTGTGCAATGTAATATAATCTTTCTCTCAGATGTGTGTGTTTTTCAGCCAGTGAGCCATGAAATGACAAAATGTGAACGGGCCTGTCGTGGAAGTCCACTTAAACTTCTGTCCAAACTTTGCAGTGCTGCTGAGTTATTACTTGTCCCCAGAACTTTTCTTTTATCATGACAGAGGGATAAGGAGTCTCTGGTACCTGCTTTAATGACCCACTCAGGAAAAGCAGTGGGTGTATGGATTTAAATCTGGCCGTCACCGCTCCCATTTCCCTTCTCTGGGAACTCAACAGGTCTCTAATTTGAGGGTCTGTCAGAACTGGTCTTTCAGCTCAACATCAGTTATGACAGAGTCAGTGTGAGTGAGTGCTGCATCTGTCCAATCAGCTTCATTCAGGCTGATGTGGCTGTGGCCTCAGCCTGCTTTGCTGTGATGAAAGCTTTTGCAGTAACATACATCTAAACACACTTAGAGTTAACAAGCCACTACTGCTTTTCTCTGACCGTTGAAAAGAGAACTGGATCCAACAGAAATGGAAAATAAAATAGAAATCTGTGTGACTCCTTCTGCTGTTGCTATTACATGAAGCTTGAATTTACGATGGCAAATTTTATCCTTGTGTAGAATGTAAGGTTCACTGACCAAGCAGCTGTTCTTTGGGCTTTGCTGTTGATGTTGACATTCGTTGAAATAGTGCCTTGGTGTCCAGTGTTCAGACCTGTTAGACGTAGTACCATCTGCCTGTTGGCCTGAGATTCACGAATCCTGCAATATCTGTTTGGTGAAAAAGTCTTAATATGGTCTTGTGTGGTCATGGTCGTCATTTGTAGTTTTCTTATTTAAATGACTCAATTAATAATCTGTCACAATTAAAAGAGAGTCTTGGGGAAAAAAAAACAACTTTCTACTAAAGTCAGACTTTGTTCTGGTAAAACACTAATCACACCCAAATTAGAATATAGACAATACTGCATCTGGGTTTTTAATCCCAGTTCATTTTCCAGTGAGAGTGTCCAGCAGAATATTGTGTTTCGCAGCTTTTTCCCAGCCACCAAAACAAGTCCAAACGTGAAACTTTATCAGCCACAAATATGCCAAAACTACATCCATGCTCTGCCTCTCAATTAAAAGACCACTGTTTGTGGGATTTAATGGCATCAAGTGTTGCAGTTGCAGATTGCAACCAGCTGAATATACCTTGCCTCAGCTTCCACTTCCAAGCATCTAGGAGAACCTACGGCGGCGGCTAAAAATGTGAAAAACATGAGTGGTGCTCTCTGGAGCCAGTGTTTGGTTTGTCTGTTCTGGGCTACTGTAGAAACATGTGTGACATGACAGACTGTGTGAAAGAGGACCTGCTCCCTCTGTGGATATAAAGGGCTCATTCTAAGGTACCGACAACACAGTCATTTTCAGGTGATTATACACTAATGAAAACATCATTATGATTATAATACTCCTTTCCTGCCAATAGATCCCCCCTAATCCTACGCACGGCACCTTCAAGTCATCTTCAGGATAGTTGATATTGCAGTACATACAATGCGCCTCAGTCTGTCACTCCATCTGTTATTTAGTAAATTATAGCAGCTGCATTAATTTCAGCAAACAAAATTCTTCATATCCAAACTATCGATGCCTACTTGACAGACTTGTCAGACTGAAGACTTAATATTCGTCACTGTGTGAAGTGTGTGTTTTTGTGCAGCGACAGATGGCTTATAAAAGCTTTTCTGACTGTGACCCATATCTGAGAGCTCCACTCCGTATCCAGTTGTGTCTGTCAGACAACTCTTGTTTTGAACAACTAGTCAGGCCAGATTTCTGGGATGGAGGGTGAAAGGCGGTCGAGGTTAAAAATCAACACATAGAAAGGAGGAATTATTGGAGCGGCATCAGCAATGTTGCCTCTCCTGTTCCAAAACTGGATAACAGGTCACACAGGATTGGGCTGTTTGGTTGTCCTTTGCTGATTTCATTGGAAGCTTCTGTGTGTTTCCTCTCAATCACCCCATTCAGAGCTGCCTGGTTTGGTTTTGGCCAACAGTGGACACTTCAATGCATGAGTTACTAAGAGGATGAACAGATGAAAAATAATAAATTCCTTGCACTTCCATATCATCATAATCATTTTTATGCAATCAAATTTTTAATATGGTAATATATATATATGTATTGTGATAATGGCAATATTTAAAGCACTGGAATATATAAGATGCATAGCGTAGCATTGCCCAATCTTTGGCGAGTTGTACTCTGTATATTGTCATATCAGCAAGAATATTGTTATTGCATGCAAGACCCCACAGGTTTATTTATCATCATAAAGTGTTTTTTTCTAATCAATCCAGAGAAGAGAAGAGATGTTCCATAGAGCAGTTGTGATCAAGATAAACTTGACTTTTTTTTTTTTTCTAGATGACTAAAAAGTACATAATACATAAGTTTAGCAGTCTGGAAATAACTGTCTGGCCTCTCAGCATTGCAGGAACAAGATTAAGGAAAAATATTTTCCTAGAAAAGGCCAGAAGTGGGCTCTGAAATACTTTTCTGTCTTTTTTTGTTCCACAATACTGTGCTTTGAAGCGTTTGTTTTTGCAGAGATGCCCAAATTTCCCAGTCAAAGTAAAGACAGTGATTGTACTCACCCAGCCAAGCTCTTGGGACAGTCCAGTCTGTTTTGGGGTATTAAATATTCATTTATATGGAACAATTCAAGGGTACCATCCTGGTCTTGTGTGGCTCAGTCAATACTTCCTCGTACACTCATGAGATATTCAGCTTTGTTGCAGCTTCTGTTTCTGAAGCTTCTGAAACAATGAGTCAACGTGGACTTATTGTTTAATTCAAACCATGATCTTTTTCTAAACCCAAAAAGTCGTTTTTGTGTGTGAACCACGTGTTAGAAAGGCTTCCAGGCAGAAAGGCTGTCTGGCAGTCTCATACAGACACAAAAGAGCTCTACGTGTGTCTGCATGAGAGTCCGAGGGATGTGACAGAAATGGTATTTGGTAACCTGGTTATGAGAATGTGTTGGCAGCTTAAGAGAGGTGGTGTTCTCGTATTCCTTTGTGATCAGAGACACAAAAATTCTGCATTAAATTCTTACGGCCCTGTGCTGTGTGGCTGTCTGCCTCCATTTTTTGTTAGAATAGACTGCCAAAACAACACCGAACACTGACACAGGTAAAGTTTGCAGTACGTCATTGTCTTAAGCACTCCTTGGCTGTATCGACCAGATTCGGTCCCTGGTCCTTTTGCTCCAAGTCATGCATACACAGGAACAAAATAGACACTAAGACTGATGCCTCTGGCACCTCAGTCCAGCACAGCAAAGGAAAACATTATCCCTGATGGCAACAAATGAATGTATTTGATGCCGACACAGACTTCCAGTCAGTGGGTGGGTGGTGTAATCAATGGTGGCAACTTAGTCCTCATCAACAACTATACATGTCTTTTCAAACTGAAAATGGCACTGCATTAAAAAGAAAACACCACAAGTCTGCATTGATTGGTGCATTGATGTGTGGCTATAGGCACCCATGAGAAGATTATTTACAATCTAGGAAGTCCAGTTTATTATAGTCATAATACGAGACATGAAGGACCACAGGAGTACCTTCCTTAACCATTGTATGAGCTGCCCTTCTGACGAACGGCTCATTCCTGTGTCTGACTGACACCCTTTTACTTGCATTATTACTTTGCGTGAGTCCACCTTTACCTGCTTAGGGTTGTATGAACAACCAAATTGTTACCTTGTAAAAAGGAGACCTGGTCATTATGACGAAAGTACATTCAGTTACAGGCAGGATGTCGAAACCTTGGACTGTGCAGAGCTTCTGAGTGGCTCCTGTACCTGCCCATTATGGTCCACTCTTAGTATAGCACGAGTACAACCTCCTGTTTCTGAAGCACTTAATCAAAGCTTGCACCTGGTGTGGTTTTCCAGTGCTCTGGCAGAAAGTTGGCTTTATGTAGGAGGGAGAGGTACATCCAGATCACTTTCAGGCATGTGTGGAGTGGGCTGCATACATCGTCGAAGATTTAAGTCTCCACTCTAACAGCCACACTTTTCATTGGCACTGCTCATTCTTTCTCTGAGGCGAGAGCAAAAAAAAGACGAGGAGGGCAGCCACATTCAGCTGCCAGTTTCCTAGCAAGGATTTCTTTTTGCTTTGGAACTTGAGATATTTTCCTCTTTTGAGCTTGTTGTTGGAAGAGCTGATCAGTTCATATTGAACCAGGTGACTCCTCTCCTCTCCTAATGATACGGTCGTAATGCCTGCCTCTCAACACCTGCAAGCAGCCAGAACCCTCTCAGCTCTGTCCTGGAATAACGAAGTCACCTCCATCTTATTTCATGATTGTGAAGCCATTTAATTCTTATGCTATTGAGTTCTCAATTACAGAGCTGAGGCCACCATTAAAGCTGGCTTTTGAAAGCAGGTCCAGTGTTATGAGATTGTAATGAAGTGAACCATGGATTCTTCAACAAAAGATGACAGTGGACTGAGCAGAAATTAATGGAAAAACTGAAACAGTACAAAATAAGTGGTTTAATTGATATTTGGTGAGCAGAAGTCATTCTTCTCTCGAGTTTTTTTCTTACTCTGCTTCTGCTATTTATTTCTCATTGTGCAAAGCAGCATTGAGTTAAGGGCTGACGTCAAAGACACCTTAAAAAGCAGAACCCTGTCAGGCTATTGGTACAAATTGAGCTTTATCCTTCTTCAGCCTGACAGTCCTGGGAAAAAATCAATAGCGCGTATTAAACTTGAGACAGGTCTAACGAAATTAAACAGTGCTTGAGTGCAGCAGCAGCAGCAGCATAAGAAGACATGAAACATTCAGTTGCATCTGTATCATCTGTGTTGTGGCTTTGAACTCTGCCAGTGTTTCAGACTTCAGATTTCACTTGAAATTGTTGTCAGCATCTTCTCTTATGTGTGTTGTGGTAAAATGGACAGCAGACTTGTTTACTACTCACCCAAAGGAAGGAGCGAATCATCAAGTGTCACAAGCTGAGAAAATGGAACATCGGTGACTTGAGGTTGTGATTGTGGGTTGTCTGACCGTCTGCTGTCATGCAACCAAATTCTGCTGAACTGCTATTCACTGTAAATGTGTCATATTTGTATCTTTAGATTCAAGGAAGATTTGAGGAGTTTCTTGGGGAGCATTCATAATTCATAATTTGTGGTGAATCATGAGCCTGTAACACAGATTGCATACACAAAAAAGGCAGAATTTTCTGAAGGGCTGCAGGCTCAGTCAGGTTTATAGGCAGGAGAGCATTCATTCGCTTGATGGTGTGGAAACGGACATGTTTTCTGTCCTATCAAATAGCTCTTTGCACACGCTGAGAACAGGGGCGGCGTTTCCACTATATTTATTCATTCATGGCAGCGTTCCATCCCTGAAATATCAGGGCTGCAGACCCTTGTTTATAATACTGCATTATTTAACAGAGAGTGTCTTTTTCAGAGGAACAACAGCATTTGTGGTTTGCTCCCACAGCTTTTTTTAGCGACTTGCGTTCATGTTAAGGGTCAGCGTGGGAAGTAGGTTTTTGTTGTTAGGTCAGGATGGCAGATGCTCATACAAAGTTTTTCACTTTCACATAGGAGTCCAGATTTTGTATCGCATCCCGCACCAAACAGTAAATGGTGGTTTTCCTTAAAGGCACCGAGTTTGGTTATTTTTCGTTAGAGA
Organism: Chaetodon auriga; assembly: GCF_051107435.1. Classification (NCBI taxonomy): domain Eukaryota; kingdom Metazoa; phylum Chordata; class Actinopteri; order Chaetodontiformes; family Chaetodontidae; genus Chaetodon; species Chaetodon auriga. The sequence goes on along the minus strand of NC_135077.1, from coordinate 4,990,431 downwards.
TTTCTTTCTGTGCTGCTTTGTCTGACAAGGTGATGAAGGAGAATGGATCATAAGGCCGAGGACTGATGCAACACCGGGACAAAAGTGAGTTTTTGCCAACTGTAGTAAAACAGTGCAGGAGCTACAGTACACAGTTTGGTTTTGATTTGCGAGCATGAAAGAAGTGTAGTGATTAAACAAAAAGGTGCAGATGGTGCAACTGCAAATTTGGGTAAACTGCTAAATTCTAACCTGTAATGGAAATGTGCGAGGCTTTTTCTTTTATGAACCTGTCAAAGGGACAAAGACAAGACGATGTGATCATAGCGAGCTCGTTGTGTGTCGGGGCTGTTTGTTTTTCTCCTGAAAACATTTGTGGCAGAAACACTTGAGAGGAGGACGGCGAAACTAGACACAGAAAACAATCCGACACAGCCAGGACTGTTTTTTTGACTCACCCACACTGGGTTGAAAGCTGGTTTCACAGGTCCCTCTCTAGAACAAATGACTGAAAAAAAGACTTGTCAGCCTTCTACAATAAGTAAATGCTCCATTTGTTCAGTTGAAAGAGAATTAGAAGCATTTTCTTCTGTCGGCTCCCTTTCTGCGGCCCTCTGTGTTTAAGGTCAGTAGCTTTTGATTTCTCCAGCTGTCACAAACAAACCCTTGACTGAGATTTTTTTTTTAATGGTTGTCTTCTGCTCTGCAGTTTCAAGGTTTCAGATTAAGAAGGGACAAAGCCTCTCAGTGGGGACGATCATCATCATCATCTTCTCTGTAATTAAGAATTTCTCATAGACAGCCTTTCACAAAGTTTATTAAGCTTCTGCAAACGCTACAGCTCACCAAGGCAGTCTGGGAACGTTCTCCATGGGCGATAAAGAAGTAGCCTGCGACATGTTTACTGTCAATAACATGATGTCCTCTTTCACAAATTTAGTGCAAGTCATGTGAAACATTGTTCAAACAGCTGGCTGCTGAATGCTGGCAGGCAAGATGCACCTTCGATTAAGGTTGATATCGATACTTTGATACTTTTTTGATATCACGTGTGCTTTCATTTGACTGTTTCAGAAGTATCGAAGCTATTTAAAAAGAAACACAAAACACACTCCACTTTAGTCCCTCAGGGTGTTTGGGCACCATCACTGTACGTCCCCTTAAAGTGTTTGTTTTTGTCACTGACAGGCTCAGATTGTCATAATCAGCGTCTGACAACATCATGGAAAAGATTCCTACAAAGACACAACTTGTTAAAGACTAAGATCCCTTTGGTTTAACCATGTGTCACTCTGGCCAAAGCCACCAGAGTCCATTTACAGAAACACTAATTTTATCATCACACTTCATACAAACATGACAGAAACAAAATACAACTCACCAAAACCTTCTTAGTTCATCTTTTCACTGCTCCAACAATCATCACTAACTCTGGTTTGGTTGAAATAAACTCTTAATTCACCGAATCAGGAAACAGTGAGAGAAAGGGCGGACATCAGAGAGGCTGCAGCAGAACATTATTATTTTCACATCTACCTCAGGATTATGACAGGAGAGACAAGAAGCAAAGCTAAACTGTAATTCCTGGTCAATAGAATCATTGTTTTTGGGCTCCTGACCATCATGCAGTGCTGTCAATGCAGCCACTGTGGCGGTGCTGCTTTTTTCCCCACATTCGAACATTAATTTCACAACCAAATGGATTTTTTTACAATTTGAATATAAATTTGAATTTAGCAGATTCGTTCACAGCCCTAATTCACACCTGTCCATAGAGCTGTCCACTGGTGATCAGATCACCTGAGACGCATGCTAATGCTAGGTGTGAACAGGGCCGTTGTTTCCATCACCAGACCTGTGTGCGTGTGCATTACATAATTCCACTTCTTTTGACTGCGATTAAATAATCCAATTAGAATAAGTGAAATGACTCATTACTTTTGTTTTGAGAGGAAATTGGAACCTTATGGTGGCACAAGACCATTCAGGCAATGTGAGCATGTGTTTCATCATAGTGAATCTAATGTTTCTAACAGAATCGTGTGTTCAGTTGTTGTTGTAGTTGTTGCTGCCCTCTGGTGGTTGGAAGTATTTAACTGATCACAGCAGTGATAATGGGTACAATGACAGATACAGTGTTGTCCCACACTGTGCCACAGCAACACTAAAATATATATAACTATGTGTGCATTAAGAAGAGAATCGAAGCAGATGTTTTAAAATAATGCAAAAGTTACTTTCCTTGTAACTAATTACTTTTATATGCAGCAATTGGTAAAGTAATTCCTTTTGAGAGAAATGGCCATTAACTGTAAGTGATGACTAATTTTTCAGTAATTTGCACAACACTGCAACCCATGTACCTACGTGTGTGTGTGTGTGTGTGTGTGTGTGTGTGTGTGTGTGTGTTTAGTGGCATTTAAACCTGAATACTTTAACAGGGTGCTCTACCATCAGGTGTTAAATTAGAGACTTTTTCTCACTTGGAACTCACAGCACTGCTGTGTGCTGTGTTAACCTCTGTGGGTAGGTAAAAGGGGCTTTGTGTAAAAAGGTCTCCTCTGTGTAAATCTCTACTGAATTTGCTTCTGTTTTTAGCATGAACGTTTTGGATGCAAACCACTGTGAAGGCACCGCTGGGCACTGTTGAGTTGCAAGGGAGTTAAGGACACCACTGAAGGACACTGTTGTTACATGCTCCTGTACGCTGACTTTGCAGTGCGATGGATGAAAAAACTTCACATGCGAATTTACAATCTCAAGAGCAAACTATAGCTTTAGATATCTTTTTTTTGTGGACTTTTTAGCCTTTATGAAAGGGACAGCTGAAGGTATCAGAATCAGAATCAGAATCAGAATCAGAATCAGAAAAAGCTTTATTGCCAAGAATGCTTTTACACATACGAGGAATTTTTTCTGGTGAAATTGGTGCATGACACATCTACTAAAATATGACACATCTACTAAAATAAGAGCATAAAAAATAACAAGGTATGACAGGAAAGGGGGCAGAGAGGGGACGACACGCAGCAAATGAGCCGCAGGTGGGAGTCGAACCTGCGGCCACTGTGGAGGACTGACAGCCTCAATACATGGGGCGCCCCATTTTAGATATTTTTTAATTATATTTCTATTTTCTTATTCTGTTGTTTTTCTACATTGTTATCGACAAAGTTAACCTCTTAAATGGCTAAATCAAAACGGGTCACACAATGTTAACGTAACATGTATCAGCAACAGAGTATTTGCACCCAAGCAGGTGTTGCAGCACCAACACCTAACAGATACTGTGTGCCAAGTAGTGTAAACGAAACAATCTCACCCTGTTTAATGCCAACTAACCTTTGCTGTCAGTGTGTGTTGAATAATTAAGATGATATGCTAATGGATGGTTTGGGTTAAGACAACATTAGATTCTACTAATATTCGACCTTCTTCTCTATCTTGAGCACCAGATGGCTTTAAACAGAGCTTGCCAAACCTGAAGGACGCGAATGAAGTGGCTTTATTATAGGAGTGCTCTTGAATGCTCGAGCATTTTTGTTCTTTTTACATTGTAAATATACTTTTCTAAACATTTGACACTGTTGCCTTGTTAACAAGCTGTTAACAGTGTCTGAGAGACGTTTTTCGATCTGGATTGGTATTATGTAGTCGATACTCATTGTGCTTGATAACTGGACTGGTGTATCCCTACTTTATAAGCTCCCAGGCCCTATGGAAATGCAAACAGGGAAGGTTATGTTTGTGAGCAAAGTGTTCTGATATGGGAAGGAATAAAGGAGGAGCTGAAGAATCCCCCATGATGCCACACAGAATGTTCTCTGTGCCAGGTTCAATGTTTTCTCACAGCGGGACGCCTCAGAGTACAAAACCTTCATCGAGTCAGACACGTTGAACACAAGGTGGGATCCTAATGTCATTGTTTATACATCAAAACTCAAACCCCCATCAATCATGAATAACAAAATATTCAGTGCAAGATTAGTTTTTGCACTTTCTTGAATTTGACCAAATAATTAGCAGTGAAGACCAAAAATGCTTTCCACCAACATAACCTGGGTGAAATCTTCAGGCAGCCTTGGGGGTGCGTGTAACAGCTGACCTACAGCTGTGTCGCTGCGTAGCAGAATACAGAGCAGCAATTAACCCGTCTAATGAAAGCTAGCGCTGCTGGGCCATGTTCGTAAATGTGCTCAGCACTCTCTCACTTTAAAGACTGCTTTCTCGTTTCAGCGGCTGTGTGATGCTGCAGGAGTTTAATTAACTCTGAAGAGAGAATCTGACACACAGCCAGCTGCAGACGACAAACAGAGCAAGAGTACTGACGTTTCTGCCAAATCAGTGCCATTGAACAATATTATTTTAAGATTCAGATGTTAATGTAACACATTTCACACCTGCCTCAATCACTAGTCATTTTCCATGTTTCATATATTGGGTCATTACACACATCAATTCAGAGGCTCGAAAATGTCCTCACGGCTCACTGGTGGTATTTTTTAATTCGACACAGCAAAGAGTTTAAGGACTACAGAATGGGAACCCTGGTTTGCTGCCTGGGAACCTGAAATGTCATTGAACCTATAAATAAAATGTCCAAATAAAGGAGGATTTGACAGACTGATACTGACCGATTCAATGTGATCAATCATTAGCTCCCACTCTGAAACATTTACACAAAGCGTCTTGCTGCATTAGAGACAAAATACATCATTTCATGCCCTCCAGAGTGGCACATACAGGTGTTTTCTGATCTGACATCCCCATTGGCAGGATGACGTTGAATGATGCGACAGCGCAATGGTGAAGGTTTGTTTAGGTTGAATAATGATATATGCATTCTTTTATATTCATTGCATTCATTACTGGCCTCCCCTGTTTTATTTAGTATTTCCTCTCCCTCAAATTCATTTATAATGAACACTGAATGACTTCAAGTGGAACCCTGAACTGACACGCTGTGCTAATGAACTCCTGCCAAACAGTCACTAATTACTTTCCTGTGGGGTCATTATAATGTTCAGGTGGCATAATGTTTGACCATGAACAAAGCATCTCCAACATTACCAACCAAATTGTCAGACAATAGTTGTGAGGACGCTACCTTGGGGTCTCCAGCTACCCACTGAGAGGGTGATTCACGGCTGCAGTTCTGACTTGAACTAATGATGCTAAACACCGGCCACAGGAAAGAGGCGAAAGCCTGCAGTGCCACACAGAACCTAGTACAGAAGTTAAACCTGCATTAATTGTTTCATAGTTGCAGCGCATTATAAATAGAAGTAGAACATAAAGAAGTAAAGGTAATGATAACAATTAATTAATAATAGAAAATGTAGAGTGCAAGAATCTTTGCAAAAATCTGGCTTTACATGTTGAATGCCTATAATTCCATCCTCAACCACTGCTGTTTCAAGATCAGTATGTGCATAGGCATGGTAACATGTAATGTGAGCATGCTAATGCACAGCCTCACAAGGCTGCTAGTGTGGCTGCAGACCCTTAGTCCTGTTTACTTAAAGTGGTAGCATTAGCTCACTCATTGTGACCACAGCCGGGGACATGAATAAACCTCAATTCTTTGACCTTCCACCCATTTTCCGCCACTTATCCGGCACCGGGCTGCTGTGGCAGCAGGCTGAGCAAGCTATTCTAGAGATCCCTCTCTCCAGCAGCATCTTCCAACAGGGATCCTAAGGCGCTCCCACGCCTGATGAGATATACCGTGTGATCTCTCCAGTGTGACCTGGGTTTACCCTGGGTAACAGTTGGACATGTCCTGCACATGTGAGCGGAGTGCGAGTGGAAAGTAGGAAGGAAGCTTTTGCTCATCTCCCAGTTTCTCTCCAGCACTGCTCAGACCACCATGAGTCTGAAGAGAATGAAACTCTCAATGCTGCTGCAGTGTTCACAAAAAATTGTTCTTGTTGTTGGCCTGTTTTCCAGCTGAGCCTGTGGGTTATAGGGTACAATTTTATTGATTCAGTATTTATTGTACAGTTTGTGGTTGGGTCTAATACTGAGAGACGAGAGGGGGGGGAGATGTACGCAGACGGAAGCAGTGTTGGTTTTAATTTTGCTTCTTAAAAATATGGAACAGGATCCAACTCCGCATGTGTTCTCAGTACCTATCGCCTCCTCCAGCCTCCCCTCCTCTGTCTGTCTCTCTCTTGTTGTCAGTGCTTCTTTGGTCGAATCACATTTAGAAGTTGGACACTGAGCTCAGTCGTTCTCTCATTTGCTCTCCACCACAAGCGTGTCAAAACACCGTGAGCTGACATATATGTCAATTCCTGGCCGTCTCTGAGCCATCACGATCCAAAGCCCTGCAGCGTGACGCTGTATCAAACTGCAGAGCTGTGACTCAGACGTGTGTGACAGGTTTTTAGACAAATGGCCGTCCTGCATGATCACCAGTTTAAGCCTCTGGTGTTTCCAATGTGGGGTGTCATCCCTTCAAAGACCCCATCCAACACATTAGAGCTCCCACACAAGAGACTTGAATGGGTGAGTCACCATTTCAAGTGGTCCATCTGTGTGTGTGTGTGTGTGTGTGTGTGTGTGTGTGCGCACCCCTTCCTTGTATCACCCACTGATTATTTGGCTGCGTTGGTGAGGTGGTAGTTCTGTGTGTTTGTTGTTGTGTGTTTACAAGTGAGAAAATGATCATTTATGTTTGTGGAGCTCCCTTCTACTTATTCTAATAATGGGAAGGCAAAATGATTGTGTGTGTGTGTGTGTGTGTGTGTGTGTGTGTGTGTGTGTGTGTGTGTGTGCTCATTCTAGTACATATTCAAGTTTAAATTGGTTCCTATGTTTTTAAATGTATTCAGGAAGCTGGCGACACACGAAAGCATCCAATGCAAACACTCACGCACACAGTGAAGTGTTCATTAAGTCAAGCCCATGCCATTACAGAAACTCAGGGGAAATAACCCATTTCAAGACATCTGTTAATCTTTCCGTGGGACCGGTCTTAGAAATCAGAGCCACTCATTCTTACAGGATCAGTGTCATGAATAATAAATTTCTGTTTGTTTTTAATACACCTGTCTATATAATCCATATTAACACTCACTTAAAATGAAAAGTACTCGTACTTACTCTTTAATGATGTGTGGAATCTACCTCAGTTCAATGCTGCCTGGGACCAGGTACAGGTTACAAACAGCGATCATTGCAGCTCATATCTCTTAGCGGAGGACGCTAATGCTGCTTTGTCACAGTGTGTGAGCTGATATGTGTCCATTAAGTCAGATAGAGAAAGTGGACTCTGTAAAATATTGGCTGTATAAACTGTGATGCACTGTAGTTCTGTGCTGTTGGAGTTTCATGCACGGTGCTGAACAGGTTGATCTAATTATACGACTTCAATTTGCATCACAGCTGGTGTCGGATCACTCACCCTGACTCCCTGCCAAGTGGAGAAGCAGTGAAAATGACTCATTTGAAAAGATGTGCTTTTTTATTATTGTTTTATCAATAAATTAGCATGTGTGTGAGAAAGAAAGAAAATGATGTTCAGCATTCACATATACAGCAAAATCCGACCGGCCTCTAAAATATTCGGCTCTCTTTGTGAGCCACAACACAAAGAGAGCCGAACACACACAACAGAAAATCCTCAGTGTCTTGGTTGGAGTGTGATAATACTTGCAGACTCTCAGATAGTCAGATTCTGCCTGGATGGGAGTTTGGAGACTCCAGATGATGCCGTTCAGGTTGTCTGACTTGTTGATGGCCACACAGTGCTCAGGACTGTCTGCCTCGCTTTGCCTCCTCGTCTCACAGACACACTCACCAGAACAACACCTCCAGTGCCAGCAATGATTCAACCTCCAGCAGGGGATCCGGAGTGGAACTGCTGCTGGAATAGGCTGTCTGTTTTGCAATGGCTTTGCAATTCTTAGGAGGTTAAAAATGAACCACCTGTTGGAGCCATCATGTGTCGTCTTTTTGTTATTTTCTCTTAGTGTATTTACTTCATCTTCTTTTCTGCAGATTTTGAGTGAAGATTGTGACAAGAACTGGTACAAAGCACACCTGAATGAGAGAGAAGGCCTTATTCCCAAGAACTATGTCACAGTTAAACCACGAAGGTAAGTCAGTATTATTATTTTCATTATTGTTTGATTTGTCCAGTGTTGTACAGTTTCAGCAATTTCTCAGAGGAGCCTGAGGTACAGCGTAACTTGTTGTGTCCACAGTCCAAAGCTAAAAGATTTTCAATGATATACAACACTGGTCCCAAGGATCGATATCGCCCAGCTGTGGGGTGACTGTTATTTGACCTGAAGACAATCAGAGTTAATGTGTGTTAACAGAGTATTGAACTGGGGATCATAGAACCCTGAGGACATAGGACCCTGAAAAAAATTTGTCCCACTCATGTGAAGAGGGAGGACATGATGTAACAGTGTGGTTGGGAAAAGAAGAAGCATTCAGTGTGCAACATTCATCGAAGTATTTACCAGCTAAAAAACATTTCTCAACAGTGCAACCCAATTCAGCAAATCACTAGTTTGAAACTAGTAGTTACTCAGAAATCAGGAAGAACTGTAAGCAATCCAGGAAACCTGAACAATTGCAGAGCAGCTTGGTACCATGTTATTAGAGAGGAAGTCATTTGTTTGCTGTGTGGTTTTGGCTGTTTATGTTTATTCAGTGACCCTATTAAATATTCTGCAGTATTCTAAAATAACCCCAATGAAGACAGTTAAAGGCAAAGCCAGCTGCACTTTGGTTATTAACAAATCTCATGAAAAGACCAATTTCAACAATGAGTCAGTCTGTCTCTCAATATGTTATGACGTCCTACTCTGTTTGTGACGCTCAGCCCCGAGTCAAATGGTTCCCACTGAAGACATAAATCTTAAAAAATGTGGCCCACAATGCACATTTTCATTCAATAAAAAAAGCTTAATGCTGAACAGCTGGGCACTGAGGTTTTCAGCAAACTTGAACAGGAGTACAAAGTGCATTTGTTTGGGACTGTTTTCACCCACGGATTTGATGAGCTAGTGAATATTTACAGCAGCAGGATGGTGAGTGTGGAATCGACTCAAAGTATTTTAGCGTCCGTGTTGGTGGTAATCAAGGAACGTCTCACTGTGCAACAGTGTGGCTCGTTGAGTCGTTTTTAACAGTTTGTGGGCAAGGTGTTTTGTCAGGATGATCGATTCATTGTCGGTTTTGGTCTTTAATGGTGTTTATTGACAATAAGAAAAAAATTAAATATCACCTGAAGACCGTAATCCAATTAATCCAAATAACGCACGTGCTGAACCAAGACATGGAAGATTCAATTTTAGTCATATTACTGAAGTTGAATCACACTCTCTTTGGGGCTTTCACAACGCTTCGTGACACATGTCGTAGCTCATGGCTATCTCAAAACACAGCATTCGTGCAAGATCCGCACAAACGTATCGAATGATTATTCATGACATCAAGTACAGGTAGCTGAATGGGAATATGGATGGTATGGCTCTGGAAGAAACCCAACATCCTAAAATAAGGGCTGTTTTCCTTCAGTATTATAGCAGTTTGTGTGAACATAGTCAATGTCTTAAATGTAATCACATTAGATTGATAGAAACGTACAAGTAGTTACCAATCCAGATTCATGTGTTGTGTCTCAAACACACTGGCAGCTTGGCAGTTCACCTGGTAGAACACATATGATCTAACAAGACTGAGTCCTTCGAGCAGCGGCCCGTCTATTTCATCCCGAGGCCCTTTGCTGCATGCCATCCTCTCTCTCTCTCTCACTAATCAAAAGATAGTTAAAAAAAAAAAAAAAAAAAAAGACCAAAAGATTTTCTCAAGTACCACGATGAAATTGTACAAAGGAGTCGAACCCTTGACTGACCTGGATTTTCTTCACAGTAGCACTGCAACGGTACAGCAGTTGAATGAAATGTCTCACCCGTATTGATGTGACTTTAAGGGCCTGTTTTTGATGGTCCACAACCATCGACACACTGAACCGTAGGAGCGAAGATCGCTGATTGGCCAGTGAAAGCATTCTGTGCTTCCATCAAGTCATATCTGTAGGCAAATACATAAATCAAGTAATGTCATATTAAGAAACACTCCTTTGTTAGCGCAGGAGTAGCATTGTCATTGTGAGCGTGTTAGCATGCTGACGTTTACCTGAAAGCACCACTGTTCATAAGTACAGTCCCACAGGGCTGCTAACATGGCTGCAGACCCTCAGTCCTGTTAAAAATACAGGCATTTCTGATGACTGACCCACATCTGTCAAGCCACAAGCTGTGATCCTGCTCCGGGATGGTTAAGTTGTCAAGTGACATTCACTCAGCTGCCTCCCACGATCACGTCTGTCTTTAGTGACAGCGCATAAATAAAAAAACTCTCACTCATCAGCTGCTTGGAAACTCGGAAGTAAAAGCTGAAAGACACGTTGCTGGCTGTGGAAGAAGAACGTTTATTGTACAAGATGGGCAGGCAATTACAATAAAAGCTTGAGTTCACTATAGTTTGAGCTTGATATTTGAGCTACTTGTGCTGTAGGTACAAGAGCCACTTTCAAATATGAAAAAGAAAAACTGCCTTTTTGATTGATCTCAGCTGCACTTATCTTTCCTTTGTTGCATGTGGGGCAACTTAAAACATATTACTGCACAGTACCTGCACCTCTGGTCTGTTCCATTGATATGTGATATCTGTACAGGTCCACATTTCAAGGCTACATGGAATATTAAAGGTGGATGAGGTTGTACCATCCCGAACTCCTACTCCTAGTCAATGAGAGTTTTATAAATAAAGCCAGGTCCTGGCTTCAACATGCAGTCTTTACCTCCATAGTATTGCTTGCCAGAGCCACAAAGAGAGTGCAGCAGCCATGGTTTTTTTTTTTTTTTTTTTTTTTGGTCACAAACATAGCTGTAAATTCCCATCAACTCACCCAACAAAGCACACATAGCCCAGATAATAGAAGCAAAAGCAAGAAAATCACTTCTCATAGGAACCTTCATCAACATTTCTTTCCGCTTATGTCAAGATGTCCCTGAAGTCAGTTTAATTACCACTTTGTCAGCTACCTGAGGGCAACATCCCAGGTACATTTTGACATTTTTCACTGAATCAGTTTACAGGGACCATCCAAATGCACCTTTGTGTTGGTATATAGATTATCTCATTAGTACAGGAGTCGCGGGTTCAGCCTGGCCTTCAGGTCCAACGAAGGACACACCTTCGCAGGCTGTGTCCTTTGAAGAACTCTGCGCCTGGATTGCAGGTCAGCTAGGGATCAACAAACAGCACTGGTCAGTGCTTCTGAGGACGCAAAGCAACAGGAAGCTCCGAATCAATAGTTGAGAAGTACAAGAAAACAGGCAACAGAAAGCTATTAGGTTATTCAAGTGGTGTCAACCTGTGAGATGCATTTTTCTATTTCCATCAAGACAATCCGTCCTTACTTCCTCAGGAGTTCAGAGTTGAAATATAATGGCATTATAAATATCCGTTTAGAATTTTATTGTATGTCCTTCTCTTCAGTTCTTCCTTGTCCCATAAACTGGATCAAAAATCTAACTTCTGAACATAATAACACACCAGAGTCCTGACTATGGTTTTCAGACCACCCACTGCCTGAAAACCAGTACATTTCAGTAAATTTCATTTAAAATTAACTCATATGAGTCACATTGCTGAATTAGTTCAGCTCAATTCAGTTCAACTAACTATTATATTTCCCAGAAGAGTAATTAAAAACTCTGATGGGAGCTTTTCACTATTTTATTTCCTGTCATAGTGGTTCAGCATAAGCAGCAAACATGACAGCAGAAAACAAAGTAATTCTTTCCATGCTAACATAATCAGCTGCCCTTTTGAAGAGCAAGAAATTCTGTATTTACTGTTTATTTATGGATGGTTGACATTTTTTTATTCTATCAACAAGAAACCCTCTGTACCCTGAACATGTCTGTAACTGTCTCAAAAGTTTTTTTTCTACTTCTGAATTTTACAGCTGGTTTCACGGGAACATGAGGCGAGTCGAAGCTGAAGAATTCCTGAACAAACAGAGAGTGGACGGTGCCTTCATCATCCGAGAGAGCGAGAGCTGTCCAGGGGATTTCACCCTCTCTGTCAAGTCAGTTGTCATTTCAATTGCTCCTCTGTGAAGGGAATTTTCTGTTGGCTATCACACACACACACACACTTGTCTTTGCTGATATTTCTCATTTTTTTCCCAATGCCACTTCACATGACACCTTTTGAAAAGGCCTGAAGTTTGGGGAAATGAATTTGCATGTTGAAACACAATTCTCTCTTGACTGTTATCATTTACACTGCCACGGTTTCCAGAGTACATCTTCAGATGCACTCAGACACATCTTCAGTGATGTATCCAGGGTTCATCAGACACCCTCAACCAGGTGACCTAGCTGCAGCCAATCAGACCCCGGCTCGCTCCATCTTGAGACCCTTTCTGCTGCCTCTGTGCTGTGCTTGATGGCCTGCTTCAAGTTGACACCTGCTATGCCCAGGAGATGTAATGCCTTGTAATGCATGCATATCCTCTGCAGGCAACTTCTATATGCAGGCACCATGGCCTCCACCCTCATCTGTGGCACTCACCTACGATAGCAGCCCTCTTCCAGGGCTTTCGGGCAGCAGCTCGAATGCATGAGTGTGCTCCACTGTCCCTGCCCGAGAACACAGGAAGCAACGTCTCAACTTTGCCTCAGCAGAAGAGGTTTGAGGGAGTTGGAAGCACATCGTAGACTAACTGGACAAGGAACCTGATACGCTGGGGTTTGGCTCACCATAGCTCATAAGAAAATATCCTGCAGTCCAGTGCCTGGTCGCGTTGTATCCAAGCTCCTTGTTGACGCATCCCCACAGCTCTTGTGGCATGCACCTCCTCCACACTTGCTCTCACTTCCTTCCCATCCTGACCTCAATACCTGCAGCAGATACTTTGGGGTCACTGGACTCTATACAGCAGCACATCTCTTGGCTGGGTGACCATGAATTGCTCTATCACACTGCTAAATAGAAGTGTGAGCTTGTTCTTTCATACGGAGCTATGCTGCTTAGACTCCTGGGAAGCCCCAGCCACCTGTGGAGTTAATGGGTGCTCTTCCGCTCAAAGCCCTCAACTGTTGTTGACATTGGGATGTTGTACAATAATAAGGGCTGCAGGATCTGTGGGAGAATTGCATGCTGGTAGATCCATGCCTTAAGCTTGCATTGATGAATTCAGTATCCTTCAGTGAACTGTTGAATACCTTACTGAGGCTCTCTGAGATAGATGGAGTCGGAGTGCCTCCCAGGGAAAAGCAGAACTAGTCAGCCACCTTCCCTTTCCCAAGCATTAAGGACATAGACTTTGCTGGTTTGAAGCTCACCTGTTCACATGAGATGGGTTTCTCCAAGCCTCTCAGCAGCCATCTATAACCTGGGACTGATGTTGTTGTCACTGTAAGGTCATCCATAAATACCCGTATAGGTGGCTGGCGGACACCAGATCTTGACAAGGGACCCTTGCCCTCTGCCTCATACATTCTGCATGACATACAACACCTTAGACCCTCGACTTAGAGAAGGAACCCCACCCCACCCCCCAAACAAAACAGTTTCTGCTTACATCCCTACTGATGGTATTTCCTATCTGCTTTGTTTTTCACCATACCGCATTATTTCATCCGGTGAAATCTGGTTGAAAACACCTCTGAAAAGGACAGTGAGGAAGCTATCAACCTATCACGTGAGTGTGACCACATAGGCTTGAAACAGCAGACATTTTGAAAAAAAAAAAAAAAAAGCACAGGTGTTACGAAAAACATTATTACTGGCTCTGTTCTATTCAAGTGTCCAAGTAAGTCATGACAGTGTGACATGAGCCAGCATGCACAACACATTTAAATGGGATTCATTTGATTATTTACACCTGTGCTTTTCCTCCTGTCCTACTGTCTTCTGTGGAAAAGAAACAGGCAACCTACCTGTATGTGTGGACTGTGGAGCATTTTTATCCACTGCACAGATTGTAGTGTATAGGCAGGGTGTTGTGTTCACCTTCTCATCTGCCTTGTCCAAGGTGACTTCTCTTTGAGAGCTCTGTCAGTCTGACAGCTTGATCATTGATCTTTCAACGTTTTGTCAAAGCAGGCTGTCATTTTCTCCTGCATGTGTGTGATGACAGAATATGAAAAAGGCATTTCATCTGAGTTCCGACCTCCCTGGGTCTCGCTGTCAGTCATGATGTAACCTGATGAAAGACATGTTCGCAACTGCTAGGGCTTCATTTTCACCTTCTCCCATCCAGTGCAGTCAGAGTTTGAAAACTTGCACTGCATTTTAATGGTAGTAAGATAACTGATTTCTGTATTTTAGAACATTTATTGTTCCCACTTCCCTTTTTGCTCTTTTTGGTAGCAAATCAGTTTCTTGGCCTTTGCTTAATAAATATATTTTATGCATCCAGGTAACCATTGAAAGCTAGATTACAATCTCAATCAGACTTACTAATTACGACAGAGGTCAATAATGATAATATTAAAAATGCTAAAGGTGCGCAACACTATCTTTTTGTGATTAATTTGTGATTAATGTTTTGTGAAAATGTTTTTTTTTCCAGGCAAATTTCTTAAGATCCATTCAAAGAGCAAGCTGTCAGTATGAAAGTCCCTTAGAATGCAACTGTACAAAAAGAAAACTGCATTGAGGGAAGAGAAAAACTTACAGCTGTGCAAAAGAAATCAAATGTGAAATCAGGCCAGGAAAAAGGACAAGTATTAGGACAAAATCAAGACACCGCTCAGGATAAATAATTTGGGCACCGCCTGGGACAGCATGAACACTATTGCACAGCTCAACGACGGTAGTAGAATGATGTAGAGCTTAAACACTACAGAGCTGACCAGCAAGATTTTTATGTGAGATTTCAAGACAAACTCTGAAGCTCATGTAAACTGTCTTGTCAACTCCTTTTTAGTCTCTTCTTTGGTGAATGTAGTGTGGTCAAGTGTTTCAAAAGTTGTCGACCAAGTAAAAGCCCAGGCCCAGATAACGTAGGTACTTATCTGCTTATCATATGTGCAGAGCAACTAGGTGTGATTATATCTTCCAACTGCTGCTTACTCAGCAGAGGATGCCAGTTCTATAGAAGTGGTCTACTGTGGTGCCAGTTGCTCAGGGTAACCAACCCAGAGCCCTTTACGACTTCAGGCCTGTTGCCTAACCTGTCAGAGGAGAGGTAAAACTGAACCTTTGTCAGTTCGCGTATAGGGACGAGAGGGGTGTGCAAGATGCTACCGTCATCTTCCTTAATCTCTTATATCAGGGCTTCTCAAAGTCTGGACCTCGGTCCGCATGGGGACCAAATGACAAGCTACATCCACCCTGCAGAATATTACTGAATACAGAAAATGTGTGCATCAAATGTATCTCAACAGTGGAAGAGGCCAGTGTTGGCATTAGAACGGATATCGAAGGGGGGCATGAAGCTTAAAGCAGGCAGGGCACCAAATTCCTAATCTGACTTTAACAGAGGTAGATTTAAGTGTAAATACGCACATTTTATGTTGAATGAAATGTCTTACTCAAAATTTTAGATGCAAGAAATAGAGTTACTGTGGGGGCTGCAGCACCCCCGAAAACCAGGCATTATAAAAACCATCAATTAATAAAAAAAAAAAAAAAAAAAAAAAATACTGTCTTGCATCAGAAAGTAAGGGGAGGGAGAGAGGGAAGCTCGAGAATATTGACAGAAGCGTCGACGTGATATAAAACTTTGATCATGAAGGCTAATGTTACTCTACAGTTCTGTGGTTTATGAGTGAAGTGTATGAGCTACGCTGTGGACTGGAGTCTTTGTTAACAGAGACATACAGACAGGTAGATTTGTGTTATTATGCTCGTCTCCTCTACGAAATGTCTGTGTCCTCGCTGCTGCATTATTTTAATGTGTGATGAACTGCTCGAGGTTCACAGCTCTAACCCGCGCCCAGCCGCTGTCTCTCCCTCTTCATCTCCTTGCAGTTCTCATTAGTTCAGAGTTGTTGACTGTACAGTTGCTCTGGCTGCTTTGACACACATTATGTTGGTGTTCAAGTTTGCTGTCTGCTGTAGTGTAAAATGTTCTGAAATTGTTGTCAATTGTTGTTAATAACTATTAGACCTGAGTTATGATGAGCAAAAAACAGGAACAAGGCACACCATTTACTATGACGTCATTATGTATGCTGACCTCCTCCAACACACAAGGTAACACTCTGTCACACAAAGTTTAACAAACTTACGCTGATGACGGACAAAAACGTTGACATGCTCTCATAGAAGTGCCCCCTCGTGGAGCTGAAACTGGAGAGGCCCAGTCCATCCTGACAGGGATCATCAATTAGCTTGCTAGCCCATGGCAACAAGCCTAGATGTCATAGTTCACCATATCTGCAGAAAGGGAGTTTTCTCCTACTCCATACTTTCTACTCTCTGGACCCACCATGAAGCTGCTCAGTTCAGTAGTTTAAATAAGAAGAAGAATCGGGGGGAGACATTCCCCTTTATTCACATATCACTAAGCAGGTGCTTAGTAAAGTTGTAGCCATTTTCTCCACCTGTACCCATCCCCTTAATTCAGAGTATAAACTCCCACCTGACCAACGCTTAATTCTCCCTAGTGCCATGAAAAACAGGTACAAGAATTCCTTTATTCCTGTCTCCATTCAAGCCTTGAACGCTAAGTAACTGCTGCTGTGGTTGACTAGACGATCGTTACCTTAACGATGGCGTTGGGAAACATTATAATAATGATATAGTGACAGTGACAGTTACGCTTTTTTTAATAATGAGCTGCAGTACATTATACTTGTAGTGTTGATCTTGCATGCTGGTGCCAGTGTCCACAACTATAGAGATGAGTCATGTTCTATTGATGGTGATGTTTTTTACATTGATAATTGTTCTGTTGTTAAGTGATGTTGACAGTATTCAGTGTACATTGTCATTTTTTTCCTTTATGGAAAGAAAGTTCTGTTGCTTAACTCACTTGCTTCTACCACAAAAACTCTTCCAGGTTTCTAAAATGTCATTTTACTCTCATTTTGATCCTCCCCAGGTATGATAGTGGTGTTCAGCACTTTAAGATCTTGCGTGACAGTGCAGGAAATTATTTCTTATGGGTTGTAAAGTTCAGCTCATTAAACGAGCTGGTGGAGTATCATCGCACGTCCTCGGTGTCCCGCAGCCAAACAATCTATCTTCGCGACATGGAGGAGATGCAGCAGGTCAGATGTGACAAATGTACACACACACACACAGGCTGTAAACATCTGTGTTCCTTCTGAACACTGATTGAAAAGGCTCTTGAGATGGTGCATTCATGTACACTTTTCATATATATAACATTACTATGACAAGAATTGATACCGTGTGATATTTAATTGTAAATCCCTGCAAAGTTAAAATGACAGTGGTACGACCATATGCAGAGGAGATTTGAAAATCATCCATCCATCGCTCACCCACTGAATTTGAAGAGGCAGTAATGTCCCAGTGCGGGGTTTTTATCCCAAATATTCTGCTTTAATCAGTGAGGTATTATGTGCCATTTGAAAAATAAGGAATTTATGTGGACAACTCACTTTCTGTCTTTTTCTCATGCAGAGTATGTGTTATAGGGCGCTGTTTGACTTTGAGGCCGAGGAGGATGGTGAGCTGAACTTCAAACGTGGAGAGATCATTCAGGTCCTGGATAAATCTGATGCCAACTGGTGGAAAGGAATGTGCAACGGACAGACTGGCGTCTTCCCCCACAATTATGTCATACACTGTGAGAAGTAACCATGTCTGCTGAAACAAAAAGGAACAGAAAGATTCCTTGAATTGTGACACGGCAGTGCGACACCACACAGCGAGCCGAGCAGAGCGGGCAGGCAGGCTGTTATTCCTCAACTCTGCAGAGGTCAAACATCAAGTAAAGAGGGTTTAGTGAGGGTCTTTTGTGTGGATGAATCATACTGGGAACTGAATTTGGTGGCAGTTGTATGTATTGTATTAAATATCATTTGAGGAGGTCAGTGACTAATATGTTCACATTAACTCTACTTTGGGATGCTGGATAAGTGTTTTTTTTTAATTATTATTATCATTATTGTTATTATTATGTAATGTAATGTATGGCGTTCTGCATCAGTTTTTAATTATGGGGTCCTTGTTTGGCTTGTATGTTGATTGAATCCATCTTGTCGTGTTAAGCTCCTTTTGTTTTACCAGGAAAAACTGTCTGTTCGCTTCATTTGATTTGGCATGCAATACAAAGAAAATTGAATGCTACATTTAAAGTGCAGAAATAAAACGAAATGTCAAATATCATTTGACGAGTACAACTTTTGTTCTTTCAAAACCAGCTGACCTATACGTGAATATTGTACTGGATGCTCCTCTCTGTTTGCATGTCATGCGTGGAATGTGTGTAAAAGTAGATTTTACCAGCAGTTCATTGCACAGCATGAATCAACATTTTCTGAGCAGAGAGAGAGAGAGAGAGAGAGAGAGAGAGAGAGAGAGAGAGAGAGAGAGAGAGAGAGAGCACATCTGTTTTTTAGCACATTAAAAACAGATTGTGGATCCTCGCCAAGCTGCACCACCACAGGGCCACACAGTAAATGGAGATGTAGGATACAGATTTGACATGAGTGGTCAAGTGCTGACAGGCCGACTGTTCCTGGCTGCAAAGCCACTAAGCCAAAGTGAATGGTTCTCGATCTACACTTCTCTTCGAAGAGTGGAAATGGAATCACATACAAAATGCATCAGTATTCATCCAGCAGCATCATGATGAACCTTGTTTTCTCTCAAGGCGATGCTGCCTTCCTGACTCAGCCTTGAGCATGTCAGCTCCGTGAGAGGGAAACCTTAACCAGTGACCGCAGGCCATTGTCTATGGGTCTTTGAGTTCATTGCCAGCAAGAGACTACAAGACTAAACTACTTAGAACACACAGTCAGTGGAACCACATATGAAGAAGGTGTGCAGCAGACCCACAGTGACTCCCGTAGTTGCCACGTGAGACTTCCTGTGCTCACCAACAAGTAGGACAAAAGGTTGGGATATGTTTGAAATGAACCAGTTTGTGCAAAGTCTTGTCCTACAACATATAGAGGGAAAAGTGTTTGTACGTGTTGGGATTTGTCACGCACAAAGGCAGCGTGACGAGCCTGCAGTCAAACAGAGGAGCAAGAAGACACGACAGTCATCCCAATGAGGTTAATGGCACACACTGTCTCTCCCCAAAGCCATTCATGCGCTGAGATGAAGGCTACATACAAAATGCGACAGGAGTAGCTGTGTGAAGAATGAAAAACAGGGAGCTTGAAAGAGAAGTGCAAATCCTGTACGCTTTCTCACCTCAGCTCACCTGGCCAGTCTCGGCACAAAGTGGGCATGACTGACTGTACAGAAATTGTTGGACATCACTCTGAATCCTCCTCCTTTCAGACAATCCGACAAGCACTTCCTGCTCAGCATACAGATGTCTTAAATCCCATTGTGGCGCTAGTGATCAGGCTACACTATATACAGACTATCATATATGGTTATTATTAGTCATATTTCTGTTATTGTTGTCGCTGTTATTTTTGCTGCTGTGCATCTCTCTCTGTCTCTCCCTCTCTCTCTCTGTCTCTCTGGAGGTGGATGCTGCTGGTTGTGTTCTTGGCTCTCTGTAAATGAAAGAATATGATGGAGACTTGCTCCTTGTGAAAAGTGTCTGGAGACAACTTTTGTTGTTGTGATGTGGCTCTATATAAAAACAGTGAATTGAAAATTGAAATGCCTGCTGTCTCCTGACTCTTCCAGGAAGCATTTACCAAAACAAAAATTATCTTTTTTTTTTTTTACTCACATAACCTCTAATGACAGGAAGATGACTGTGGGTAGAGATGTATTTATATGCACTACAGATGTGAAATAAAGGGTAATGAGTGGTAAAATGCTGTATGAGAAGTTGTAGGAGCTGAACTACCCAGAGAGCTTCTCCAATTTTTCTCTTTCAAGACCAGGCCTACTGGTTCTGGCCTTTTGCTGAAAAAAGGCAGGATCAAGCTGTGTGAAAATGCATCTCTGTGCCAAGGGAGTTGCCAGAGCTGGCCAGACAATGGCTGCATCACTGCTGGAAATCACGACCTGTTGATGTGCTTTGGAGCCATCTGAACAACTGACACAGTCATCCTGGTGATCGTGATATTGACGAGCTCTGAATGTGGAGGAGAAGAGCGAGGGGAGAAGAACCCGCACGACTCCGCTGTGGAAGTGGGAATAACAAAGGCAAAGAGAGTGGATGGACAAGCGTGATTACACGAGGCGAAGATGCTGCTCTGCTAGAATATGAAAGATAAGAGGGGATTCTGCTGCTGTTATGTAGTGTGGAATAGATGGATGAGTATGACTCACACCTGAAAGCTTAGAATGGAGCAGAATAAATTGAGAGGCAATGGATGCCAGAGAAGTTTTAGTGGAGGAGTTTGGTGATCTGGTGTCCAGCAGAGGAGGGAACTGATGTGGAAGTGGCAGAAAAGCCAAGCTCACCTGACTCAGGTGAAGAAGTCATAACGTGCCTTTAGCTTCCTGTGATCAGATGCTGCCTCTGTGGTGACTTAGACGACATCTGCCAAATGTCCATAAGTGAGACAAAGCCATGCAATCTGAGAGACTGCAGGTAAACCCTTTAAATGTTAAACACCTCTGTGATTACAAAAATATCCTAGAAGATTTTCACCTTTTATATTATATTCAAGTTTTATATACTGTACGTAAAATATTTAGTTAATCTCTTAATCAGCTAAAAATAAAAAAATAAAAATTTAAAAAATTTAAAAAAAGCAAGCAAAGCAGAGAGGTTAAGTGGTGCAGCAGCAGCAGACTGAACAGAGAGAGGAATGTCCTGTGCTGGTAGTTGTGTTTGACGCTTGAAATTTAAATACAAAAAAGAAATTAGTAACTATATACCAACCACTAACATAGAAATATGATATCAGCATGAAAGGTATAGCATGGTTCATATCGACACATCGCGGCAATGGAGAAATTTCAGACTTTAACGTTACTCTATCATACCAAACATATCAGCCGGTCTACGAACGAGCAATCACCAAAACCCATTTGTCCCACAGCACGTGAAGGCAGCGTGCGTCACGCGTTGTTTGCTTTACAGAGCAAATATGGCGGACGATGGGGAGTCATTGGAGTCCTGGCTCAGTAAGTTCATCCTTAAACTCTGTTTTTGAACGTCGTGTATTCATATGAGAGGTGTGCGCTGATGTGCTGCATAACCCTGGGTGTCAGAAACGTGAGTTGGACTCACATGACATCGCTGAATCTGTGAAGTCTTATGCTAACTCGACTGTAGTGTCAGAAAGTGGCTAACGCAGACAGCTGCTGGCAGCTACACCGTCGCTAGCCAAAATCAGCTTGGATGTTTGGTGGTACTTGTTTGGTGGACTGACAGTCGGCGTGCTGAATTGAAATGTGATTCCCCCCCTCCCTTCTACTGGTGACCCACAGTACGCCTTTGCATTTACTCATTGGAGTTAAAAGGCGGCGGTTGTAAACACCTCCAGGCGTTAACTAAATCCGAGTTCAAACACACAAGCAGCAACAAACGGGCTCAGAGAAGTGTCCGGAGGCACCTAAAGAGAGAAGCCATAACGTAAAATAAGTCCAGAACATTTGCTGTAACTGTCTGAGTTGTTTGTAAGCTGGTCTCGGCTTAGATAGAGCTTCAGACTGGAGGGTTGACTTGTGGTCAAGTTCGTGCATCACAGCTGTCCAGCCTTCCTTACCTTTCCAGGACAGGACAGCCTGCTTTGAGTGGATGTAGTGGCAAGATCATATCTTTCTCTTTTTTCAGACAAAGCCACCAACCCGTCCAACAGACAGGAAGACTGGGAGTATATCATGGGCTTCTGTGACCAAATCAATAAGGAGCTGGAAGGGTATGGTCACGTTGTTCCAATAAACCCAATCACACCCATCTCATGCTGCTGTGTGTGTCCGCATTGTGGAAACACGTGGAGCTTATTATGAAGCCTGTTATAAGACAGACTGTGGAATGCCTTTATTATTGACTTTGTGTTGCATTGTGTCTTTCTGTCATGTTTTCCAGCCCGCAAATATCCGTTAGACTGTTGGCTCACAAGATTCAGTCACCTCAGGAGTGGGAGGCCATGCAAGCGTTAACGGTCCGTGGGACACCCGTTCACTGTGTTTTCATTCAGCGTAAAGAGTTACAGTCACAAAGTATTTGTCTCGGCTTGTTTTGGCTTTGCAGGTTCTCGAGGCTTGCATGAAGAACTGCGGGCGAAGGTTTCACAACGAAGTTGGAAAATTTAGGTTTTTAAATGAACTAATTAAGGTGGTTTCACCCAAAGTAAGTAACACAAGTGTTCAAACACCCTCGAGTGAGGATTGGTTTATCTGAATTGATGTTTGGTGTCATTGTAAGCCGTGCGTCTGTCGTTTTTCAGTATCTAGGAGACAAAGTGTCAGAGAAAGTGAAGACCAAAGTGATCGAGATGCTGTACAGTTGGACTGTGTCTCTACCAGATGAAGCAAAGATCTGTGAAGCGTATCAGATGCTGAAGTCGCAGGGTGAGACACCCACCACTTAGAAACTCTTGACAGTTATGACTGTGTTGTGCTAAGTTTGTCGCCTTGAGGTCTATAAACAGTCATTTCCACATTAGAATAGCTGTCTGTTGTCATTTTCATTTTAGGTATTGTGTCGATTGACCCAGAAATCCCTCTTGATGCCACATTAATTCCGTCACCTTCACCGCGACCAAAGAATCCTGTGTTTGATGATGAGAAGAAGAGCAAGGTAAGCAGATTTATACTGGGATGTGATTGTGTGAAAATCGCAACTCACTGCTTCTGGTTTTATCTTAGTGTCAAACACAGATTTTCAGTCAGTTGGTTTATTGGCTTCAGACCCTCCTGCAGATGACTATGAAAGGAATACGTAGACATTTTCGGACCGAGCTTTGTTCACTTGCTTTCTGAGAGTTAAATAAGTGGACCGATACCGCTCTCAGATCTGTCCATTAAGTATGAAGTTGCCAGCAGGAGATGGCTAACGTAGGTCACTGCTCTCGGCCAACGAGCAGTCAAGCTCATAACATGACATAAATCACAGCTTGATGTTTTTACTTTGGTGTTCGGAGGGATCAGACATGTAACATGTAAATTAATGAGCCTTAGAGGTGTAGCCCCTGTTTCCACGCTTCCAGTCTATGTCTATTAAGTCTATTAAGCACATTTTATCATCACAAAGAGTGAAATGAAATCCTGAAAAGAAATCACATAATTAACCAGTGTTTCATAGCAGCACACTTTCATGTTTTCTGTCATTCTCTAATGTGAGAAGAGGAACCGAGACCTTGAAGCCTTTGCATGGTAGAATCCCACAGAACGCCTCACTCAAAGGCCCCACTGGTCTCAGCCTATCAAAACAGGTCGTGACTGCATGTTTGCTTTGTGTCGACTGCAGATGATCTACGGATGAAGTTTGTTTTTTCAGGGTCTGGGAGCTGGTACGACTTTGTGGGAAATGAGCTTGAGTGTGTACTCACTGATGGTGCTCTCATCTCTTTCCAGAGATTAGCAGACCTGCTGAAGAGCAAAAAGCCGGAGGATCTGCAAGAGGCCAATCGGCTTATTAAGAACATGGTCAAGGAGGTGTGTCAGCATCACAATGAAATGGTTGTGCTAGCTCATCCTGAGTACTGGTGGCTTCCTTCCAGAGGAATGAGAAGCTTATTACTGCACATTTGTCTCAGTTTTCATCTCAAAGTGTCTGTTTAAACTGAATGTTTTTTGTTTTTGCTTTTTTTTAGGATGAGTTAAGAACGCAGAAAGCAACAAAGCAAAAAAGCACACTGGAGGCAGTTAACAACAGCGTCAAGCTCCTCAACGAAATGCTAGCTCACTTTAGCCCAGAAGACTCCACGGACGGTGACAAGGAGCTCATTAGGGTTCGTTCTCCATGAGATGGGACTCAATTGACCTTTTGAAACAGCTTCACGTATTTCTTTTGCATTAATTGGCCTTTCTGGAAACACTGTTATATTTATAGTGAAAACTTTGCCCATACAGCCCCAAAGCAGTGTGAAGAGACTCACTGCTGTTTGAATCACCTTGCGGGAAGCAATGAAAAGAGAAAAACCAGTCCTTCATTAGCTATCAAGTATGTTTCAGAAGAACTGTGTTTGTCAAATTTCCTCCTCCTCAAGTAAATACCTTCACTCCACAAACAGCTCAAAGTAACTTATTTAAAAGACAAAGACAAGGACTCTTCATGCAATGTTAGGATCCTCTTCATATGTGGAATAATAACATTTTAGTCTGAACTGACATTTGCTACGTGTGGGGATTTTTTTGTTTTATAATAATAATTATAATAATACATACAGTTTTTGTATAGCTCCTTAGAGACAAGAAATGCAGCCTAACAGGCACAGAGTGCCTTAATGTAGAATAAGGTGGAAATTCATTTTCCTACGTGATAATCATTAAATGCATAAAAACATCATTTTTTTTTCTTACATCTTTATATCTTTTTCTCCCCCAGGAGCTGTATGGTGATTGCGACAGGCTCAGACAAACCGTGTTTCAGCTCGCCACTGAGACTGAGGATAATGACAGCAGCCTGGGTAAGAAATCCTCTAATTTGGCCATGTTTGTTGGAGAGTTTTTCATAAGCCCCGGCAGTTGATTTTAGATCTTTGTTTGCCGAAGAGTGTCAGAGAGACACTGATTTTTAAAATGAAACTGTGTTATTCATTATTTCTGCTGGTTTTAATCATCGGGTGCATTTGGAGGAAGAGGGGGAGACATCTGTGGACATTTCAGCTCCCTGCAAAACCTTCTGAACAATGAACACTGAAAGAACCCTGAACCAAAAAATAAAAGAGCAAAAGTAAAAGGGCAATGGTGATTGTTAACACTGAAGACAGCAGCTCCCATGATCCCACGCTACTTCACAACATCATTAAACTCTGTTTGCCTCACATTAAAAAAAAGAGACCTAAAAATCATCACTTATAATCAACTCAGGGCCACGATGTTGAAAATAATAGCTTCTTCAAAGCATTCCAGAGGGTCAGGTCCGCAGTAAATAAAAGCACCTTCACCAGGTCCAGATCATATTCTGGGTTCAGCCAAAAAGCTGGTGTGTGACGGCCTGAGAGGTCTGATGGGGGTGCAGTCAGAAATATCCTGGGAACCATGCAGTGCTTTAAAAACGGAGGATTTCAAAGTGAATTCTCTGTTGAATGGGGAACCAATGAAGTAGTTTAAATGTTTATTTCTGTATGAATTGAAGTCTTCCTATTGAAAGATTTGATGAAGCACTGAAAGAGCCCGGATAGCTCAGTCGGTAGAGCATCAGACTTTTAATCTGAGGGTCCAGGGTTCAAGTCCCTGTTCGGGCGATAACGTTTGCTAAATTTCCAGGTGTGGGATCAATAAAGTCTTATCTTAGAAGAGCATTGCACTAATCTAATCTGTTCGGAATGAATGCGTGAACCAGTGTCTCAGTCGTGTGTGAGATGAATCTTTTTACTTTTCACAGTCAAGGTCAGCATCCAGGCTGACACCCAGGTTTCTGTCTGACAGACCCCTAGTGGCAGAATATTCCACACTGCGTCCCAAATTGGTGAAGCCCATGTATTTTTATTCCACCCGCCAGGCTCTCAGCAGCCGCGTCCTCTTTATTGTGCACTATTGGCAAACACTGCTGTTGATGCTGATGACGTGCTCTCGCTATCCTAATTTAATCTTGAAAAGACTGAGCCATGATTTAGGTAGGCCATGTACTCACATAAGATTAACATCAGACCTGAATGGCTGCTAAAAACGTTCTGCTCACACACTTCCCAAATTTAGCAAACACTGTGGGAAAACTGTTTTTTGTTGTTGTCGCGAAGACCGCATCAATCTCTCCTGAGTCTAACCTTTTCTAATGCACTTATCAGGAGACATCCTGCAGGCCAGCGATGACCTCTCGCATGTCATCAGCTCCTATAAGAAGACTGTGGAGGGACAGGCCATCAATGGAGAGACTGAAGAAGCACAGCAAACACTGTCATCAATCAGACAAGGTACATTTAACTGGTGTGAGCAGAGAATTGTATGTCTGTGTTTTTGCAGCATATTGATGATGCACTTTCCGACAGAATCTCAATAAAAGCTTCTGTTTTATGTGATTAATACACATGTAAGTGTACTGAAAGCTCATAGGCAGAGAAATGTGCATCAATCATGGTTGGAAATATGTGCAGTGTGCAAAGAAAACACGAGCCGAGTCTAATCTGAACAAGAAAACTGTTCCTGAAGAGCATGACCAGTGAGAACACGGGTGCTGCTGTGAGAGACTGCAAGATATGTGAAGATGCAACATGATGCAAACAATGAATACTCAATGATTTTGCCCCCTGCAAATTGCAGCAAACATTTTCTTACAACATGACACAGAAAGATTTCTTTTGAGAAATTGTGCCATAGTCGTGGATGGTGGCTGTTCACAGCGAAGTCTGTGATTATCTCGAGCGCCTGGGAAATTGTTTCTGGAAACAAATGAAACTCTCGAGCTTGTCAGATGTTTCTTTTTGATTTTCCTCCCCGCTATATTGGGATGTGGCTGAGGTCTCACCAAAAGAAAAACAAACCCAGAACGATCCGCACAGCTTGGCCACTGGAGAAAACCACTCTGTTTCTGGCTTTGCTTTGTGTCTGTGTTCAGGTGAACTGACCCTTTGAAAATGTGCTTGACAGACGGATGGATAATAGAACGTTTGAGGATGAATGCATCTTCGTTTTCTTACTGTCTGTGTTTTTCTCCATCTGACAGGCACCGGCCACACAGAGGTTCTGATTGACCTGGTGGGTCTGGACATCCAGAGCGTCTCTCCACAGCAACAACCCCCGACATCCTCCGTGTCTATTCCTGCTGACCTGCTGTGTGGGTCTGCTGCCACGGACCCTCAGTCCACCGGCCCCAGAGCACCCTCTGCAGCGCTCTCTCTGCTGGATGAAGAGCTGCTGTCTTTAGGTAACATTATGACTCAGTCAACCATTTCTGTGCGCAGACCTTCATCAGATGTCGCTCGTGGAATCATGGGAAAACCGAGAGTTAGTCGGAGCTTAAAAAAACCCTTCTGATAAAAATCACAGACACCATCTCATAACATCAAATTAAGAAGTAGCTCATCATTCAGACCTTTGGGTCTGCAACGTGAAGATCTAAAAGCTGCGCGACTCTTTAACAGCAAGTAAAGATCGCCACCTCCAGGCGGTACACTGACCTTTTCAGTACCACAAAGTGGGAGAGCACAAGTAATAACGCTTCATAGAAAACTGTTTGTGTGACGAAGATGATAAAACTGCTGGTTTTGTGAGCGTTAATCTGTGCACGGCTACTACAATGGTAGTTACCATCGGGTAGGGGGCTTCGCAACCTCTGTTGCATAAACTGCGTGGGCTCCTGATCAGCATGAGCCAAAAAGTCTTTCAAGTCCCCCGCATCTTAGTTTCATTCAGGATCTGATTTTAATACATGCCAGTGTTTATTTCAAAAATGATTTTATCTGAGTGAGGAGAATTAAGTAGTGATGCAAGTCCCAGAAAATGTTTTTTTTTATTTTTTTTTTATTTTCAACAGTTCCAAGCAGAGTTTTTTCAGTGAAATCTCGTAAAAACCGTTTGGTCTATTCAGCAGGGTGCCCTCGCTGGACAAATCTGGCTTTCATGCCTTCATTTTTCTCTTCTTACTCTAACAAATGGCCTTGTGGGAGACCTCTTTGGAGTGTGGTCAGATGAAAAATGTTTCCCAATAAAAGTTTTTTTTTTTTTTTTTTTAATCATTTTTCTTGGATAGGGTTCCATTGTGTGGTTTTGGGGGGTGTTTTATTTGTTTTGTTTTTTTTTGTTGACCCACATATTTAGAAAGGGAGCTTTGTCCTCACCTAAATCCATTGTTAAATCCAGATTACAGATAAAACTGTTCAATAGAGTGAGAAACTCATGCAGTTCTTTAGCATCACCTTGATACAGAGAAAAATATCAATCAAATAAATATATATAATGTGTGTGTGTGTGTGTGTGTGTGTGTGTATATATATATATATATATATATACACACGTGTGTCAACCTTCGAGGGACAGGTGTGCTCTCCTTTCGTTAAATAACCTAATGAAGGTCTGTGCACTAAGAGTGTAGGTGTGACATGTTTGACACATTTGTGTTCACTTACAGGCCTCAATGAACCCACTCCTCTTCCAACTAAATCAACACATGTAAATCTGAGCAATCATTTGCCACCTTTACAGGTATTTAGCTTAATTGCAGCAATTTATTCTAATGTCAAGTATTATCTTCATGGTAATAGCAGTGTTTTCTGTTTCCATGTATTCCAGGATTCCAGTCAAGATCTGAGTCTTTTCGACACCACCTCGTCTTCAGTTTCTGCGTTCTCTACACCTTCGCTTTTTCCAGATGCTCTTTCTGTGACAGTAGCCCCAGTTAGTTCGTCCAAGCCTTCAACTACGGTTGCCTCTGCATTGAGTTTCTCCGGACCCGTGTTCTCCACGCCTCCAGTTTCTGCACAGTCTGTCTCAGCCACGCCAGTCATATTCCCACAGACCCTCAGTTCAGCACTGTCCACCACCATCCCCGCTGCTCTTCCTCAGTCGTTCAGCATGGCCTCGCCCGCTCCCTCGGCAACCCCTGTCACTCCACAGCAAGTCTGCACTTTACCTGGAGCATCCCACTCGCCTTTAACTTCTCTCAGTCACAATCTGCAGGACCTTGCCTTGCTGGATCTGGACAGTCCTCAAAAGTGAGTGATTCTTGTGCCACGAGGTAAAATTGGGGAGGGAATGTGGATCAAGTGCCAAACTGTCCATCTGTCACATGTAATATCTCAGATGCTGGATTGGATTTTTAAACTATCTCAGCACATGATGCATTTTGTAAAAAAAAAAAAAAAAAAAGAAAGAAAGAAAGAAAGAAAAAAAGAAAAAAAAAAACACCATTTGGCCCTGATTGGGTGTCCAAACACTCAAGTTTAAGGGCACTTCTCTGTTCTGCCATATCACATTTCAAGTGCATCTCAACCACTAGTTTCCAAATGGCAGATTGATCCGCAGAATAGCATTAACCTTTGATAGAAAGTCATCCGTGTGTGACCATGCAGCCACTTAAACAGCAGTGTTTTGAAGAACGAGCTAACCAAGCTGTAACTAAGTAACGTCGCTCAGAGCGAATAGAGATTGTGACTGATCCTTTCAAAGTGGTCATGCCAAGTGTCGAACTGCCACTCAGTCAAATTTCAATTTGTGTTTCTTCCATCCTGCTTCTGTTATCTTGTTGTTATCAGTGTTTATGTCTGTCATTACAAGTTTAAGCATTGTGGGACCTGTAGTGTCAAAGACACTTTAATTAGCCACACAGTACACTCAGTGTGATGGACTTTGGCAGCTTGCTGGTCAAGAGTGAGAATCTGTTCGCTCCTGCTCCCCTGTCTTCCAGGCTCGGTGTCGCCTCCTCCACGTCCACATCACTGCTCCTAGGAGGGATGCAAGGAGGGTCTGCTCCCCCACTTTCCAAGAATCAGGCAGATGACAGCCCTCTGTTACGCTCTCTGTCCCCCATCCTGCCTCTGAACCAGGCCAGTCCATGCAAGGGACAAGAGGTGTCCCTGGCCAATGTCTTTGTCCCTTTGGATGCCATCAAGCCAAGTGAGTTCCATGAAATAGGCTGTATGTTGTTGTTTCTGTTTTTTGTGACTCTTTCAGTTGAACTAGTTGCTTTTCATAATTGTATGTAGGAGAGTGTTGAGAGAAAAATGACAAAAATATTTGACACAAAGAAGGACATTAAGTCAGATTTCTCCAGGCCATTGCTTCTGCTCACTCTGCCGAATCATTTTCATGCTGAAAAAGCAGATGATCCAGACGGCACCACGGGCGGGGGGGGGGGGGACTAATGCTGCTGTCAAGTGTTGAAGATGGAAACAGAGTAATGAGAATTCTGTCTGATATCAGGCAAATGAAGTGGATCAACTCTGACATTACTTTGTGGTCCATTATGTTCGAAAATTACATTTTCACTGTAAAGGCAAGGCAGACATACTGCAGAGGACATCTGATCTCATTTGCCAAAAAATCTAATATAACTTAGATTTTGTGCACAGATTGCATTGTATTTATAACAGTTCTACTACATGACAAAGAGGCTTTATATTCTCAACAAAGGCTGTCTAAAACCAAAATGATGCCTGATCTCTGAACGCTGTTAGAATACCTTATAGAGACGATGATCACTTCAGAAATTAAAAAACAAACAAACACTAGAGGGAAGAGGTCGTGTCTCTGTAGTGCAGGTAAATAAGGTAACTTCAGTTATCTTCTAGACAGAAATTAACACATTTCTCCTTATTTGAGACTGATTGTGGTTGGAAAACGTCAGACATTACTGCCACTCAGTGGTGACAGCGGCAAACTGAGTGTTATTTTCCTCCGGTACACTTCACATTGATTAGGAACATTTTTATTACTGGCTAAAAGTGATTATCACAGCATGTGCAAAAGGAGGGACATGCATGGCTTCAGTGCAGATTACATTGGGAATGATAAGAGGTGTTGTTGCTGATGTTCCTGGATGATCTCTGTGGTAATCACCTTTTTCTTTTCCCCTCTGTGTGCTGTATTTAAGGTCAACTGTGTCCTGTGACAGCATATGACAAAAACGGGGTCCGTGTTCTGCTGCATTTCGCCACCGAGTGTCCAACAGGCAGACCTGATGTACTGGTGATGGTGGCGTCCATGCTTAACACGGCCCCGCTGCCTGTGAGGGACATTGTTCTGCAGGCCGCTGTGCCCAAGGTAAAACCCGCTGTGCCTCTGTGATATAAGCGTCGCTGCATGGGAAGCTACACTGTGCATTTATTTTTACCCATTCAGCCAGATTTGAAGCTCTTTAAATTACACATTTGCCTGAAAATGAAGTTTAAGTGGGTTGCTGCTTCTATTTCATGTGACATGGATGTCTGTTCTGCCAATTCTTCAGATGATGAAAGTGAGACTGCAACCACCCTCAGGGACAGAGCTGGCTCCTTTTAACCCGATACTCCCCCCTGCTGCCATCACTCAGGTCATGCTGCTTGCCAACCCTCTCAAGGTAGAACTCAGCCTGTTTTGTGGTACTCAAACATGTATTAATGCATTAAGTCGTGTTAAATGATAGAGTACTTACTTCATTTGGCAGTGCTTTTACCCGTTTTCGTATACTCAGGTCATACAGTTACCCCTTCTTACAGTCTTGTATGCCAACCACTATGCTTTGAAGATATAATTGTCACTGACACGGACAAAACACAAGCTCGTGTGTGCTCCAGCTAGCTGACGAAAGCTGCCAACCTGAGTGTGTGCATGTGTCTGTGTTTTGCAGGAAAAGGTTCGGATGAGATACAAACTGACTTTCACGCTGGGAGAGCAGCCACACACTGAAGTTGGGGAGGTGAATGAGTTTCCACCAGCTGACAGGTGGGGGGCTCTATAGCCCTGACCTGCTCCTTTAAGCTGGCCACACAAGACTTCTTTAACAACTGAGTTTGTCTGTGCAGCTCAGAGGTCGAGAGAAAGGGCAGGATTGGAAGGCTTTTAGGGAAAATGTGAAGATTATAGAAACTTTAATGGAGCTTGAAGGAGTTTTTCTGCTTGAGATGGACCACCGATGTAGCCAAAGTCTTGTAGCGTACATCCAACTTAAACTTCACTGCAGTGCCAGAAGTGGTCAGTGTGGTGCAGCAGCAAACGGTGTGAAGTAGATGAATGTGGATGACGGTTATGTGGGGAAATCATCAGTAATGTTAAATATTGCTAAATTATTATTAAGGTTTTATTATAATTGTACCATTTTTCTCATTTCAATGTTCATATTTACTTCTGTCCCTCAATCGTGTCAGAACTGATTAGGAAAAAAAAAAACTTTTGGATGGCAGACAGTCTTAAAATGCAACAAACACATGTGTGAGGCCAGAGTCTTATGAACATGTAACAACAACCTACACATGATTTGCTGCTGAAGATGTATGATAACAGTGTTTTATGCTGAAGGCACTGGACCGGACAAGAGAAGAGCCTCTCTGTTGCTAAATAACTCACTCACAGATTGGCTCATTAACAATTGGTTACTCCCAGATGGCTCCTTCTAACATGCCTCATAATTACTACTGAAATCTTTTACTTGTCCTCTGGGTCACACACGAGATCACAGCTCAGACTCTTGTTATGCTTTGTAGTCTTTCAGTATTTATTGTCATGAATGTATTATTTATTTTGGTTCGGGAAGGATGGTATCAGATCTGTTCATTTCCTGTATTGCAATTGACAGCTGTGTTCCTTCTGCGTCGCAGTGAAAAAGGCACAAAGCAGTAGTGGTCTGTCTAAGAGGCTTTAATATTACAAAATATTCAGACAGGCATTTTGTATGTGTTACATTATGTAGCAGCGGGTTGGATTCTGATGAATTACATGTTAAGGCTGTGCACTCTCGATAGCATTTTAATATATAAACCTATTTCCTGTAAGATAGCAGCGTTGCGCCAGAGAGAAATCACCTTTTCCTTGGCAGGTACAACATGAGCTAAGATCAAGGATCAACAAATAAGGAAGCAGATAAAGGTGAAAGGGGGATAGGTCATTTCCTCTGACTCAAATGGAAATGATAATTCTTCGAGTAAGCCTTGAGAAAATGCATCAGTGTGTAATGCATGAGGTTTACCGTGTGTTCATCAAAAACTGACTGATTTATTTTTGTCTTTTTGGGGCTATTAGTGCTATATAGAAGATTATCTACATATTTCTTACAAGATTATTTATTTGTCTTAGATTGTTAAATGAACTCGTCATTGCATATTTTTTTGAAAAGCTGTTTATGTGCATGAAAAAATAAAGAGTGGGATTGATTTATTTGTATTACAATTTCCACATGTTTGTGCCTCATTTTTCAGAATCTAAAGACCAACATCAGCGCAGAAGGTATCAACCAGAACAGTGTCAACGTGTATTTTCATTTAATCGTAATCAGATTCTTTAAAGTCGCAGTGCCACATTGGGGAAAAAAGATCAAGAGTCTTTCATTTACCACAGAAACAAAGCAGGAAATGTAGAAGAACACGTGCAGCAGAATGATCCCAGTCTTTGTTATATTGTTTGCTATATTACTGGATTGTTATAACAGATGCATTTCAGTGCAAGCAGTGTATTAATGTTATAGCTTGTCAAGTTGGATCAGTTTTAACTACTTCATTACTGTTGGATAGGCGAAAAGCTCATTATAGGTTTTATATGTAAAGTCTGTATCTGCAAAGTAATTAACTAACGATCGCTGTCCCATAAATGTGGTGAAATGGAAATACAACATATCGCCTTGAAATGTGAAGTAATAAGTAGTATGAAAAGGGAATACTGTAAAGCACGAGTTCCTCAAACTACCTGTACTACTTTTGGTTTCAACTTAAAAATACCCACCATTAAAAGTTTTTTTTTTTTCTGTACAAACGAGTATTTTAATACAGACTCGGATGGAGGACCTACGTCTTCAGTACAGTCAGTGCTA
The DNA here is from genome assembly GCF_051107435.1 of Chaetodon auriga. Taxonomy (NCBI): domain Eukaryota; kingdom Metazoa; phylum Chordata; class Actinopteri; order Chaetodontiformes; family Chaetodontidae; genus Chaetodon; species Chaetodon auriga. Next base: position 4,956,800 of record NC_135077.1, on the reverse strand, counting down.
CATTTGAAGCGCGCTCAGTTGATCTGACGTAGCTGTGTCTGCCGCAGCCGACGCAAAGTGGCGCGCCAGTTAGCGCAGCCGCAGAGCAGAACAGGCGCGGACAGACACAGCAGCAGCCATGGCAGACGAGAAACCTAAGGTAAGGAGCTGGTTTTGTTCGGGGTTTCTTACAATGTTTATCTCATCCGTGTGCCGTTACTGTACAGATGGCACCGCGAAAAGCCGACTATAAGACCAAAGTGTCATAGGTCGCGTTATTACAGAGATGGCTTAACGGTACAAACCGGAGCCACCACGTTAGCTAGCGCTAGCAAGCTGGTGAAGTTAGCATAATACGCTAACGGGGCTAACGTTCTCGGACCCGGTCGCTCCGAAAGAAATTAGCCTTTCTGGCATTTGGAAATACAAACAATTAACACATCTTAAATGCTATCGTCAGTACTACCGATGCGCCGGTAACACGTAGCGATACGGCCATTGCGTGTCCAGGTAACGTTAGCGAAAGCCGCAGAAAAGTGAGAAGCTAACGTCGAGAGACAGCAGTGTTCAGCAGCAATGGGCCGAGATGAATTGTTTGAGCAAAACCCGTTAACTGTTTTACTGATCCCATATTAAATTGTCTATTTATACTCATTTTCCGCCAGCGCAAGTGCCTCAGGATAAGATGGGTTTTTTATATCGTGCAAGTTGTTATTTCCATCCTGACTAGGCCGTTGTGATTTATTATGAGTTGTAGGCCATTGTTAATTGATTTGCTCAATGCTAATGCTAACGCTAACGTTGATGTAATGTTGCTGCTTGTCAGGATTTACTCGGTAAAAACACACCGGTCCTCCGATCTGAGCTTCACCAGTGCAGATGTCGGACATATGTAACTGTGGTTAAAAACCCAGTTCACACACGTGATGTGAACAGCTTATTATACTTTTGCTGTAAATCATTGAGGTACATATTGTGCTTCAGTCCTATAGAGTGTCTGACCCTGACGGAAGGGGTTTTGTGGTTAGGGGCACATGTATAACACATGTTGGAGGCCACATTTTACCTAAGTTCTTGTGTTTCCTTGCATCACTTTTTGAAAGCACCCTTCTGCAAACTTTTTCTTTCTTCCAGGAGGGAGTGAAGACGGAGAATAATGAGCACATCAACCTGAAGGTGGCAGGCCAGGATGGCTCAGTGGTGCAGTTCAAGATCAAAAGGCACACTCCTCTCAGCAAACTGATGAAAGCTTATTGTGAACGGCAGGTGAGGCTACTGCACAGTTACTACATCTCCCCGAAAGAAGTGATCTTGAAATTTGCTGCAATGCTAGTAGGATGAGTAGATGGTTGTCAAAACCAGAAAACAGGGGCTTGGCTGAGGGATACGGGGTGATGAGGATATTGCTCATCGCACTGAAATACTGATATGTGGCTACTTTGACACGTGTCTTAAAACTATATTTAAAGTAATATCTGTATTGGCTGGGGATCCAGTCTTTTGGAGTTTGCGGGGCAGTCCGAGGACCTTTTTTGACTTTTTGGTGGCACCGGGCATCTTCTATGAAGTGGTCTGCTGGGTCAGCAGCATCTCGTCTGCTGACAGGAAGAGACGAATCAGACTAGTTAACAAGGCCAGCTCTGTCTTGAGATGCTCCACCCAGTGGAGGTGGTGGAAGAGAGAGAGAAGGACGATTGCTGAGCTATCATCTCTGACAGAGAACATGTCCCACCCCATGCAGGACACTCTTGTCAGCAGCTCCTCCATTGACCCATGATGTGTGGAGGAGAGGTACCGCAGGTGCTTCCTTCCTGCTGCTGTCTGACCTTCCAATCAACATTGCACCCAGTAGACTACACACACTGAAACTAACAAGTTCACACGTGTGCAATAACAGTACATACTAAACTGGGCAATATTTCCATATTTCCCCAATATTTCCCATTAGCAATATTTTTCCCATTTACAATGTTTGTGAATTCCACCTCTGTCTGTTTTACTTATTATATTGATTACTTGTTTATCATATCTTTGTTCACAGAGCACTTTTTTGATGGGTTGACACTTGACAGATAACAGCAAATGAGGAGAGAAGGACATGGGGACGCGAACCTGGAATGTTGCTGTTCATTTATTTATTTGAAACATTATTTCTCTGTTTGTCCACACAGGGGCTGACAATGAGGCAAATACGATTTCGATTTGACGGGCAGCCAATCAATGAAACAGATACACCCTCGCAGGTAAGGCTACCCCCTGTTGTTCAGCCTACATGTGAGTACTGCAGAGACACTTTTTGCCACCATGGATGACAGAACGAATGCTAACCTCACTGTACTGCTACCTTTGACATCGTGCATGACTAAGATTTGACACCTTGTTTTCAGTATATATGTTAAGTTCTTCTGAAATCAAAACGATGTTATTGAACTTGCAAAATGCTAAAAAGTAGAAATACATTTCTTCAATTTTGATTGATCAGAAAAGAAGAAAAGATTGATGCATAATGGTCTGAAATCATGTTTAAATCATCTGAAGTACATTTAAAATCTGGACCAATGGACAACTGTGAAACATTTGCAAAGAGTTGCTCCATGTAAGCAGAGGCCACTCTGACGCCTGTTGTAAAGTTGTACCTGAGACTGACCTGAGTGTAGTTAAACTCTCATATCGGCCTTGTGCAGTGTATGTCATATGTTACGGTGCTGCTGTTGTATAAAGCACAGCCTTTACAAACAGCACTCAGATCAAAGTCCACGCTGCTGCTTTATGGTCCACAGAGCTGGTACTTAAAGGATGAGGCCTTGTTTACTTTCATGCTCAGGTTAGCTGAAACTCTACCAAGCGTCTGCACAGGGCTGTACCAGATAGTTTGAAACTCCATTCACCATAAATTACATCTACATAACCACAACAACAAAGAATTTATTTTTGCTCTTGCTCGTTTAATGCGATGGATGGAAAATTGGAATGGAAAATGGGAAATTGTTTAAAACCTCAATAATTTACCTGAAATGTTTTCTGACCTCCTCTACTTTGGTGTGCTTTGTAAGAGGTGTAATAAAATTATTCTTCTCCCATCTATGTTTCAAAACAATTCCTCAACAGAAAGTAAAATGTCTAAATCTACAAATGTTATAACTGTTGAACCGACCTTTGCTGACCTTGCTGTCATTGTTAGCACTTCCTAAGTGGCTTCAGGGTCAAGTCTAACCACTGCCTACTCAAGAAAAGGCACTTATTGTGATGCAAGAAGTGCTGAGTGTGTCATAACAAACAGGAAAAAAAAAGTGAAGCAGAACAGAGAACAAAAGTGCTCTGACAGGCGTTTTCACAGCCTGTCATTCGGTTTGAGTTACATCTGTCAGATGGTGACAAACAAGGCAATATTATGCTATTAAATTCAAGCATTGTGTGCCTCCATGACTGAATGAGTTTGGTAGAAGCGCTGGAATAAGGTCACGTCATTTGTCTTTCACACAACAACTTGACTGACTGACACTTGAACTTTTTCTTACAGCTAGAAATGGAGGACGAAGACACGATTGACGTGTTCCAACAGCAAACCGGAGGCTCCTCTCTTTAAAGACTGTTTCCTACAGACATCCCTACCTCCCCTTTTCGTCCCTGAACCTGCCCAGTCTTCAAATGCTCATGACCAGTGTTGACACCATCCACGTTTTGCAAAATGCTCAAAGGCAGCAGCACAGTTGGTGTATCTAGATTTAATCACACTGTCATATGTATTTTAACATGTCTGAACTGTGGAGTGTTGACACCTTGTAAGCTGCAGTGAGTCTAATGTTCTGAAGAAATAAAAGACATCATGATCTTTTTTTCTTTTTTCCTCGAAGTTTTGGAAGAAAACTCCTTGGTCCTTTTTTTTTGTTTTTATACTTATGCTGAGGTTTTGATTCAGATGGAATTTTGTTATTGTCAAGCAAGCCTGCATTTAAATTCACATCTGTTGTTATGAAAATGTATTATTGGAATAAATTGAGTCTTTTTTTAAACACATGTCCCTGTATGTTTTATGAATTCCTTATCAAACTAAAGCAACATTAATCAGAAATAGGTAAACCGCTAATTTAAATTAGCTAATTCTGAGCCTACAACAGTAAATAAACAGAAAAGAGTCATTTGCTGTAAATTATAATGTATTTCTTTAAATATCTTTACCAAGGTTGCAGAGCCCATTGCCTGTTCAGAATCACTCTTGCTGTGAAGGAAAAAACAATCCATGTACACAACATGAGAGCATGCGTGCAGAAATGAGGTTGCATGGGAGTTCTCTTTTAATCAGTCAGTCTCCAAAATAGGTATAACATACCCTCATCTAAATATTTGCACCATTATGTTTGGAGGTTTCATGCACTGTTGCATTCAGCTCTCGCAGCTGTCTCCTAACTGCAATTGCTTACTTGAAACTTTTGTTGATACTGTAAACAAGATGTGTTTTAAATCTTTTAACTGACCTTTAATAACACTGCATGGGAAGTTCTGCTCTGCTATGAGGCTGCTGTTTTCCAGATGTGTTTGGGTTTAACTTTTAGTATTTAGAGTGGTCTAGTTGTATTTGTATATTGAATGCAGGTACTGTTTTGTCTTGTGTGGCAGCTTTATGCTGTGTATTGGTCCACTTATAGCACTATGATATTGTATCTCAGTCTTTACTTAAGATGGAAATAATGTTAACACTTTTCAGCTGTTTGTCCCTCTGAAACCTATCAGCCCAGAAAAGATGAGATGAATTTGGCAGTAAACTACATATATATTTTACAAGTGGGATCAACTGTAAATAATGTGTTCTTGAATGAGATTAGAATAAACAGTAGCTGTTTCAACATATGATGACAACTGATGGCAGGCTTCTGGGTCAACGTCATATATAGTATGTGCATTCCATGTAAGTCATTTCTCCAATCACAGGCTTGATTAATATGTCAGGATCCAATCATATAAGGTGCTGTTCACGTGTGGGCGGTACTTGGGCTGCAGAATCGCCCTCTCCACAATGGCTTCTGTAGCCACCACCACCACATCTCTGTCATAGCCATGGATGTATTAGGGAGAAGCAGCCAGAAGGAAGCAAAAAGACCGGAAATGCAGGTTTTTGCTCTAAAATTACACTCGAAATATGTTACTTCTACTTAGGTACGGGGTCGTAAAGAACGGAAACTTAAACTCAGATCATGTGCTCCTAAAGTAAATTAATGATACGTGATTTGATTTAACTTTGACATGATCTTTAAATCGTCGCAATCTTTGTTTGTCAAAGTGAGATGTTTTATTTTGAAAACGAGACCGGAAGTGCGACAGCTCCTTGTGGTCAGTTTGACACTGATCCGCTCAGTCTGGAGGCAGGTTGATTATTGGGAACCACTAGGATAGACAATGATGAGGCGGTGAAGCACTACTGATGAAAGTGTAATTCGCGTGCATCTTCTCAGATTTATACATATATTACGACTTCTTGGGCAAAAATGACGACGACCACTACATATCAAGGCATGGAGCCCGGATCAAAAAGCAGCTCCAGGTAAATGCGTCGTTCTGTAGCCACCATGAAGCCACAAGTCCGGCATCCTCTGATGTTAGCCTCAGTGCCAACGTTACACAGGTTAACCTAAATCCTCAGATATCAACCCCGGCCCGTTTTCTGACTTCATCGCTTCGAAATGGTTGCAGTTAAGGATGGGACGACGGTGCTTGGCTAAAGCTCGGTACCACACCTTCCTGTTTGTGTGATGGGGTGGACCGTTCCCATTTCTTAACGTTAGCTAGCTAAAGCCCCTCGTACCCTCCCTTTTGTAGCTAGAGATGCTGCTAAGCTAGCAAGTGCAGACAAGGCGGCTCGGCATCAGACGTTAGTGATAAATGTAGGCCTTTTTTGGCCTGCTTGTATATTTCCTGTTTACTTTATCGTGTTTATTGTCTGACAACGAAAGATCTATCACATCTGTCATGTCGGTTGGGCGGGGCCCCCGTGGATTTCAGACCAGCTACCGAGATGATCAGTGGGGTACAGACAGACATCCTCCAGCCTGCCCAGCATATGGCCTCATGGAGGCGAAGGCCATGTTACAGATGGCTACACCTGACAATAACCCGAGCAATATGGATAATTTTCAGCATGGAGGTGCAGTGCGAGGAATATATGATATTGATGAGGATTAATGCACGTTGGAAATTCACAGTGATTTAATGAACGGGTTTCTCTCAGTCGTGGTTTTTACGTTAAATTCCATCGTAGCGCGAAAATAATGTGATTGATGCTGAATACCAAATGCATTAGACCAGCGTATTTTCCACAGCGTGAAAGCTCGATCTAATGTGACCTTTTAGAAAAAGCCATAATCGATATGGACACAAATCAGTGTAAATACTACAATAAGTATCCCAAAGGACTGAGAGGTCTGGATCTTGAAGCACTGGGGGCTTAGCCCAGCCCAGAAACCAGTAGATTTCCACCTAAAAACCGCCCCATGTACAAGTCATTTCATAGTAAAATGAATATAAGGTGCGCTCCATCCAAAAGCATCCGGTCAGATGTTTGGACCGGCTTTCACAACATGAAATGAAACTAAACAAAATGAGTGCAATCTGAGTTCCCATTCAACTTTATCATCCTTTTGATTTCCAGCAGCAGACGTAAAGTCCCAGGAAACAGTCAGAGCGCTGACACTGGTGAAACAGTCATATGCTAGATTGTGTGTTGTCAGTGCTTTGTTCAATTAGAAGCTCGACCAGCCCCGGTCTCATCGCCTCTGCCTCTTTTGTGTGGCACGGCTCCTTCTGAACAAAGTGTCTGAACTCTGGGCCTCATCTGATTGGCTCCTCTTTTCCACTTGTCCAGCAGCTCTCTTGGTGTCTCATCTGTCTGTCACACGCTCCTCATCTCCTCCGCTCTCTCTCTCTCCTCCTCTTCTTTTCTCCTCGCTCCTGCCCTGCTCATAAAAAGGACACAATCAGCACATGCCAACCAACAGTGTCGCTGTCAGCCCATATGGAATAACGAGCATTGATGATGATTATTCATCAGTTGATTATTGGAGTAGATTAATAGAAATGCACTATTCCATCCCATTGGGGCTAAATGCTCGCTATCCCATATGTGCTGACAGCGACACTGTTGGATGCCGGCTACAGGCCAACATCTGTACATCAATCAGCATCCTCCTGCTCTTTAAGACTTAACCTGCTGCAGTGGAATCGGTGCCTTGTGTGCGCTCTCCATCTGATAACATCGATCTTCACGGCCTCGTCCCTTCCTCTGTTCTGCCCCTGTTGCTCTTTCAAGTTCTGTCAGTCTCTCTCTCACGTCCGGAAACATTGTGAGCCCCTGTCTCCTCCGTGTCTTGTCTGAGAACCACTGAGCGAGCGTGGCTGGCTTTAAAGCGCCCTCTTCCTCACCAGCCTGAGCTTGAGGATGAGGCGGCGGCAGATAACTCTTCCTCCACCTCCTCGAGCCTCTCCTGCACCTCGCTGCCTCTTTGAAAATGCTTCTCATGTTCATAGCCTTCAAGTCTCGCCTTGGTGAATTAGCTAGCTAGCTACTTATTCCATGAACGACGAGCCCTGTGTGCCCTCTCTCTCTCTGTCAGTGTGAAACGCTCATGTCATTGTCTGATGTGGCCTCTCTGTCTCAGCTCGGTCCAGCCGGTCTTTCCTTGCCACCTGAATCCGGCTGCCCAGACAGACACTCTGCAACTGCTCTGATGGGTTGAATTTGAAATTGATTGTTGAGCTTTGACAATAAAATGAATGAATGAACCATCATTTCCCATTGATTAATTCTGTGTATCTCCAGTCTGAACCATATTTTATTATTATTTTTAATAAATCGTCTTAGAGTGGAGAGAAGACGTTTCAGACAAACAGCACGTACGACCCAGCTTTCAGTGACAGTGTTGACCATCTCTCTCTCTCTCTCTCTCTCTCTCTCTCTCTCTCTCTCTCTCTCTCTCTCCAGGGTTTTGCGCCCTCCTGGTGGCGGCTCCAACATTTCACTCGGTGCAGACGAGGAGAAGCCTCCCGTCCGGAAAAACAAGATGGCCTCCAGTGTTTTCGCTGAGCCAGAGGACCCCTATGCTAATCGAAGGAACAACCCACCAGGTACAATCAACCTCATCTCCAAATATTTGTTGCTTTAGTGTGAAAGCTTATAACTCAATTATTCATATCCATGGGAAGACACAAGGTTCTCACTGCAGGTTTTTCTTTTGCTGCTGGACCAAACTGATCCTCTGCCTCCCCAGACGACTCAAAGCCTCAGACAGCTGTGAAAACATAAGAATAATATTTTTCGTCTCCAGTGGTTCTGTTTGGCACAACTGAATGGGTTTAGGTGCCCAAATGATGAATTGATTTCTCTTTCAGACCACCATTACATATTCAATGACTGGTGTTTCTCCACTAATCAGGATAGTCTCAAGCCCGCAGAGATCTGAAATATTCATGTAGAATTGAGCTAACCAAGTCCTAGGTAGATTCCAGGGTTTATTATAGAATTGAAAGACTGTGTTGTTAAGAGGAATAAGAAACCAAATACACTGCTGTGTGGCTGGTGCTGGGCTTTCCAGAGCCTCTTAAAATGTAGAATGGTTTACAGCCAAATGTTACTAAAAGAGGAACTGAAACATCATAGGAAGTAAAAGTGATGCTAGGTAGGCATTTTTGATCTTGTGAAGTGGTTCCCAATTTTCTAGAACCCTTTTTCACATCCCTGCACCACCCACCCACCCACCCACACACACACACACACACACACACACACACACCCACACAAATATACATGTTTAAGATAAAAACATCTGTTATAAGAGATATCTCTCGCACTCAGTCAGAGCCATTGCTGCATTTGACAGCTTGTCCCTGCAGATGAGGCATTCTGGCATGCAGGACGGGTGATGGCGAGCCTGTGCGTTGTATTGGCTTGGTGTCAGACTTTGTGCTGAGATGGGTCAGCAAAGGTCTTATTTGTCACGTTTGCGTTTGATGCGAATAATCTTACATGTTTGAAGTTTCAGTAGGAAAACTGTATGTACGTTAAGTGTATTCGTATATGCACTGAAACATTAAATATAAACAGCAACAAGAAATTTCGTGACAAGAAATTTAGTGGCGCCCTCGGTCAGTCGTTACCCTTTCTAGTAAATGGTGAAATACCTGTAGTTGATGTTCCTCATTGAATATGGGCTGGGAATGTGATGTTGTTACTTTGACAGCACTACCTCTGTTGACGGCCCTCACAGGACTCCAGCTTATAACGTGAGTTTAACCAGTATGTAAAAGTTGGTTAACTTTACTAACTCAGCATTAGCAGTGGGCAGCTCTTCAACACTGGCTTGCCACTGTGAACCTACAGGGTTCGCGGTGTGCAGTGAACACTTTCTGATGTCTGGTTAAGTGGAGAACTGCCAATAATGGAAGTGGTGACGATCAGCGCCAAAAAGCTAAAGTCACGATTATTATCACCACGCCGCTGAGGTCACCGCCGCACAATGCTTTTGATTTTTATCCAGTGTCTGGGAAAATGAGCTGCGCTGAAGTGCGTCACACCAGTGTGAACAAATGCGCTGCAGAAAGGGAAACAGCAGTGTTAAACAGCTGTTCAACATGTTTGTGTCTTTTGGGGAAATGTCCAAAAGTTCACTGATTTGGTGAAACTGTGAAAACTCCACAGCAGGTGTCAAGTTGGAAGTGTTTTGGCAGCTTTAACTACATCTGTCCTTCCCAGAACGTCATGAAAGGAGAGGTGGATTGAAACATGTGGCTTCTTCTTCTATTGGCCTGGATTCTCTGTGACCGACCAGTCAGCCTGCAGTGCATCAGGGAGATTTGAGTCGCCATTCAAGTGGGGAAAGCAACCAGTCGAGGAGTCTTTTTGGTGGCAGGACATCTTTCAGTGTCTTTCCCTTTTAAGGAGTTTAAGCAAAAAAAGAGAAGCCTCGCTTAAAACAGGCAGATCTTAACAGTAACTTCCTAATTCGATTAATTTCTTAGTTTTGTGCTACTAATATGAATGTTTATTGAGAGAGCGCAGTGCTTAACAACCTAAATGCATCGGCTTTTCTTTCTGAAGAATTTCCTCTTCTCAGTCACTAACACAATAACAACACGGAAGATATTTAAAGAAATTCTACGTGGCCACAGGCTGAATGCGTATTGAAGCTTTCATACATTGTTCCTCTGAAATGTCCCTCTTCCTCCTTTTACTTCTCACCTTCAGTGGTAGAAAAGAGCCGCCAGTCTGCGGTCCTTCTTCCTCCTCCACCAAAATGTGACAACAGCGCATTATCTAAAAGTCGCTGGCCATCCGCTGGCCGTGGGGAAGCATGTTTGGACTGTCTGAAATAAGAGCTTCATGAGGTCTTCTGGCAGCAAAGTTTGTTTTTACAGTGTGTCAACATCCGAAGAAATTCCTCAAATCTCTCCTGCAGTGTAATCTGCTTCTCTGCTGCCCGTTTGTGTGCGTACAGGTTGTACGACAGACTGAGTGAGCACATTTCACCTGGTATACCAATTCAGTATACAAGGATGAACCAAGCAGGCATATATCACACAGGAGTTCTGTTAAATTGGTGGAATGGTACAACAGTAGCGTATGTGTGGTGAGCATCATAAGTGCTCCGGTGGTGATGTTTTTGGTGGCGGCTTGCCTTGCTTAGCAAAGTAGGACAGACAGTGGTCCAAAGGGAAAAAGCCTACACCGCAGAACATGAGTGCACGTTTTTGTTCGAAATTAACATCAGAGTGAACAGAAGTATTGTGAGAATGACATTTGGTGTAAAAATTCCCAAATCTGAAATTTCCCCCGTGCCGCAGAGGAGGCTTTTTGCAAATATGTCGAGGATAAGAGACAATTTCAGCATATTGTGGGTCATTAGGTCAAACCATGACATCAGTGGACTGCAGAGGTTTTCCCCTGTGTGACCTTCATTTCCCATTGTTGCCTTTCAGTTCCAATGTTATGACTGAGACCCAAGAGACCCAGATATGTTTCCATCTCTGGAAAATCCCATGCACTCTGCCAACCCTCAGATGCTTTAGCATCAGTTTTAATGTTTGGATTAAGTCTGAGTGCTCTTCGTATTTACTCTGAGTTTGAAGATTGGAGCTACTGATCATCCGGTGACCAAAAACTTCCTCTTGTTGACTGAGATCAAGCTTAAATGTTATTGTTGCATATCTTTGTATTTCCTCTTACTATATTTGCACTCAATTTAGGCCAGTTTATTGTCCTTCGGTGCAGTTCCAGTGGGGTTTGTATATTGTTCCATGGTTTTCGTTTAATAGCACATGGAGGGAGTATGACGGGTTGCAGGGTGCTTCAGACAGCCTTTCCTTTCCCTCAGAGCAGGTTTCAGTCTATAATCCTCAGGCACTGTTTTTCAGTGATATATTAAATTCGGTCTCAGTGGACTATGAATGCCATGATGTCTCCTTGTTCTTCCAGGTGGGAAGCCCACAGGAGTACTGTGTGGTGAGCCGTCAGCCCCCCTGAGGAGAGGAGGGAACCCCACCACCAACCACGTTGCAGATGCTCCGGCCACAGTAAGGTTGCGCCTCAGATCATGAGTTATGGTGGAAAGAAATGAAGTGAAACCTGAGAGCAAACAAACATACCATAGGGAAACAACTGAAGTTCAAATTCAGAGTATTTTTTTTTCCCTTAATGTCTCACAAAGGTTATTACAAAGGGAAGAGACATTTAATGACATTAAAGTGCGTTCAGGACTGATGATGCAGTGCAGAATTTCCTGTTTTTTAGTTTGTGAAGGCTAATGAAATTCTCTTTTTTTTCCCTAGGATGGAGAAATTTCTGTACGTGATATTGGTAAGCACCTGTTCCATCTTGCAGTCCTTGATATTTAGTACTTGTATTGTCTCTCCTGCCTGTTGGCAGATTTCTGCAGTCATTTTTAACACAAAGGGTCCAACACTTAACACTTCAAAAGAACAAGAAAGGAAAGACAATAAAAGCATTAGATAGGGAGGACCCCCCCCCACCCCCACCCCATAAACCCAAATCAGTTGATCACGGTTCCAAAGAACAGATTTGTCATGTGTTTAAATGTGTTTCAAACAATAGACCATTGAATGCTAACACTCTTGTCCTACAAAGTAATATTACATACCACTTAAAATTCTTCAAGTGTTCTTAAATTCATTTTTTAAACAATAGGTCCTTGATGTCAGATAGAGGAAGACAAAAGCAGCTTCTCATTTCTACCCAGTGAACATCCACTTTGCACTATGAAATGACTGCTGCTGCTGGCAAACGTTATTAGCTGCACCTAGCCAGCTAATTAAGCTAATGCTAGATCCACAGGGTTTTTTGAGAACGTGTTTGGTCTCCACTGGACTTCTTGTATTACAGAGGAGCTAAGCAGTCCTAGTATGGAAATTTGTGCAGGGAGGGGTGTGTTTGTTTGGATTGTTGAGTTCAAATGTCCACAGTCTTTCTTGATTATTGCTCACACCACTTTTTAATTCAATATCAACTTCTCATTTGGCAGCAGTCATACCAGCGAGGCTGAAACAATGCAGAGAAACAGATCAATCTAACCATGTGACCACAAGGTTTGGATTTAGATAATAAGAGCGAAGCAGGAGAAAGAAAAACACGTTCGTTAGTAGCAGATAATATGGCTGCAGCTGGCTGAAAGCCAAAAGACTTTGACTGTCCCACATCATGTTTATATGGGCTCAGAGGTGCCTCAGGGCAGCGAGTGCACTTTAGAAAATGATTTGGCTGAACCTTTTCGTTCTCATGACGGAAAGATGATGACTGTTTCCACATGTAACCGACGGCCCCGTCTCTCTGCCTGTGTTCAGAAAACAGTGTTGCTGAGCCTGAAGCAGCTTCTGGGCAGCAGGAGGAGGCCCCTCCCGCCGAGGAGTCCTCCGCAGGACTACCGTCCGGCCGCAGGAATCCCCCCGGCGGCAAGTCCAGCCTCATACTGGGTTGAATCCCAGACAACTGCCCTTCCTTACATCCACTCATCTCTGAACTCGTCTTTTTTTTCTTTCGGTTTTTTCAAACAAGGAACCCCAGCCCATTTGTCTGTACCACAGGAATCGTATCTGATGTCCAACAGACACCAGTCTCCTCCACATCCCCAAGTGCATTGTTTTGATACCTCTTTTTTGAAAACCGTTTTGTACTGTTTTTATTGTTTGTTTGTTTTGACAGAAGCACTTTATGTATTTCTAATTACATGGTTCAAAGTCTGCCTTTGCCCTGTAATACATTAGACCTGCTAGAAAGGGTACAAGGATCACATTTCTACTATCAACCGGTGGTAAATCTTTCCCATCACAAGCTGTAGGTGATTATACGAGCAGTTTCTAGAACACACGCAAAGAAAAAAAGCTGTCTTCTTTTGCACTGTGTTCAGTTTCGACCCATCTTGCATGCACGTCTGGTCTGTAACGTATGAATGTGAGAACATAACTGTGAAGATTTTTTTTTTATTATTATTTAACCTGTTTGTTAGTTGTTTTTTTGTGGAGTAATTGTATCGTTGTTGCATGAAGTTGAAATCTTTCTACTGATTATGTGATTATTATCCACATAGGAGCCAAATAAATTACTGTCATTGTGGTCTGAAGGATGCAAACATTTGTCTTCAGATGATTACTGTAGGTCCCACGTCAGGTAACAGAATTCGAATAAGCCTTTTTTATATTGTAGTCTCAAACCTTAGATTATTGTAACCCCAGTGCCGGTTTTTATAGGTAAGATTTGCTCTAAAATGAAGTGTGCCTGTTTGTGTGTTCGGCTCCAACATCAAACAAGGTTGGGTTTCCCCGATTGCATCCTACCAGTATCGTCAAAGGCCAAGTCTTTCCACTGCAAGTCAGTGGAATGTTGTTGGTCCTGATACCCGAGTGTTTTTGCTAAACCCATCCTAGATTTGACAAGTGACCTTATGACAGCCTTTTTTTCCCCCCCTGTGTTTTCCCCTCCTTTTCCATTTGTTAATGATCCTGCTCACTGGAACTATAGAAGTCTTTTTTTCTACATTTCACGTCACAGTCTTTAAACCAAAATTCAGACTTCCTCCTGCTTCTGTCTTGTCGAGTCACGTGCGTGACTGCTGTGTCAGCCAGCTGTCACGCTGCACCTAGGTTTCAGCTACATGAAGTGTTATTCCTGTGGTGTCTATTTTTAACGTGTGTTAACGTGTGCAAGACATGTCTGTTTGCATCCTTTACCAATTCCTGTTGCTGGATGTAAGTCACTGCAGAAATCTGAATTCAAGAAATGGCACAAGTGGAAATGAACATTAAAAATCAATTTTGACCATGGCCTGTGTCAGCTGTGTGTATTGTGTGACTTGTGTGACCATCACTTCTCTACAGCTCAAGTGGGCGCAAAACAAACACAAAAGAGGAAGTTTTATATGAGAAGACTAGACTGTACTTTGGATTATATCCAGTTGATTTGTCTGACTCCTAAACCTAAAGCATCCCCATGTCAGATTTTGTAATTGCAGTATTTGCCGTCCGGCTGACAGGAGTAAAGTAGACAAAAGTGTTCCATTGAACTTGTTCGTTCATTTATGTACAAGTTGATGCATTAAGTGTCCTCTGTATCGAATGTAAGCCAACAAAAATGCGCCCTCAGCGTGGCACAGCACGCACTGCCGCCCACGCGCCTCGTCGACTCAGAATGAAAGTGAAAGTAAACAGAAGCCGGGCTGAGAATATTCACCGTCCCACACATCAGTTTATTTATCCGTCCGCCGAGAGACGTCCCGACATCCCGTAGAGGAGCGTGTAAGTCTGCCATTACTTTGTTGTGATCCTGGCGCTGAGGTGTGCTATATAGAGGCCAGTCAGCCAGCTGTGTCGCGACGTATGGTACGTACAGCGAATTAATGGTGAGGTAGCGCCGTGTGGCAGTATGTCTTACTGTAGCTAAGCTGGCAGTATGTGGACATGATTTTGTGGATGTTCATTTTGAATACTGCACTTTGATGACAGGCTATTTCTGTGTGTGTGTGTGTGTGTGTGTGTGTGTGTGTGTGTGTGTGTGTGCGTGCGATCGGTGAGTTTTAGTGCTCGGGAAAACGGCTCGACTATCAACAGTGTAACGTTCAATGCCCTTTGTGCGCTCAGCCGTGCTTGTGCA
Source organism: Chaetodon auriga (assembly GCF_051107435.1). NCBI lineage: Eukaryota > Metazoa > Chordata > Actinopteri > Chaetodontiformes > Chaetodontidae > Chaetodon > Chaetodon auriga. Next base: position 4,941,679 of record NC_135077.1, on the reverse strand, counting down.
CTTCACATGGCCTCGGATTTTCTCGCCTTTAACAGCTGAAAACGCTTAAATTGGGGGTGTTGTGAGGTTTTGACAGACTGACCTCCTCTTTTAGAACGTATATGCGTGAAAAAGTTAAAATAAATAGATAAATAAAACATTTAGATGTGATGTTTTCACAGACGCAGCGCGTGCCCTTTGCACTGTCTGCCGCGCATCCGTGTACGTGATAAGACGACGAAGTGTTCGTTGTCAAGCTGTTGCGCTGTTTCCCTTCGGTGAGTTAGATCAGCGCAGACCTCCTTGACATTGTCAAGTTGACACTCAAAGTTCAACCTGTTTCCAGAAAGGAAGCATGCTCCGTCGGTTCACGGTTGTTTGCATTGTGATTACCCAAATTCACCAGAAGTGGAGGGAGCTGGTTAAATCAAGACAGCGCTCGTGCATTAATGCAGTGCTCATTATGCAGAATGGCTTATTCAGATGAATGTATATCATGTTATAGGATTATAGTTATTGCTCCCTTAATGTGTTAATGTTTGCAGCTGTTAAAGTTGTTTTTACTCTTTTCTCCTAATCTCTAATGTTAGTAAAACGTACAATATGTGCCTCTGATTTGCAGTGGAGTAGAATACTCAAGTAAAGTACAAGTACTTCAAAACTGTAGGCTAGTTCAGTACAATGCTTGAATAAATGTACGTACTCTCCACCCCTGGATTTCAACAGACATCTTGAGGCAGTTTGGGAAGTCTGTTTGTGCTGAAACAAGCACGGTTAGCTGCCCTGAGGCTTTGTTCTCTGACAAGTGAATTCTTGCGTGATACTACAGAGAAGACTGGAGAAATCATTGTAGCCTTGTTGAAAACACTAGTGTTGCCACAACTGTCATTAAAGTCAACTTAAAGTTTAGTTAGTGTAAAGGGCTTGCAGACATAACATGATGCAATAAAACTGTTTGGGGGGGGGGGGGGGGTCACACAATAAATACCCTAGCAATACTCCAAGCATGTTAATTATGGGGCCCTCAGCAGGAGGTCAATACTGCCAGTACATCTGACATGGACTGCAGCACAGTAACAAAAGCAGTTACAGTGCAGGCATTGTGTAATTATCATCTTTGTAGCACTTTCAAAACTTGTGGCAAAGAGCACATTTAGCATTGGTTTATGTGTAATGGATACACTCACTCATTCCTTCACTGCATTCAAGTGAGTTGGAATTAAGGACTTTTTGAGGGTGAGGTAAGTTAGTGACTCTTTCTATTGGCAACCTCACTGGACAAGTGGAAGTGGGTAATGCAGGGGGTACATGTGGGCTCCAGAGCGTATTTTCATCTGTCTCTGTGGTTCTTCTTTTCTGACTTGAAATGCTGCAGGGAGAGGGGCTGCATTCTTGTGCACACAGTGTGAATGATTGAGAGAGAGAGATGTTATCTGTTTGGATGGCAGTGAAATTCCAGTGTCCAAAAAAGTGGCTGAGGTTATCAACTGGTGCTGCCCACCAAAATATCAGCCTGGCTCCTATGTCAATCGATGTTATCTTATCACTGATAAATTGCTATCATCACCAGTGTTGTGCAAGTAAACATTGAGCTCAAAGTTCAGTTCACATAAATTAAAATAACTAGTTTGTCAGAATAATTTTCACTTTTGAATTTGAAGTTTGAAGTCCACAGTTCCAAGAAATAAACTAGTTTATTTCTTTTTCTTCCTTTTTTTTTCCCCTTATTGAGCCGCAAAAGCTGCAGATCTCCTATGATGTAGTCTAGTACAAGTCTGTGTACTAGGTAAGTGGTCCTTAGCTGCATCTGAAATGCCATTGAAGTCATGACCTGCCCTGCTCTCCCCCTGATTGGCCCATACTTGTTGCCTTCGTTGAAAGAGGTGGTTAGGTTTCCGCATGAGGTGTGAGCCGATCAGAGGCAGAGGTAGGTGGTCATGCCTTTGCCTTCCAGCATGCTGGGTAGCATAAAGCACAGAGGGAGAGCGCCTTTAACTCTGGCAAGGGTTACCATTGCTCACATTTGCTTGCATTAGTTGCAATGCTGATCATCACACTGTATATGTTGATAAGTAACAAGAAATGGCAATTGTGGCTCAGTCACACTTCTTCAAAATGTTTAAGGTGTCTTGGTGGTGAAAGCGTACGTCATATAACTGGTTACAGAATCAACTTTGTGTTCCAACACAGTTCCTTGACCTTGCAGCTTATTTAGAACAGCTGTTGTTGAAGAGGGGCTGTCAGGACATTCACACACTGGTGTGTCCAGACAGACACTGTACAGACAGGCCAGGCCACCAGGGCTGGAGCACAACCCAAGGGACCACGTCAGTTTAAAACAATGTAACTGCACTCATAAGCACAACCATCAGGTGCTGTGACGGTGGGATTGGCCTGTAGTCTCAGTTGGCAGTTGAGTTTTTATCAGGACAGATTCATGGATTAAATCGATAGTTGGGAAATGTAGATGCTTCCTGTCCAAGAGTTTCGGACAAACATCCACCACCACACAGCTGCAGAGACTCAATTATCCTATCGAGACTGTACGTGCGTACAAAAGCTCCATGCTTTGTGCTCAACTTCTTGAGACTGATTGCCAGGACTGTATTTGAACTTTGTATTTGTCCAGTGTACAGATTCCCACTTATAAACACAAATTGGTGATAATAATAATAATAATAATAATAAGAAGAAGAAGAAGAAGAAGAAGGAGAAATCCTATGCACTAAGTGAGTGCTTTACATAAAAAAGACAGAATGGACATAAAAACATAAAAAAAATGTAAAATAAGATGGAGACTAAAATCCACTCAATAATGAGGATGAAAATAAAAATACAGACAATGCCCAAAACCACACACAGAGTCTATAGCTGCACCATCATTTGGGTCGGCAGAGATGTGCAGTTGTTTGTCATCTGCATAACTATGGAAACACACATTGCGCTCTCTAATATTGTCAATAGTGGCCGCATGTATAGTGAGAACAATAATGAACCGAGGCAGTTTCTCAGACACATGATCTTCGAGACTGATCTTCGCTTTGATGTATGTTTTTAACCAGTTTAACACGTAGTCAGAAAGACCAGCCTTCCAACTGGGCTCATATTTGGCAATTGAGTGGACTTTCTCTTTCAGTATGACTCCTTGACTCCTCCTCTATTTGATAAAAGGGTCTGAGTAAATACAAGCAATCTGTTTGGATGGCAGTGAAATTCCAGTGTCCAAAAAAGTGGCTGAGGTTATCAACTGGTGCTGCCCTCCAAAATATCAGCCTGGCTCCTATGTCAATCGATGTTATCTTATCACTGATAAATTGCTATCATCACCAGTGTTGTGCAAGTAAACATTGAGCTCAAAGTTCAGTTCACATAAATTAAAATAACTAGTTTGTCAGAATAATTTTCACTTTTGAATTTGAAGTTTGAAGTCCACAGTTCCAAGAAATAAACTAGTTTATTTCTTTTTCTTCCTTTTTTTTCCCTTATTGAGCCGCAAAAGCTGCAGATCTCCTATGATGTAGTCTAGTACAAGTCTGTGTACTAGGTAAGTGGTCCTTAGCTGCATCTGAAATGCCATTGAAGTCATGACCTGCCTCGAGACTGATCTTCACTTTGATGTATGTTTTTAACCAGTTTAACACATAGTCAGAAAGACCAGCCTTCCAACTGGGCTCATATTTGGCAATTGAGTGGACTTTCTCTTTCAGTATGACTCCTTGACTCCTCCTCTATTTGACAAAAGGGTCTGAGTAAATACAAGCACTTCACAAGTTAGTGGACAGCCGGTCAAACAGATTTCTGAAGTGGTTCTGGCAATATTTTCTGGTCTTATCTTAGACTGGTGGTCTAAGATAAGACCAGAAAATATTGCAGAAGCAAACGCACACACACTTGTGTTTCACTAACGCATTGCCAGAGCAAAGGTGATCCACATTCATGGTTTCTGACTCAGTTGCTCATCTACACGTATGGGCAACTGTAACACGGCATTTCAAAATGAAACACAGCCGGGAAGCCAGAATCATTTCAAGTTAAGACAGATTTGACAAAGCAATTAGGCAAGTGCTGATGTTCAGATCAGAAGTCTTAAGACATGATCTCATCTACTTGAAGACGGCGTTGTGTTTTCTTGTGTTTTTTGTATGCATGTAAAGAAAAAGCTCTAAAAAGCGATCGTATGTGGACTTCGTGTATCAGTGAATGGGACAGTGTTTAATGCTTGTGTGTCTAGTCCTGTAAATACAGACAAACACACACAGAAGAACGTATTCTCCTGGGACCTTATGCTCAACTGCGGTCACTGGAGAAAGCATGTTTCTTGGTTGATTATCTCTTAATTTCATGAAATATTACGAGACCTGCGTTTCACTCCTTCATATCATAGCAGAATACAGAGGTTGTGCGAAGATAAAAGTATTTGTTTCTAAAGTGATGAAATGCTTTGCTTTAATGTGCACATACTCCAGTACTTAATCCCAGTGTCTTACTTCAGCCTGCTGGGTTTCCATGGAGCGTAACCTTTGAATCATTTAATCCAAAAATAAGATGGACAAATTCTACTTCATTTCTGAAATGAGCAGTTTCGTTAACTGCTTCTTGAGAAAAAACGTCACCCTCGAGATAGATGTCAGATTTTCAGGAACAATGGACAACAGCTGTGAGAACTGCGTGGTTGTAAATAACTTGTAAATGCTGAGCCAAGCACCAGGACATAGACTGTCCATGTCAAAAGAAACGTGGATTATATGACCCAGCAGCAGATTAAGTGATGGACTTCTGGCTCCTTTTACCACACAGCTTCACAGCCTCAGTCTGCCTTTAATCTGTGCTGCGTGCGTGTGAGGTAAGGGTAATTCGCCCTCTCTTCAACAAAAGCACACATGCGTGGAAGATGTCTATCAACTTGTTTTTCACCTGATTGACACGATAAAGTCACGTTGCAAGAAATAAAAGAAGCATAGTCAAAACAGATGTAATTGCTGGATGGTTTAAGGAAACGAAAGGGGATCACAAAGTTTTGGGTCAGCACGAGCTAAACCACCAGTGAGCTCTGCATAATCTATTGTTTTAGCAGACTAAGATTAACGAGTGCCAGGAACACTGACTGCTGTTAGTGAATGCTTAAAAAGAAGAAGAAGAAAAAGTCTTTCCTTGGTGACACAACTACAACTGTCTTATCGATGGTTTTGTACTTATTGTTGAAAAGGTGTCAGGTTGAGAATTGGGTTCTCCCCTCATGATCTATGCGGATGCTTTTTATGCTTGGAAGGAACCATTTTCCCATTTGTTTTAGAACAGGCTGAGTCATTTTAATGCTCAGTGACAAACTGTTCTCTGTTCATTCACTATTTCGCATCATTTGTCGCAGTCCAATGAAAATGCTTTCAGGCAAAGTAGCCAAACAAAGGAAAGTGTTGCTCACTTGTTTCAGGACTGCTCATTTCTTTTCTTCCTCTTTTTTTGGTTTCAGTCATCATTCTGTAAGTAACCTGGCCACCATTGATAGAACTTGACAGTTAAAATTTAACTGTCAACTTTAACGTCACAGAGGCGGGAAACTGTGTTTGGGAAATTTTTGACACTGCTTCCTTGTAAAGCTTTTACTCAATCTCTATTTTTATGTAGTTACATACGGTGCAGGATTTCCTCAAGGAAGCCAAGGTGGTCTGCAGCTCAGCTGAGTCGTGATCAGTTTAATACTGTGTGAAGTAGTTGCTGTACTCTTGACCCTTGAAGTTAATCTTGTGTCATTGTTTTGTAAGATGTTAAGGAAGTTGGCCTTTGCGTCTTGTGAGGTGGGTTGCCTAACACACAGCTGGAAGCTTTGCCCAATTCTGCACCAGTGAGGTTCTCTCCTCACCTATGGTGGTATTGTCACTGGCAATCTAATCTAGCAGCACACTTTTTTGCTGTTTTGATTGTCTACATTTGCCTGCTACTCAACTGCTCAAACTAGGTCAATGTGTGTAATTCCTACCAGAATCTGTCATTCACAGCAGATGAAGGCCTCTCCTGCAGACTGATGACTCCACATACAGTCATCTTAGGGCGGCAGTTACGAATTCCGTCTGCAGTCTCTAGATTGAGCGACGTCCTTTGCAAAACCACAGTTACGCACAGCAGATCTGCTGGTGACTAGGTTGTGCAACGTGCACAAGAGTGTTGTAAAACACACCAAATGAGTGCTGCATTTTTAGTGGAAATTAAGGTAGACAGTATTGCCTTATCAGAGGGTGAATGGACTGAATGGAGATTCAAAAGCAATAGATTTGTCCTAATTCCACCACATATCCAAGTGAGGTTCAGGTAGGCATGTCACATGGAACTTCTTTTGTTGGACAAAATATTGTCCCAGAAATAATTGCAATAATCATCAGGATCTTATCAGGCTTCCAGTGATGTGCTGTGCACCTCTGTCCACAGAAATATCCAAAGTGCCCCCAGTGCACTTGCACTGGAAACTTGACTGATTCACAGAAATAGATCTGCCATGAGTGGAAACATGTATGCGTTTGTTGCATTTTAACTGATCCCCACATTAAGCATTGTTTTAACTCTCGTTTCAGGTAAGAGAACATGGCCTCCATTGGTATCCTTCTTATTCTCACTGTCCTCTCTATCAGTGTGGGAGACGCAAAAAGTAAGTTCTTCCTTAATCTCAGAGTATAAAGCATAAAGTGCTACTTGCTAATGATGTAGCTTCTCATCCCCTTTTAAAACAATCATATCTTCTTCTACAGCTTTTATAAATGTACAGTGCAAGACTGAAAACAGAGCACAGTATGGCCAGTCATCGCTGCTGGAGTGTGTCGTCAGAACTGCTCAAGACGTGTCAAATGTACAAATCCGAGTGGTGACTTGGAAGAAAAAGGGAGTTGAGGAGCCTTTACTGGTTTTCAACAGAGGGAGAATGATGGCCAACTCACGATATTCATTTGCTGAGCCGTCGTGGAACGACAAGAACATGAACGTATCGCTGCTCATCGCCAACACTGCTGTAGAGGACGAGGGAGTTTATGACTGTATGGTGATGACAAACAGCGGCGATAACACCAACCACACCAACCTGAACGTCACAGGTGAGAGCCGGCAGCCATGGTTGACCCCTGAAACAGTAAGACAACTGTTTGGCACCGAGTTTAGAAAAGTTTTCAATTTGTTTTTTCTTTATTTTTCAGTTTTTACTGAAACTGTGAATTTTAGTTTCAGAAAGGTTTAGTTTTAATTTCCTCACATTTAGTTCAGCCGTAGTTTGTGTGACATGCAGCTACATACATAAAAAACACTTTTACAAAACACACTGCTAAACACCTGGAACTTAAATCTTTCTTAAATCTACAGCTTTGATTTCATTGTGCAACCTCATGTTACAAAATAATAGTACATGAACCTTGGTACCTTCATAGCTCATAACGTAATACTGATACGACCGTTTTTATTAACCGTAACTAGTTTTTAATCAGGCAGTATTGTTTCAGTTTAGTTTTAGTTTTTCTTACAGGGTATCGTTTTTATTTAGTTTCAGTTTATTGCTATTTTCTTTGTTCACTTTCATTTCAGTCTCAGGTTTAGTTTACAATAATAACCCTGTGTGGCCCAGTTTTATTTTGAGTGAAGAGCTAATCTTCAGACCCATCCCTCCTGACTTATCTCAAAGCTATTCCATGATTAAAGCTGTTCCTGTTTTGATGAACATGTATGAATTCTGATGACAGACAGAAGGATGAACTTGCTGAAAGATTTAGTCGTGGTCTTAATGGAATTGAGATTGCTTAGACATGAGGGGACTTTCCTGGACCATCAGATTGGTATTTCCCTTAAACACTGTCAACTGTCTCTCTGCTGGCCTTACTTTCTCTTTCACTGTGACAAATAATCCAAATGAAAAATGTCTCCATTATTTATCTTGCTCACCACATATTGTATTTCAAATATCATGGTCACGGATGTTGTGATACTTTATGAGTCTGATTGACGTCATGGTGCAGTGTTCAGTTTAATAATCATGTTTGCGTTTCATTTTCTCTTTCCAGCCAAATACAGCGTGCCCACTATAAAACCCATACCTGAGACAATTACTCAAAACACAGACGGTACCCTGGTGTGCAACTCCGATGGTGGCTACCCGCAAGGTCAGCTTCGCTGGTTTGATGAGCACAACATGGAGTGGACAAAGAGCGCTGACATGGAGGTGAAGAAGACAGAAAGTGGTCTGTTTAACCTCTCCAGCAGCCTGAAACTGATGCGAGGATCCGTCTTCTCCAAGTATACCTGCATCGTGTTCAACGCCAGCAGAGGCAAAGAAGATGAGGCCACATTTGAAATACCAGACAAACCAAAAAGTGAAGGTATGTGATGTTTTAGGCCTTTTGGCTCCATCCTGCTTCACACAATGAAACGTCATGCTAATAATGCATACATACATACATACTTACAGTATTTTGTTGCTAGTGACGAGCGACTTACTCGATACCAGTACCCACTAGAGAGTACTCAGAGCAATCCATGGAGCCAATGTAGAAGTAATTATTATCAAGAAAGAATTAATTAATTTTAACCACTACTGAGATTTTCCCTGACTGAATAATCACATTCCTGTCAGTGCATTGCAGTAGGATAGAATGACACTGGCACTGAATGGCATGTAGTAGTTCTCAGATTTTCTACATATTACTATGTTATAGAATATCATTTACAAAATTACAGGATTAGTATGCATACTGCAAGTAGTATGTGCAGACCTGCACAGTGTTCTAAGTCAGTCATCAGAAAATGCACATGCATACGAGTAGCCTACACAGATGATCTATGGGGGCCCGGTGCTGTATTCTTTCATGGTGTCCAAAGTCTGTGGCGGTGCTCCTGAATGTGTCTACAGTTACATAAGCACAACTTCCTCTAGGATTGCTCAAGTAAGAACAATTTGAATCACAAGCCGGCCATAGCATTTTTTTTGTTTTTGCTTTTGTTTTTTTGGTGCAGGAGGTTGTAGAGAGCTCAATCTTGTGAGGGAAAGCTGTCGCAGCTGCTGTGTACCATTCAGTAAAAGGTCATTTCTTAACAGTCCAATCATCAAATCAAATCAAATCAAACTTTATTTATATAGCACTTTTCATACATAGTGCAACACAAAGTGCTTTACAAGACTTAAAAACAATATAAATAAAAACAGAATAACACGAAAAACCCAACCCTCCCACCCCCCATGTGTACTAACACACACCCTCAACCACATGCATACACACACACAGAAACAGACACACACACACACACACACACACACACACACACACACATTCTCACCACAGACAGTAGCAGGAGTAATGAGACATGCAAGGCACTGAGGATTGAGGAGAATGCCACCTTTCATGTACTGCATTGTTGCAGTCCATGTGCTGCCGGCCTGCCCCTATTGTACTTTCTACTTTGTCAACAGGGGTCGTGTTTTAACTCAGGGCTGGTGTCCAAATTGTGCAGACCCCCGTGGGAGTGAAAGAGAAAGTGAATGTAGATTGCTATCGGGATTACATGGGGAACTTCCCACCAGTGCGTGCAGACCTCATGTTTAACAAGCTCTTCCACTTTCTTTACTCTTTTTGATCACGACTTGAAGTGTGAGAACATTAACTCTGTACTTGTCAATCTGATTCATTCAGGGCACGAACGAGAAAAAGGGTTGGATCCAGCCTCCAAAATAGTGGCTCCCGTGGTGGTCATTGGATCGTTGATTGCAGGACTGCTGCTGGTGCTGGTGCTGTGTAGAAGAAGGCGACATCAACGTGAGTGTCCACACTGGCCCTCATTAGGGTTTTACTCAAAATGAACCAAAATCTTTGAGTATTAACACAACACATACAAAAAAGTGCAATGAAGATGAAGAAACTTTACTGGTTTAATGTAGTATTTCCTGCTTCTTTGAAGAAAAGAACAAGACGACAGATTGTGCTAGCACTTCCTAAGGTCTCATTCATGACATGTAGCTCTTGTGCGGATGAGCTATGGGAAGGAGGCATGAGACTATTGCTTTAGGACAGACTTGAAAAATTGTGAACTTGTTGTTTAAACTGCAGTAAACAGTAATGAGCAGTGACCTGCAGCGTTGTTGAAAGAATATACAATTACAACAATGCCACTATAAGTAAGAAATTTCCACGTATAATGTGATATTTAAGTCGCTCTCAGATGTGGTGTTGGATTACTTCAGTGGCTTCGAACAGCAAAGAGCTAAAAGGAAGTTATTTTACAATAGATGAAGGTTGAAGAGAACAATGGTTGCAAGTGGAAAAACCTGACCTGTGCCTGGCGCGCAGCCATGTTATTCAGGCTGGGAAAGTACTCTCTGGTTCATTGTTAGTGTTGGGTTAAGCAGTCAGAGTGAAAACACTTTCTATTGTTAGACTAGTATTTGACAAGTTGTCTCAGAAAGACAGGTCAAGTAAGCAAGTCGATAATCTGCCGTGAGCGTGGACTCATTTTCATTTTCATTCTTTACAGAGAACCGGAGGCAGTCTGCAACACCCCTTATGGGTACGTCCGTCTTCGGACACGCTGTTACTGCTGTTTTTGTTCTTTTGAATGAGGTTTGAATAAAGGTTGTATCGACTGATTTTTCTATTATCCTCTAGTTTTTGCTGCCTGAAAACACTAAATATCTCCTACAGACCAGCTGACAGATTCATTTTTGCTTCATCTTTCACTATTCTTTCCTGATTAGCTGAGTCAGTCAGTAGCTTCCTGGACTACATACTTGGAAACAGTGTGATGCCAAACTCAGTCACCACAGACTGATCTGATCTCGTTCTGAGCCTGTTTCTGTATGTACTCCTACTACTGTGTCTTGAGCTCCGCTCATGATTTCAGTTGGAGCTCGTGTCAGTCACTGACCAAAAAACCTTGCTATTCCCGCACTAACTGGGGATCAACATATCGACCGCTCACTGCATTTCCTCATACTTTAAAGATGTCCCAGGAAGTACAGTGATATGTACTACACGGGACATTGGTTTTATTTTGTCAGTGGTTTGTGGGAAAATAGACTTGGTTACTGATCGCCAGTTTTTCTGAATCATAACATCATCTGATCCATGATTAGGACACTGGGGTTCTGCCTGTGCCTGCATGCCATTGTTCGGTTTAGTATGGTCCTTGTTTCACACCCACCCATTGTAACGCACAGTAAAATTTTTAATTTGTTCCAGGTGACCGTCGGGAAGTTCGTACGTGTGAATCAGAAGATGAGGGAGGTATGTTTTGATGACAGTATTTTGACTCACTGTGTCCAACCAACAAAATATTTTATGACTGTTTTCAAATGCACGCGATGAGATTTCAATTTCATATTGAATCTTTTTGCAGGTGATCATCAGGAGATGGATACAAAATGCCAAGACAGCCTGGCCTGAGGTAATTTCAGGGTTGAAAAGATTAGTTTCACCTCCATTTCATTAAATGTATGTTGATACTCTGCTCTAACATCAGATGTCTGAAATGAAGCTCTCTCTCATTGTCTCTCTGCAGGAGTCACAGCGTGTCACACAACCATGTGAACTTACTGGCAGCCTCTGACATTAACACTTCCTTGTTTGCTAAATTCCATTTGTCTTTGCACGTTTCCCACTGCAAACAACTGTGTGTATAACCAGGAATAACTTGTATTACTGTGATTCATTAGAGGATCTGTAAGCCTCTCGTTCACCTAAGCTTACTAAGTAAACACTCTTCAATGTAGCTTAAGTCTTAAAAGAAGAAGATCTCGACTGATTGTGAATCAGCCCTGTGGCCTGAAACCTTAAACAGCCACATCAGGATCAATATGAAACATCACCAAAAAACAGCTCGATGGGGATAGTGGCATGACAGTGAATCTCTGATACGGGGTGTGTGTGTGTGTGTTGGTTGGTTGTTGGAGGAAAAGCTGTTGTTTAATCTTGTCTTTGTTCAGCCCATGCAGTAACTGTAGCCTTTGGCAGCTTGGCAGGAGTGGAGTTCCTTCTTATTTCCTTTTTTCACGTTATGTCACTGTTACCACAAAAAGGTTGAATCATATTCTTTGGAGAGTTCTGTGAGTGTGTGTGTGTGTGTGTGTGTATGTGTGTGTGTGTGTGTGTGGGGGGGGGGGGTATGACTTTGACTTTGACTTTGACTTTTCAGACTGGTGCAACTGAAGAAAAAAGCTGTGTCCCCACTTGGAAAACAGCTGATTTTTGGATCTGTAGTTTAACTAAAGGTTAGGGTAAGTCTGCAGGAAGAGCTGACCTAAGGAAGTGTGTGTGTGTGTGTGTGTGTGTGTGTGTGTGTGTTCATTCCAGGTAAATGTCAGTGATACAGCGTGTTGCTTTGGTTGTACAGACTTTTATTTTTTTGTTTTTCACTGTCCACATGACTTGAAGTTTTGTGATGGTGCACCAAGTCAGCACTGTGCAGTCAGCAATTCCCATGAAAAGACCAAAAGCATCAATGCATTAGTCCATCTCAGCACGCTTTGACCTGCCTACCCTGCCTGTGGCACTCCTAACGAGACGAAAAGCGTTATCTGTGTTTAATTAAAAAAAAAGAAAAAACGTTCGGTAATCCCCTGCAGGGTGCTAGCCGTTTGCAAACATTACTCAAACGGGAGTAAATAGTGTGTTCATCTGGAGCTTTGGACAGGACAGGACAGCAATGGAGGCCTATGGGAAAGAAGACAAGCGATATCAGGCAACACTGTCAGGAGGTCAATTCATTGCTGGGCTTCGTCTTTTCATGAGATTTGCAGAAAATTGAAGAATATCCACAGCGTTCTACTTTAAGGGTCCTGGTCCAGAAGCTTTGCATGATTTTAGACCTGTTTGTTTAATTTCAGACAGAAAGTAAAGTTGAGCAGTCTAACTTTAAGTCCAGTGTTTCCTCTCACTGTCCTGAGAACATTGAGCCCCCACAAATTTCATATCCTGTTTCTTACCACAGAGAGAGTTCACGAGATTGCTTCCGTGTGCCTCCATGATCTTCGCTTGTCCCTTGTGATTGTGAAATAGTGTGTCGCACACAAAAGCCCTCATCACGTGTTTGTGTTCCTCTAACTGTTCGCGGTGAGACTCTGTTTATATAACTTTTGGCAGGAACCTGCAACTTAAATGCCAAGTCGAGGCTTATCTTCATCATCTCAGGCTGGTTTTTGACTTTCTTTTTTATCCTCTGATACCAACCCTCAGGAAAAATGGGCGCCCGTATTTTCAGGCTTCTAGGTTCCTGATTTTTTATCTGAGACCTGCTTGGTAATGGATCCGGTCGCAACCAAGTATGTTGTACTTAAAGGCTTTGTACCGACAACACCAAAACAAAGTTAGGTGTGTTCAGCTAAAGCACCTTATCATCGTCCAGAAGTAAATGATTAATCTGTATTCGGGGTTAAACATTGGTTTACTGGACAGAGAAAAACCAACACCACTGTAAATGTTTTTAAAGACATGTCAAGACTCCATATATGTGCCTGTGACTGTTGTTTTGTGTACACTGTTTTTATTAATGTGTGAAAATGTAAAATTCTGTGTGTCTGTGTGAACTGATGCTGTGTGACCCACTTTAGACGTAAGGTCAAAATAAAATCTGTCACTAAACTACAGAGTAAGACATTTGAAATTACTCTGTATTTGCTGCGTTTGTATGATTAACGCTCATTGTGTAAACTGTGATTGTTTTTTTTTAATATAATAAAACATTTTTCAATTGAAAAATAGAAGAATGTGATTTTTTTTTATTGTTATTTTTGCTGCACACGCCCATGGATAGTGTTTCACACACAGACACACACACACACACGTCTGGACATGACAGACACATGACTTTTCATGACTTTACCCTTCAGTTTCAGGTGAACACAGACATGACATCATTTCCAAGGAAAAGTTTCATGTTGTGTTAAGCTTCATTTGCTGGACTTCCGTGGAGCAACGGCAGCACATTGACGTCTTTCCACTCGTGGTTTTGAGATTCTGTGTCTAACAGCTTCTCTCTCAGTTGGTGGCTGTTTTTCAGATGTCTCGATGTCTGTGGCTGGTTTCTATTTTGTGCTCCTGCAGATGAGCTCATTTGATAACAGACCAGTGAATCACAATGATGCAAAATGGTTGCAATAGTCTCTTTTTCTCTTTCTTTCTTGAAAATTGCCTCAACTGTGCATACAGCTGAAAAGCTTCAAAGTTCTTGCACACATTTGAAATGTTTTTGTTCCCTCTGCTAAGGAGAGTTATGTAGCGTGATCAAGTTTGTGTTAACTGCTAAATGGTGGGCAATGGCCTGTGACACTTTCAAACAAGCACTTTCTGAGTTTTCTTTCAAGCCTCTGGCCGCAAAAGCTTAAACAGATGGCAATCCTGCTGTCTACATTATTTTCCCATCATATTCAAATTGGGTATTGTGACATGCAACAGCCACAGATTTTTATTGTTGTTGTCTTTCCCAACCTCTGGCTGTGACTGGTTTTTCCATTCATTATCAGGTTGACCTTGTTAGTCACTTATATCAGTAAATAGAACGTGCAAGCGATATCACTTGCGATATCAGATCATGGTGAACCAGATTTTCAATGAATTTTGCGCAACTCATCCTGCTAACCTTAAATAGATGACAGTCCTGCCATCTACTGGACAAATAGCATGACAGCATGTGAGGACACAGCAGCAGCACAGGTGAACTGCATGACAGCGTGTTTAAAATGTTTTTCACACTGACATTGTTGAGTTTCATTTTGTTGTCAGCCTCCAGCAGCAGTGGCCCTGCTTAAAAGCAGACATGAAGATGGACGTCTGATGGTCTCAAGAAGTCCCAGAATCATGAGACGTTCTACATTTCAATGAAAACTGAACAAACCCCATGGATTGATCATGACCTTTTGGATGTGGTTGAGAGCTCCGAGCAAGCAAGCTAGTAAGTGGACCTTGATTTGAGCTGGTTAAACAAAATGAATTTAAATTAATATGACAAAAAAAATAATCAAACGTGCAGTTTCATTGAGATGAATACGTGTAGCCATTTTCCATCTTGAAACGGTCTCTTGGCCCTCTTCTTCCTCACCTGCTGAATTTATTCCTTGTGTGTTGAGATGACGCAAAATGGAACAACTCAACATAAACTTTGTTGTTGTAGTTACACAAATTAGTCACGTTGTGGAGAATTCATAAAGGTTTACATGACAATACTGACGACTACGGCCTCAAAACTGACAGTAGCTCTGAGTCAACAGCCACTTTCACAAAGATAGTACAGATAATGTACCTCAGTTGCCAGTTTATTAGGCACAGCACGCTAAAACCAATGCAGTCTAACAGCCCAAGCCTGCATTAGCTTTAGATTATTGTACCTAATACACTGGAGCGTGTAAACCTTAATTCAATCCTTATACACACTCAGAGAGATTGAATAGGAGCTCAAGTGAGCAGAATTGACAATTTAAAAACAGCACCAGTAATGTGAGCACTGTGTTAATAAAATGTTTGCAGTCTAGATTAATCGTTACCATAGAATCAACGGTGTCAAGTTTCCAAAACTATTGTAATTAAATATCGGGGGTGGGAGCACTGCTTCTGATAGAAGACATTCCAGGTTCAGTTTTTATTGTTGGGGCATGCATTAAAGTCAGCGTGCAGTCTGCAGAGTCCGATAAGGTCCAGCTCTGTGCAGTTAGACGAAAGGGAAGTCTGTTTAAACTGCTTTTACAATTATACAAGACGTGCAGGAGTGCTCACAGTCAGTCAGTCGTCTCACTATGAGGATGTGATAGGGAGCAGCTGCAGGCTTTCAGGGGTTGATGCATACATATACGAGACATCAGGACTGCAAGAAAATTGACTTCTGCTTGTCTGTACTCCAGAATCATGACGCTGAGATTCACCTTTTAATTTGTTAGTCAGTGTTTTCACATGGTTTTAAAGGACGTTTGTCATCATGTCCACTTCATGTCAGTGCATCCAGGCCGTCTTTTGGACAGCATGTCCAGGACCGGTTTAATATGTGTACGCTCAGCCATGCCCAAGACCACTCTGGACTGCCTGTGGATGCTCGGTCCAAAGGTTGGTATGTTTTCAGGGCCACATTTTGAAAGTCAAAGGATGATGAGATGTTTGCATCGTTTTTATTGCAGGATTATTGTATTGTATCATACTGTAGGGTGTTCCTGTTATTTTGTCCATCACCTGTGTGAATCTTCACACAAAGTATGAAAAAGCTTATTTGAAATGGATGGAGCTCAATAACATGCATTTGTTATTTCTTTATATGTGATTGAAATCACAGTACAGGTCAGATTTGAGGCGTGCAGTAAAAGTGAGTTACATTCAACGGTCTTTCTTGACAGGTTGCGTTTATTTTCCCCATTATATTCAAATAGGTCATTGTGACACGCAACAGCCACAGATTTTTACTGTTGTTGTCTTTACAAACCTCCACAAGGGGGCGAGCTCATCCAATAATTCCTTATATGAGGCACGCTACAGCCAGAACGCACAATGTTAAATACTATACTGTGGATTCAATGAGACATTTTGACCAAAGCAGGAAGAGAAACAAGTTTAGCTAACAATGGCTGAATTCCATCAAGTGTGTGCAGTGGTTACACGAAGTACAGTTTTTCATGAAAACAGGTGTTCCCACTTTACATCCAGAGGTTTATATTACGCTGTCCATGCATGTTCACATATTTACTTCAAATTGGTTAGTGACACATGCAATAGCGAGTAAAAGCGACCATATAAGCAACTAAAGTGATGATTATTATTATTAAAAACTGATAATAATTAATCTTTCATTCATTGTATTCAACACCTCATTTAGAAGGTGTTCTCGTGTAGTAGTTCTATATAAGAGGTATAATGACACGCAGAGAGACATTTTTCTAATTACCATCTTCCATCTACACATTTTCATCACCTGGTTTTCAACATCATGACACTGCAGCCAAGCTCAAGAATAAGTAAAGAAGTGATGGAAACCACATGCATTTTGTCTCACAGGCTGCACATGATCTTCCCACATCAAACAGTACAGGAAGCATGGTTTGCAGTGGTGTCTCTGCTGTGAAGACCTGCATGTGAGGAACACAGCCAGTATGCAGTCAGTGCTTCAAGATGATGCCGCTCTGCTGGTGCGTTCTGTTGCTCTGTGTTTCTGCCAGTGCAGGTATGACCATTTACTACTTCTTCCTCAAACATTTTATGAATGGTTTCGCTGTCGTTGGAAGTCTGTCACAACGTTCACTAGACCAGCCGGGAGGAATATTTTTAAACTATGCAAATCAGCTTCAGTTGCTGCTTTCAGAAAGACTGTTATCTGGTCAGTGTTTAAATAGTGCAGATGGTTGCGCCTGGTGGTTTCAAACACACCGTTTGTCTCTTTTTATAGATGAGAACATCGTAGCGTCCAGAGCGTCTGGCCAGAGTGTCACCTTCAAGTGTTCCTCTGCAGGATGTCCCAACAGCATTGAAGGGTATACTGGGATGTATCTGTATTGGGATTTTAAGGAGCGGAAAGAGGTGCTTTTCTGGAACTCCCAGGCAGGACCAACTGATGAAATCAGCCCACGAGGGGGATACGAAAACAGGATTCAGATAAACGGATCTCTGAAGAACCACACCATCACCATCAGCAACCTCACCATGCATGACAGTGGTCTCTACAGCTGTGTCTACACTAAGTTTCCCAAAATCAAAGTCGACTGCCAGGCCCACCTACTTTTAGTAAGCGGTGCGTTTTTCCTTTTTCTTCTCAAAAACTACACAAGCTCTTCTGTCAAGGGTAGTCAGGCGGTGGAGAGCAGCTGAAGTATGGTACAGTGCATTCATACACTAAATATCTTTTTCAGTTGCTCCATTAATTCTACTTTATACTTTCAGAGGGAAACACTTCACACACAAATGTACTTTTTACTCCACTAAGTTTGATGGTAGTTATCAGTGACTGGTGGATATAAAATATTGATGCGGTGAGTCAACTTGCACATTGGATGAAGGTGATAAAACACCAAAATGGCCAAGAAATGACAGTGAAATTTGATCTACATTTTCCGTAATGGTGATTTGTTTGGAGTTAATTTGACCGCAGGGAGGTCAAACTCTCTATTAGACCTCTTATCATCATAAAACTCCAATAAAAGAAATCCAAATAGACAGTTTATGAAAAACCATTGTATGACTTATGTTTTACAGCTGAGGTCTCTGAGATCCCAAACACAGTACAGCATTTTTCAGCAGATTCCTGAAGCGTGTCATCACTTCAGAATAATGACTTAAAGGCAATGAAATTAGAAAAAAAAATATAAATGACACCAGTAAAACGATGTAGGTAGTGTTTTGTTTAGCTGTTAAAAATGACTCAACCCAAATATAAATTATAAATTTTGCTAATAACACTTTTACCTCAATTAAATTATCAAATGCAGGACTTTTATATGTTATTTAGTGTTTTTTCCATTGTGGTATTTCTACCTTCATTTAGTAAAGGATGCGAGTGCTGAATACATCTCAACAATCCAGCACTGGTGGACCGTATCTTACTTATTCTGAGCAAGTAGGTTGTCACATACAGGAAATTGCTGTCAAGTCAAGAAGAATGAATAGAAAACAAAAAATTTGGCAGTTGTACAGTTTTGTGCAGGGAAGGTGCAGAAGTTCACACTGAAGTATGAAGAATATTTGCAATGTGCCACATAGTCGTCTAAAAGATGTGTGTTAATGTGTTAACTTGGGTCAGGTGGTGCAGACTTTACGTTAACGTGAGCTGTTGTGACTGAGGAGTGGGATAAGAGACCGTGTCGGTGGTGTGAAGGAAGTCTCTGTCACACGCCTTCTCTTTAGTTAGGAGCACAAGAGTCTCAAGGTTAGGCCACACCGAGACCTCAGACAGTCACACATTAACATCATATTTAGAAACCATTCTAGCAGATCGCGGATATGAAGTTTCTGTCTGTCCCACTTACTGTAGTAACCAAGGTCTTACAGATTAACTGTAAACATAGAGAGGACCATTCAAGGAGGATTGCTCAA
The DNA here is from genome assembly GCF_051107435.1 of Chaetodon auriga. Lineage (NCBI taxonomy): Eukaryota > Metazoa > Chordata > Actinopteri > Chaetodontiformes > Chaetodontidae > Chaetodon > Chaetodon auriga. The sequence goes on along the minus strand of NC_135077.1, from coordinate 4,922,687 downwards.
ACATTCACATTTTTAATAAGGAAGTAGGTCAAAGTGTCTTCAGTTAAAGAGGTGGGAGTCATGGCAGATGTAGGTACGGTACAACAAAAGTACAAGACAGGTGCAGAATATCAAGTAATTTGAGGAGATGTAGGGAGAAACATGTGACATTGGGAGCATTAAACCATCACCCAGAACTGGGTGATGATGGTGCCCAGGGAGAGGAAGACTCCACTGTGTCAGCTGGGGTGTCACACAGGGTGATGGGGGTGGGTGGGGGCTCAAGTCCAAAACCAAGTTGTTCTGACTGCACCAGGTCACCAGATGATCATTATCCCACCTGCAGACAGACGCACCCACACCGGAGATGACTCCAATGAGGGTGGTGCCATGTTGAAAAGTAAGGAGCCTGATGTCCCCCAGCATCTTCTCTCAGGTCCAAATTCATTGTCCCTTTTGGAGACGTATATGTTAAAAAATGTAGTTGAAGCTGTGCTACAAATGCCATCACTAGGTGGAATGCTGCAGGAACATTTTGCATGAAGACGGTCCACTTTATTTGGTGTACCCCATGTTTACCTTTTCGTCATTTCACACAGAAGTGTCTGAGTGCCAAAGTCCACCTTTGCCGTTAATCGTCATCGCCACCGGTGCCATCAGCATGCTGGTGACCGTGATCTTCATCCTGCTGATCCTCCCGAGGGTGAGTTCAGACACTTCTCATGCTGCTTTGTGCCTGACCCAAAATATTCAAGTCGCTCTGCCAGCTTCAGCAGTGGTTTCATCACAGGTGTTATTTCCTCTGCGTGTGCACCATTATCGGTCTATCACACTGCAGCCCACCAAAACCACCTTTCTGCTGTAAACATGAGGTTTGCCCCCCCGAGATCTTCAGTACATGCGCTGATTACACAGAAGGCCACTGCATGCTCGATGTGCAGGATGTGGGTGTAGCTTCTTCGAACTCACTGCACTTCTCTACATTTTTCCAATGTTGTCTCTACATAAATAATTAATAAATAACTTCCCTTGGTAAAAGCAGTTTCCTTAAAGGAATTGAGACACCTGATTTTTCACTTGGCTCTGCTTGAAACACTGTTGTTTTATCATAAAGCAAATACAGTAATACAGTAAGTTGGTTAACATGTCAGTGCATATCAGATCCTTCCAGATAAGGCTTAAAATCTGTGATGTCAAAATCAAACATTTTCAGTCAACAGTCCTTCATTCCAACATGAAATGTTTATTCAATTTCTCTGTGTTTTGATCATTTTTCTCAGAATGATTTTTTTCCTCAGACAAATCCAACATGTTCTGGTTTTCCCTCTGCTGCTCCTCACCTTTTTATTGTCCACACACAGCTCCTGATACCTTTATCTGCTTTACCTCTATGGAAAAAAATTGCCATACTGCACCTGTGCAGAAGTCTTGTTTAGATTTATTACTCTACAAACCTTCAATTGCTTTGCCATGTCTCCTTGAGGAAAACTAGTGTCCCCATCAGTGACACAGTTATAGAGCTGGAGCCCTCGAGTTGGTTCTTTTCGACCGATCAGTCTGTGAAATCCACCACTACGATTAGCATCGTTCAAGAACTCTGTTGTCAATTTCTGTCTAAAAAGGTCTTGTGATATTTCACTACAAACAGGTGAAGCAATGGACGTGCAGCAGAAGACCAACAAAGGCCCTGCAGGTCTCCAATGATTACGTGTATGAAGTTATGACCAAGAGCGGCCTCCGCCCTGTGGACGCTCCAGAGCACTCAGAGCCAAGCCCGTATGATTTTGCATAGCAGCGTACATCTAAAACGACTGGCTTGATGGCCGTTTTCCTCTTTTGAGTTGTTTTAAATTTTCCTTTGCTTCTTTTTCTCTTTTTGTCGCTTGCTGGAACTTTTTAAAATGCAAAACATGTAACATGTTTAACAGCTAAACACTCCTAAGAGTGTTTCAGAGTTGCTAAAGTATCACTAAATTTAAATCATTCTCAATTATATGAGTACTGACTGTCAATATTTGAACTTCAATAGTTATTTGTTCGGTGCATTTATGGCTGTATTTGACTGCTCTATTACAAGTTATAAGCTTTAATAAAGATGTTCACCATTTCATACCTTTCATAAATGATGGTTGAGTTTTCACATGATGTATTTGTACAAATCTAATGTAATCCATACATTCAGAATGAGGCTTATTAGGTACAAATATGAAAGCAGGAATGCTAATGTTTTAATGTTGATAATTGTGGCTGTGTATCACTATTCGAAAGGCAATACATATTATCTTTCCACATATTGTGATACTTCTTTGTGATTCGTTTTTTTTCCGATCAAGCAAAGCCACTGACCTTGATTACTGCTTTATATCATGCAACATTTGTGGTATGGCGTCAGCCGCCGCACTGATATTTTTAAAGTGGTTTCCACAACGTCAAGGCAGTTTTATCTACATCTGTGGTATTTCAGCATGCACACGTTTGCAAACAAATGCAGACTATACAATAGGAGCAGCACACGACCTGACAGCAGTTTTTTTTTGTTTTGTTTTGTTTTTTTTAGCTCGCTTTAACCCCACATCAACACCAGAACTGTGTTTCTGTTCAACACTGCTCCATGTGTTCTTATTTTATTGTTTATTTTTGACACATTTGTCAATAGAGGGCAGGAGGTGTGTGTTAAACTCAGCCACAGGCATTGCAGAAATAAGGTTGAACAGATGTGATAACACAGTTTGGTCATTTAAAGGTGAGCTCAGCACCGTTACCCCGGAATAATTCAATCAAACGAACTGTTGATCCATTATTTATTCAAGATGCATGGTCTGAACTTTATGTTGTTCACATGACTTTTAGGCCCATTCTGTGGTATTTACACCTCCATAGTCGACCGCTGACCCAAATAATTTGGTGGGATGTAGTTTTTTAATTGCTGTGAGCGTCAGTCATTAGAGGAATACATACTGAGAGACAGTCACAGCTGGATGACACCTGAGTCATCTGAGGTTCACTCTGACATTATCTAATACTAAGGCTGATATTTTTCCAAGCTCTCTTCAGCCAACAGCAAGCACAACTCTAAAAAAAATGTGTAATAAGAACATAATATCATCCAACATACCATGCTTGCTCCTGTGAGGCTCAACAGTGTTGTGTTGCCTGCTAGCCTCAGCATTTTTTATTGCTTGTGCTTCAGCATAATGTGTTCTCTCCTCTTCTAAAATGCCTTCCTAAAATAAACTCTTGACATTAGAAATTTTAAGGATCTTCCCATAATACTACTGACACACATCCACACAAGAAAATATTCACGTGTGTCATTACATGCATTATCATGAACTTACCTGCTGTTTAAATGTACGTATTATGTATATAAGTAAACACTGTGCAAGCTTATCGATATACTGCATTGTGTGAACAGAGTATTAAGATTTTTGGAAATGCAGCAGATTTGATCATGGATGTGTAAAACTGAGGAGCAGATGTCCACAGTAATTCAGACCTTTATTAATAGCATGAACTATGTCACGCCATAACAGCAAAAGCACATATATCAATATACAGTCCACCTTTTCCTGATTGTCAGCCCACATTTTTTGCTGTACTGCAAGATCCATGTGTTTACTTGTGTGTAAAAGCCATTAAACTATTCCCAGACTAAATTTTGACCACAAGAGGGCAGCAGTGAACAGTCGTTTTCTTGCTGATCATCTGACGTCTTTGCCTTCAGTCGCAGCTGTGCACATTTCTAATGAGCGCCAAACACAAACTCTGAACGGTAATGTGGCTACTCAGGGAGTCTGTCTGCAGAGCATTATCATGTCTTTATCTCATTAGTCTGTCAGGATCTGAGCAGAATATGTGTCTGGTGAGAGGTGCATTCAAGGTGATATGAAAGGGGAACATAACATTTCCATACACACAGAGGCTTATAACAGATACTGTCTGCTTCGTAGTCAGTCATCATCAATCAACCAACCAACCAATCAATCAATCAATCAATCAATCAAGCAAGCAAGTAAAGTCTGTGCTCACTTTTTTCCTAACTTCATATCAGACGCAAGTTGAGAAACGCAGGACATATTTAACGCAAATTATCAGAAGAAAATTGGAAAGGGCGACTGTTCAAGGCAGCGTTTATCCATTGCTGTGCCTGAATGTAAATAGTAATTATTTGTGTTTGAGTGAAGAACCAGCTCTGGACAGATAATGTACCCTCTCCAGTTGGGATCCGTGCGTAAAGACGCGTCAGTGGAACACCCCCCCCGCCACCCCCCGTCCTCGTGCGCTCACATCACATTTCTTCTACCATGGTCGTGCGGTCTCGAGGATCTCAGTGTACCACTGAAGTGCACATCACCGAGCTCAGCGGATCACACGGCACTTCTGCATCTGCGCTGCCTGCAGTCACACAGTGTCATCACGCAGCGGGAGCGAGCTGCACAAGAGCAAGTGCAGCGAAACTCAGACGACAAAGTCGACTCCGGTTTTTGGACGGCGGGACCGCGAGAGACAGACAGTCCCGGGTTTCCTCTGAGGGCAGAAGCGCTGCTTTTACTGACGACTGAGAGAAGTGGACCACCTGCAAGCCCAGAGCATGAAGAAGACTCCCAATTCAGGTACAGATGTTTCAAACAAGTACGCTGAAACATTTAATATGGTTTCATTTTAACTTATTGAGCCAGATGAGCTGAACTCTGCAGAAAAATAATTTGTGAATTATGCATAAAAATGTGGCCTACTTTCAGCACATACTGAATCTATGAAATACTAATGAATGCATGTCAGAGTAATGCTGCACGAGCTGTATTTCACTGCACTATTTATGAAATAACTGTATAGTTCAGATGAATTTCTGCTGAGCAAATGTCACACAATGTATTTTCAGTTATCCAGCAAAAGGCTCTTTGTTCTGTGTAAGAACGGCACCTCTGAATGTTCTCTTTAAACCTTATTTCTGTTTGTCTTTAGTTGTCTTTTTATCCCTTTCCAACTTGCCAAACTCTTTCACTCAGTCTTCGCCCCCTCTGTTGTTTTGGGCCACTTTGCTTTGCGGCTGAGTGTACAGCACCCAGGGGAGCACCCCGGGGTCCCCTGGCTATTACAGTCTGATGTGCATCATCGTCTGTCCTTCTCAGCCTGACCTTCTGTATGGATGCACTGGCCCCTGCAGGCTGTGCTCGACTCATAGTGCTGCGTGTGTGTCTCTGCCTTTAACAGGCATTTTAGACATTTGCTTGCTCATGATGTCAGTGTACACGTTCTTGTGTGTGCTTCTGCATTGTGTGCTCGAGTGTGTGTGTTTGTAATACATCTCTGGCTTTGCTCAGGCCCCATCTGTGCATTAGCCCTCTCTCAACATTTAGGAACACAGCGTGGACTCGGGGGAGAAAAATTAAAGCGCTCTAGATTAAACAGAAACAGAAATGTGGCACAAGCTGATGCTGCAGTGACTTGTGTTGAAAACAGGACTCATATTTAACACTGAGTTTGAAGGAAAGCTTGTCGTGTTCATTCATGGAATAAAAGACAAAGCTAATATTCTCACTGGATGTTATTAAGTAATTGGAGAAAAGGCCATGTCAGATCATCATGGGAAACTTGCCAGTAACTTGGCCGATGAACATTTTCTTTTCAAAGTTGTGTTAACAGTGTTTTTGTTACATTCCAGGTGGGCAGCTATGGAAGGCCTTCATGTCAGTGTCTTTTATCAGGTCAAAGCTGGAGACTTGAATGCTTTTGCTTTCATGTAACAAGTAAATTAAGTTGTAAACAAAAGACCTTATTTGGAACAATATGCCTGTGCTATTGAGCCACATTTCCACTGCAGTGTACAATTTTTTGATTGACCAGATTTTTTTTTAAAAAAAGCAAACAAACAAGAAAAACCTGGTCAGTTGATGATGTGCAGACATAAAAAGACCCTTTAAGTGTGTGCATAGCGAGTGTATGGGTTGAACGAGCAAACAGCACAGAGTGACGGTGAATGCAAGCGGAGCAGGTTAGCAGTGAAGCTGTTGGTTTTGCAGTAAATGTACAGCGTAGGTTCCTCGTCAGTGGATAAAGGCTGCAGCTTCTCAAGATAAAAGTCAAAAAGTTGTTTCCCAACTGCTGGAAAAGTGAAGGCGCCGCTGTGACGATCAGCTAAGAATCCTGCCAACGTCGAGGGTTGCTATCTGCAGTGGAAAACAGGAGAGAATTAGATTAAAGCACCAAAGGCGAGTGGAGCGGAGTCCAGCCGTACCATGCGGAGGAAACACAGCTTTACATTTCACACAGTCCACTTCTGATTTTCTGTCTTATTTTCAGAAAATCCAGATTAACTATGCACATAGCAACTATCACAAACAGAGCAGCAGTCTGGAGCCTTAAGGAATCAGTGCTTGACCTTGTAGCGATTAGAAATGTGGGAAAGGTCTTGCTTGGAGGTAAGGGATGGGCCTGTTTCGGGAGCCTTATCACTAACTGTCACTTTCTATCTCTGGACATCCTCACCGCTGCACCTGCATCGACACAGCACTGTGCAAACACCCTCAAACCACTTGCTGTTGTCTTTAACCAGCGGTGGATCGGTGGCTTAGTAGGTGGTCAGACTGCTGGAGGCAGAGGAAATCAACAGACACTGTCAGGTGTTGTGTCATTGTTTCCCACTTCTGGAAAACGAAGAAAGTCTGGATGTGATGTACGGACTACTAGAAGACTAGTGACTATTTTAACTCAGAGGTCTTAATGCACTTTGATCTTTAGGTTGACTGGTAGTCAGATCTCTCTCCGGGCAAAGACAAACCGTAAAACCGGGCGTCCACACTCTCTCCTCCTCAGCTCAGCTCTCCTCCTCGTCGAGACTCCAGCCGTTTCTCCGTGCAGCAGCTTGACCTCAAGGTGTCAGATTGTCTGTCGGGCTGGAGCATTTCATGGCTGAACTGAGAGGGAACCCAATTAGCAGGACCAAAAAGATGCTTTTAACAGGGAGCCTTTTTAGTCTTCTCTCTTCTATATGTCCGCCAACTTATCCCAAGCAGAAGGTCTGGTGGTTAGAGTGGGCTAACTGGGCTGGTCTGTGACGCTGGAGAAAGCAGAGGTTTGAAGTTGTGCAGATGTGTAACTGAGAGCAGCTATCGTCTGTTAAAATGGTCAGGACAGACCATGAATCTTGGCTTATTTTGTTCTGCGTATATATATGTGTGTGTGTGTGTATGTGTAAACATGTCGTATGCTGTCATCCATAGCAGTTCAAAAAAGCCATATTTATTATCTGTGAGCATCGTGTTTTTCCTTAGATCACTAACAAAACTATGTTGGTTCCCATTTTAGGAAAGTCCGGTGAGACCCAGAGCTTATTGGGCTTAATTAAGTGGATGTACCCATGTTGTGTTTCAAGTAATGTGACCCTGAATGAACAGGAAGACCCAGTGGAATAAATGCACTGTTTTTTTTTCTCTGCCTCTATTTTTTCTTTCTATCTTCCTACGCATGAGAGATCCCAGTCAGCTGTGTTATATATTCTCATGGTTGGGTCATTTTTGAAAACAGGCTCGTCCTCAGCTTGAATAGACTCCTTTGTGGTAAGCATTTGCTGGGGGGTGATTGTGTGGATTTGATGGACTTCTCATGTTTGACAGAAGATTTGATAAAAACTCAGGGAAGCCATTCTTGATGTTGACTTGTGTGGATGGAACTGACGGATGCAGTGCCAGTGAAGACGACTTGGACTGTAGACATATTTTCATGACTTTCCATAAATTTCTCAAGTATTTTAAGGTCATCGTGTTAAAACTGTACACTTTATATAGAACATGCGCTGACTACCACAATGCTGGATGTCTTGGGGAAACATTCTCATCTCTGCCAGTGGAAGTGACTCATGAACATCTCAACGCAGCTCAGCTCACTAGAGGGGGTGATGGCCAGGATTTAGCCTGCTGGATTAGATGTAGTGGGTGACGTGCAGACTTTGGCCCACACACAATAATATTTGTCTTGGCTAAATTTTGTTATGCTATGTTTGACAGGGGATGTGCTTCTAATGAGATTAGGCTTCTTTCATAACGCAGGTCCTGTCTGCATCGACTCCCAAACGTCCACACGTCAGTTAGTACTTGGAGACGCGTCAGAATGATCGTTTAGTGAATTTCAGTGAAATTGTATCATGATGAAAAGATCACAAAGTGGAATTAAAACTTAAAGCTGCTGTAACTGATAGCTTTGTGATATTATAATGTATCTGAATACAATGGGAAAACAATGTCACTTGTAGTGAAGAACCCTTTAAACCGTGTTATGTGATGAATATTAACCTGAATCTGAATCTGAAACTCCACTCTGATCTTTGTAGAGTTTCAGTTCATTGTTTAGCTGTCCGACCCGCAACTTTCTCACTGCTCACATAGCGTCATTTTCGGCAGCAGCAGGCAGCTGTCTTCAGATAAAAAGCTCTAAAAACCCGCTGCACACTACGCGCTCAGCAGACACAGACACAGTTAGCAACTAGCCAGATATTTCCCTCTGGAGTTGGTAGAGACCAAAAACGGAGCTGGCAGAAAGAGAATATTGGACAAACATCCACTAGGTGGTCAGAAACAAACACCAAATGAATTATTATGTTGTTATCCATCTTGTTGCTGTCTGCTGGAGGTGTCCATAAGCAACTGTGTCTGAAAAGGTTAAAGCCATCAAGTTAAAAGATGATTATACATCAATATTGTTTTTGCAAATTGTGTTTCAAAGTGCTTTAACACATGTAGCGATGGATGAATTGACTGTATTTTATAATTTACTGTTATTAATTAATCACACAACCTAAAGAAAACTGAAAAATATCAAATATCCACTAGAATTTCACGGAGCCCACGGTGACTTGTTAAAATAGTTTCTTCTAGAAAGTAAATGTTTGGCGTGTCTGATTATTAAAATTGATAATCAGATGAATTGCTCCAGCACTAAACTCATGCAGGTGAAAGAAGTCGAGGTCAGTGCTAATCTGTAGGCTATCTATCACTTTCTATCACTATAAAACTCACAACAGCAAGATGGAGGTTAAACTGATCACAGATCAGCGCAGTCATTCATTCCTCTGTTGCACAGATGATTTTGGGGGGGACTAGCTTTGTCTCACTGGTTTCTTAAAAATGCCATGACACTTTAAACTGCAGCATCCATCCTCCCACAAAACCACACCAGTGGGTCCCATAGAGAAGCAGCGGTTGAGGGGAGTCAATACAGCTCTTTATTTCACTTCAACAATAGCTCTTCAGTGACAGCTGAGCTAGATTCCCTTCAGTCTGAGTCATATGTTGGCCTGGACTGCCACTACTACTCCCTCTGATAATAAAGCTGTCTTTATTACTCTGCTATTCATCGGTGAGCATCTATTTAATTCACTACCTTAGAGTCAGGCTGCCAAGCTCTGCGGTTCATATCATCCTTATCACATTAAAACCCCTGCTTGAAAGCCTCCATGAGTATTAGACTACATTTATCAGTCTTCTTTTGTAAGTGCCAAGTACAAAAGCCCACCATCTCAAACCCTGAGGCCTGCCTTAGAAACCAGTAATTCAACCAAAGTTTCTCTCATTGAAAGCACTCAACTTTTTTTTCCCCTTAGATAAACTTTCCCTCAGCGATTAGCCTAATCCTTTGCCTCCCACTACAGGAAGTGACATATGGGTTTTGCTCTGTCTCTCATGGTTTCGTCTCTCACTTCTTCTCCCTTCACAGCTGTAATTCCAGTGTGATTAAACGTCGGGCTCTGAAATGCTGACCCATAATTCAACAATGAGTGCGTACACAAAGGAGACCTCTCTCCCTGCTGAATATGCCCTCGCAGTCGTGTGCACATGCATGCACAAATGCAAGTGTGACATCATCTGCCACTGTGTCAGAGTTTGACTATAAATAGAGACGGTCGTTGATGACGTTTCAGCTTAACAAAGCCCCCCCCCCCCCCCCCCCTCCCCACGTGAATAACATAAGGATGAAAACGGGCCATGTCACTGCTGCTTATCATGATGAGCAGCCAGTCACTCGTGAATGATATTGCTGCATGCTCATTAAAGAAACACCTGATGTTACAAGCAGATGCCATTAGTAAAGCATGGGCTGATCATAACGAGATCACATCAAATACTCTGCAGTTTCTCTGATAATTTGATGGCGTGCGTGGAATAACGTTTATATTTCCTGTCGTATGTGAGAGAGGTTTTGTTTGTGCGTGCGTGCATGTAGTAAAATTAACAGTCGTAACACTAAAACCACTCATTCTTGATTTCTAGAAATTTGTACAACAATACAACAGTTTTCCCATTTATCTGAATTTTTTACACACCAAATGTTTTCTTTGGGTCTTCAGACAAGAGGCTGTCCAATGACACGTCTGAGTTTTGACCAAAATGTCCCTGACACCTTCTTCACCTTAAACCCTTGATACAAAGACAAGAGAGAAAGCAGAAATGAGGCATTCATGTCAAGTTGTGGAGGCGATTGGAGATTGAACGACCTTTGACCAACCGCAGTCACAGATTTTTGGTTTAGGTTGTGCAGGGGATTTAAATCTAATGTCATGCTAAGCTTCCTTATTGTCAAATTCCTCCTAAAACGATATTTCGGAGAGTACTAGCGACAAAGATGAAACTTTGTCAAATGGTCACAGGTACCAAAACTCCTTGGTTATGGTTAGATCATGGGTAAAATACATATATTACTGCGACACATGTGACATGATGTTGACTTTTAATTTCACACAGGACAGGACCCATCCAGCCACCTAACCTTCCTCCGTATCCGGACATTCTCGGTCTTCACACGACGTCACTTGGCTTCCTGCTTTGCCCCTGTCATAATTAGTGTCACCACTAGAGGTCACTTCCTAAAAATAAATGTAAAAATGGGTCATAATATCCATCTTGAAAAGTATACCCATACGTCATTTTTCTGGTGTGGGTGAGCTCGTATCGACATCTGTATGGGGGCAATAGTGTTCGTGTTATGTATTTCTTATCAAAAAATGTAGATCGGCAGATTTATCCATACCAGATATCAATACTGGTGTTGACAAAAAAAAAAAAAAAAAAAGTGTCAGTCCAGCCTTACCAAGAAGTTTATTTATTTTTCTAATCTCAGTTATTATCTAATTGGGAAATCAGAAAACTCAGATGCTAACAAATTGCACATGCGCATTGCGTCACGGCTCAGTGTGAGACTGCTTAGATACAGATTCGCACTCAGTCATCTTGCGTTAATTTGGGACGAGCTCACTGCAGGGCTCGTGTGTCAGGAGCTCGCTCCGTGCGTGTGCGTGTCTGTGTGTATAGAGTATGTGTGTGTAGAGTATGTGTAGACTGTCTGGGTCCGAGTTGTGGATTTAGACATCAGGAGCTTGGCATGCTGATTACAGAGGTCTGAAGCCACAGGGAACCACAGGAACTCTGCTCTCGTTCTCCCTGCTCTTCTCTCTCCAGCAACATCCCTCCATCAGTTCAGGCTAATTTGCAGAGATGGAGGTGAAAGCAGAAGGCCTCGGGCTGATGTGGCTGGCTTCTATGCCTTATGATAATCAGCCAAATCACATAGCTTTGCTCCTCTCATCCATGCTCTGTCTAATCTTACCTTTGCTCAATTACCTAATGCACAGTTAAGCAGTGTGGTTTGTAATAGCACAATGTACAATGAGCTATATTACACACTGTGGGAAGCACTAAGCACTGCTGACAGACTGTTATTGTTCCAGCTTAACTAATTTCATATGGATTTGTGAAGGAACATTTCAGGCTGTTTTGATTCTTGCTTTCGGTGCCACTCGAAGCCACAAAAGGAGTTCTTCGAAAAAGCCTTGCAGAACGGATGAAAGGTGCTGGGACTTCCACAGTGGCTTCTGCTCTATCTGCAATATCCACACAGTGCCCACACACTTATCAATTGCTACAGCAGACCCCGTCTTTCCTACCAGGGCTCTGGATCTTTGAGGATTTCCCATTTTACGTAGGCTGCTGCCAGCTCCCCCTCACATTTAATGATTACCTTATGGTGAGGAGATAATAGCCAGCAGTATTACCACAGCCATGCAGGGACAGACAAACTGCACTACTAGCACTTTTACAGCCTCTGACAGTCCAAGTGACCTGAAAGAGGGATTTAAATTGTCATAGGACTGGAAGAGAGGAGCCTATATGAGTTATTTGTGTGTTTTTTAAAGGGAGGAGGCTTTTCTGCGAGCTGGATTTGACTGGACAGGACCTCGTGAGTGTGCTTCTTCGCATAATGTGTGTGCCTGCGCTGTGTGTGTCATGAGTAACAGGGTCATGTATTGGTTATTATCATGATTTTTTCTAGTTCTCGCAGCCGATTGGTTGAGCGCGCCTCAGCGCTGACTGGAAGCCGTGCCAGTTGCTGACTCAGCATCAGTAACGACTTTGGCCAGGAGTTTTGCTCTTTGTTTTGACTACCAGTTTTATGAGCTGTGAAACATCTTCAGTGGTTGAGAGTTTGTGATGGATTGTTAGTAATTATAGAGGTCAGTGTTTCTGTGTGGAATTATTCACAGCACAGGGGGACACTTAGGTCCCGCTTTGTTTCAGATTCTGTTGTATTTTTAGCCATGCTAAAGGGATGGTGATATCGATCGGTGGCCTAGACTGAAATACCTGTAGGACGGATTGCTATGAATTTCTAGCCATTCATGGACACCGAAGGATAAATCCTTCTGACTTAAGCGATCCCCTGACTCTTTATCCAGCACCACCAGCAGGTCAAAATTTTGATTTGTTCAATATTTTAGTTCCAGATACCTGCAAAACTAAAGGCATTCCCATCAGCCTCAGCCAATTAGTAATACTAATTAGCAAATGCCACCATGCTAACATGCTAAACTAAGATGGTGAACATGGTAAACATTACACATACCTTTTTCTTCATAGGAGAACCGTAATTGTCCACCAAGGACATGGTAATCTCAAGAGTGGGGTTCCTGACAAAGATTCACAAATCGCATATCAATGATATGTTAACAATTCTCAGACAATCACTCATACCTTTTATTGAATCCAGGCTGCCTTTGTTCACTTAACCCAGCGGGTCAGCAGTTCTGAATCTGCACGGAAATGCCACACGAGTGAATGGGAAGCAGACTGAGCGATATGGCTTTCATTTTTACCTGAGATGCCTTGTGTTGAACATTTTTGATTCAGTGTGAAAAAAGAAAAACACATTGAGCCGTTGATTTTGAATTAAAGAACAACAGCAGACCGGCTCTCCCGTCCATTTCTCTCCCTGCACTCAGAGTCAGATTCGCTGGAAACGAAAAGCCAGGATGAGAAGTCTGATTGGAAACTGGAGATACAGTCAGATCTCCTTATTCCCAGATTGCTGTAATGATGTGTACTTACTGTCTCATGGTGTATGAATAACTCATAGGCTTATTCTGGAAGGTACATTATGCTTAAGAGGATTGCTTGTCAGATTTAACCTCATAGCTGTAACAGGAGAAAAACACTGAGAATCATCATCATCATCATCATCATCACTGCGGTTCACACAGATCACTCACATGTTGGTTCACAGTGTTATTTAGAAGATTGTTTCACCATTATTTGGCGCTCCCCAAATTCAGTAAATAGCACTTAGAGAAAGAAAAGTGAAATCTTTCTGGAACAAGCCATGGGAGCTCTTTGTGTGTACTGAAGTGCATTTCCTCATGGTTTGCATGAGAGCATGGTTTTAAATTTGGCTCGTGTAGATGAGTGATGTGAAGAGTTGTGTCGTCCCTGTACATGCCCCAGGTTGGATGTGTAGGCTGGAGCAGCAGGGGACACAAACGAGGAGGACAGCTCCTCTCTCTGTCTCTCTGTGTGCATGTGTGTGGGTATGATGGAGACGAGGCAGGGGGAAGATGAGTGCCGCGTAGCGCTCCGGTGAGGTCATCGGGCTGTGGCTAACAGCACCACATCACACTGTTTTCTCTTTTTCGTTCTCCACCGTCTCCTATTTGCAGACGGGGTTCTTGAGCGTCTGCTGTTATTTCTGGAGCAAAGAGGTTTTTCGGGGGGGACTTGAGGGAATAAAGGCAGTGAGCAGTGCATGTGTGTCTGTCGTTAAACGCGCCTGTAAGTGTGTCACATATGGATAGTGTTTGCACCACACTGTGAATTTGAAGTGTGAATTACACTGTTTTTCTCTGTTTTGATAGGTGCATGTGTGTAGACTTGAAGCCAGATTTGTCTTTTCAGGAGTTAGCGTAGCAACAGAGCTTTTTGCATGGACACCCCGCAGCTATGCAGTATGGCTAAAGTGTGCCTCCTCCTCCTCAAAAAAAAACCAAAAAAAAACAAATAAACTGTGATTTGGTCAGTTTGGGCTGCTTGTTTTCACCTGCTTGTTTCTGTTGATGTTAAAACTGGAGGGAAATACCAAACAGATTAATGAGAGACTGACTTTAACATCCACTGAAGCATTAGCGCCACTGACTGCTTGTCAAGACAAACCAGCTGTTAATATTCACATAACAGCAGCGGATTGAAACCTGGCCTGGCCTGCTTGCACAACACCAGGACCCTGAAAGCACCTAAATGTACCTGTGCTTTTGTCATGTCACAGTGTCTCATGCGCTGTTGGAATCTCATGTATAATTCCACCTTAAGATGGCGTTTAAGAGTGGATCCCTATCATATATGTGTTTTTCACCCCTGAAGACACAAGCAGCTCTTCCTCATCTCCTCCCTCACCTTCGCTCCTTTCTTCTTCCCCTCCATTTAGCTCTTTCACTACTTCCCCCACTTGCTCCTCCTCTCCTCCTTTTATGTTTTATCTTCTCCCCACTGTTCTTTCTCCTTCATTGTGCATCGCTGCCCTGCAGGCATCCCTTTAGTGTTGGCTGGCATGCTGGTGAGTTTTTTGCTCGACTGTTATATAACTAAATTTAGCATGTTTGAGTCACGCGTTTGGCCATAGGTCGTGCTCTGAAGTGACGGCTTACATTAATGTGCACCCCAAGGCTCACCATCCACCCTTAGTCAATGTGTAATACACATATTTTTTTTTTTTTTTATGGGATGGGGGGGGGGGGGTTGGGTGTGTGTGTTTGTGAGTTTGCCTTGCATGAGTGAATAAGCACACATGCCCGTCTGTGCCTTATGACCATCTGCCTCGTCGTGTGCAAATATAGGCGGCGTGTTTGGTGTATGTGGAGGAAAGCAAAGAAAGAGAGGGGCTGTGTGTGTATGTGTGTGTGTGTGTGTGTGTGTGTGTTGTCTGTTTACAGGGTGTACGGTCATGCAAGAGGAATCTGCTCTGATAACCCTTTGTGTCTGTGTGTCTGATTTTAAGTGGATGTTTGAGTGTTCATGCACGTGTGTAAGTTTGAGTGCGTGCGTATGTGGGTGTTTGTGTGTGTGTGGTGGGAGCGTCTGTCTGTATCTCGCCAGCAGGTTGAGATGATGGAGAGGGAAGGTGGTGAAAGGTATGAGGGAGGCCTGTTCTCTGCGCATCAGGTTTGTCTGAATTATGTTCTTTAATGGCTCAAACTCCATAGTTCACTGTGAAAAGGCAGCGAACAGTCGCCTTTTGCACCAGAAAAACACAAACAAAATCCTCTGAAAAGTAGTCATCAAAAAATGTGATGGCATATGTGGTTAATTTAACATGAAACAGATAAAAAAAAAGGAATGACTCATAGAAAATTCTTTTAAAAAACCCAGATGACACACAGCAGCTGTAAAGTGATATGAGGCCAAATCTCAGGTTTAGTCACGGGATAGATATAATGTTACAAAACCCTCCTGAAATGAGCTCGACTGTATGAGCTTTAATGAGTTAATGTCTTTATTAAGTTTTAATTTGAACTTTGTAGAATTTATATAAACAGTCTAAATATAAATATCATTTGTATAAAACATTTAAATAAATAAAGCAGAAAGGTCAGTGTCACTTTAGGTAATGCTTTGGAGCACTGGAGCAAATAATCCACTGGAGACACATGGATGAATTTCACCGCCACAAAGAGGATTATGTGATATTGTTAGGAAAATGAAGAATTAAGAAAGAAGTCAGAAATACATCCTATAATCATGATCTTGGTATTTATATTCACTCTGTCATTCCCAGGGTGATTGATTTCATTCAAAGTCTGTTTTATCCAGATGTCTGTCTGTCTGTTTGTCTGTTTGTCTGTCTGTCTGTCTGCTGCTAATCTGGGATATATGGAAAGGCAGTGAATACAAAAGTGAATACAAGTGTATGTGCATGTGAGGAGGCCTTTATTTCAGTCTGGGTCACTGCTCTTTGTTCTGAGGCCAGAGGAGCTCACAGCTCCTGGAGCGCACGTCTGAGTGTGTGCGTGCGTGCGTGTGTGTAGGTGTGTGACGATGCTGGGGCAGCAAAGCCACTTGGCTTCATCCAAAAGACACTTCTTTGCTAACAGCTTTGATTCAACAGTAGCAGTGATTGTGTGCACACGCATTAGCATACATGTGTTTATACATGCATGCGGAACACGTGTTCGTGTGTAATGCATATGAGAGAGAGTTTAAAAGTGCATAAGCACATGTTGTGTGTTTCACATGTTTTTCTGACCCCGAACCTGTGATTAACTGCAGCTTTTTAAGTCTGGAAAAGGATTTCGAGACAGAAAGAGCCAGCGGCCAAAAGAGACACGTCTCTATTTTTGAAACCACACTTCTGTCACACCACCAGCGTCCTGCCTTCCATATGGATTCAGCACCAAAGGGCCTGTTTAGAACTTCTCTGCTTTTGTTCAGATTTCCAGTTTAATCTTTCACCTTGGTAAGAACTGAGATTTTGGTCACTGTGTCCACATGGTTGTACTTCTGCTGCATTTTGGCACAAATCATCAATAAAAGGAGGCATCTGATTTTATTTTTCAAAAATGCTGCATCTAGATAACAGACGGTCACATGCACAGAAGACTGACCAGGCAAATGGAAAATACTCCTGAGTAGTTTTGCTGTCTGTCTTAGCCCTTTGAAAAATGTAATGAACAAAGTAAAACATTTGGGTCACATTATGAGGAATGATCTGTGATCTATGTGTGAACTGTTTGCACAAGCCAATATGCCGACATGCAAATTTCATAAGTGTCCAGATGCTGTTAAAACAGCCCTTTTTTTTTTAGAGCCCACTGCCCTCCACTCTGTACAGCCCACTTGTGATGCAGTTATAGTCGAGCCACAATGAAAAGGCTTCAGGTGGCGTTTAATGATGCTTTTAGAATCTTGCTCAACTCCAATGATGGACAAGTGCAAGTCATGTGTTTGTGATGAGTCATTTTTCCAGCTTCCATGCCGTGCGGAGGAAATTTATGTACAAGTTTATGGGTCAATTAACGGATTAAAAAAATGTGATCAGAATGGCCTTAACTGAGCCTTCGACACAGGAGGTCCTCTTGTTTCTGGAAGCTTTGCAGCAGAGGCCTGTATGTGTTTTAATCACTGTGGACCAGTGAGCTGCAATGACTATATCTCTGTCTTGATGTCCTCCTATTGTATTTATTATTTTTATAGTCGGGCTATGAGTCTGAAATAGAGCTAAAATGAAAAAAAAAATTGCCAGGCACCAAAATGACAAATAAATTAACTTAGTGCATTTACACATTTTATATGGCATGATATCAATGCAATTGCATCTTGTCCTGCACAATAAAATAGCCCAATTCCAACAAAAAATTGAAAGAGATAGATAAATCACACTGAATCGTCCTCTGTAGATACTGTTTTCACTCTGATCTGTAGAATTAGCCAGAGGGCCTGACTGGGGTTAAATCTACTCTCAGTGCAGCTACTCTTGAATATCTATAATCTGCCTCCTCTGCTCTGCTTCTCCTCACTTCTCTATTGCAGATGTCAGAAATGGCCCCAAGACTGCAGGGGAGTGGGAGCTGTGTGTGTGTGTGTGTGTGTGTGTGTGTGTCCATGTATTACTCACATTGTGGGGACAAACATCTGTTTACACAGTCACATGTGGGGACAAAATACAGGCCCCCACAACTTAAATCATTACATTTTAGGGTAAAGACTGAGGATAGGGTTACGGGTTAGGTTTAGGGATAGGGTTAGGTTAAGGCTCCAGGAAATGAATGTAAGTCTATGTAACGTCCCCACAAGTGATGAAAACCCCCTTGTGTGTGTGTGTGTGTGTGTGAACAACCTAATCTTATCTACCATTTGTGCTCATGTCATAAATACATACCGTAAAATCGAAAATCCTTTATATTCTTGGTCTTATGAGCTCTGAAATCTCAAACACACACAGAAACAAATGTACTTGGGGTAAATGTGCACTTGTGCGGGTGTGAGAAACAGCTTATGTTTAGCTTCCTGCTAAAGCTTGTGTTGTTGCTAAGTCTGGAAGACGTGGGTTGAGGAGGGATGTTCCTTTTAAGAAAAGGGAAGAGGAAGTGATCTGTTGAGCTCTCCCTCTCTTCCTGACACAAAAACAAAGATGGGTGTGTGTGAGATTGTGTGTGTTGTCTTTACTTGGTCGTTTCTCACTAAGGCGACGGCCCCCGGCCTCGTCAAGCTGCAGGCTGAGCGTCACAGGGCAGTACGTGACGTGTGTGTGTGTGTGTGTGTGTGTGTGTGTGTGTGTGTGTGTGTGTGTGTGTGTTGCACCAGGAACACCACTGATTTTTGCCATTCCCTCTGAATAATGATGCTTTCAGACTGTGAGCAACGCGATGAACAAGACATCAGGTGTCCCGTCGTTTCCTGCACAGAGCTGAGGAGGAGAGACACTCATCGCTGATGTGCAGGAGGTCAACTAGCTTGTTGGCTGAGATCTTGTAGCTATGGTCATAAACACGCCTCATTGAGAATATATGCTGAGAATTATACAGAAGGGCCCTGGACTGAAGTTTGTTTAGACGAGGAGTGTTGAAATCATTCATTCAGTCCACTCATAGCCAGTCATTAGCTGTTTGGATGATGGCTTTATGTGGATTTCTACATCTTGATAGTGCTATGAGAGTGTTTTCTTAGAGCTGTGTTGCTGGTATAGTGCAGGATGTCGTGGTGGACCGCTGGAGTTTGTCTCCGTAACAAATGGGCCGAGTTTATTTTCAAATCAGGACCTTTGCTCAAAGGGTTAAGGATCGATTTCAAAGGCATAATACAGCTTCAGTGTCAGGGAAGCGTGTTTGTGTGCGAGGGAGAAGAGAAAAGGAGACTAGCTCCGGCATCAAGGGAATAACCGAAAACACCGGAGCAAGAGAAGGGCGAAAAATAAGAAAGAGTCAGTTTGGATGCATGTGGGCTAAAGTCCTGCATCATATGTGTGCAGGAGAGAGCCAGATCTACGAGAGAGAAAGCAAAGAAAACAAGGGGGACTCCATATGACTAGCACATGGCTGCGGACGTCTGCTCCGCTCACTTGTTATCCTGACAGACTGAAGACATTAAAACTTGGAGGAAGTAAGAGCAAGGGAGACATGAGGGAGGAAAAGGAGGGAGGAGAGAGGGAGGGTTGATGGAGGGGGACAGGGTGACTGAGTCAGGAGAAAGGGGAAGTCTTCGTGAAGAAAAAAGGGAAGGGAAGGAGGCAGAGGAGAGAAAAAGGAGAGGTTACATGTGGCTTTTTGAGGGAGCCGCTGAGTTATGGAGCGAGACAGAATAGCCGGTGAGTTGTGGCTTTTTCCAAACTTATTTCAATAATTTAGCACTGAGAAGGTTTTCCTCTGGCGGGACGCTCTTTGGCTATTCTTTGTTAGACTGCAGGAGAAGCAGCTTCTTAGTGGCAGCAGGCAGCTAGAAGCCACCCTGGTTGTGTGTGCTTGACTCGGTCAGACCTCTGTGTGGCTCTACCGCTCTGATTTGTGTCTCATATGTGGTGTCTGAGCTGCCAACTCACTTTTCAGACATTCTCTCATTGTCATTGATTGGACAGCCACAGCTGAGCTCACTGCGAAAGCGCTCGCACTCTTTCTGAATAGCTACCATACGCAGAGCGACGGAGAGTAAACCCTGTGTGATGGGCTGTCAAAGATGACTTCCCAGGATCAGGAAACATAATCTTCCAGAGCAAAGTGGCTGCTGTGCTGTAATTGGCAGCCTTGGGTCGGATACTGACTTACAGCTGTCCCGCGTACGCATCTAGGATCCGAGACGGACGGAGTTAAACCTTCTTGCCGTCATCACATGATTGGACTTTAAGCTGAGGAGCCCAGTTGTCAGATTGATTCCGACTGACACAGATGGTTTATTTTAAGTTATCGGGGAGCGGAAGTGGAGCTCATATGTCAGCTAGTATGATTTGGTTTTGGACAGACGGTAGACTCTTTTGAGGAATGTTTAGCGTGTATCAGTCTGTGTACTGTCTTGCATCTTTGGCATCCTACTCAGCAGCCTCTGGCATGTCTCAGCAGAGATCCTTTTTATTTCCTTTAATCAATTATTCTTTGATTTTGATGTGTGGTTTGTTTAATGCTGATGGAGATTTAGTGGAACTTCTGTTCAGGCCCATATGTGTTCAATCTGCACTAAGAGGATAAGACTAATCTAGCATCTTACAGTGATTAAGGCTGGACATCAAGCTGAGCGACGCTCAGCAAATTAGCCATTAATTCGACTGTTGATAAGGTGGCTGAGTTCAGCAAGCCGCATTCAGACACACCGTGCACCCATTTCTATGACCACTTGGTGGCAGTGTTGCAGTGTCATTTTGTCCTCTTTGTTGCAGCCACCATTTCTCTAAGTTCTGTGCAATGTTCCATCTGGATGATTCATATTTCGCAGACAGGGGGATTTTTTTTAATGGGAGGTGGAGGAATTTAGTAAAGCCTGAGTCCAGTGGGGGTGAGGACCATGCAGTAGAAAGGTGAGGTGATGGTGCATTATTTTTCCACCAAGAAAACACTGCTGTCAGGCACTTCCTCTCAATTGAGGAAGTTCTGCATGGGCCAAGCTACTTCCTGGTTTTCAGCCTGTGCTGCATAGCTCTGTTTGGTCCTGTTGTCTTGACTACAGCCATCGCCCCCCTACCCCACCCACCCCGGATCCCTTCAGACTTTGTTTTACTAATGATAGGAACTGTGGTGCAGAGATGGCATTTTCAGCCTCTTGATTGTCGACCCATCTTGACTTGGAGTGACTCTGACTTTCCTTTTCCAGAGCCTGTTCAGGATTAAAATAATATGCTCAATAAGACATGTCGCCTGCCACGAGTGTCCCGTATGGTCACCACATTGACTTGTTGTAATGTCAGATCGTTGACACGCTGCCATTAAAATACAACAAAGGGAAATTAAACCAAAGGATTCAGTCTGTCTGGAAATGAAATAGTTGTGTCATGTCGCTTGAAGTTCTGCCAGTTCAACAGGAAGAAAATCAGTGTACTGTCTGCTAAGAAGATGCTAATTGCAGTATTTGTGTGGCCTGTTTAGCATCAAACTGACAACAATAAACGCAATGATTCGGTAGTTGGAGTAGAGGAGTACAAGTGGGATGGTTACATCCCTCTTTGATAATGAAAGGACCATTTGGTACACTCCTTCATGGAAATAAGTAGATTAAAACCTGCCTGCAATTGTTAACATGAAGGGGCCCATACTGAGCTTTTGCCTGTGTTCTTATATACGTGACATTATGATTGATTACACAATACTTTGCGATAGGACACTGTATTTTTGGCAGTATTTCTTTTTATACTCTTTATATATAATGTACATAGTCTTCTGTAGTTGATTTTATTTTGTTTTTTTAATTGTCTATATTTTTTCTACTTCCTACTTCTCCTTTTTTTTTATTCCGCTGCTGTAACAGGTGAAATCCCCAGCGTGGGATAAATAAAGTCTGTTCATAAACGGCAGCGCATAATGTTCAGTGTTACTTCTAAATTGGCCTTTAATTTAATGGTATGTGAGTTTACGTGAGGTCACAGTCTGTAACGTCTCTTTCTCTTGAAGTCTTTCCCTCTGTTTGCATCTACGGTTTTAGAAGTGCTGATGTATCCACCCAGATCCCTGCATGCCCTCACCAAGAAACACACGTGCACAAAACCCCCACCCACTTCCACAAACACACATGAACCCGGAGTTAAAGGAACTCAAGGAAATCACCCAGCTCACCATGTTCCATAAAAGTAGTGTACAGGATATCCTCTATGAGTGAACGCCCTGCAGGTCTCCTCCCACTACCCTCCCAGCATCACCTCGTATTGTTTCTCGGATTATTATTTAGTAATGATAAGAGAGGGAGCCATGAAAGCAGAAAGCACAAGGAGCTCAGGAAGCGGACTGGGAAGCCCCACCTTCAGTCCTCCTATGGGAGGATCTCTGACAGGTGAAATTATTCAGCATGATGGAAACGCAGGTCAAGCCAGAGGTGATGCAACAGAGACAGATGGACTCTTCAGTCAAAGCTCAGTCAGGAGATTGTTTACAAGCAGTTGTGTTTGAGGTCAGCGAGGTGCAAAGCAGGAAATCAGCTGGTGTCAGACTGTTCATATCGAGGCAAGCCAGGAACTGCCATGCCACAAGATACATTTCTGTCCACAATTCTAGCATATTACCTTGTAAACATCTGATAAATGCATTTTTGGAGCACGTTTACAGAATTTCACGCAAAAGATTTCCTTTTTTTGACGTAGTAATAAATATAACTGGCCGACATTTAACTCAAATGTCAGAAAAAACTGTTACTGTAACTGTTAAACTGCATATTAAATCACTTTACAGATAGATGCAGATGATGTAATGAAGAGTTTCATCTGCACCTTCATCGTCTCTCACATTTAAACAGACAGAAAACCTGCAGTGCAAGCTTTAATCTTCACCGCTGCAGATGTGCAGGTTGTCTGCAGATGAACTTTCATGTGACACTTTGATGCTTGCTCGCACCAAGATACCACAGACTCCATAGATTCCTGTCATAAAACGACATTTGGGCTCAGTATAACGATTTCCCGCACAGTGAGTAGCTTCCAAGTGTTTAAACCACTGCAGCGCTAATGCTGCCAGCATAAATTGTCCACACAGCTTTTAAGACAATTTAAAACACTTACTATGAAAGAGACAAGGATAACGCTTTTTCCAAAAACTGTCATGTTAATTAAAACATTTGTATTGTATATGAGCAGTGGCACAGACTTGAATTGAGTTAAAACAAGGCCTTGTGTGCTGCAGATGCTTTCTCTCTCTGAACTCTTTCTAGCCCTTTACCACCCTCAGCCTCACTCTTCTTCAAACTCTCTGTTGCTTGCATTATTTTCTTTGGATGTGTGCAGCGGTGTCACTGCCCTGTTTAATTGCACGATATTTCTGCAGTGACAACGTGTTATTTAGGCTCTGCTGGAATAAGTGAGTGTATTCCACAAACAGTCAGAAGAGGAATTTTGCCAGACTTCCTGGACATGTAGCACAATGTGATCGTCTTTACAAGGTGTCATTTAGGTGCACGTTGAAACCACACTCATTAGCTTATTTGGACAAATAGAAGTAACACTTAAACAGAGAGGCTGGCTTTGACCAACTTCCTGCCAGTAAATGTTTGTGGTTGTGCTGAATTCCTGTTTGTCTTAAAATGACTAAGCAACAAAACCTTGAAGTCTGAGGTGTAGCAGTGTCTCCTCTTTTAAGCCTCACATCAGTATATAAAATGAGGGGATTTACTGTCTGGCGTATAGGTTTGTGACAGTTTAAACATTATTGCTTTGTCCCAAGGGTTAACCCACACTTTCACACCTATAATTGTTGTTATTGACAAGGTACAAAACAAGCACAACTTCCTCAGCAGCAGAGATATGGTGCTGACTGGCACTGGTTTAGTAGATTTATTCCACAATGTGCAAAGGCCTCTGTGTTTACAGTGCTATTTCAGGGGCACTGAGATGCACACACACACACACACACACACACACACACACACACACACACACACACACACACACACACACACCCGCATCCACAGTCAAGTAACCACACGAGCACATGCATGCACAGGCGCATATTCGCATAATGTTAGTCACATTGCAAACACACACACACACACACACACACACACACACACACTTCTCCAGATGTTGTTTTGGAGCTTTCCCTCATTCTGTCGCTCAGCTCTGCCTCTGAGCCAGCCCAGAGTGTGTATCCATGTTTAGATAAATACACACTGGCTGGGGGAGGTGTGTATTTCACACACCGTGTGTTTTGGTTTAATTGAGTACTACACAGGCTTGTGGCATATGGTTTACAGTGTGGCCCACTTTGGCCTCCATGGGCACTGAAGGGCCACACACTTTGTTATGTATAGTACAGTACATTCAGTATATATGTGTATATATGCCATGTATGTGTGAAAGTACACTAATTCACATGCTCATACAGAGGCATTTGCACATGCATGTTGAGGTGCACTACATCCATAATCATGCATGCACAAACCAATAAACACATTAACTATAAATGTCCATACACAGCTGTCAGGATGTATGATGCGTACTGTGTGCACTCTTACAAGATGGACTCAATGCTCAATTCAATTGCACAACAAATGACAAAAAGCATCTCAGGGGACAGATATGTAAAGTTACATGACTACATGATCATGGATTGAGGACATGGCAAAGGCTGTGTGTGCCACACTCTGTTCTTTATCCGAAGACACCTTTGCAGGACTTTATGAAATAACCAGACTGCGTCATAAAAGCACAGTGTTATTCTGTGTTACTATCGACCTCTCAGGTGTCAGGGTTAGGGGCCACTGGGTGGGCTTGGCATCCTGTTAGTGCCCCCCAGAATGGAGCTTTTCATTCAAATTGGATTTTCTGAAACACTTATAGGCTATAAAAGTGCCAGGCGCTGGTGTTGCAGCTTTTTGCCATCACAAAGGGTGAAAAACTCTCTGATTTGTGATATCTGATGCCTGGCAGTATCTCATCTGGAAGTGTCCAACTTCCTGTGGCCCTTGCTTTAGTTTTAGGCTTCCTTTGAATGCTGATTGTGGGCCAGCATCTGTGTGCACTGTTATGACTTTAACATCAGAGTGAATAAGGCAACACTGACCTAGAATCAGGGACAATTCATCACAAACCTCATTTGCAGTCATTTCTGGCTCTGAACAGGAAGCTTTGAAAAGCCGCTCACTTGTGACCAATCAGTACTTAGCGATAGCATCACCATTTGCCTGTTTCTGTGGGAGATTCATCGATAAGAAACACTGCGGCACATCCCACAGGGACACAGTGGATGTGGTTAAGTAAATGCGAGGACGGCTTTGATATTTCATCACTTTGAATTATTCTATCAACATCTTTTAATGAGCTTTTCTCCGTCACCCCCCAAAGAAATAGTCTCCAAATTGGCCACAGCAGCTTCAAGGACAAGAAGTGTAAGCGGACCCACCGCATCAAAAGCCGGCTTGTCGTCAGTGTTCCTCCCAAAAGAAATGCTGCAGTGCTAGATTACCTGGTCAGATGTGTCAACCAAGCTCAAATTCCCATGTTCTGCCTGCTAATACAGGGGGCGGGTCTGTGCACGAATCAGCCTCTGAATCCCCAGAGGCAATCGTATATATCCCTGATGTCAGCTCTCTCCAGAAAGCCTTTCCAGTCTTTCTTTTGCAGGAAAGCAGCTACTACAGAAGTGACTGTGCTTTAATTAACATGCCACCACTCTGAAGAAGTTGTTTACTCAAAAACTGAAGCCTCGAACTCTCACTTAAACTGCAGCCTCTCTCTGTGGCTGTGACACTGAAACTGGCCTGCTGCAGGGCCACTGGAGGAGCCACAGTTGTAACCGAGGATCTCGCCTGATTGCAGGTTAACTTGTTAAAGCGGCTGTGTGACATGTCGTCCACTTTCACTGTCAGAGCTGCTCAGGCTCAATGAGGAAATCAGACCTGAGAGCCACTTTGGTGGAAAAAAAATGGGTCTTAGGGAATGACAGGGGCTGTTGTCTGCGTGAATGCTTGCGCGTGCATGTATGAGTGTGTGGGGGCAGGGGAAACACACACACACACACACACACACACACACACACACACACATACTCACAGGACATGAGGGGGGGCGTTCTAGAGGGGGAGGAGAAGGGAGGAGGCTTGCCTTTTCGCTCTCTCTGACATCTGAATGCAGCGATATAGAGAAGTTAGTGGGAAGTCAGAGAAAATAAGTTGCTCCTTTAAGACAGTTGTGGACTTGTTTCTCATTGGCTGTATTTTGGAATTTGTTCAGAATTAACAGGGAGCTACTTGAACGTAGAAGTCGCCTGAAAAATGTCTGATTCTGGAGTCAATCCACACTTGGAGGGAATTATTTCTGATTTTGAAGGTCTGTAATTTTGTTTTCTCCTTCTCTGTTACTTATAATGTTCATGTTGACAGTTTATGATCACCTCAGTCAGAAGTATGCTGATCGTGAATTGTATTAATATTAACCCACATATTTCCGCGATGTGTACCTGTGTGGTACCTTAAAGTACATATACAGCAGGATTCATGACCGTGTGTGCTGTGAATACTTGTTACTTGTTATAAACAGGGTGGTGGGCATTTTCTAGCAAGTCCCTGTAGCTTATAGTCTGTTATTGATTATACCCAAGTTACGTCAATAATAGAAACAAACACGGCACTGACACCATGCTATTCCAGCACCGGAAAGCCTTCAGCTGAAAGCACTGAGAGGGAGACAGTGGAAACCTCAGCGCTAAGAGCTAACATCTGTCTAACCCCTCATACAGCATTCACAACTGTCTCCCTTTGTTTGCTAAGCCAGTGTGGAGCTGCCATTAATTCCCTTTGTCCTGCTCTTCCTCTACCACTCTGCTTCTCTTCCTTCCACACTTCTTTCCTGTTCCTCCTCCCGTCAGACTGGGTCCCTCCAGCTGGTCTTTGCTCACTGTGAGATGCAGAGAGCAGGAGCCAGAAGAAAAAGTGTAAATTCTCCCTCATTATTGGAAGCCCTCTCCGGTTTAAGCCAGATTTCTCAGTAGCTATTAAAGTCCTGCTTTCATCAGGTTAAGAGCCAATTATAAAACAGAACAATGAACTCTGTTTTTATTTTGTTTACAGTGTTAGAAAAAGCTGTTGATCTTAAATTATGTGAACTGGCTGACACGCCTGACTATTTCCATATTAATTTTTACTATGTCTGTGGATGCGTCCATGGAAAATGTCCTGCTTTCACTAGTGGTGAGTGAAGTTAGGGTTAGACGGTCAGTATGTTTCTAACAAAGTGCACGTTGGATCAGTGTCTGAATCCCCCTCCCTCGTCAGACCTGGGAGGACTGAGTGTGACAGTTTTAGTAATTTTCTGAACCCAGCAGTCTGATGGCACGTCCTCGTGGAGGTGAGAGGGTATGAGGGTGCTCTCTTTTTCTCGCTCAGCTACTTTTAGCACTTTCTGTTTGTACAAATGTGCAGCACCACAAAAGACAGTCCAAAATAGCGTGCCCTTACCCTCGCTTGAACGATCCTCGTCTCACCTCTCTTGCATCTTTTAGCCCCGCCTTTGAGTGTGGCACTTTAGAACAGCTTTAAGTACATCTCAGTCGTGGTCGGACAGCTCAGCATATGAGCTAGTTCATCAGCAGACTCTGGCATTCTGCCATTCACTCTGATACATTTTGTCAACAGAACATGTCACATAGGCTTCATTTTCAAGTGCTGGCCAGCCACTAACATATGCTGGCATATTTCTGTGCAAATGTGAATTAGCTTACTCAGAGTGACATAAAAAGGCTGTAAAATATAAAGAGATTAACTCCAAATGAGGTTAGAATAAGGTCAACACAGGATTCTTCCCTGTATGTATTGTCATTTTCAGTATGTAACTACTATCTACATGCAGAAAGCACTTGCTGTAAAAACCATTACATTCCACCCCCCACCAGTAGATTAAACTGGTCAGTATGAACTATTCTAGTGTTCCCATCCAGGACGGGAACAGCTGTAGAGAGAGGTACATGGAAAACACTAGACTGACTAAATCCCTATTTCATCCCAGGTCATTATGTTTTCCAGTACATTGCACTTCGCCGTATCTCACACTGAGGAGGAAATATGCATAGAGAGGGGAAGCCAAAGTAATTGGTGAGCACACTAAAGATGTAATAATGCCTCTTGGATGGACTCTTGTGTGGGACTATTATGGAAAATGGATGATAGAAACCACCAACTACACACTGAAACAATATTATGATCCTCTAAAAGGTAGAAAATGTGTTTGCCGAACCTAAACGTATGAGTCACAGGAGAATCGACCCAGAATGAGCCCATATTTGTATATTCAGACAGACTTTGTACAGTCCTACATGGCTCCTGCTTATGTTTGCCAACCTAAACTGAGCTTTGAGTCCAATCCAAGGTATTTTGTACTGATTGTCTGCTTAAAGGTGCCATGTTGTTGTTCCAGTGTGGCATGTGGACACAGAGAGGAAATGAACATATAAATGGAGAGAGTGCGTGTGTGTGGTAGAGTTTCTAAACCTGGCAGAGAGGCCAGTGTGCTATTAAGTTGGTTCAAGTTGCTCATGTTCGTAAATACAACACTTACACACACTCTTAACAGTTCTCAATGGCCTTGTTTGTTCTGAGAAATATATGAAACCATGGGTGGCAGAAAAAGCATGTAAGGTATTGCTTGTACGACTGTGTTTAGAGCCAGTTATATAAAATCTGGATTTCTATATGTACTGTATGTAATTTTCATTTCTCTGATTCTTTTGTTCGTCTCCGCTCCTTCTACCATCCTCTTACGCATCAATGTATAGACACACACATACACGCACACTCTATCTGCACCCAGAGGCTGAAGATAGAGCTGACAGCTCTGCACCATCATGTTCTCTACCCAGTAATTTACTGGTAGAAAAGCATTTTTGCTGAAACATGTTTTTTTTGTGTGTGTGTGTGGGGGTGTGTGATTCATACAGTGAAAACTGCTTGTTCTGAATCTTTTAATGTCTACTCTGAGGTCACTGTGCTCTAATTAATCACAGGTTTAATCTTTAAGCCAAGAACTTTCTCTCCCCCACACCCACTTTTTAGCACAACTTTACTTAAGCGCTGTGTTAGCAGGTGTTAAGTGGAATGCAGCCACTGTCTTTATACCATCACTGGTCACTGATGTAAATCAATCTGTCTGTGAATGGATCGTTAGCTGCTGCTTGATCAAAGGAACAGAACAAGGCTTTACCTGCCAAAGGTTGAGGCCTGAAAAGCCCGAAGCTAAGCACCAGGCCAGCTATTCACCAGCTGCCTGAAATGACTGTGTGTGTGTGTGTGTGTGTGTGTGTGTGTGTGTGTGACTGCACTCTAAAATCTCCAATCAGGGATGAAATTGCCTCTTGGTTCTGATTAGGAATTGGATCCTCTTTTTAAACATCTGGCACTTCGACATTACTGAAACAAATGAAACCACTTACCTCAACTTACCTCCTCTGTCACACGTCTACCCACTTTCCCAAACACCTCAAACACTCCCAGAATTCCTACATGCTGGACACAGGGTGTCGGCCAGACCAGGAGGGAACCACACAGTAAATCTGACACAGTGAGCTGCACTGCTGCTGGTCAGCATTAGTAAACCCAACACCGTCAGTGGGCAGGAAGAGTGTGTTTGACAGCGTAGCATTAAGGTTTTGTCTGACCAAACAAAATACCATAGTGCGAAATTCAGTTCGTTGTTTGGCCTTGTCTTGTCAAATATGAAGTTTTTCCTGGTTTGACCACATCGACATGTAATCTACTGCTACTGACATCAGAAAAACGTTTTGTATAACCGGTCTTTGACAGAGTAACTGTCTTGATCGCTTGACTTATTGCCTGAGTCTAGAATTGCAAGATGGATTCGGAGTTCAAGGCTGTGTACAGTACAATGCATCCCTTATTAATTAAAGCAGCGTGGTTTGTGTTCTGAGTTCTCCTTAAAACAGTTACAAATTTATGAGAATGTCTAACCAAATTATTTGTGTTATAGATGCAAAGTAGAGCCTGGAAAAATGACAAATTATGGTCTAAACTTTTATTCACAACATCAGACGAGAGAAGGATCCTTTTATTTGGAAAGGCCTTTATTTCTAGCTTTCCCTCCCTTTCTAGTGAGAACCCTTCGTGGTTTCTGATCTGCTCTTGTTTGCCTTGTTGATTTGGAGTTGATGCTGTTTGCTGTTAATGCAGAGTCAACACTTTGTGCTGTACATCTGTTTCATATTGTGAAACATCTGTAGGAAGTGTAGAGATTCATTGTCAGCATCTTAACATCAACCCTCACAGTTAATGACTCAATAAACAAAGTTTCTGTTATTTTCACAGTATAGTAACTCAGAGCAGCAAAAGTTTGTCATTACTATGTTATTATGTAGATTATGCTGCATGTACGTGGTTTCATGGCCTTTATTTTAGCTTTTACAGATCCATTATAACATTGAGGTCATTCTAGAAATCATTCTTATTTTTTCTGATCTTATCAGTGCATCTGTCTGTTTGGTCAAATCCACATTACTGGAGCTTAACCTCTAAAAACGTCACATACTCTGAAAGAAGAGTGGTTGCAAAATATTTTCATTCTGTAGAGATGCAGAGTGATAGTGAAGTATTTGGTCAAGAATATTTGAGCAGTGGTGTAAGAAGTCAGATCCGTTACTTGAGTAAAAGTACAACACTGTGACTCCACTAGAAGGCGCTACAGGTATCAGTGTTTCACTGTTAGTGATGCGTTAAAGTGTATGTTGCATTTTACTGCTGTACAATAAGAAACAGGAGTGGGACATTAGTGGACTTAGTCTTTGTTTACAGCTGTCAGCCCCACCTAATATCAGTGACAGCGATCACACTAACAGGCACCTTTGTCTTGACCTGTTTTAACCTCACCATGCAACCTCTGTGCCTCTCCATCTCCAGGCTTCTTTTCCTTTCCAGGCTTCCCTCCTGTCTCTCTGTATTCCTTCCTCTAACTCTTCACTATCTCCTGGGCTGAGATGATACTAAATGTTTGTGTCCCTTGGTCAGGATGTCCTTGAGAGAAAAGTGATGACGCTGATGATAAAGAGGCCTCACACCTGGGCTGTATTAGGACAAATGACCAGGAACCAAAAATAAGGATGCAGCTGCCTCCATCTTTGTTTTTGTTGCAGCAAAAATGGTGTGCTCCATTCTCTGTGCTGCATTATCTTCCCACACGAGACACCGTGAGATACTGGATACCGGGCTGTGATAGGTAGTGGAGGGACGTCGGGACAGGAGGCTCCTGCCTGCTGTTAATGAGGTTCCTCTGAGCTAGACTGAACCTCTCGTTTCCAGCTCATAGTCTGGGAATGCTGTTTCACTGGGAACAATACTCCTTCATCCATCTGTCAGTCCCACAAATACTCTTCCTAATGCTCCATGATCCCACCCTGTACTTATGATATTCATGCAACAAATACCCTGGATGGACATAAAAAAAAAAACCTTTTTCCCCTTTTGCTTCAACTGAATGAGAAAGACCTGGGAGTCTATGAGAAGAAGCGTGATCCTTAAAAACGTGGGATCATCTGAGTGAGCGATGCCCTGAATGCCTTTTTCCATTCTCTATATTCACAGACAACATTAAAGCGCAGAGATTCAAATTCACTGCTGCTCTTAAATCATGTGCCCTTGAATGCACAGTCTCAAAATACAAACAAATGTCTTGAGAGAAAAGCACTCAAGTCCTTTGCTGTAGTCCTGTGCCTGAGGGCATATAATCACAAAGCAGCCAAGAACAGAAATACTCATCTAAGATCACTTAACAGGTCACTGGCAAAACAACATCTCGGTTCAGCTCTTATTATGACAAAACTTGCGAATATGGATCCTGATACCCCTCCAGCGTTCAGCTTCAATTCTCACATTTACAGCTCTTCTGAAATGTAACTAAAGTCTACAGCAAGTGTCAAGAGACGTTAGAGTGTGCGCGCTTTCCTAAAGTGTTCTCAGAGGAGCTTAAAACAAGCGCCTCGCTCGCTACGCAATGCAGTCTTAAAGCGTGCGTCGCAGCCTTTCAGCTCCTTGTGAAATCTGCAGACCAATTTTGGCAGACCAACTTATTCTCTGGCCAGAGCCGAAAGTAGCCACAGTCTTGGACTCCCTATCAGGCATCATAAAACACAAGACAGAGGAAAGCAGGGGTAAGAAGGACACGGTCCACTGACAGTATGGGTTTGGACACCACTTACAAATTGCAAGTTTATTGTGTAGGATTTTTTAAATGTGTATATCTATCAAAGGATGGATTTTTAAAGCTGTTTTATGGAGCCTTACTGGATAATGAACCCAAGAAATAAGTGACGGGAGTGTGAGAGAGTCTGTTTCACACTGAGACTGGTTTTGTGCTTATTATGCTCATTATGGCTTATGTGTGCCATTTCATGCTTTCTACACATAATGCATTTACTGTCCAACTATGTGCAGTGGCTAAAGCTAACCTCACAGCCTTAAAAGCTATAACACCAGTCTTCTGTAGTGCAGGAATGCCAAAAATGAAAGGTAACCATGCTTTAAGGTCTAGATAAAGGGTTTACAGGGAGTGGTGGGGGGTTAAGGAGATTTGTAACACAAATCACCATGAACTCCAAGATGTGAGTGCAGATCCATTTATTCCCACGGAGTACAGGGACGCCCTTGGTGTGTCCGACTAACACAAAAGAAGAATAATACTTTGGCTCTGGTCTGAATTTTTGTCGGGGGGTAAATTGTATCAAATGTCCACCATGTTGGAATGGAGCAGCTTATAGCAGTAAATTAGATTAGCGGTGCAGGCTGATGTGTGTGGGGAGACGCTTTGATGTGATTGTGTTGAGCTCCACATCTCCTAACAGAGTTTCAGCTTTACACAGAGTGCAGTGGGGCTGGGGCACGGTCCCCTCCCTGTGGGTGTAGTCGCTTAAAAATAAACACGTATACTGTACATTCCCATAACACGTACTTCGTTTTTACAAGCACTTTGAACAAAACGGCATATACTTAAATAAGGACACGTGCACATGCAGACACGCCACAAGCCACAAACAGATCAAATAATCTGCGCTGCCTTTTGGATGGTAGGAAACAGGAGATGTTCTTCAGGGTGTGCGTGAGTGGACTGGTCTAACTAGTGTGTCATTATGATACCAGCTCCTGGCCTTTGGCTTGGCACAGCAACTCCACGATGGGAGTCAAATTCAAGTTGACTTTGAGCCAGTGCGCTCTTCCCAGGGGGTGATCCCATCCCTCAGTATCTTCCTCTTGGACAGTGCAGCGATACTCTCACGTCACAAACTAACCGAGGGGAAGGATGTGCCTCTATCTCTGTGCTCATGTTGCTCATAAACTTGCCTAAACGCTTGGCAGTGAACAATTCTTGGCTGATTTAAGTGCATTGTAACATGTCGTGAAATGCTTCAAATGGCTCTGACTAAAACCCTAGATTTTAATTTGTAGTGTACCGCACACGTAGCATCCCAGTCGTGACAAAAGAACACGTGACTCGACTGATACACGCTGCACAGAATAGTGAAAAAGCTGCTGCTAGTGATGAGGGGTGTAATGAAAATAGATAGGTATGACTTAATTGCTCGTGCGTGCTGTTTCTTTTGTTTTGCCACCAAAATTGCTTCTCCAGCTGCCCCACCCGCAAACCTCAGGCACTTTACTACTTGGATGCTGTTCATAATGTGTTTCAAAAAACACCAACCAATTCGCTTTGTTTACTGCTCAGTTAATTGGTATGACCTTTTTCATGAATATTTATTATATTGTTCCTACGTCCTATAAACAGCAATCTTGACCCATAAATGGTTTATAGGGGAAAGATGAGCTTGTTTTGGTTAAGAAATTGCAACAGAGTCAATGTGCTTTCAATATATTGCATTCTCTTTTCTGTACTGGTGGAAAGTAACTAAGTACATTTGCACAAGGGCTGTACTTAAGTACAATTTAGAGACACTTGTACTTCCACTCCATTACTTTCTTAGTTGGAAATATTGTAATTCTTACTAAATATCATTTATTTGACAGTTGCACTATTACCAGTTACTCTTCAAGTTAAGATTTTATATTTAAAAGCATTTTCAGAAGTCTATAAAATGCAGTATTGTCATAGATTAGTGGTTCCCAACTTTACAAGAAAGCAGTGTCTACTTCGGGTCCATAGTCATGTTTCCCAAGTCCAACTGTTCAAATGTTAGCAGTTCCACCAAAGCTCCACTAAACAACCTGATAATGTTATTCATAGTGATATATCAGTCGAAGGCGGCATTTTTCTTTTACTTTTGATACTTTAAATGCATTTTGCAAATGATACTTCTATACTTTTACTCAGTGTATGCAAGATTTTGCATGAAGGACATTTACTTTTCATTGAGTGCTTTAACACTGGTTTATGGGCACGTCTACTTAAGAAAAGCATCTTATTCCTTCTTTGACTGCTGGTTTTACATTAAGTCACTATGTTTAGTCACAGCAACAACTAACAATTATCTTCCAAATTTGATTTGGTGATTTTTTTTTTCTTCGATTAAACAATTCATTGTTTTGAATATGTTAGAAAAATGTTTGTTTAAATGTTTATTTACGTAAGAATCTATCCCCTTTTAACAAAAGCCCAAAATCCAAAATACAATTAAATTTCCAGTTATATAAAACAGAGAAGGTTGTGACACTGGACACTTTAAATGTGACTCATGAGAAATAAATGATCAAAATAGTAGCTGATTAATTTTTTTGTTGATTTATTGACGATGATTTTTCAGCAAATCAACTCGTGTTTTCAGCAGTCAAATGACCTTCTGACTCATCTGTCGTGTTTGTCCCTCACATGCAGCTCTGAAGAGGTCCTTCGAGGTGGAGGATGTCGACACCTCATCTCACTCTTCCCCCGGCTCCCGTCGGACAACCAACTCCCCACACCGTAACGCCATGTCTCCCACCAGCATCTACTACCGTGACCTGGGCACTGCCGCCCCGGCCACCAACAACAACAACCTCAACTACACCCAACCCCGCTCCATCATGGGTGGAGGAGGCTCCAAGACCCCCGAGCCTGTGTCACGCCGTTCCGAACTTTCCATCGATATCTCGTCTTCCAGCAAGCACGTGGATAATGTCACCAGCCCTGCTTCCATGCGCTTTGCAACCAACAGCGCCCTGAAACGCCCTGAGGTCCTGGGCCACTCCAAGACCCCTGAGATGAGCCACAAGAGGGAGGTCACTTTTGCCAAGACGCCTAGTGACTCCCCAGTGATACGTCGCAATGAGGGCAACAATAACAACAACGGCACCAGCCGGACCCCGGAGCAGAACCACGCTCGCAAGTTTGAGCCTCCTAGTCCCGGAGATGTCCGTAAACCTGAAATCAGCATCACCAGAGCTCCCCCAGAAAACAACGGGCACCACTCAGCGGTCCACCACCCACACCACCCCAACCCTCACCACAACACCATCGTCACCACCTTCCGCTGCTCCTCGCCTAATCATGGGGGACGAAAATCCCCCAACCCTGACAGTAAGTCTGTTTCATCATGACATACCCCTCGGTCCAACACGTTGTTTATGTCCATTTTTACTAGGTAGCAGACTTCTTCTCCCCTGTATTTACTGGTGCATTGCTGTGTATCCTGCTGACTTATTGCCCCCTATCGATCAGGGAAATATTGTCAAACCACTGGCGCGTCCCACTGTTACAGTCTAAGTAAAACAACCAAGCAATGATGCAAATCCTAGTAATAGGATTAAATAATAATAAAAGGCTGTCATACCTTTAGAATAACAGCCCATTGATTGACAAAATAACTGGCTTCAAGTGGAGATACTTAAATTACAAATTTTATACCAAACAACCGAATGTGTTTATATACTTTGCTTATTTCTGTGTGTTAATTCATCATTTCCTTTGGATCTCAAGTAGAATCTCATGAGGTTTTTGGCTTGTTGTGTAAAAGCAATTTCAGTACAGCAGTGCTTTGATGCTGAGATTTAGTTCACCAGCCCATGTGATTACTTTAGCACAGACTCACCAAGTCAGTCTAATGGGCCATCTTAAACTCCAATAAAACCAAATTACATTTTCTTATGTCATGAGGACAAGACAACCTTTCACTCTTGGCTGTAAGTTAGTTTATATCCATTTCCCGCTGGGTTAAAAAGAAAGGTCACATTTTCCAGATTACATTTCATCTAGACTGTGATTCATTTTGGACTTTTTCATCTGACTTCACATCTTCCTGTTCCTTCTCCCCTTGTAACTGACTAACCCAAGTATCAGAGCTCTCACTCATAAAAAAGGCAGTAACAGGAGTGCCTTGTGTGATTAGCCTGATGTATGAACGTCTGTCAGTAATATAAGTAACCATGTCCTTGGAGGCCGGTCAGTCTGTAGACACAGCAGACTGAATGTCTGTATTTGTGGTAATGCATGTCTGTTCTTAAGGCAGTACTGGAGCCGGGGCTGTTTTTGTTATGTGATGAAAGCCTAACCTTGGCAGCACCAGCACAGTGGTATGGTAGTTAAATAGTAATCAGTACTACAGTTGCAGTAAAACTCCAGATAGATGGTTTCTCTGATGCAGTTTGTGACATGACACAACATACAGAAGACAATTGGCATTTATGTTTGTGTTCAGTTGGAACTGAAATAATGAAACATGAAATAATGTACCTGTTTGTTCAGTTTTCTCATGGAAAGCTAAAGTGGTCAAGGTCAACATAAGGAACGAACCTGCACTAAAGATACTGCATGCATGAACACACAAGTACACACGTTTCTTCCATTTAGTCTTCTCTACCTATCAAGCCCCATCACGTCTGTCCAGCTATTTTTGTAAATGTGCGGGAATTTAGAGGTATCATCAAATGTTTTTGAAGCTTTTAGGTTTATGCAGTGAAACAGTTGCTTATTTAAATCCAGCAGCTATGGAGTCATGTTTGTGTCCACCCAATGAATGCAAAGTCACCTGTCTTTTAGCTCTATTTTTTTGTCTCCACCAACTTCTGAGGTGATATGTGGAACTTAGCTGCTGTGATTGTCTGCCCTTTGGTGCCGGACACATAGTGTACAGTGGATTATTGGAACTTTTTATCTCAAAACAGCTGCTTATTCGTCTGAACAACGCTATGAGAGAGGTGAGAATGAACCAAAACAGTAACATTGCAGAAAGCTGGTTCCTAACAATGAGCAACGCATCATCATTTGATGTTGTTATGATAAAAAATAGCAATTATAGTGACTTGAACTGTTGCTGCTCTGTGCTATTTAAATGTGCCTTTAGTCACGTACATAACTACAATAAAAGGGTGAAACTGTGTTGTGTTGGACTGGATAAACCAGTGTCCCCCTACCACTATTAACCACACTGCCAAATACTTTATCATTTGCTCTTGATGAAATATGATAATGGGTCTGCTTTCCTGTTCATTTAAGCCATTGGATGTCATATATTCCTGGTTTGTACTTTGTACAGGCAGTAAGCTGCACTTTGTCTTTCGGCAGATGTCTTGCAGTCAGATTTCCCACAGTATATTTACTATCCCACTGTCTGTTTCTGTGTGTCCGTGCTTCAGTTAATTAAGCTGTACCCGTAATGTTTCTCCTTCATTTGATGATAAATTTCTAGTCTGTGTCTGTGCTGACATTTTTACATGGTTCTCTAGTAGACTATGGGGGTTGTAGCCATTTATTTGTCCACAGAGAGAGGCCCTAATAGGGGTCTAAATGAAGGGTGACCTGCCTTCGGGGCCTAGGGGCTCGGACTGGGCCCACCCTGCTCTGCTCCAACACATTATCAAGAGAGCTGGGAAGAAAACATGACAGCAACGCAGTCACAGATTGTAGTATAATGTACCTGCCACTTTGGTCCGAGTTATATCCAAGGCATGAATACATGTTGTTCTCTTGGTGTGTGGGAAAGAAATCAGCCTTTTGCTCCGGTTGTAGATGCTGTTAATTAATTTTCTTCAGTGGCACGAGCATGAAAAATCAGATGCACAGAGGAACACTCCAACCAAGCATTATTTGGGTTGTTTTATTGCTTTTCCATATGGCTGTCAGCTGTGTTTTTTGGAGTCTATTAGATAAGCTGCTTTCCTGCCCATTCAGTTTTTCCAGGAGGAAATGACATCATACATCGTTTGTGCGTGCACACACACACATACATACGTAGAGTATCCTGTGCTTCCTTCCGTGTTCTGTCAGTGTGATTGTTTCCCTGCTGTGTGACCTCACTGCAGTGCACTTCCTCTCTCAGGGGTCATGTGATCTAAGTCAGTCAGCTTCCTGGCTAATATCCCTAAGTACTTTGATCTAAGCGTCACAGAGAGTCAGATACACTGGGGTGTTTATGCTAAAGGTCAGCATGGAAAAGGTTGCGGACACACATACTATAGAGTGAACCGCTGTTGTTGGAAGATCACTGAATGCGTCATGCTCTGTGGCTGGATGACCTCAGTCAGTGAGGGTCACGCACAGACTAACCAGCCAGCGAGAGCTGAAACAATTAGTTGATTAATCGATGCCTTTCAACCAAATATACCAAAAATGGTCCGGGTCCTCCTGTGTGATGATGTGCTGCTTTTAAACTAAATATCCTTTGGTTTTGGACTATTAGTTGTATGAAAGAAGACATTTGAAGATGCTACATTTTTTGCCATTTTGTGACATTTTATGAACCAAACAGCTAATCAGTG
This sequence comes from Chaetodon auriga, assembly GCF_051107435.1. Lineage (NCBI taxonomy): Eukaryota > Metazoa > Chordata > Actinopteri > Chaetodontiformes > Chaetodontidae > Chaetodon > Chaetodon auriga. The sequence continues at coordinate 4,884,108 of NC_135077.1, read as the reverse complement.
AATCAATGAAAATAACAGGCAGATTAATCGATAATGTAAATGATACTTGCAATGTCAGTGTTTCTAAATATATTGTCAGTTCAAATCAATGGCAGAGAAATGTGTGTTTAATTTCCATTTGATATAATGTGAAACCATAAAAGAAGATTTAATATTTCACTCAGTTTAACTGTGACATAGCTTCAAGTGCTGGTACTGAATTTCTATTACTGACTTCAAATGGACGTGATAAGTGATGTTAGATTGTTGTAGCACATGCAAGGAAAATGACAAAGAAAGCCCTGACCATCAGGTTCACTTCAGGCTAAAGACACCAGACTCATTCTGATTGGTATCTGCTCCGATCCTGCGTGCTCAGCCAGACAGGGACCCTTATCTTGACAGGCAGGCCTGCTGTTCATCAATCCATCAAACACTGCAGAAAGGGCGCTATCTAACATCTCTAGACAGAGAAGCGTAGACCACCTGGGGTCAGAAATAACACATTTCTTATCACTTTTCAGACCGGCTTTCAAATCTGACAAACTTTGTTTCACCTGCAGATACAAATTTGTTTTGTTCTTCTCATGTTGGAACCCGGTCACTTAAGGACACTTATTAATGTAGGGCAGCAACTAACACTTATTTTCATTGAAGATGAAGTCCTCGATTAATAAAACGTCGGAAAATGTTGCTGATGGTCGTTTTATTCACAGCCAACAGTCCAAAACCCAAATATTTTACGTTTGCTATCATATATGACAAGAAAAGCATCAAATAGTGACTCATTTTCTGTCAATCAACTACCTGACTAACTGTCCGAGCTCTAGATTATATAGAAACCATTAACAGAATAATTGGGCATCGGAGCACCAAAGATGGGTCTTCTCCTCTTTTACTGTATCCAGACTCTGGCGAGATCATTAGATCTAGAGGTTGACCATAAATAGTGTAGTTATCACTGGGATCATGGGGCTGGTAGGTCAGGTTATCATTGGGGTCACATCCAGTAGCCTCATTTAGCAGCTCCTTGAGTGTTTTTATTGTGATGTGGGGAAGAAAAACACTCCCCATCTCAGCTCTTACTGTTAAGACAGGGAGTCTTAAAGGAAAAGAAATCAAGGCTCACTGAGGAGTCAGTGTGTCCTGTGACGGTAAAGAAGAAAAGAGATCTCCGAATTCGACCCAGCAGATTCTTTCAACTGAACTGAAATTGTCCTCATGTCGCCTAAATAAACACATCGTCTTGTAGTACATGTTTCCCTAATTGAGGTGTAGTCATTATGCAAGAAAGTGCAAATGAAGCCATTCGTTTCTTTGGATTGACCTTCTGAAAGTGGGGAGGACGGGCGGTGGGCGATTTGTCTCTGCCTGTCTATAGGTCAGGAGAGGGCACACACACACACACACACACACACACACACACACACACACACACACACACACTTTCCTCAACTCAAATTTTTTTGCCTTACTTTTGTTGTCTTTCGTCGACACACCTACACAAGCACACACAAACACATCCAGGGACCCTCAGGCGAAGGCATATAAGAGGTCAATCCTCTCTCAGTGTAATTACTCTGGACTGATCCCAGACCATTACTCAGTGTGACCTGTCAGCTAATTACCCAGAAAACAAGGGGGAGAGAGAGGCGAAGAAAAAGAAAGGGAGATTTAGCCTGCGTGCTTGCGATAGTGAACTGCTGACTGAGTTGCATATGTGGCTGCAAAACTCCGAGGCTCTGCAGTGGTCATACCCGTTCAGGGTAAAGGGTTTAGTATTCCTACCTTATCTTCGTCTGTGTCTTCACTTGTTCACACAATTTGTATATTAATACTGCTAGACTTACAATAATAGAGCATCAGTGGATATGTGCAGGGGATTAGGAAAGCCAAAGGGCTCATACTAAGTCTCCACAATGGAAAACAATTCAGTCAAGTGTAATCAACAAAAATTAATAAATAAATAAAAATCACTTAAATGCATTTTTTTTCCCAAGGAATTACTGCTACTTTAGAGCACTTTCCATTATGGTTTGGAAATAATTCATCATTATCTTTTATCGATGTTCTCCAAAATTGTTTTTCGAATGAATGATTCAGAGCAAGCTGTAATTAGATAAAACAAAATTAATTATTGAAGCTTTGTCTTTACGTGTGAAGATTCTGGTGTCTTGTCGTACATAACAGTGAAACAATTCATCGCTTTGAATCCTCATATATTGTGATAATCATTTCAACCATTTCACTAAAAATGTGATGTTTTTAAATGCTCTTAAAGGCAACGTGGGGATGAACATGTCAGACTTCTCACGCTCAGTGACCATTTGAAAAAACAAAAATCGCAGCCATCCCTCAGAAATGCTGTTTAAAATTACCATCTGAGAATCAGAATCAGGGCCATTCTGTACAAATTTCAATTAAATCAGTGGATTGGATGATTAATGCTGAAAAGTACAGAAAATTTAATAAGTTGAAATCGGCCAGACCTATGTCTTTCTGTCCCTTGAGGAGCTGAGCTGTTTGATGACAGATCAGGTGGTTAGCTCAGATGTGAATGTTTTGTTAAAAATTCAAGGTTCAGCACATGCATTTAGATAAAGATAGGGCCCTTTTTTTTTTTTGTCTTTGCCTCAAGATGGTCACAATATGCTCTTGCACAGAGGCACAGATTGTCCCTGGCTGTCTTTGACTTCGCTGCCAAATAATGTTCAGTTTTGTTCACTTGAAGTTCGTGAGCCTCCAGACTATTACATCTGTTTTTTCAGTCGAAAAATGTCCCACAGTGATAACAGTGACAAGTGTCACTTCTCATTATCTTGAATATGACTTTCACTGTTGGTGTGCTTCCTAAACGAGCCACCAGGAGGCAGTGTGTGACAGGTGAAATCTTTTTAGTCACTGAACCAGGTCAAATAAAGCTGTTTTTCTTCCCTTTTAAAGGCAGTTTCATCTACAAAGGAAAACGTAAATGAAGAGTGTTATCCTTAGTGCTGCTGCTCTTTATGCGCTTGATAAACTGGCGTATTGTTGCAGAAATGCATCCAACACACAGACGTCAGCCTTTTTTTCCATTCATATTTTGTTGAAGTTTTTAACGCTCCGATTCATCACCAGGATAGACACTCATTCAAAACAATGTTGTTCAACTCTTTGAAGTGTGTGGACACTAAAAGAACTGGACATGAAAGGTTTTCCTTTTTTTATGAAGATCATACATGGGAGGAGGAAGAGGAGGGTGGAGCTGAGAGAAATGGGAAAGGATCAGCCCTTCTGCCCCAGATAGACTCTCAAACACACACACACACACACACACACACACACACACACAGAGTTCCCCTCTCCCCCAGATAAGGCTTTCGGAAGTTGAAGTTTACATTGAGCATCTGGGGGAAGTCAAGGGTTAAAGAAGTTTCCCACCACTGCAGAAAGACCTTTGTCCTCTCCAGTCATCTCGCCAAATCCCACAACTGCAGCAAACTCAGCCCTTTTCATTCACTTTCTCCTACACGCTGTGAAGCCAACACAATCATGCATTTCATATCTACATGCACATAAAAGCACATGCATGTTCAAGCATGCACACACGCACATACACACACACACACCGCACTTCCTTTCATTGCACTGGTACAGCTTAAATAAACTAGACACGCACACGCACACACGCTACCTTTATCAACCATCCATCACCATAAGGTGAGATAAGAGGATATGGGCCATCAGAGCTTGATGAACATATGATGAACAGAGATAACGTTTAGTCTCAGTTGACATTATCTTCATTTAGCTGGTCGTCCGCGGGTGAATCCTCCCTCCTCTTTATCCAGATATGAGACTCCGCTGTGGTTCCTTTGTCCAAGACACTGATGGGAAAATCATGTCTCTTATCTTGGCCCTGGAAATGAAGAAATGAAGCCAGTAACGCAGGGCCTTGAAATGGAAAAAAAGCACCATGCCAGCAGGAGCCACTGAGTATTTTTTCAGAGACATCATAGTAGCTGACCTGAAAACCTGAAAAGAAATGAAGGATTTAATACTTTATTAAATCCTTAATTTAACAGACCTGCAATTCAAATGTCGTTCTCAAGAAAAACAACATAATCATATGTTTAGGCATTGTTGTTTTTAAATTCAAATTTAAAGCTGGCATGAGTTTTGACATATTCACACTGTGAGAGATATGGATTTGGTCAGTCCGTCCTTCTCTATGAGATCATCGACAAACTGTTAACGTTTACGCACCCACAGTGATTTTAATGAAGAAGAAAGGTTCATATGAGGTCAGTCGTTCTTCCACATTCTCCTTTAATGATGTTTGGCCCGCTTGTTGGCTGATAGAGGACATACTGGAAAAACAGTAATTGTTTTATATGTGTGTGTGTGTGTGTGTGTGTGTGTGTGTGTGTGGACAGACAGATGGCCATTTGCACCACAGTCCTGCCATCTGCTGAAATGAGTCAGTAAAAGTAGACGAGGGGGCAGAGGGATTCTTGTGCGAGGGTATGCGTGTGTGTGTGTGTGTGTGTGTGTGTGTGTGTGTGTGTGTGTGTGTGTGTGTGTCTGAAGCACGCATGTGTGGAAAATGAAGAATTAGAGGGTGCAGTCTTGTCCCTTATGTTACACCAACTAAACACAGTTGAGTATGCCTCCATACCAGTTACCAGTGTTTGGTCATTGCAATGGATCGCAATGTGTTACGGGGTTGTTGCTCTGAACCAACAAGGACTGTGCAAATTCCAAAGCAATAACACTTTGTTTGGTTACAGACCTTTGTGAGCTTAAAAGAGTACTCCACCAATTTAGCATTGCACTCCTGTGACGTTGTTGGATGATGGATAAAAAAAAAAAAGATCAAAATCAGTGCAGCAGATCCAGAGATATTGTCTTATTCCATACATACAACCTGATGCCTACATTACCCTCAATGCAGCATGACTGCAGACAGTTCAGTTAGAATTTCCGGTCTGTCATGCTAACGTGGCCTCGAGGTGCCAGCCTCAAGCAGAAGAGCGGGCTGCAGAGGTGTGGTAAGCTCACGTCTTTCTAATGTCCCTCAGCCCCAACCGAAGCTGACTCAGGTGACATCACTTGAGTCCATTTTCCACACACTTATTCCCCATGAACTGTAAACAGGCATTGATGTGTAAAATCAGTGGAGTTTCCCATTAAATCCACTTTCAGAGCATTTTTGTTTCACAAATAAAAAAAATCAGTCTTGAGAATACGGATGCATGAGTCTTAAAATATGTTTTGAAGTGACATCAAAATCACACTTTAACTCCAGCAGGATGTGTCATCAACTTACTATGAAAACATCACGGCCCACTGGGCTGTGATGAAGTGATGCTGAAGTGTACTTTCAGTGCCATTTACTCTGTTTCCAGGCTGTCAGCTCAGTAGATGTAAAACTCATCTGTGCAAACTCTCATCTCTGTTTCAGCGGGGAATCTGAGCGCAGAGGCAGCACAGTGTAAGACAAACTGAAAGGAAAAAAAAAACTCGACATTTACTGTTTAAAATAACGTTTGGCGACAGTTCATGCAGGCAGAAGGGAAGTAATACGTACCTTTTCAGCTAATAATCCTTCTAGCCTCTTTTGCACTGAAGTACCCTCACCTTTCACACCTCACAGATTCATTTTTAGATTAGCTCAGTGAGGCTTGTGCAGACGTGCTGCTTAGCTGACTGATTGGCCCCTCTGTCGGGAATGTACATGCAACTTTTATTGAATCATTAAGGACGCTCAAGTCTTTGCAATAATTGGCACACACTTTAAAAATGCTCCAATACACTGCTGATCTGAGCCAGGATCATATGCCATAACTGAGGTTTGCAGTGATAATTTAGGGATTTGGAGAATACGACTGCAGCTTTGTGGTTTACGGACAATTAGCCTCTGCAAAGAACACAATCATCCGTTGAGAAAAGCCTCTGTAATGGAGCCTGGAGGAGCTTTGGGTGAACTTTCACCTCCAGCCTCGATGGTGTGAAGTGTTTTGTGTTGCTACACAGCAGACTGCATCACTCAGGATAGGGAGATGGAGGAAACATGCTTACAACTGAAGATTTGTGGGAAAGGGCAAATTGCCTCAGATGAATTCTGTTTTTACATACTGGCAAACTAAATTGATATTCTGTGTGTTCTCCAGTCCTTGCAATTAGAATGGTTCATCTCTAGAAACAAATTCTCTCTGTGTCTCTATCTGCGTCGCTGTCTCTGTGCAGGGAAGGTTTCTATTATAGATAATTAGCATCATAACTGGGCAAGATGTTTCTGGAAGACATGCAGCGACCGCACAGAGAGTGTAATCACAGAGCTCCTTCCATCTCCTCTTCGTTTATGGAGTTGAGTCATCCCTGTCCCTCGCCCCCACAGATCCAGCGAGGGGCCTGCAGGGATTCCCCAGAAGGCCGATCCCTTGGAGTCACTGTGTTTATTGTTCATCAGGGAAGGCTTTGCCTCCAGGACATCAGAAATAGAGAGTGCATGTTGGGTGTGTGTGTGTGTACAGTGTAGTTAGTTTAGTTCTTGTCCATCTGCAGGATAGTAAAGAACTGAACAGCAGCTGCCACATAGACAAAACTTAGAGGCTGAAAAATAGTGAGAGGCTTTTTTTTCTTGTTAAATCCTACTGGAAGCGAAAAAGGGAAGAGAAAGACAATAGCTGGCAGGAGAGATGACTTCTACTTGCAGCGAGATATACAACAACCACGAGATGGAAACCCTTTGTGAGTATCTGTTTAGTTGTCTTTTATGTCTGTGGGAGAGCTTGACTGTTTTAGACTCTGCAGAGGCAAGAGGGACAACTGGTTTCCATTAAGGCCAATCAAGCTGAGGCACGATGTATCCTATCTTGGATGCACAGAAACATCCCAATGTGCTGGTTGAACATTTCCCCCCCACCACCCTCTTCTTTCTTTGTATTTTATTGCAAACCTCATTGTTTATTTGAAACAAATCTGCTGACTGGACGCTATTCCCACTTGTTTCGTTCTCTTGAGTTGAAACGAGTTCTCGTCTAAGTGTTGCTGTGGTTTGGTTTTAAAGAAGCGTTGCTTTTATGGTCGTTGAGACGGCTACTCAGTCTCTCCATCTTCCTACATCCTTGATGCAGTATTAAGCAGTCCAGCTGGGAAAGCTTTGCCGGCTTAAAACAGAGCAAAAGACACCGTAAGGTGCACACTTCCCTATAAACAAATGCTCTGACCACAAAATCCGGTCAGTTTATCTTCCGTGAGGCCACTGTTGTAAAAACAGCACAGTTTTACTCTGTAAGTGCAGTAAGAAGCTGATGAAAAGGCAAACACAGGCCTGAGTTATTGTAACCTTGAGGTAAAGTGGGCAAGCCGGGGTTCTAAGGATCAGACCTGGACGAGTCCCGTATTTTACTGTCAACGTGCGAAGTAGCTCAAGATTTATACACAGATTAATCCATCTGTTCTGTTCATGTATGTTCAGTGACTTCAGCCAGAGGGGGGGGGTTGAGTCTTGGAGGCCACTTCAGGGTGTTGAGGGAAACTATCCTCACTCATCACACACATGCTGTCTCCATTTGCACCACAGGGGAGCAGAGCAGCCACAGCAGAAAAACACAACAGGAAGTCTCCAGCAGACCCAGCTATCTTCCCAGTAGATATTCAGGCCAAGCCAGATGTTCTTCCTCTTTCCCCTTCTCCCTCTTGCTCCTTAAGCTTGGTTTAGGCTTCGGCGTCGCGGCGACGCCGTACCTACGGCGTACACCCTACGCCGTCACTGAGCATTCGTAGTTCTGCGTCGAGAGAACGCGTTGCTCCGCAATTCACCGCCAAGCCGCTAGGGGGGTGCGGCTGTGTCTTTGTATGGTTTCAGGGGGCTCTTGCTGCCGCGAAGAGGAGTTGTAGAGGTGGTCGTACTTGCGTACCTCCTCGATAATTCTTTCTTCGGCTTGGTCCAGTTTTTCTTGTAGCTCTCACCACAGAAACTTTGAAAATGGCGGTGTTGTTGTGCTGCGACCATAGGGCTGCGACTGAACCGAAAATTACGTTCTGAACGGACCAATCACAGTCCTCGACGTTCACGTCACTACGCGTCGACGCGACGCGTAGTCAGGATTTTTTGGAGGTGCGCGTCAGGCTACGGCGTAGGGTCCGCGTAGGGGTCTGCGTCGACGGCGTAGGTACGGCGTCGCCGCGACGCAGAAGCCTAAACCAAGCTTTACTCTTCCACGCACCCCCACCCCCACCCCCTCCTCCTACCTCTTCTCTGTTTTCTTTGCCTCCTCTCCCCCTTACTCCCTTAATTCTTCCTTTCTGCCGTTCTTTCAGCAATGCCTCGTTCTGTGAGTCACTGATGCTGCGTACCCGAATAAGGTTGAGCATGTCCCAGTACATAGTGTGTCAAATGCAGTATACCTAAAATTCCAGGATGTCCTACTGCATCCAGTCACGGCAGTATGCAAGCCAGCGTGCTTTTCCAGCTATTCTGACCCACAATTGTCACATTGACTGAGCCGCAGAGAGCAGGGTTCATTCGTAATGCAGCACCCATTCCAAATCGCATACTTTCTCTTTTTGCATCAAATTTCATGCTACAGACTGCAAAGGATGAGCCAGAGGGTCAAAATTCCAGGTTATTGGCGATGTAGCATGCTCCAATTATACACATACAGTACATACTGTGTTAGCAGCTGCAGTACATGCAGTAAAAGTAAAAAGAAAAAGTATGCGATTTGGAATGCAGCCACAGTCACCAGACCCACTGAGTCATGGAGGTGACTCTTAAAATCAGCTCCATATGTGCTCTGCCCTGATTCGATGTCCTTAAGCAATCAGCCTCGATCTCCAGGCCAATCACAGAGCTCCCCAATTTGGCCCATGGCGTGCCAGTCATCACCGCATGTTAGTCTTTACTTACCTCTCCAGCCCACATGAGTTGATGCAACCAAATATTTGGGCCAAAAGGGCCACCATGTTTCAAAAGAAAAAATAATGAAACACAGCAAAAATCCCTTAATTTGAGCTTTGCGGAGCAGCAGTAAGCACATGACTTCACTGCAAAAAGATCTGACTTGACCAACCTGTTGTAATTAAAACATGGAGGGAGATTTTGAATGAGATTATCTCAATGCTACAGCTACTTTCTTATGCTGTTTTCTGAAATGTGTTAGTGCCTGTTCTGGTATGTGTAATGTAAAGCATGCGTACACACAAACAGACATGTTGAATGCCCCCTGCCTCACACAAGCTTTGATTGTTTATTGCTCAAAGCTGCGTTTTAGGCTCTCAGGGCGGCGAATAAAATGATGCGTCTAACATACAGCTGACCTCCTTTGATCTGAGGTTCCCACAAGAGGAAATGGCAACTTCAGACACCGGTGGGTCGTGGGTTACACTGACAACACTGTTTACTGTTTAGTGAGAGATGTATGGAAAATGTTTGCCTTTCTGAAAGGAGATATACAGCGGGAATATGTCAGACTTTTTGCCCATAAAGGATATTCTTGAAGCAGGAAAAACATTTATTTTTTGTCCTTTTTCCACACTGGAGATGAAAGATTCAGGTCTGAGCTCAAGAAAAAACAATTTGCAGAGAGAAAGTCAGCTGCACTGAATCAATAACCACACAAGCTTATCAAATATTGACATGCTAGAGAAGTGATAGTTGAACCAAACCCACAAAATGTTTAAATTATGAGGCTGACAGGTCGTGGATGTCTGTCGCTGTTCATACACAGCACACAGGAGAAATTACTATAAAACACGTTGAGCAGATTATGTGACTTGTCAATTGTGTAAATCAATCTAAATGTAAAAATATTCAGTACTAAATTGAGTCAACTGCATGATTTGTTAATAACATGACCTGTATCACTGGGAGTAAATGGAAACTGATAACGGTAATGAATATGCGCCAGTAGCGTTCAGAACAGATTACCTGATATAAACAGACGCGTTCATGCTTCTGCACATTTACATTCACAGTGAAACCGCAGCCGACTGTGAGCTTCAGCTCCAGCTTTGACAGGAAGGAAGCATTTTCTGCTGAATGTTACGAGACTCTCAGAAAAACTTGAACCATATAAACAAAGGAACAAATTAATCACTCCGTCTTTCCAGTCAGTCAGGATTAAATCCATTTTATGACCAGAATCTTTCTTTAATCATAAAGACTATTCTTAGAAAAAGTCTTTTTGCACGTTAGATGCTTTTCGCAGTCGGCGAGTTGGCTGTGATAGATGTGAATCTCTCTGTTGTGGGTGAACTGGGACACAGGAAGCACACCAGATCAGAACATATTTCCAGAGAACATTTGGGTTTTGGAACCACTTTCATCTGTTTTGCAGTCAATATTGACTTCAGTGGAGCTTGATTCCCTCAAGTTTATTTCATGTGTCTGTAAGCTGAGTGCTAGCAGGTCACCATGGCAAAAGACAAATAGAGAAAGAACAACAGCAGCACAGAGCGTGCAAAGCCATCGATGACTATCAGTGAAGTTCGGCTCTTAGTCAGGAAGTCGTCTCTCTAAAAGGAGTACTCAGATTAATGATAAATGATTAATCATTAATATATGATAATAATTTGATGAGAGGTAGGTGGGAGCTTAGCTTGGCTTAGCGTAAAGAAACACCTCGTGTGGGTCTCTCTAATGGTAAAAGTCAGTCCAGCACATATCTCCTGTAAAACCACAAACTGTCATTAATTAATGAGCTCTAGAGGTAAAACTTGAAAACTTTGGAGAGAGCTAGGCTAGCTGTTTCCCCCTGCTTCCACTCTTTATGCTAAGCTAAGCTAATCACCAGCTGGCCCTAGCCTCATATTCAGTGCACATACATTTTGAGCGTGGCATCAATCTTCTAATGTAACACTCAGCCAGAAAGCCTGGCAAACATTTCAAAGCATCTTTAAAGAAGTTTTTTTCTCGTCTAAACTTAGAAGTGTTCTGTTTTAGTCGTGACTTTAGTCACGAGTCGACCACAGTTTGGAGGGATGTTTTGTGTTTGTCAGAGAGAGAGAGAGAGAGAGAGAGAACGAGAACCCCGGAGGACTGAAGGAGGGAGATGACCAAATGTTTTCAGCACACACACACACACACACACACACACACACACACACACACACATACATAATCCAATACTCAGTAAGTGAAATAAAGCTGTGGGAGGGAGAGAGCAGATGGACACACACACAACAGGGAAGTAAGGATATTGCCTCTTGTCTCTTGCAAACAAACAAGCATGCACACACATTCACCCACTCAAACGCACACACACACACACACACACACACACACACAATAATGAAATGTTCCTGTAGCTTATTTTGCCATAAACACACTCTCCTACTATCTTTATTTTTTTTTCCTTTAGATTAAACAGGACACACACACACACACACACACACACACACACACACACACACACAGTGGTGATTGCACGTGGTCCGAGATGGCCTGCTATGTCCACAATGTTCTCCATTCACTCTCTCTGAATGAGGGGTGTGGCCGCTCGGGATGGCTGTCACATGACCGAGCAGTGGGCGTGGCCAGGGGGAGCAGCAGCAGTCCAGCCTCACCAGCTGGAGCTGTGATTGAGAGAGGAAGAGAGTGAGAGAGGAAGAGGGAGAAGAGAAGGAGAGGAAAGGGTTGGGTGAGTTGTCGATTTTTATGTTTGCCGTGTGCTTTTCTGTCCGACAAGGAGAGCTGCGAATGATTTTGGAGAGAAGAGATAAAGGGGAGAAAACTGGGTGGGAGAGCGGAGCGGAGGGGGGTGAGGATGGATTTGCTCTGAAGCTGTTGGTGTCAAAGTTAGTTTGCCAGGTGTCTCGTGTGCGCTGACGTTTTGAGGTGGAGAGTGTGTTTCTGGCACGAGATCTGTGGAAAACGCCTTAATTCAGCGTGCAGGCCTTCTACTTTCTCATTTCTTTTATTTTTTCCTCTTTTTTTCCCCATTGTTCAGCCAGTTCAGCCATCGTGGAGAGTTTGGGGGGTGATCACTACCACTTCCCCCCCTCCTCCTCCTCACACACTCTCCTCCTCCTCCTCCTCCTCCCCTCTCCTTTTCTTTCTCCCATTGTGTCTTCAGCTCTGGAGCATGCATGAATAATCAATCTGCCATAATGGGACAGAGTGTTGACCAATCAGGATAGCCCCTATTACTCTTTAAGGTCTCAGGTCTCCAGGGCTCTCTCCAGCCATGTTGTCTCCTTTAGCCTCAGCTCTCGTCACATCAGACAGTTTCCAGCCTGACTTTGATCCAGCACAGTGGATTAGCCAGGCACTGATGGAGCCAAGCTGTTTTGACGTGATTTAATTTCGCCAATCCCTCGCGTCCGCTCTCCAGAGAGTTTGTTGCCAAGTTCAGGGAGAGTTGAAGAGTCGAACAGGTCATATTTTCACTTTTAGTTTTGCTCGTCCACAGGGAATTGTAAGAACTCCTCTCTCCTCCAAGCTCTTGTCAGTTGCTTCTGGTGGGAAGAAAATTAGGTTGTGGTTAGTCAGCTGTAATTCTGGACCCTGGAGGACAGCAAAACTTTTCAAGTATCAACTGTCTTCCATGTTTTCAGTGTCTCACGTGGTCTACTTTTACCCAGTTTGCTGCACAGTGGGTGAATAGCTGCTTCTTTGGATGCTGCACCCAGAAAGTGAAGTCGTAGCTGAAGTAACATTCAAAAAAACCCACAAATGTAGCTCTCTGCTCCCTTTGCAGTCTAGTCATTATCAGAGATGTTGACAATATATTTGTCAAGTGATACATTTGACCTGAAACACTGATTAGCTTGGCTCTGCTCTCACGTCACTGTAACCACATCACAACACTACCAGAGCATTCTTGAATTAAGAAATTAATTTGGATTTATTTTCCCACAGTGCTCAGCCTGCGGTGTCTCTGCGCAGGAGCTCTGCAAATTCCTAATGCTGCCTCGTATCTGATTTACATACAGCATTATTACAATAGGCCTCACAATAGGCGCCAGTTCAAGCCACTCAGCCATTGTTTGCCTGTTGCTGATCACATTCGCTTGCTGATGATAAGTAATTCAATCAACCACAGATAAACACTTCCTTCGGATTGTTTGGGACCAGCGGCATGATATAAATTCACACACAAGTTTTTTCTTGCTGTGATTAAAGACCTGATGTCATCATCAGTCCTTTCCTGACAGAGATATCATTTGCATGCGGCCCTGTTTAGAGTTAACCTGCTGGTCCCATCATGTTGGACACTTCAGTGCACTTTGGGCCCGTGTTTTTGACCAAAGAATTCACCCTAAAGGCAGCAGAGCCGAGAGGAGGAGAGGCACGAACATGTTCTACAGTAAACAACCAGACTGTTAGTCTGAAAATATTCTTTCCCACATTACAGTAGGTCTACATAGTCCTCCAGCTAATTGTATCCATGTGTACACAATCTCACATGGTCTTTTTTTCCGGTTCCATCAGCAAGTGAAGAATGTAATTCTTCTTCAGTGCTGCTCTTTTTGGGTTCCCTCATCAGCACACTGAAGTAGAAAATGATGGACTGGCAGTCTTTTTTGTAAAGTACTCAAGTTATTCAAAAGGACTCAAACCTGGCTCGTACTGTGTTATCACTCTAGCTGCTCACAGAGGATGTTTTCTGTTCTACATGTAGGCCGCAGAAAGGAGGAAGTGGGACGTGTCATGTCCTGTCCGAGGTGACAGGTTGTCAGCCTGCCAGCACTGGAGGGGTGGTCCTCTCATCTGCAGCACTGTGGCAGAGCCTCAAAGCATTATGGGTGATCCATCACAGTGTTTTTGATCTGGGATGATAGTGGGAATTTACTGAATGTGGTTACACTAAACACTACATGGTTATTTACATTAGAATCTATTTCCAGCTTGCAAATGTGTTCTTTTATGAAATGGAAGTTCCTGATAATCGCTGTGGTTTTAATTGTACAAATTAGGTTTCTGTGCAGAGGTTTAAAGACGTAGGTCCCTCACACCACGTGCAGAACACTCTTTATGCTTCTGTTTGGTTCACACATTTTCGCATCTCTTGGACTTCTTGGTTTCACACACATGGTTGTAAAGTCAAATGGTGAACCGACGAAGGGAACAAATTAGCAGTAAGTTTTACAGACGATTTACGGGTGTGAAAAGAAGAGCCATCATCAAGTGCAGCTCTGAACACTACGACGCTCCTCATTTCCTTTTATTAAGCATTCTGCAGCATCCAGCACTGAAATATTCGAACCAGCTGGCCACTTTCCCACTTCATACTTGGTGGTTGTGATTTATTGCTGCATTGGCTCTGTTTGTCCTTTACCCTCTACCAGTTCCCCTCCTGCAGCTGTGGATGGGTCTGCGGCCGGACCTTCCTTGTTCCCCTTCTCTGTTTCTCAGAAATGTTTGGGTTGCGGTCAGGTAGCCTACAGTACACTGAGGGCTGCCCAGAGCAGCGGGCTCTTACTATTGTAAGCATCACAATGACTGCCCTGCTGTGCTGGGCTTAGCTTCCTCATTTTCTCAGTCTCTGCTTACAGCTATCGATCCAAACCATGCTCACTCATGTAGTGTTTTCTTGCCCGTCACTGTTTTTGCAGCATTCATCTGACGTCTCATCTCTCCCTGGTCATGCCCTTTACCTCAATGACCCTCCATTTACACTCTTTCTCTCCACCTCCTCTCACTCTTTCAGTCTTTTTGAGGTGTTTAGGGACAGCTCGTTATCTGCACTACCAGAAGTTTCCGTGCACAGAGCTGTATTTCAGCACCATCTGCTTGGCTCCACATTAGGCCAGGGGTCGCGTTCTCAGTGGGCCGACACAAGTGAAAAGGCGGAGAGATGAAGTGGGCCAGTGACATTCCTCAGACCTTTTCTGAAGTGCCGATGTGTGTTTGTGTCAGCTGTAGCCGTCATCGACCTCACCGAACCTCATCGTCTTACATGGCAGAGAGTTGTTTTGGTGAAGAAACACGTCAGGATTTTGAAGCGCCACGTTCCTTTGGTGTCGACGTACGGATGAGGGATCGAGTGAGAGGGATTTCCTCTTGGATGTGGATGATCCTCCTCTATCCTCCCCGCTCCCTTCTGTCGAGTCTGCCTAGTGGCCTGTGCTCCTTTAAAAGCATCATGCCACATCAGGCAAGAGCTAGCAAATGCTTTCAGAGAGATTTAAGAAAGACTTTCTGGAACACACTTTGGAGTTGTGGTTGGCCCAATATCATACCATTACAGGGTGCAGACAATAATATTAACACTTCTTGGAAATGGACTTTGAAGGGAAAATGAAATTGTGTATCACATCCCTCTTGTCAGTTTCAACTCTGACTGCTGTTCCTCTGTCTGGCATGCATGGTCATTATTTTCACTGTTGACCCCGACATGAATACTTTCACACTTCTTGGACCGGTGCGCCTCTGATTGACACAGTTTCAAAGTCTTGCATGCACACCAAAAAGTGATTTCCAGGTCTCAAATGCTAATTGACGTCCAAGTTTATGGGGCTTTTTTGCAAATGCCACTCGAGTCTAGAAGCCTTTCTACCAAAATGTTAACGTAAAAAGAACAAATCAAATGCCTTACTGACATGTCATGGAGGAGTTTATTTTCCAAGCAGCTCTGCTTTTGGCTGATGTCTTATTCTTGAATGGAGCTCTTCCTGTAAAACATACTCTAGCTTTTACCATGTGAGCTTCATCTCTGACAAATGAACTGTGGGTTTAAGCCATCTATATGCTCTGCATAACAGATTGTGTCACAGCTGGGGGTAAGCCACAATTGTCTCACACTGTGCCTGTCTGTATTAGTGCCATTGCTCACTATAAGGAAAATAAGTCATTAGAATAGCACTGAAAATGGGAGTGATGTGTTTAAATTGAAACTGAAATGAGTTGTGACGTGTGTTAATGTGCTTTAGTCGGTGAGACGGTATATTTCTCATTTGAGACTCGCAGCCTTTACCTGTCCGTACCCATAAAACTACTCCATAAAATTTTTTAGATGACATTAAATTGTGCATATGTTAATCCTGTATTCATGTGACACATTTATGACTGTCAGTTAGCTCTTGTGCTGCCTTCTTCTTCCTGGACCCTCCATCCATCTCATCCAGATGGCAGCAGGCATAAAACTTCATGATCTCTTCCTCTTTAGGGGGAGCCACCAAAGGGCCAGTGGAAATGTCATCTCCGGTTTAAAAAAGAGAGAGAAAAATAGGAGGAAAAATAGTGACAGAGAAACACACTTACATAGACACACTCAGGAAGGGGAAATGTGCAGCTGACATGCATCAGGGCTGAGATTCAGGGGATTCGCCTCATGGGAACCACAGCTTTCAGATAGAGACACTGTTTAAGAGCCGTCAGTAACAGTGTGCGAGTGCAAGAACAGACATGATACCTTCTTTTCCCACTGCAGCGACTGGACAGCTAGTGAGCATACACAGACTGAAGGCAGGGAGGGGAAAAACCTGCTCACCTGCAAGCATCTGTATAAGACACAAGCCAACTGTATGTTTCCTTTAAATAATAACAATCAAAATTTGGGTGTCCCACACAAGGATTCTTCAAAAGGTGGTGTTGTTGGCTAGAGGTCACAAGGTTTAATTTCTGGTTAACAACGTCACTCATGGTCCACTCGACTGAAAATAACATTGAGGCGAGCCTTGTTTGTGATTGAGGCTCGGCCATAGTGTGAAGTTTGATAGATTTCCTCAAAAATTAAGTGAAAAAAATAATCTACTTTGTCAAAGTTAAAAGACTGAATCTCCATTCGATTACTGATTTAGCCTTCTGATGTGTCTCACTGCATCAAAGTTCAATCCCACGTACCCGCTGCAGAGAAGAGGATCAGTTAATTATTGTTGAAGTTTCATAGCATCTGCAGCCTGCCTATATTATGCGCAATAAAACGTTGTTGAATTGTTTGCATCCAGAATTAAAGAAACGATGGCCAGCTATAAAATCCTCCCACACAGACCAGCTCTTTATGCAGAGCGTCAGTCATCAACCACAGCATTTAAACAGTTTGGCTCATCTGCACTAATTACATGTTGTGCACGCTATGAATCATTTTACTGATTTCTGTTAGCCTCCTTCACCCCCTGTCTTCTTTCGCTTTCTGCAGGATATTTACAATACCAATACTGTCAGGGCTACAGTTAAAACAGTAACATACCTACTTTCTCATACAATTTGAAGCAGTACTGAAAAGTGGCTCTTGTGGATCGAAAGAAACTGAATTGCCTTGGTTTTTAGGAGTCTTCTCAAGAAGACAATGGAGGCTTTGTTTCTGGTATTGGCACGTTCAAGTTTCACTCAGTGAATATTAAATGTAGGGTTGGATGTGATGTGCCTGATGGGATTTTAATGAAGGGCTTGAGAGGGGAGTGTTGAGTTATGTGTGAGCCTTGAGTGGGAAGGAGATTCTCTGTTGCAGCTACACAGAAACTTGTATCTGCTGGAAGGGGAACAGTCTGTGTTAGTTTTCCAGGAGGGTTAGATTACAGGTCAGATTAAAGGAGGAACAAAGTGGGTTTGATGCTTCAGGATGGTGGTTACTGAAATCTGTCAGCTAAGTGTTTACATGTTACATACTTTTTGGAAAATTAACATGATGTATTTCTTTTCTGTAAAGGTTGAGGCTAGACAAGAATGCTCCCAGAGAGACGTTTTGTGTTTTCTGGTCTCTGCTGATCTATGCTGGCATTCAGGTTTAAGAAAAATGGAAAAAAAAAATAAAAATAAATAAATAATAAAAAAATTCCAGGAAATCTGTTGAGCACTGTCTCACTTCAGGACTGTGCAATTTATCAGTTTTGTCCAGCCAGAAATAATGTAATGGTGACAACTGAGAGGTTTAATGTCATAAGATTTCTGCAGTTTTTTACCTTATCCACACACAATAATGGCACTGATGCACAGTAATAACTTATTTTACCTCGCTATGCACTGGTACTGTACAATACATAGGGCATCATAAGCGATAAGCAAGAAACATATCCCCTTGGAAACTACATAAAGACTAGTAATTCATTAAAGGAGGGCTCAGGTGACTTTAGTATTGCACCCCCATAATGTTTGAGGGCTTATGAGAGAGTTTTTGAAAAAGTTGGGCAGAAATTGAAGCAGAAGCAGCTGACATATCCCAACTTTTAGTGCTTCATGATTCAAAAACACTGGATCCTACAAATCCCATAATGGTGATAGCATTTTTCATTTTATCCTCCCTCCCTGGTAAAATGTCCACATCTTTCAAACTCCATAGACTGAATTAACCCTGATTTGACAAAGCTCCCTCCAGAGCCACAGAATACATCATACAACTGTTTGGTCAAGCTGAGTCGTGCTCCTCGTGACGAGTTAGCTGACATTCATGTGTAAAAATGGTGAAGTAACCCTGTGGCTTTGAAGTTTTCTGGTGCGGATGTAAATGCTGTGGTTTTTTCTGCTGTGAGGCCCTAAATGACAAACAGGAAACCAAACAACTGCCACAGTGTAGATAAAACCTGCGACAGAAGCTTATTTTTCATTGAGTGATATATGAGTGAAATACAGCACTTTGAAATACAGGAAGTTCTCACCAATAAGACAACACACTGCAGATCATGAGCAAACAACGTGATGCATATTTAATAGCCACTGATGAAACCTGAAATTCAGCTCTAAGTGCCTTCATTTGAAGATAAAGCACTGCAGTCATCTCTTTGATGGGATCTATCCAGTCATGCAGAGAAAAAACCTGAACTCATCTCCATTCGTTGAGCAAAGCTCTCGGATCAGCTAATCCTAAAGTGCTGCTTTTGCTCGTCATGAGGCCAAAAAAAAAAAAAAAAAAGAAAAAGAAAAAAAAAAAAAAATCCTCTGCCGGGTGTATTTATTGGAAACGATCTTCTCACATAACATCTGTTTGCACTTAAATAAATCCGTTATCATTTGGAGACTTTGTATCGATGAAGCGAGATTAGATTGGGCCAAATATGTGTTTTCTCACTGAGGGGTCAGTTGAGGATCACTGATGCACCTGTTTGGCCCTCTGCACAGGTCTGATTCCCATATTTTTCATTTGAATGAACTGTGCACCCCACTGGCTCGCTGTGGCTTATTTTGGCTTCAGTTAGATAAAACAAAGCTCTTTGAAGGAATTCTGTTCCAGTGAGATCTGACACATTGTTCTATTTTGATGCATCCGCTGGATCCGTCTCGCTTGAGAACAGTTTGCATTCAATGGCTGAGCCACTGCGTCCTGATCTGAGTCATACTGTATGTGGCTTCTCATTTGTAATGAGTTTACTCATCCAGAAAAGGTTATCAACGCTTTCTTTGTGGAACATCGAACGCAGATCTGACTCATGAAGAGACCCTTTAGAGGCTGATGTCGATGCAAATGACGGAGCTGTCAATCATCGCACATCGTTTTGTTCTTCGTCTTCCACTTGTTTGTGTTCACGTGTTTGCCGCATTTGCCAGTTCTTGTTACCACGCCTGTGTGCTTGCCTCTGCAAGTGTCACTGTTTGCCTATTCTTAGAGAGCAGCCATGTAAGCCAGCACATGGCCCAGAGCTGGCATGGTCACGGTGCCCAGGAGGCAGTTTGGCTGCAGACCTGGAGCATGTCATTAGAGCTAATCTGCATTCTGTCACTCAAAAGGCCACTGATGCAATCGGCTTCAGTGCAGCAGAGTTCAGGGCAGGTTTAGCCAAATGACGCTCTGTGACACTATGCAAACATTTGCAAATACGTCTCACAGACTAAAGATAAATCGATCCAAATGCCTCAGGATTATCGTATCCCTTGCAAGACGTTGCGTTTCTGTGTTTGGTTTCTTGCGGCCAACGATGCAGCACTAAATCATCTCCAGTCCACTGTGATGGGGTATTAACAGGAGGCTCACATTACAGCTTGGATTGAACTGTACCTCTTTTTTACTGATAAAATGAATGCCCTGGCATAAAGGGGAAATTGCCTCTCTGGTTGTACAAATCATTGTGCGAAAATAAAACCTGGTATCATATACTGACTGATAGTGGGCCCAGGGGAGTGGATTTTTCTTATTTTCCCAAAATTTTCACAGTGGATTTCCTGAGTTTTAGCCAAACCGCATGTGGTATCACAGCACACTTAATCAGTTAACCATTAGACTGCCTGACAATTGATAGTTGGACAGGCTGTCGGATACTTTGGAGACTGCTGGAGGTGTGGTACCGTTTCCCATGGTCCAGACTCATCAAAACCCCTGTGACTTTGGACTTTCAAGGTGTGCAGAAGGGTGAAAGTGTGATGTAAAGTGCGCATGTGTGATGCAGTAAAGGCTGTGATCATAGTGTACATGCTGACTCTTTCACATGGTTTAATTAAGGTGGCTACATTGAGTCGTTTGAGCCGCACCATCAACTTTCAGCCTCCCTCAGTGTGTAAATGTGTGTTTGTGCTCTCTGTGAGACGGGTCCCAGTTGAGCCCTTAAATTAAAAGCACCCACGTTACAAGTGCTGCACAAAGTGGTTATTAGCAGCACTTTTCCCAGGACGAAGTCGCAGAGAGCAAAGGAAGGGCTTTTTCTTCTTGTGGAAAGTCTGTACTTCATACTTGTAGTGAGCTCTCATGTCTTTACCAACCTCCTCCACTGTCACCTGTGTCTCCATCTGACTGTTTCTGTCTCCTGTGAGGGCACAGGAAGGCGAAACTCAGAGGAGGAAACGTAGATACCAGAAAATGTTCCACTGTTGGTTGTGCTTCATGGCCAGCAGGCACAGAGTTGTGAACATGTGTTAGAGGCAGGCTGACACCGTGTCATGTCAGACAAGCACAGAAGCCTCTATGTTCTGCTACGTTCTATGTTCTAGCCTTGTATGTTCTGGACCAAAACATTAAAGCTATTCTATACCTGGCCGGATCGTCAGGCTGGCTGTCTGCATTAAGCTTCAGGTATATGTGTCTGTGGTTTGTAGTGTCTGAGACTGCAAACCTCACACAGGCAACACCACAAGTCTCTGGCATCGCACAGGAAATGTTGTCTCCTCCTACATGAAGAAGAGTGTGAGTTCCTGCTGCTGCAAGCACATACTAGCACACTTGGCAGAGTAGATCTGTGTTGTAGTTTGCTCGTTGCAGCGGTGCTTCGGCACAGCCTTCATCTTCTCGCAACTGATCCTCCGTAAAGTGAGGTAAGCCGTGATTTGTATCTGGCAGTTCTTCCTCTCAACTATGTCTGTCCATTTTCTCTTCCTCATTCTTTTATGATTATGAAATACACCCCCATTCTACAGCTGTGCTGCTTCACTTCAGTTACAACTTCCACATCACTTATTTCCGAAAAGTCAGAGTTTCTCTTGTGGGCTGTGCTGCTAACACGAGGCTGTTGCTAGTTGAAATTTATGCAACATTAAGGAGCAGATGTGTGCCTGCTCGCAATGATTCATTGGTTAGTTTTACAGTTGAGAGTATGCGCTGGAGTGAGGACCACTGGGAAAAACAAGAATTCTTTATCAGACCGCTCGGGGAAAGTTTATCTTGTTATTTTATGAGTGCATGCACACCTGCCACATGTGTGCACATGTGTGTCCCTGCTGGGGTTTTTGGCAGATAGTGTAAATGACAGATTATCACCTTTCAGTGTTGTCTTGTATAAAGGCGGGTGCTCATAAATTTTGAGTCGGGTGTATCCTGTTTCACACAGGAAATGAACTGCTCAGATTAGTATCTTCTATGGTCTTGACAATGAACTTCTGCAGTTAATATGACTTCACTTGCATTGGCACCAGAGTCATGCGTGCTCACCCGAACCGAAGGGATCTAAGACATAAATTAACATCTCTTTCTATCTCATCTGCATCTCTCAGGGTCAGAGGTCAATCTGAGCCACAGCAACATGTCTGAGTCTGCCAAGCCCCACCACCCCACCCCACAAGGTAAGGGGGAGAAGCCGCATGGCAGCGACTTCAGCTATGTGGGCATCGATGCCATCCTGGAGCAGATGAGGAGGAAGGCCATGAAGCAGGGCTTCGAGCTCAACATCATGGTTGTTGGTGAGTCTGACATAGGCGTCGCACATTTTAAATTCAGCATTTAATAGAAACAGCCCAAAGGTGTCACTGTTCACCTGCAACTAATAAGAAAAAACAGAAGAATTTCTGCTCTCATGGTCTCCAAGTTGGAAATATTGAGACCATTTGCAGTGTTGTTTTGTGTCGTTAACCTCGTCTCCCACAAATTACATTCATATGCTGCTAATTTGCAATAACAATTTACTGGCAACATTTGGTGCCATTGCCAGAAGCAGCATCACGATAGCACAGTGAGAACTAGCGGGACGTCAAAGTGGATGAGGCACAAACTTAGCCATGACAACCATTTCCCCTTACCTTAACCAAGTGGTTTTACATGCCTGAACTTTACCAAGACTTAATTATGCTTTAGCTGCCACGAGTAGATATTGTGAGGGCAAATTAAACTGTAAGAAGCTGAAAACCTTTTCTTGCTAATGCTAAATGACTGCATGTAAATACATCTTCTTTTTTATGAGAAAAGGTTGGTATGATGTAAAGATTAGCTCAGCTATTCCCATCCAGTCTGACCTTGAGTATGACATTGATCTTGATTATGCCTTCATGTTAGATTTGGATAAAACTCCTGAAATCTAAACTGACACAGATGTATCCAAGAGGACTCCAGGCTGCAATTGTTGCCAAATGTCAACAGTTATTGACTCAGTACTGAATTCAGCAAAAAAAAAAAAAGAAAAGAAAAAGAAAAGAAAAAGACAAAAGACCAGATGCTTAAAACATTTTCAATTTAGGCAGCAACAACACAAATGCAGCAAAGCATTTGCTGCTACAGTAGGTCTCCAGCTAGAATAAATAGCGTACAGTCCAAACTTGTCATTGTCACAGAAAACAGGATAGAAAACCGAAAACAGTGTTTTTCGTGTAAATTCTCTCTTTATCATGAAACTTCTCCTCCGTCGACCTTTGATGCCCCGTTATAAAATGCAAAGAAATAAAAGCTGTATGTGTCACTACTGCACGACACATCTTTGATCCATTTTAGACATGACGCAGGTAGTTGACTGGACTTTCCAGCACGAGTGGCAGGATTGAGGACACATTACCCACATTTGAGTCTTTTTACTCTTTTAGTTTTGAATGTTTGCTCCTACAGAAGCTGCCGGCTTAAATCTGAGCTAAAACAGAATGCTGAGTGTCTCTTGTGTTACAGGTTTTCTTTTTATTTCCTACATTTCTGCTTTATAGGTTTGTATTTGAGGTGTATGTAACAAACAAACACACACACACACGCACACACGCTTGAGTGGATAAAAGGAGGCTGTCAGGCTGGGAAAGTGGCATAATGATGGCAATTACTCTGACAAGCTGAAGCTCACTCTAGAGAGCAGTTACACACCGCCAGTTTGGTCCCACCATCAAGTCTGTGTACAATTACATGCGCATACTCAATTATCCATGAATGCACCTGTGTACAGGCATGCATACCGGTCATGTAAAACAGAAAAAGGGCTGTCGACGTGTGTTTTATCACACGCTGAAACACAGTTTAGTTAAGAAGAATACGTCGAAATGCCTCAGCTACTTCCCTGTCGTGCTCTTTGTGTTTTGTTCATGTTGGCACAGTGGCATCTGTAGAGTGCAGTCAGTCTGACCTCCGGCCCCGCAGGGCCGTGTTTTGTGCGCACAGCTAGATGGCCTGTCAGCACAACTCTGTGGCACAACAACGATGGATTTGTCGCATATGCACTGAAACCGTTCATCACAAGAGGCATGTTGATTTATCGATGTTGACAAGCGTAAGACTGGGTTTCAGTCAGAACGTGGCATTATGACTCAGTGAATGTTTTTTTGTGGGAATAAACAAAGTACCTCGATTTAAAACAACACTGTCTTAACTGCACATTTCTACATAACGCTGACATGCATCCACTCGTCGTAACCCGACACCTCGTGGATAATAAAACTTGTCATGTTGGTATAATGCTGTTCTGTGTAACAATACTCTCGCGCAGGGCACACTGCAGTAGAATACAATAAAAGCTTAGAACATAAAAGATGATGAAAAAAAAAGATGAGTTTAAACCGGCATGAAGTGATTTTTGATTGCTGGAGGGAGCGTTGATATAAAGCTGCACATATCGAGTTCTTCTGGGTA
This sequence comes from Chaetodon auriga, assembly GCF_051107435.1. Lineage (NCBI taxonomy): Eukaryota > Metazoa > Chordata > Actinopteri > Chaetodontiformes > Chaetodontidae > Chaetodon > Chaetodon auriga. The sequence goes on along the minus strand of NC_135077.1, from coordinate 4,860,028 downwards.
ATGTGTTGGCACATAGTTGCCTAACACCTCACTGGACTCCTGTTTCTCGCTGTAAGGCCAGCATTGACCTGCCTTTTGTGCTTGCTCCATAAGATGGAGGCTCCATGAGATTGCAGAGATGTTTGTGATATTAAATTCTTGCACACTGCTACAGTATGCAGTCACTGTTCTCTGCCGTGGGTTTGCAGAGCTTTCTTCGCCTGAACTTTGTGCCGCTTCCTGGCTGCTTATGTAAATGAGCCAGAAGAAGAATGCCAGGATGATAGAGGATAGTATAGCATCTTTTGTGATGCTTATAAAGTTTTCGTTGGCGTGCAGAGTTGTCACTTGGATGGCGAATAAGGACGTGAAAGGTTAGAGTAGCTGTGGTCTTGGCCCTGTCCATTGTGGTCTCCTCTGAGATGTATTTGCCTAATCCCTGCCCTCAGCCAGCTGACCTTTTGATTTCCACCACCATGCAGAGAGAGCAGCAAGGGTGTCTCAGTGTGTGGGGGTGAATGCATACGACTGCAGAGACTGAATGTAGACTGTGTGTGACAGAGACGGAGCGAGCGGTGGAAAAGGCCGCCCTGGGTGTCACAGAGGGCCGGCAGCTTGGCAACACTCCACACGTCACAGTGGGTGCCCATAGGGGCTGTGAACAGACAGACGGAGAGAAATATGGAGGGAATTAAACACGCTCAGGAGTTGGTGTGTGTGCGCTTATGTATGTATGTGTGTGTGTGTATGCCTTTTACGCAAGAATTATTCAGTCACAAAGAATCACAGCTTTTTGTGCACTTTGTGGGACCCTATCCGTTTGTTGTAAGCACATATAAGCAAAACATACATGTTGCCAAAGACTAAACAAACAAGAAATGTCATGAATGTATAAGGTCACCTTTTTCTGGCATTTTCTCTGTAAGCCTGTAGACTTTGTAGACTCTTCCCAAGAGTGGAAAGTATTTTGAATGCACAGTTTCCTCTTGAGGTTAAACTGTAGGTAAACGTGGAATAGATATACCACGTGTGGCCCTTCTATCCTCTACTAAATACCAAATACAATGTAGCCTCCATTATGGTTATTATGTATTATGCAAGGGAAAATTACACTGTTATTATTATATTTTAAAATACAGTTAAGGCTAAATGAAAACAGGGGTGCAATTACCATAATATACACTTGATACATGATGTCCACTGCAGTGGAGAATTATTACATGTATTTTCAATAAAGGGAAAAAAAATGCAAAGATATTAATTATATTACAAGAATATATTCTTTACTAGGATTAAACAGATCGCCCTGAGGTACCTCACCACCACGCTGACTTCATATTTGTTTTACAGTTCATCAAAAAGGCAGTAGAAATATACTGCAGACACGAGTCGAGGGACTCCATCCCCTGGTGGTTTGAATGTAGTGAGGAATCTCAGAATAGTTAAAAATGGCTTCTGGATGTTTGTTCACGATAGTAGACGTTTCTGTGTGTGTGGTCTATACATCTGTCCTCTTGGCCTCCACAGACTGCCTGTCTGACCCTGCAGCTGTCCTGCTATTGTCATGCTCTATTAACACACACGCACACACATGCGCATACACACACACTCGCCATGCAACCCATACATTAGCCCTGATGTCCTTGGAAAATTCAGCCTAAAAGTAACTTCTTTGATTTTAGTTGAATGAGGCTCTTGTCTTTAATGACGTTTGCTCTTGTGACTGTTTAGGGCTAAAACTATAAGTGACGGGTGTTCTTAGTTTCTCTAACTGTGTGTGCGTGTGTGTGTGTTTCGGTTCAGGGCAAAGTGGCCTGGGGAAGTCTACTCTCATGAACACCTTGTTCAAATCCAAGGTGAGCCGTAAGTCAGTGCAGCCCAACCCAGAGGAGAGGATCCCCAAGACCATCGAGATCAAGTCCATCAGTCACGGTGGGCCAGTGTTCATGTTTGGTAGCCTGCAGCAGAAATATTTATACTATAATTTTTGACATGTGTTTCCTGCTGCTCTGTCATACTACTGAGAAATACTAACTGAACGGCTTTTATTTGTCTAGATGTTGAGGAGAAAGGTGTGAGAATGAAGCTGACAGTAATTGACACTCCGGGCTTTGGGGATCAGATCAACAATGAAAACTGGTGAGTTGAGGTTACTTTGTCCGAAGGCCTCAGTAGATATGTTTTCATGAATGGGCTGTATGTGCATCTGTGAGCATTTCATTTTTAAAAAAACGCTTTTGCTACTGAATTTCATATTAAGATTTTTTTTTTTTGGCTTTAAAAACATGTCTTATGTATGAGAGGGAAGGTGCATCTGACAATATGACTGATAAGTTATAACTATTATCAGGGCAAAAGGACCAAATGCTCATTTTGTAGAACATGACTTGGCAACTCACATTCTTTGAGAATGCACAGTAGAAAATTGCAGAACACAACTCTGCATGAAACCACAGTACCACATTATCCATCACCATAATTCTTCCGTTGCTGCCATAGTTTGGATTAACTGTGAGCGCGAGCTTTGGGCTGCAGGCTAATACGAAGTCAGCTTCTCCTTCCTGAGCACTGTTTCCTTTGTCAGCTGGCAGCCCATTATGAAGTTCATCAATGACCAGTATGAAGCCTACCTGCAGGAGGAAATTAACATCAACAGGAAGAAGAGGATCCCAGACTCGAGGGTGCACTGCTGCATATACTTCATACCTCCCACAGGCCACTGGTAAGAACACATACAGTATTATACGCACACTCTTGTGACTAAGTGCCCCACTTTTTGTTCTTTATTCCACCAGTTTCTCTCACAGCTGCAGAGATGAATCAAGCCTTGTGGGAATCTCCCCTGACCCATTGTCTGTCCACGGCTCTTTAACCACGTCCTTCTCCAACTTTTCTTTTTCATCTCCCCACATGTGGAACTCATTCTGTCCTCAGAGACACACCGAAGTATCACTTGAGGAGTCAGATTTCACAAAGAAATTGGACTCTACAGTTCTCATAGCTGAGGGAAGTTGAGAGACAGGGAAACAATTGTCAGGAGGAGTGAGTTATCTATGTTAAATATGCTAACCTTTTACCTGAACATACGGATTAATCACTGGGCCCGAAAAGTGTTTTTCTGCTGAATTTGCTCTGGTAAAAGTGCTGCATCAGAGGGCTGGATTTGATTGTTTATTGAATGCCTTCCCTATTAATCTGGATTCGAGTGGTTCACAGATTTTACATTTCTGCTGCATGTCAGTGGTCAGAGACGAAGTTGTTTTGATGAGCCTGTGTGCCAGCAAAAGACATACGTTTGGCGCCAGAGCAGAAAAAGATTGTCCTGTGGCTGTAATTTGGCACAAAATTTGTCCGATTAACTTAATCCAAGAAAGGCCTTAGAGAAAGAAAACCAGTTATTACCAGTCTCCTTTTAAACAACCAGGTGGGGGTTGTTTGCTGCACTTAAATGGACCAACACAAACCTCACTTCTCCTGCCGTTTGGCCAGTGAAAGGGGTCTTTTTCTCCAGGTCATAATTTGCTTCAATTTAACAGTGATGACTGGTGTGTCCTCATGTGCACTGAGGGGTTGAGCATTGCACAGCCACAGATGCACAACTCAAGGCTCAGTGCGCACACAGGAATCTTCACAAGAGTATTGCAAACATGCAGATAAATGCACAGAAAACAGCCACACACACCAACTGTACACACACACTCGTCCTCTAACCATCTGACCGCGTATCTCTGTGACAGCTCCATTCACTGCCGCTTCATGTTTCTGTGCACCACTAACTCAACAGTTGTCCACTTACACACTCTCTCTATGACTGAGGGGATGACATGTGTGTGTCTGCGTGTCCCGCTGTTCGACAGACCCCCTCATCATCTGCTCTTGTCGCCACAGCTGCTCCTTCAGAGAATGTGTGTGTTTGTGTGTATCCCTGTTCACGTAAAGCAGTGCGGGCACCGGACTCAAGTGGGCAGCGGGCATGCTAACACTTGTATAACAGCACTTATGTGGATGCTCTGACCGTGTTTGTGTATCATCTTGCTGACAGCTGCTCAGTTCAGCCCGATCAACAACACCCAAACCCTCTCTTTGTGAATCTGTGTTGCTTCCATCTCTCAGCTCCTGTATCCTCAAACATTGTCTCTAATCAGGCTATTTTCAAAGAGTCCTTACCCATACACACACAGAGAGACACTTACATCAGTGCATGAAAAAATGAAATTACACACTCATTTTGAAAGCAAAGAGGCAAACATCTGGCAGGAAGTGGTGTCTTCCTTTGAGCCAACAAGGGAGTTGTAGGCAGAAGAACAAAGGGTGCATCTGTTGGGGCAACTGTTGTGACTTGGCATACGGATGGTGTATGTTAAAAGACACATTTTCACGTATGTGTGTGTGCATGTGTTTAGATATGGAGAAAGCACACAGTATTTATTTTTAATCCAGTTTCAACATTAAATAAACGACACTTCAATTTGCACTGGACAAGTTTTGTTGTCCTCCCACAGATTTTAGCCTGGTTCATGGAAAAAATCTAAAATCGTACTCCATTATTGTCTTTTTGCGTATTTTCCCTGTTTCACTTCACACAGAAACAGCAGTTGAAGTTTTAAATTAGGGCCTGTTACCAATTACACAGACACAGTGCCAAAAGCCTCTGGACGCCTCTGCCATGTGACCACAGTCCAAGAATGACAGGCAGGAAAATGATGACCAGTCTTCCCTTGTAGCTCTCTTAGGCCTCTATGGTTGGAGATATGCTGTTTTTTTAAATGTCTTTTTGTCTGAACTGTTTTAGCCAGCAGTTTGTATTTATTGAGCTCTAATGTACTTTGCACATCAGCAATTTGCTTTTAAGTTGCGTCTGAGGTTTCAGATAGATGAGGGGCACTCAGCGAAGCAGAACACAGCCTTGGCATCAGCAGCCATTTCCGATAATGGCAGAGGCAGTCACACTACTTTCTCTCTGGGCACTCGTGTTGTTGCCTCATTTGACATGTCTTCCTGACAAAAAGAAGGCTGCACTTTGACTTTCATCACCTCCGAACTGGTGTCTGATCTGTTATAGAAAAGAAGGAAGGAAGAGAGCGCTATCTGCGCTGTGGTTGGCTGTGTTCTCACACTTCTCATTTGACTACAGAGCTTGCTCTCATTTATATAAGCACGGCTGCTTTTTTTTCTCCAACCATATAAAAAGGAGAATTTGTGCATGCAAGCAGTTTAAGTGGACACATGTGCATGCGTGCATACATACATATTTACTTTACTATTCATAAAGCATATGTTCATGTGCAAAGATACATGTGTACACACGAATGTGTGCATGTGTGCTCAGTCATGCATATGACACAGCTCACATGCCAATTTGCGCAAGTTCCTGCATCTGTACATAGACAGTGTATGTCTGCAGTTATAATTTATATTCAATATTAACATGGACGGATCATCAACTCTGCATGCATATGTCTCATGCCAGTTGTCCCTTCTTTATGAAAAATGCATGGAAATGCAGTGCTCTCTGTCTCTGTTTGAACGCATCGCTTCCTGTATCATCTCTTTACCTTTGTGCAGCTGTGTTTCTCCTTTCCTCTCTCTTGCTCTGTGTAACATGCTCCCCTGTGTTTCATCCTATGTTCATGGTGATGTGCTTGTCAGTCAGCGTGGAGGACCTGCCAGGCCTCTCCTCCAGCTGCCCCTGGGTCTTTGAACCAGGCTGGCCTGACTTGGTTGTGACTAATTGGAGGGCAGAGCAGACAGCATGAGGGGTGTCTGTCTGGAGGAGCAACTGGAGGCATCACCGAGACAGAAAAAAAACAAAAACATGGAGAGCTGAGAGAAAAAGGAAACATACAGGAACAGAACTGCAGTGATTTAAGGACAGCGCTAATCAGTGCTTTGAAAAACACTGATAACAACAAGAAAATGTGGAGAATACGCTGTTGTCCAGATTTACTTTGAGTTAAGTGAAAGCAGAATATTAAGGCCAGATGGGAGACAGCAAAAAAAAGCTTCAGTAGACCAACTGGTTATTACATTAACCCTCACAATGGATGCACACTCTCTTCTGCAGTTCACTGAAATCACACCAAGGAGACTGTAACAGTGACTGGTTCCTGTGACTGTAGGAAAGAAACAGCAGCATGTTAACGCAGTGTGCGGCGTCACTACGAGAAACCAGACTGAATGTAATGGAAAAGACCATGAATGCCCTCTAGTGGTTACTCCATTTCATTACATTAATATCCTAAGAATTCACATGCTTTAGCTTTCTGTGGTAAGAGCTTTGTGCCAAAAAGATCATATGGTTGGGAAAAAAAAAAAAAAAAAAGGAAAAATCCCAAGCTGGACTTCTTCTAGCATTTCACAGTTCTGCTACTGAGAAATAAAATGGGATAAAGTTTACATCCTGCTGCTTTTGTGAGCAAGGATGCATGAGTGAGTTGAATATTTTCCATTTTTTGATGTTGGCCAGGTCCCTCTGCAGACTTATTTGGAGTGCATCCAAACAGCAGGCTCATATAGTTCTATTCATACATTTTCTTGAAGTTCTCGTCTCTTTCTTCTTCCAGTCTGAGGCCCCTGGATGTAGAGTTCATGAGGCGTCTCAGTAAGGTGGTCAACATCGTCCCCGTCATCGCCAAGGCCGACACACTCACCCTGGAGGAGAGGGACTACTTCAAACAGACGGTGAGAGGAGTGTGTGTCAGTGTGCGTTAGTGGATGTGCGTGGTTGTTCAGATGGCAGTGGTGCTTTTACAAATATATTTTGTGCATGAGCTGTTTCTCGCTTGTGACATTAATATGTATACATTTTCCTCCCATCACACCTGCAAAAACCTGCAGCAAGTCTTTAAAGGAAGCTTAAAATAAATGGATGAGTGCATCAGTAGGTCAAGCAGTCGGCAGATTCCTCCCACAAACATGCGTGTATGCATATTCACAACCACAAGTCGGTAACATATGAAGAGCTGCCAGACACCACAAACAAAAGCCATATGGGCAAACCCACGTTGAAGCCTACCCATCCATGGAAATACTGTATCATCTCTATAACTATATCACTTCGAAAGTCAGGCTCAGTCCACACGGAAACATTTATAAACTATTTATCTGAAGCACTTATTTACTGAGCGGCGTTCCACAAATCTTAAGTCTGGCTCTTTTTTTGGATGGGGAACCTCTGCCCAGTTGCCAGCCGAGCAGGCAGGCCCTTCATTACCATGAATTACTGGGTGACCACTCAAGTCAGCCAACTTCAGAGAGATCTCCACGGTGTGGTGCATGCACACTCTGAAACATGACCAGAATTAAAGCAGCTGGAAAGAAGAATCTTAGTAAACAATGAATATTCACTAGTTTCTGCAAATAATTTCCCTGTTTTTGGTACTTTGGTGAAAGTTAAAGCTCACTTGACAGGTCATCTCCAAAGCGCTGCTTGTTTTTTAGCCACGCTAGCAGTCAGTCGATCCAGCGCGTATGTCCAGACTAAAGACTGAAACGTCTCAACAACTACTGATGAGCACAAAATTTGTATAGACATTCGTGGTTCCCAGGCAATATTTCCTATTGACTGTTGGTGAAATGTCTCAACAGCGGTTAATCATATTGCCCCTAACTTTGGTGCAGATATTCATGATGCCTAGAAGATGAATCCTAATGATCGCCTGACTTTTCATCTTTGGTCCCATGCTTTAGTTTATGACTTAATACCTGCAAAAATAAGGAATTCCTACACACTGGATTGTGTTATTGGTGTCAATTAACAATGCTAGGATGCTAACACATATCAAACTAAATGGTGAACACAGTAAACATGGACTGCGTGCTTATTTGTTAACTATTTATGTTGTCACAGCAATCTTGTTAGCATGTTGACATTAGCATTTTAGCTCAAAGCCCTGCAGTGCTTATGCGTCACAGAGCTGCTAGTATGGCTGTTGACTCTCGGACTTGTTTCAACATGTCTTCAAATATACAATTTTATCTGCTACAATAAGCAAAATTACGTGGCCAAGATCAGTAAACATATACCCACTAAACATTAGGAGGTAGGCAGGCTTTCAAAAAGAAGGCAGATTTTAGGCTAAACCATCAGTTGTTGTTCCTCGGGGGTTATTTTGCTTTTTCTTGGGATGAAATTTTGTCTGTGCTGAGCTTGTGAGGTTACCAAAATTATATTTGTGCACATTAAATTTCTAAAATTGCAATAACACACCCAATTGGATAAGAACAAAAACCTACAACTGCTGTTTATTTTTGTAAATAAAAGTTTGTAATTAATCTTTGTTCTTTTAGTGCATGTATGCGGGTAGGAGTTGGGGTTGGGGGGCCTGGCTTGTCTTGGACACAGTCAAGGTGGGCTTCAAGGAAAAAAGGTTGGGAACCACTGGTCTAATTCTTAGCTAATGAACATAAAATGAGACTCCCTCGGGTGACAGTCGCCCACGCTCACATCACAGCCATCACCTCCTCACCATGGCTTTCCCTGCTACACCAGACTCTTGCTTCACCTGACTTGAGTCTTAAACGTTGTCCCATGCAGCCCGTTCTCGGTGTGTTTCCGTTGGATAATTCTCAATCCGCAGGAGGCAGACAACCACCTGCCTTCCTCCATCATTTCCTTTATCTCGCCATCCTTTTTCCAAGACTGCAGACTTCCCTAACAGCTTTATTCGTTTTAGAGAAGCACGATGGGTGTCTTGGCTACCGTTTTCCCCCTGATGCCTGTAACACCGTCCAATAAGAACAAAGCAGGGATTGGACCAGGCCCTGGCACAGAATGGAAGCTGCGGGGCTTGTAGCTGGATTGTTTTGGTTGGCTGCACATGCTCTGCATGACCCTGAAGATTATTGACTAAAAGCCTCTCGTGCCAATTTTTTTTTTTTTCACCATTTTCCCTGCAGCAACTTGACACGCAAACAGAATAAGAGGGGTTTTTCTATTAAATGTTCGGCTTCAGTGTGTCCAGCTGTGAGTGTCTGTTCGTATTACTCTAACCAACAGTTGATGTGGCTTTTTGTAGAATTTCACTCAGTTTGCATCCTATAATGTGAGCCTGAGAAAGCTTCCAAGGATAAACAATGAGATGTTTGATCAAGGACCAAGTGGAAATTGTCAGAGTAGTAATTGTGGGAGTGAACAGTCACTCATTAAAAGGACATTTCTCCCAGAAGCTTGTCTGACTGTTTTTCTGCGTCTGCGTGCCTCAGTTTCAGTCGTTATAAAGACACAGGGAATGAGGGAATGAGGGTGGCCATTTTATAAGCCATACCTCTGTCTAGATGTTTTTTTTTTCCTAACAGCGGTTAACCTTCATGTTAACTCCTCCGTGTCGAGGATATTAGGAACCATTTAGTGTCAACACCAGCCAGTATAATGTAACCAAGCGTTTATTTAAGTCCTCTCATGGATCAGAGCAGCTTCTATTCAAGTCTGCAGGCCAGTCTTAAATACCCACATGTAAGCAGGATTTAGGCCAAGTATCAAATGTGTTTGTGAGTTATGGTGGCTGACTGACTCGGATGTTGGCTGCGGGTTCAGGGCCAGGATGGTGAGATGATGGATGAAAGGTCTGGGCCTGATTAATTGTTTTTGTTTGCCAATCTGACCCTTTTTCCTCACTGTCTGTTTCAGCTCTCATTACGGAAACCTTTGGCCGTGTGTAATGATGTTTATTATTCAGCGAGTCTCTCTGAAATTTGATTACCAAGACTTAAAAGACTGCTTTAGATTGGTCAATTATCCGTTACTGAACTGAATAAGTTGGTCAATTACAAAGTGTATACTATATAAGATAACTTTGTGTGCTGTTACCATATATCTTAGGCCTGTTTAATGTCTTTGATTGTCATTGTGTGTCATTGTGCTCGGCTTTGTGCAGATTAGGGAGGAGCTGCGAGCCAATGGAATCGATGTTTACCCTCAGAAAGAGTTCGATGAGGATGCAGAGGACAGGATGATCAATGACAAAATCAGGGTAAGCTCACAGTGCCGGGTTCAGTTTTCTGCACTAGACATAACAATCACAAATGTGCTTTTTGCAGGTTTAAATTTCAAGCCTTTGTTCGATGCCATTTCTTCTTTTTGTCCCTTTGGGAAATATTACAAGCCATGATCGTCAATTACAGCATCTTGTCCCAACAAAGATAAACAACCAAAGCATGACCTGAAAACAAATCGCTAGTTAACAGGTCAGTGACTTCAATGTGCATTTATACGTGTGTTTGCATGTGTGCACTCAACAGGAGATGATCCCTTTTGCTGTTGTGGGCAGTGACCAAGAGTACCAGGTGAACGGCAAGAGGATTCTGGGAAGGAAAACAAAATGGGGCACCATAGAGGGTAAAACACAAGTCCACAAACATACAAATGGCACAGCTGGTTACTTATAATCACATGCACTCTGTCTGGTCCGTCAATGACATTCACACAACGTACCAAGAACAGCAAGGTGAAACAGCTTCACAAAGAGGAAGACAGATTCTCATTTTTGTGTGTTTTCAACATGTGGAAAGTTAGGAAGTGCACCTTTAAAATCCGGCCAGCTGCTTTAACCGTCTGCTTGGAGACCAGGCATTTGTTTACATACGCCTCTCTGAGTCTGTAACTAGGGAGATGTATGAGACAGGAGGAGGAGATTTACAAGGACTTTCTGCATCTGCAGGGATAACAGACCGTAACATAAAACACACACACACACACACACACACACACACACACACACACACACACACATTGCCTCACACACACTTAGACGCAGTAACTTTCATGCAGTTTGTGTTTGTTGGCCTGTGCTGCATGCTGACAGCCAAAGAGGTTCTGAAGTGAATGTCCTCATCTCACCTATGGGAGTGCATATGTGTGTGTGTGTGTGTGTGTGTGTGTGTGTGTGTGTGTGTGTGTCAGAGGGAGAGAGAGGGACAGAGAGAGGAAGGACGGACGGACATCTGTCTGGATAGAGAGTGAAAGTCTGATTGGAGGACAGTAAGGCAGCTGAAGGAGGCCTGGACAAGGGACTGTTAAACACACAAAAACACTGTCTCCTCCCAGGATGCACTTCAGCCCTCTCCTCTGCAGTGCACACTGAGCTCTAGTTTATCGGCTGTGCTATAAATGCATTGTAAAATATAAATCACTTGATAAAAATAAACAATTTTACTATCTTGTAAATTATTCAGACTGCAGAATCTAAGAAAGCTGCTTGTCTGTTTCATCTCTGATCCATTGTGCTCGGTTCATCGGGAATGTGACCTTGAGAAACGTGCAATTTAACGTCTATCCGTGTGGCTCTGAGTAGCTCAGGGCATGTCCAGCTCTTAAAAACATTGTTGAAATGTAACTCAATACATTCACTCCATACTGTTTTCTGCTCCTTTGCTCGACCACCTTTTAGCTGAAGATACTGTCAAGGATCCTTTCTTATGCAAAAGTGTCTTCTTGGGACCGAAAGTATATTTTAGTTCATAATACTTATGTGCTTTTACTTAGCTTCACGTTTGAATTTTACTTGTAATCAAGTATTTGTAACTTGTTGTATTAGTATTCTTGCACCACTGCTTAAAACAACATAATGGCTCATAAGACTCCTGTGGGCAACTGAGTAGGAGGCACTGTGATATGTCAACCTATTCAAGATTTAGAGGATAAAACACTAAAGATTTTTATTATTTTACTTCCACTACATTGGTCCTACTTCAACTTCAGAAATACATTTAGTTAAAGCTAAAATGAGGCAGTTGTACTCCTAAAAAGATGACATTTCTCAGGTGGTTCCATGAGCCCTTTTAGTGTTAAGAATTTAAAGGTGACTGCTCCTCTCTCGGCAAGCGTTATGAAGTTAACTCCACAGAACGGCAGGGTGAGAGAGGTGAAGTACACGGACTGTGGGACAAATGCCGTCTTGTCTGGCTGAAAGAACAATCGGTCCGTTCTGGTAAAGCTAAACGGTGGGAGAGAGTGAACAAGGAAGAGGAGGAGAGAGGAAGCCGCAGGGCTGCCGGACTTGTCGGCACCGGCGTCGTAATTTAGGCCTCAGAGGAGAAGCCAGAAGTCATATCTCCATATATCTCAAGTGGAGAAGAAATTGTTTAATTCCAGGGATTGAGGGGACAATTAGAGACAGAGGAAGAAGAGGAAGTAGAGAAAGCATGCATTTAAATGTATATATTGTACTGTGTACAGGGACTTCTCCATGAGTAGCAGTGCAGCTTGTTACAAGTCAGTAGAGTGCTCCCTCGACGCCACTAATCAGCACTCACAGACCCAGCAGTTATTCCACTCTCCTCCTTTCAAAGAGAATTTAATTTCCTGCCCCTGGATTTCAAAGCTTTACATAAATAGCACCCTCCTTTTTTCATTTACATTCTTGACATAATCTATAATTCAAACACGTGTTAGCCCTACTGGAGGCACCGGCAGCTTGTCACTGGGAGTTTGTTAAAACGTCTCACTTAAAGTTCTCCAACATAGACGAGAGCCGAGATGTATTAAATTGCTCCAAAGTGGAGGAGTGTGTTATCTTGGCTTAAGAAAATTGCTGGAGATGCCATGTTAGAGGGTGTCCTTCACTTGACTTGTGAGCAACACTGCCCCTTTGTGGTGCTTTAAGAAATGACAGGTGAGCTGGAAGAGAAGGGGTTTTTAGGGATCATACGTCTCCCTGCGTGTCTAAAGTCCTAATTTATTAGACTGCGGCATAAAAACTTAACAGTCAGGATTACTTTTGTGTTATCTAAATAATGTTTTGTCAGCTCATGTTTCCTCTTTTCTCTCTTTGCAGTGGAGAATATTGCACACTGTGAGTTTGCTTACCTGCGAGACCTCCTCATCAGGTGAGCTTCCATCATACTCTGGAGTTTATTTCATGGATTTGCTGATATATAGGAGCTGCTGTAACAGACCTGTTATGGACTGAACCTCCTGTTAGATTAGAAATAATTCACTTTACTTTGTAGATGTGTTGAAATGAATTGGAAACAGCACATGAAGCTTCACTTTCCTGAAATCAATACTAATTCAGTTCTTTTTGATGGGTTGAGTAGTTCCTTAGACAGTGTCGCAACAGGCATTCCTCCAAAGGTTTTTCCAGTGAATGTTAGCTCATATGTTGTGCCGAAGTTTAATATAGTATTCCTGATTTAAGGGCTAAAACAATGGTTCCCAGTTCCTTGTATTCACACCACTTGGACCACATTTTGCAGTGTCACAACCTGGAATTCAAATCGAATTGATTAAAACCATTTGACTAACACAATGTGCATTATGCGTACTTACATACATACTTTTTGTTGTGACAGTAGTAGTAGTATCCACCTCCACTGACTCAATACTTTCACTGCATTTACAGTGACAGGTCTTTTGGGGTATGTCTTAACCAACTTTGTACATCTTCAGTCTGCAATTTTTGCCCCTCCTTCTTGGCTTTGACTGGGCCCCTCTAAGACTTTACCATTCTTTGCGTTAGTCAATTCCAGCGTTACTTTGGCTGTATGCTGCACAACATTGTCCTGCTGGAAGGTGAACCTCCACCCCAAGTCTCTTGCAGACTGAAACATCCATCTTGCCCTCAATCCTGACCAGTCCTTCTTTTGGCAGTGTGGTCCAGCTGGTTTCCCCTACTCACAAAAAGCTACAGGCCAATTAGCCGAGCGTAATTAGAATGAACACCGTCTTCTTTCTTTCAGGACACACATGCAGAACATCAAGGACATCACAGGCAGCATCCACTATGAGACGTATCGTGTCCGGCGCTTAAATGAATCCAACGCCCACTTCAGCTCACACCCATCTGAGCACCCTGACCATGTTCAGCCAAAGACCAATGGTCAGCCTGAGGAGCAGCCCAGCGCTCTGCAGGCCAACGGAGTGGCTGCCCAGCATGAAGCCCTGTCCCACGAGATGTAGAGAGTCCTGTGAGGAGCCATATCCTCAATTTATGACATGAGGACACAGCCAGGCACAAAACATACACTCACGCATGTATTCTGTTTACATGAGCCCACAAACACACACTCATGCTGTGAAACCCACTTTTGTTGCCTAAAAGGACTTTTTTTTGCCGAAAAACTACCTAACCACAGCTTTTAATTTATCAGGACTTTACAAGACACAGGATGCAGAGTAAATCTCCACATTTTCCAACTGTGGGCTCATTTTCCATCAGTACAATTCTGAGCAAAATCACGTCTTCCCTGCAGATCACTTAATACTGTACAGAACTCCTTGTTGTTTTCCCATCTGCCAGACTGCCCAGTGCAATCAGGATTGTTTACAATAAACCATGAAAGTTGTCAGATATAAACAAAAGCAAATCTATACATGTCTCGTTACTGAGCTTAGGTTTATTATTTAGAGCATCCGCTGACCATCAGGACTGCAGTGGGGTGCTGTAGCCATGCAAGTAAGATGTCAGTGAATCATCAGTGAAACAAAGTAGAAGATTTTGATCAGAGTCAAGTGTGACTGGAAAAAAGCCTGCTGCATACAGAACACCTGGCTGACACGAGGTTTAGCCATGCAGGGCTGTCCAGATGAGGAGAAAGGGCATAGTTCAAAATGAAGTACAGCACATCAGATGATACTAGATTAGCTCTAAACTAGGAATAACTGTTAGTGCCACTGGCCTGGTCTGTGTTGTGGTGTATAGTTTTGTATAGATACCAGGGTTACGTAGGGATAATTAGATTAGGTTTATAGTATTATGGAGGAAGTGAGGATATTGTTGACACCTCCACACTGCAAAATAATAAAAAAGAGAAAGCAGGAGCAGTGTGGAGCAGCTTTCGGAAAAATTAGCCCTCGTGTCATTTTTCCGTTGTGTTATGATGTTTTTAAAACCCCTTTTTGCCAAACCGCCCTGTCTCTCTCTCTCTCTCTCTCTCTCCCTCTCTCATATAATGCCAATGTTGTGTATTATTGTCATAACTTGCATTTTACATCGCTCATTTATTATTGTATTTTATTGCTGTTGTTCATGTTCTAAGATTATTGTGTAAGATGGGAGCAATCTGTGCAACTGTTGTCCCATGCAGCTGTTTTTTTTTTTTTTCTGACTGTAAGCCAAATAAAAGTCCATATTTCTGTTCCAAAGAGAAGCACATACAGTATATAGAGTTGATTTATTAATAGGTATTTATGTGTGTGTTAAGTGTAATCAGTTGACTTCTCCTTTCATTCCAGCTGTTGGCTTCCAGAGGTTTGTTGCAGGTCTTTAACAGTGATGATCTTTTAGCTTTAGACAGTGCTTGTTTTTCATTGCCTGCATTCATACAGTATGTTGTACCCTGTTGGCTAGGCTGCACTATAACTAGCGCCAAATGACTTTACCTGCTGGGAGAGTACAAATGTGGTCTATATTTATACGTTGATTACTGATAATTACAAAAGATCCTGCCAATAGATTAGATTAGGTTAGAGTGGTGAAATTCACTTTGCAAGTCTAAAGCATTTTCTTAGAGGGGGGGCATTTTATTTCCACCTAGAGGAAGAATTTATGCCAAAAAAAAAAAGAAAAAAATTAAATTAATAATACCCATAAAATAACAAGATGCAACAGAAAATATTTGTTAATGTTTGTGGGGAAAAACTTGAGGGATATTTTATCGAGGCTACATCTAAATCTGAAGAATTATCATCATTTCATAACAAAAATGTATTTTCTGCCTCTTTCAGTGACAAAAAAACGATTTTCCGTACATACATAGTGAAGAGATGATCATTTCAGAAACCAAGAGAACTATTTTATCCAGAAAAAGTTATTGGGTTACACTTTGTTTACTGTTGTATAGTTCTTGTGTAATTTGTTTTGGTATTATAGATTAAGGTTTTATCTTTGATATGCATATCTCAAAGAATAAAGATTGATATTTTTATTGTTTAAAGTTGATTGTCTTGATTGTCAGTGAATTCAGTCTCGGTGAAGTGGGGGGCAGCTAAGAGCACAGCTTTGATTAATCAGAGCAGCTCTCACTGTGTTAAAGCCATGGAAATGTGTCAGTATTTCATCAGTTAGTAACTAATTTTAAAATGACAATGTTATTTAATTAGATGTTTAAATAACGAAATATAATCTTTTACCTTTGACCTCAGATCTGACTGGTGGAGCCAAATCACCATTGAATCATTTGAAACAGATTTAGATATCTGAATATTTACGGAGATATCGCCCTCTTATTGAGGAATAAGCCACGAAACACATTGCTTCCTGCAATGAATTTAGGTGTGACTTCTTAAAGCCCTTTTAGCCATTGTAAAATTAAAGACCAACATTACTTCCTTCCCATTTACATAAAACAACATTACGGATGCCATTGTGTGAAAAATAAAGTTCAAATGTTGGAACTGTTTCCTCTGTAAATGAGGAATAACTGGCAGAGGGTGTAGTTGTTGAACAGCAGTGAGAGACTTAGATTGCCAGAAATTGGTTGATGAAAGCATTACACTATTCTGTATTGCTATAATTACGGTGAGTTGCAAAGCATTTGGCCAACTGTATCAACAGGTTCTTGGAGAACATTCATTTTGATGTAATGGCTCCTGCGCCTTTAAGAAAGCAGCTCATTTTTCTTGAGCTGAGTTCATAATTGTTTGCATTCATATATATGTATGTATGAAAACATGCAGCACATTCACTATGTAAAGCCAGCTGAGAAGATATGTAATTTGCAGCTTTACAGCGCCATCACACCATGCTCACACAGCACTGGTTTAGTAGGGCTTCTCATTTACACCTCCTGTCACACTCTTTCTCAACTACCCTGCTGATCAAAATGTGTTGACAGCGTTGTTTGTCGAAGGTCATTGTCAGCCTTGCACACTCTGGAGCCCCTGCTGTGGCTTTTCCTGCCATCTCTGAGTTGGATTCATTGGTTGGAAACCCCTGTGCTGAGGACAACGCCGCCAGGTTGACAAATGACAAAAGTGAAGGTGAGAGACAATGGAAGTTCCAGAAAATCAGTATCTATTGAACACTCACCTAACGCTGACACTTCCATCTAAACAGTTTCCCAGGCAGCCATCCTGAAGCATGAAGGTGAATGATAATGACAACTGTGACACTGCTATGACAGCGCCTGGTCGACTGGCTGGCACAGGTACTACGCCAATTTGGTGGCGCATATGAACTGACGTCTGTATTTTCTCACTGGTACAGCATATTTCCATCTCATTCAATGACTTCTTGCAATGGAAATCCATGTAATAGTGCAGTAAATCTGACAGTAAAAGGTGCTACAAAGATTTAAACCTAACACATTCTGTAGGCTATTACTGTAAGCTGTGTAGTTACTGCGAGTGTAACCATGAATTTCCCATTTTCTGCCAAAGTCTACACAGCATTTTACACTGTACGACACCAGCACAGATTTGTTCAGAAACCAGACGGATTACCTTATGGCACAGAGAGAGACTGTCTGAGCCAAACAGCTTTCAGAGCTTCTTCTTGAAATGCCAGATTGTGGAAAAACTGAAATAACTGTGGAAGAAAATCATTTCCAACATGTGTAACCTCCTCAGAAAAGGCAAATAGAAAACTAATGATCAAAGACTCAAAAATCGTGTTTGACTTTTGGGAAATGTGGTCTAAATCTTTACGGGCACTAACAATATGCTTGTAGATACCGTGAACTTGTCTGTGCTTTCTTCTGGTTTAGAAATGTGAGAGATAACTTGGCCACAGTAACTCACTTACTGGAAGAGTGAACAATTTATTCAGCCAATACATTTCAACACATGGTCTTCATCAGGATTTTTTAAAAACTGGGTAAAAGCACAGCCTATATACAGTCACATCATGTATTGCTTTCAACGCCTCTCAGTTTCAACAAAAACTGTTACAAGTTTCAGGAAGGTAGGATTTATTTGCTGGACTGTTGTACTAGACTGCAGTAATTTTAGCTAGGTGTATGTAATGCATTGGCAGCTGACTGCATACATAACAGATGTCTGAGTGTTATCAATTATCCAGGCACTGAAGGCCAGATACTTCACCTGCAGTGGAAAACCAGCTACACAAACTAAGCAAAGTATAGACGCAGAGAGTATTTAAAACTTGAGTAATTATGAAAAACCTGCTATAAAACTACAATACTTCTCCTTTTTGAAAACATGTTAATGTTAACATTCTCATCCATCCCTTCACGGGCAAACGTTTGAGGTTCTGCAAACTTTTATTTTGAAAGGGACAGTTGTAGGTGCAGCAGCCTGTAGAGGCCCGCCTTCTTGTACCCAGCCCTCGTTGGATAATTGATAAAGGATCGGCCATTTGTGGTGTTCATATAAGGCTGGGCTTTCACTTGCTCTGTAAACACACTGATGGAGGACTCCAGTGCTAAAATGTCTTGGTTCAGTCAAGTGCAGACTCTTCCAGTAAGTCATGCTGTCTTCATATTTGCTTCTCTTGTCATTTGAATGTCTAGTTGACCAGTGAAAACAGTAGTGTGCACTCTGAAATGGTTATGGTGAAATAAGATTTGGTGAGTATTTCACGAACATGGTCGGTATTATCCACAGTACAATCTTTGCTTTCCTTATGCACTTGAGCACTAGCCAGCTACCTATTAGCTAGCTAGCCTCCATGTTTAGCTATTAGCTAGCTACCTACAGGCTAGCTAGCTACCTACAGGCTACCTAGCTAGTAGCGGTTAAATTTAGGCTATTAGGTCAACCCCTGTCTTTCTCCACTTTCATGAAACCATGACATTGGATTCTTTTTCAGTTTTATACATTTTTAAAAATGTTTTTTCTATGGGAAACGTTTTAAGTGATAACTGTGCAGATGAAATAGACGACTAGCTGGGCTTTGCTACTTGCTGTTCCAGATTACATTTACTGTCCAAAATGGCCTCTGTGTGAATTAAATAAAAATATAACACGTCATGACATAATATGTCATATAATATGTCATATAATATGTCATATGTCATTTTTAGGTAGAAGCCTTATCGAGTGAAACTCATGGTTTGTTGAGCTCTCTGGACATCCCCAGAGGGCTCCTTGAAACCTGGTGTCAGCACTTCAGTCAGTCAGTCAGTCATCAATCTTTTCCTACATTCAGCCCACCTGGGAGCTGTAAGTCAGCATGCATTGGGTGGCAGTTCAGAATGACTTCTATTGTAATCACCTGAACTGAAGCCACTGGGATGGCTGACTCTTAGAGCTTTCATTGACCTGCTCAGCAGTTCAGAAACAGTTGAGTTTTGAGTCATTGTCAGCAGCACTCATCAAAGCCCTAATTTCTAACAAATGTATTGACAGAAGTCACGGGAAGCTTTAAACATGTTTTGCAGTATTCACCAGTAATGATAGATGCAACTGCAACATGTAGTGCCAGACTGGGAAACAATGGGAGTTCTGGATGACTTAGCCATTCAGCAACACCCAGCTAAGTTAAGTTATATCAGTTCCAGCAAGGTAGAACTGATGAGCCGTTGAATTTGGCAGCATGATGAAATGTGTTTCATCACTTTCTCTCAGATGGTGAGCAGTCTGTCTGCAGGTGGCTGGCTGGACTTGGCGCTCTGTGATGATGTGTCTGCTGGATTGACAGCATTGGTGGGACAGTTAGAAGGAATGGTATGAGTCTGGGTTTTTTTTCCACTGGGGCTTGCTGATAATTCATAGGGGTTATAGCTTTTTCAGTGGGGTGAGAAAAATGTCGCTGGCTCAACTGTAACTCTGTACTGATTAATTCTCAGGAAGGAAAGGGTGGCTCGCCTCTTCCCTCCACCACAGTGTTGCTTTGGAAATATAGAAATGCATGCCAAATCTAACAGCAGGTACATTATGTGTCTCAGCTGGATCATATTGCCTAATATATCACTGCACTTCACCCACCACCATATTGCTCCATGGTGGCACGTTACCAGTGTCTTCTGGCAGGAAAACAATGATTCATGTTGCATTCATGTCGGAATTATTCAGGCACACCATTCTTCCTCGTCCACCATTGTAATCTATCAGTGTGTTAGTCTGCAGTGGCGGTAATGGTCAGATGAAAAATACATGTTACTGTACTGTCCGGTTGTACATAAATTTGTACCCAAATGCAAAAGGAAATAGCAGCCAGATTTTAAGAAAGGAAAGAGAGAGAAGAAAAAGAACCCCACAGTGCTGAAAAACACAGCTTTCCTTGTTCCTTCACTGGCTTCGTCGTTACCAGGCAGAGTTCTTTCACCCAGACAGCCAATGAGCCACCAAGCCAGCCAGACAGCCAGCAAGCCAACCAGATAGACTTTCAGTCAGCCCAGTTCACCATCTGGCTGGAAAGCCTACCGTGGATCGAGCCAACGCCTGTCTGTGCTGGTGTGGCACCAGCGGCTAGTTGTCTTGCTCCTCTCAATCCCAAACACACACACGGCCACACACATCTTTCGTCAGCCTCGGTCTCCTTTAGAGCTACTTAGACACATACAGAACAGGAGAGAACCTCTTATTTCTGCATATTTGTCAGTCCTCAGCCGTGAGAACAACCAAAAACAAAAGATCGCTTCCCTCAGCCCAGCTCACACAACTCTCGCCTCGCTGCACAGCGCCTCCAAGGTAATCGACGCAAGGTAATTTGTTGGTAATTAATCGCCGTTCGTTAATGGCTTTGCTTTTATTAAAACTGTGCATGCTGATGATTGTAATTTTTTGCCATCTTGTTCTCACTGGGATAATCAGCACCTTTAAAATCCCCAATTTATGTATGCAAATACAAACGTGTACACACACACACACACACACACACACACACACACACACACACACAGACCATGAGTGTTCTCTATTCCTCTGCCCGATTTACCCTTGAGCCCTGCCAACTCTCAACACTCTCCTGGACACGAAGCATGGTGCCCGTTTGTTGTTGATGTATGCTAATGTGCCACATCCATCTGTTCGTTTGCTTAATTTGGATTTTGCTTGTTTCCAACCATGTTCCCGCCCCTCCTACTCCACCGTCCCCTCCCCTTGCCCATATCTAAACCTCCTGCATCTCCTGTTCCTCCTCCTCCACCTCGTCTCCATCTCCTTCCAGCCACTGCGACATCAGGGCGCTCGTCAGCCTGGATTGCAGCCAGCTCGTGGGAGGGTCAGGGTGGGGGGAGGAGAGAGTCTGCCGCCCCTCGCTGTCCGTATGCAAATTGGCCTTGTTTTGATTAAAAGACAGCTGCATATTTCATTAAAGCCACCAGTGGAGGTGGAAAAGGAGAAGGTATACCTCTCCGGGGAGGCGAAGGTTGTTTAGTTGGAGTGAATGTTGTGGGAGCTGCTGTTTAGTGCCGCTGAGGGGAACAAATAGCAAAGACAAAAGGGCTGCCCAGGGACTGCTTTGGGGTTTAATGGGGCTGACTGACTGGCACATCAGTTAAAGCCCACACTGATGCAGAGTGCGAGTGAATGTGCATTGCATGATAACAGGAGCAATTGACAATGAAATATAGACCGCCATCAGCCTTCAAGGTGTTTTGGCATGCCAAGGCAGCTGTATTGCTACCCACCACTGCCAGGCTGCAGAGAAAAAAACACAGCAACCCCTGTTTCTGAGTCATAAAATGAGAAATTGTTCTACATGTGGCCATCTTTAACTCTATGGCAGACAGGCTGTTCCCTCGTGGGCTCAGTGAAAGGAAAAACATTGCTTCAATACATTTTCACCTCTTCAGTGAAATAAGTCTTAAAGCTTTCACCAAGGTTGTGTTCTGGCTTGTCAGTGTTTGAAGGCTACAAAGCAATGGTGCAGTTTTATCTTCTACACTTCTATTTTGTTTTGTAGTATGGAGAATAGTGAATGGCAAAAGGTTACCCTTTTCCTACCTTGTCTTTCTCCTTTTACTGGTTGAGGGCGACAGTCACCCAGCCAGAGGTGGACGAGGGTGATGTATAGGTGGGTGGGCACGGTATGAGGTCAGAGGGTGAGAGTAGGAAGGATGGGGGAGGATCTTCTGGCATCGAGCCAACTCCAGTGGAATTCAAAGACATGGGGAGGGATGGAGCGATGGTTGCTTTGCATAATCAATCAGAAACAATAGAGGAAGAGAGCAAGTGGTTCTGCCTTTCTTGACAGGGCTGATTGTATTTATGCAGGGATGGAAGCGAGGGGGGAAAACCATTAAAGGGGATTGGGTAGTAAGATGTGGGCAGGTGCAGGGAGTGCTGTAATGGGTGGCCCCCACTGCAAAGCCAAGGACATATACCCAGGAGGAACTGATTGAATGCCATGCCAATAAAAGAAGGCAGTTTCATGCACCATTGACCGAGTTGGCATCCTCACAGTCACACTGCGATGAAACCCCCTTCGAGGTCATGATAATGTGAATCACATTTTGTTCCTCGGTGGGTTGTGCTGCTCCGAGGGAGAATTAAACGGCACCCTCAAACCTGATTTTTTTCCTCCTTCTGTTTCTCTTACAATTTGTGGCATGTATCTGATGTATTGTATGTCAGTACAAGGGGAAAATCAGATTGAGTGGTTTGTTTGGACAGAAATGAAAAGATCAAATTCTGAGTCACAATAGGTGGGGAAAATAATCTGATTTGAGCCTGCAGTGCGCATACAGCCAGAGAGATTGTCCTTTCATTTTCTCTGTAGGTGGAGCAGCATCTCCCGGAGCGGACTAATAGAATGCTTGTCTTGTATCTTCTCAGCCATGAACTTTTTATCTGTCACAATTACATTCAGTCTGGAAGCCTGTGTGCCCCGCAGCCAAATACAGTATATTAGCTAAAGTAAACCAGTCAAATGCTTATGTTGAACTCGACAAGGACGTTCATTCATATTCTTCTGAAGCAGTCCCGCGCTCTGCAAGAAGTGCAGCGTTAGCTATGTCTCATGAGTTTCTGGGAAACAACAAGGAAACTTTTGACCACAATACAGTTTTTGTCTGATGCTTTTGCAAAATCCTCAAATGAAAAACGTGACTTTCCAGACACTGTGTGCAACTCTCAAATCCACAGATCATTTTCCTCACAACAGCATTTCAAGATTCTGTGTCTCACAAAGAAATCAAATGTGACCCAGATGCACCAAGTTAGTCGTGGTGGTCATAATGGAGTACAGCGCTTTTCTATTGAGCTCTATTACTCTCAGAAATAACTATAATTTTTCAGACACATCGACATGTATGGAGTGAGACTGACTTTTACAGTATGTTGGCGCCTCAGTTTCTGGACGTGGACCAGGCAGACATCAGAGAGGAACAACAGAGGGGAAGATGTGAGAGCACACTGCGCGTATATGTGATGTTCTTGTTTAGACGAGGTGGACACAGAGGGAAAGCAGAGACAACATGCTGCTTGTGAGGACATGAGAGACGTGTCAGGTGTATGAATGTCCAGTAAGGAGTTGCAGGCCATTTTTACAATTTTTCTGATTTACATTGCTGCTAGAGTGTAGTTTGACTTGATTGTTGGGTTATTGTATGTAAGTCCCAATGAAAAACTACATCAAAAAATAACTTTTTAGACAAATCATAAAATAATTGGATAGCATATAGGTCCAGATACTGTGCAAAAGAAGCATATGTTTGCATGCTGCACCACTGCCTCCTGCTGTTTGTCCACAGCATAACATGTCAAGCTCGTGCCAGCATGTGCAAGAAAGGTAATTTCCCACCATCAGCCCCTGACATTAATGCATATACTGATCCACGAGCCCCTTTGAGCCCTCTCCACTCCATCCACCTCTCGTCCTCCACCCGCTGCTCACTCATGTTATCAATTCACTGTTTTCTCAAGGAAAATATAAGTTAAGCTCACCTTATTTACATTTATATGATCAGATTTTCTTCCATATGGAAGGTATGCAAATTTGCCCTTTTCTCGAGTCTTAGCCACTGAGTGTGTAGATTTGTTGCAAGGGATGGAGGAAAAAACATAATAACATTGCCCTCCAGGAGGAAAGAGACCCAAGTTAGAATTTCTGGACCTCATGAATTTTGTAATGATCAATTTTATTTACCGTACCCCCTCCAAGACTTATCAGGACATTTTGAGCTCGGGATATATAACATGAGATTGATTTACACCCAGAATGTCTATCTTTCTTTCTTCCTTTCTTTTTTTTTCAGTGTATACACCCTTGCCCCCATAGTGCTCAGAATATCATTTTTCATTTTCTTCATCTGATGCCCTGTAAATTCCACAATCTGTTTGTGAGATACTGGGAGGCGGTTTGTGGGGTGCAGTCAGGCACTGGTCACGTCTTAAATCCCCGGTGTGTTGGAGCAGAGGGGGAATGAAAGGCAAATTTGTGGGCTGGCAGGATGAATGCAGTCAGCTTGAGTTTATTTGAGGAAAAACATCCTATCGTGTTTGTGTGTATGTGTACATGTGAGTGAGTGAGACAGAAAATGTGTGTATAGGTGAGTGCTTTACCAGAGTGACACTAGTGAACCCATTGTGAATGGAGGGGCCAGGCATTGCACTGCTTTGGTGTGTGTGGATGTGGATTGGACATGTTGTGGGGACATAAGTCTGTTTACACAGTCACATTGTGGGGACTCACCTTCCTTATGGGGTAAAATGCAAGCACATAGCACAAATCGTTACATTTTAGGGCAAAGACTCGGGTTTAGGTTAGGATAAGGGTTAGGAAGTAGTGGTTATGGTTAGGTTAAGTCTGCAGGACATTAATCTAAGTCTATGTAATGTCCCCAAAAGTGATGGAAACACATCTGTGTGTGTGTGTGTGTGTGTGTGTGTGTGTGTGTGTGTGTGTGTGTGTGTCCGTCCACTGGCCGCCGGAGAGGGAATAGCACTCGAGCAAATTGCTTTCTGCCAGCATATTGCCAGCGCCTGTCTTTATTTCTTGGGATGGGGAGGCACGTCTCAGACGATTACAGCTCCCAATTCAGGCTCACACTGCTGGCCTGCCCCGCTCAACCCGGAGCCCTGCTTTACAATGCACTCCTCTATACCATGCTATACCCTGCCTGATGAAATGCTGATGTGGAATATTTAAGTGACACTCCAAGCGAAACCTAATAATATAATCAGGTAATAAGAAATTAATTTTCTCCCTGGCTGCACTTTGACTGGGGTGTTGATACTGGGCAGGGGAAGAGAAATCAAGAGGCAAATGTTGGTGAGGGAATGTTGAAGGTAGAAGCTCTCTCTCTCCCTCTCTTTCTCTCTCTGTGCATCAACATTTCTCATGACACACTCTGGTGATTCGATAGCCCCCCAACCTGACACATACACACACACACACACACACACACACACACACACACACCCATCCACACGCCCCATGCTCCCGTGCACATACAAATAGAGACCCACACAATAACAAGGACGCCTCCCTCTCTACACCACTGAACTGTAAATGACCAAAGCCAATCATGACACCCACCCATCCACAACTACAACTGCACATAAACACACACATGCTGTCGCTGTCAGTGATGTCCCCACAAGTTCACATTGTGAGTGGCAGCAATGCTACAACGTACTGGCCTGCAGCACACACAGATGTGTGCGTATGTGTGTGTTCCTGATTGTTCATGTTAGGAGGAGGGAAGCATCTTGCTGTGGTTGTAACCCACTAAATGTAATCCGGCTCGGTTTGTCCTTCTCTTCTCACTCTTGCTTACCCTCTTTTTATCTTTCTGAATGCATTTTCCTCTTTCTCCCCCTCTCTCAATCTCAATGCCTGTCCTTATGTAGTTAATTAGGAGTCAGGAGTCCATCGGTGTCAGTGCTCTGGTGTTTTATTGTCTCACCCACCCCCCCACCCACTCACCCCCCACTGGCCCCCAAAGGAGAGACATCAATAACCCTCCCCCCACAACACACACACGCACACACACACACACACACACACACACACACACACACACACACACACACACACACTACGTGCCAGAGTTTCCACGGCCCTGCCTGCTCCTGCCTGGCATAGCCATCCATCTCTCTGTGCACCCGCCCCCCGCCATCCCACCACCCACCCGACCGCTGCTCTCTCCTCCTCTTCCATCACCCCCCTCCACCCCTCCCTTCCTCTCCATCCCCTGCCATCGCCTCTCTACCTGAGAGCATTTGTCATCCCGTCGCTGTGTGAGCTGCGGCCAATGCGATGAAAAAAGAAAAGATGAGGAAAAAAAAAACTCAGCGGCAATATGCAAAAATGCAAAAAGGTAGATGCGGGTTGCCCTGGCAACGGCTCAGAGGTTATTTCCAAGCGCTGATGGAAATCAATGTCATGTGCCAGGCAGGCAGGCACCTCCGTCCTCAGGAAAATTAGAAAAGAGGGGGGGTGAGGAAGGAGGTGGAGGGAGGACTGGAAGGACAAAGAAAAATGCAGAGAAACAGAAATCAGTTTTTTTTTCTCTTTGAACCTTAAGAGCTTCTGACTTTTCTTCAAAGGAGCTCGAGGCAACGCCGCCGCATCATCCGGGCGCTGCTGTGGGTCATTTCATTTTCTTTCGCTTTTTTGTTTCTGCCTTTTGAATTCACTATAAATTCTGCCCCTCCTCTCCACACTTAACACCGCCACCGGCCTTTTCTCATTTGTTTATGTACAAAGAGGAAAAACAAACTCTCTGGCTGTAAGGGTGCCAAATCAAAAAGATAAATAAGAGGAGAGCTGGAAGAGGAGGAGGAGTAGAAGTGGTGCAGAGGGAGGGTTTCTGTGTGTGTGTGTGTGTGTGTGTGTGTGTGTGTGTGTGTGTGTGTGTGTGTGTTTGAATTGGCTCAACAACTGACTAATTTGTTCTGTGATACCAACCAGCAGTTACACACAACAGCAGCAATGTCACTTGGGGAAAAGGCATTCTGAAATGCTAACATGTAGCACGATGCTAGGATTAGTTGGCAGGTCAGGTCTAAAGCAGGTATGAGCTGCTTCATGATAATTCATTCTCAATATCAGTTGAGACCGGGATGCACTCGTCCCTGAGGCTGTATGTAAATGTTTCAGTCTTCAGTCTATGACGAAGCTTTCCTCTCCTGCAAGAAGCTAAAGGGTGCTCCAGGGGAGAGATGATACAAAGCTGCATTCATGAAACTTTTACAAAATCACTTCTTATTGTTTTGTTCAAGGCTTGACATTAAGTTTTTGGAAATGTTTTTCTCCTCTCAAGCCCCTTGAGTGAGTCATTGCTGCAGATGAAGTGTTCCTCAAATCTGACCATTTTCGCAAACTCCTGAGTCAAATGAGCAGCGTTGGCAGGTGGAGCATTGCATACAGTTAAGCAGGAGTAACACATTCTGAGCTTGTGATACAATAGGTAATATTAAAAGACCGCTTAATTATTATTTTTCATGTTTGGGGTGGTGGGTCTAAGAGGGATGGACCTGAATGCAGACAGGATAACCTGTGTGCCGGACCTATTGTGAGTGTATGATGATGGTATGAGTTGCTGGGAGGTGCAGGCGGCTGCAGAGCAGGTGAGGGCAGAGAGAACAGGTGTGTGGTTGGGTGGGGCAGTCAGGACATGGAGACACATTGAGGATGCTGAAAAACTCATTCATGCTTTTATTTCCTGATGGCTACACTATTGTAACACACAACTCGCAGGAATATTAGTAAAACGTTTTAACTACAAAAAGGAAATATGACCAACACGGCTGCATTGTAGACCCCTCAGCTCATCTGGAACAGCCCTTCAGGTTATTCCTCACGGTCCCCACGAAAAACTGGTGAAACTGCCTTCAGCTTTATTTTGCTCTAAGCCGCTGAAACATCCTATCCAATCATGTTAAGTGAGCTCCAGCGCTATCGTTTTCTATAACTAAACTGAAAACATTCCTTTTTAGCTGTGCCTTCCAATAGCCTGTTTGCCAGTTGTTGTTGTTGTTGTTGTTGTTGTTTTGGGTACTATCCATGTAGTTTTTGTGACTGTAGCTTCCTTGGTAGCTCTCACTCTGTGCTGCACATTGTGCATCCACCTGGGATGAAATGTACTATATAAATAAAATTTTGCTTGCTTGCTAAGTATTTAACTGTAGATGTTGCTCATGGTGTAGTCATTTGCCCCACTAATGAGCAGACTAGTGTAACTTTATGGTGTAAACAGGCTTGTGCTCATTATAACCATGCATTATGGCCTTTTTATGTGTCGTACAGCTGCAGCCAGTGTATTATTGTCTTGCATGCAACTGGCATTAATGCTACAAAGATTTCTGTAAACTTCCATCTGGGGATGGAGCAATAGTAGAGCTTGCATTTTCTTATCAGTTAGCCTACAGTGAGAGATATATTGAATTAATTTCCTTAGGTTGGAATCAATAACCCATAAACTAGAATTTATCGTACAAACTGCTGCAAACACCACAGGCCACCTCTGACACATCTTGTATTACTGTGGCGAGCTGCTGTGGAATAGATGGGCCATGCACGCCAAGCCAATAGGTTCTCCTCTTCATTTGCATACCTAACATGGTGTTCACACTCCAGTTGACACATTTGCAACCCGCCACTTATCCCATTACCGGCTGTCCCCGGTCGCGGCATTGTTTGCTGTGTCGGCACTCTCTCTTGCTGGCTGGCCAGCTCAATTCCCACCATGTTGTGTGTTGATGCACTCACAGGTTGTTTGGATGCAGCTGAACTCGACACAACTGTGCTCACAGGCAACATGTGCACAGACTCGTACGCCAGCACACATTCTTACAATCATACAGTCCGTCCACAGATACACACACACATATACAATTCTCTGTAGTACATTCCAGTTTATGGTTTTTGGTTTTAAAAATGTAAAGTAAAATGTACAATTTGTCAGACTTCGAAGGGGAGAGGTGGTACATAGCTCGCTCAAAGTTCAGTTCATATAGATTAAAATGTATTAGATCATGTTCAAAATGTTCTAAGTTCACAGTCCCAGAAAATGAACTGGTTCACGTTCATTTCTGTTTTTTGTTTTGTTTTGTAAATGATCTGCAAAGGCTGCAGATCTCCTTGATGTAGTCTTTGGCTTGTGTGGAGGAACTCTGTGGCTTTTTTTCTTACCCTTTGTCAATGATTTCTTGTCATCATCATTTACTCACAGATATTTCCAAAGCCTGGTTGCATGCTTCAACTCGATATGTTGTTCCAAATTCTTTGCCCATGTGGCTGACGTGCGGACTTGTTTTTTCACAAACCAGCAGGCACAATTAGGATAAAAATGTGAGATTTTTTTCCCCATTGGAATTTGTACTGATTTATTCCTAAAACTCTAGCAATGTCCTAGGATGGCAAAGAAGTGAGAATAGTTAGTTAGGGCAAGAATATCAGGGTAAGCCTATCAGTGACCAAAGCACTTGGTTAGGTTTAGGCATCAACACAACTTGCTTTGGTTTTGGTAAAGATCCTTCATTTTTGGTTTGTCACATGAACCCCAGCCTCCTGGGTGAAATGTGTTTGTTTGACTCATCCATCCACTCAACCTTCCTCCATTTGCGGACATTCTTGCTCTTTACTCGACACGGGGCGTGACAAAGCGGTGGTATTTGTGAGACTGGGCCCTCTCAGTTTGTGATAATTAACGTTAAAGACCTCTTATCCACACAAGCATGACCAAAGGTAAAATCTGTGAAAGTGTGAAATTCATTTTCAGTTTGTCAAGTCAGCTGAGTAATGTTTTCATGTTTTGTCTTATAGTTGCTTCCTTATCATTAAAATAAATATCAGTGCAATCACACATGATGTGGTGTTTTGCTAGATTTTCTATTTCGTGAGGTCCTTCCCTTTTTTTTCCCCCTTGTTTCCCAGTAAATACTCCTGGAATAAGTGCTGTTCATTTCAGGTCCGACACAGAGTGTTCATCACTTTAAAAGTTTAGCATGAGTAGAATATTTTCTGGTTTCAGGTTAATGTGAATCAAATGAGCCATAAAACTGATTAGACTACATTATCTCCACTGTACACACACACACACACACACACACACACACACAGATGCATAAGATCTCCCAAGCCCTCTCTCTCTGTATTCTGCATGTTGCTAATATGAGGGTCATAATTGTCATTTCAGGTTTAATTCCTTATTTTTGCTCTGGATGTTTAATTTGAGTCTTAAATAAACTCCTTCGACCCTGCAGCCATTTGCCCCCCCCCCCCTCCTTTGCCTCCTCCTTGCCTTTTTCTTTCTCCTTCTCATTCCCCCTCTTTTTGGACTGCAGCATTACAGTACAAGTAAAACTGATTCCCAAAGGCAACAGAAAAAGAAACGACTATTAGTGTTCCAGGATGAGCTACCTTGTTCACCTTCGACATGGATGGAGGATATATTCTGTTCCTGTCTCAGAGCCACAGTGGTATTTGCCTTTTCTCTGCCTTTCTGCACTGAGTCTTTCAGGGTTTCGTGTTTTTACAGCAGGGGGTATCTTTCACACAAAACTTACATGACATTTCTGTTTAGCTCCTTTATCAAATGGCTGTGTAAAACCGGCTTACACCAAGACTCTGAACTCAATGAACTTAAAATCACTGAGCACATTCTCCATGGTGGAGGACTGCAGCTGAAAGCTGGATGTCACCCATGGATTTTCTGATATGATCATTTTCCACCCTGCACATCTATTTTTGATGTGCTGTGTTGGTGGCGCACTGAATAAATGAATATTCATGAATGTGCAGAAAGCCTATATGTATCATAGTGATTTCTACCCGTGTCATCAAGCTATGCAAATGACATCCTCACATCTCCATACAGCCACGCGGCCTCCTCTTTCTCCTTAATTAATGACGCTGAGAAAATGTTTTTTCTCTCAAGGAAAATTAGCTCCTTCAAGATGGAATTGGTGCAGATATTAATGGGAAGCGATAATTCCAGACTTGTTTTGACTTGATTACTTAAGGAAATACATGTTTCCCATCAGATGGTCACATCGCTTTATGTGACACTAAAGATGGGAATTTACTACCAGTTTTACCCTCCAGGGCACAGAAATCCAAAAGTGAAAACTGATCGGATAGACTTTCAGCCTTTTGTAGTACTGTTGTTAGATCCATACGTAACACATTGATTGACAGACTAGTCAAGGCCCAACACTATAATCTATCAGCACTCTCTCAGAGAAAGTACATTTATCTACTGGTCATTTCCAACAGCAAATACATTTGATAATGTCACCTGAATTATTCTTTTTATCCACATAATAAGGAAACATTTTTAATGAGCACACAGTATTTGCAAGTTGCAGAACATATCTGCAAATTGTTCAGTTCACATTAATCCTGCTGAATGTTTTGTAGTAGGTTGTTGGTAGATGATTCCACGCTGTAAATTTACAACCACACTACACATTTTTCTTGCTCAGTATGACACCTGCAGTTTTAAAATATATTTTCCATCTTTAGTTCAAATGAGGAGTGCACATTTTCCATGAATTTTTGGATTTAAATCAAATCTTCTTTACACATTGTGGTCATTATGTATTTTTTATTGTAATATCACAATTGTGTCTGTCACACCAAAATGTCTGTTAATGAAGAATGCTTTGCCTAATATAACAGGTCGAGTGTTGCTTTTCAGTAAGCTACATCTAAAACCTTCATACATCCCCCATCCACACTGTTATAGGATAGAATGTACCTGACAGCGGGCAGGTTTGCTGAATTACAAGTCGTGTATTCAACTCATCATCTATGGCCAATGTGGGCGACAAATCTTGTCTTCATCTTCAGAGATGGGGGGGGGGGGGGATTCGTGAAGAGGAGCATCAAAGGTGGAAGTCAGGATGAGCAGTAAAGCTGACATTAGGGTCAAGTGCTGATCTGGCATCACATTTCCCTTTCAAATCCATTTACATGCATACGCTCACATGCGTGCACACATTAGAGTCTGTAGCCACATGTGTGGAGCTGCACGCCCACATGCTCCGCTGGGAAACCCAGCAGGTTAAGTCACACAGACGAAAAGCAGATGGATGAAATCAAATGAGTAAAGGAGAATATCGCAAAATAATTTAAGTGTGTGCTTACGCATATGTGTGTGTGCTCATGGCGCACAGAGAGAATATATGTAGGAGAGGAGAGAGAAGCGGATTCAATTCAGGGTGGAGGTAGTAGCTCACTGACAGACTGCACTGCCATGCTCAGCCAGTTCATTGCTGTCATTCCTTACATCTTTTGACATTTTCAATTATGTCTTTCACACATGGCTGGGCACTTGTTTTTTTTTTCTTTCTACGCTCTCCTCATCACCCTCCATTCTCTTGCTCTCCCTCTTTCCTATTCTGTTCCTCCACCGTCATTCCATTTCCTTCTTAAGTGGCCGCTCCCTCCTTGCTTTGTGTGCCGACCCTTTTCATATGTGGGGGTCAGGTAGCCCAGGGATCCTATTACTCCCCCATTCTGTGGCGGGCGGAGTGAGCAATGGACGGCAGGATGAGCAAGGGATAGGGCAGCCAAGAAGTGAAAAGGATGCTGTCAGATATGTCAAGGACTCCCTTTCAATTTATCTGTTGATCCTGTGAGGGACCTCACATGGCGACGCGCAGAAAGTATGGGCTGTTTTTGAATGCCAGCGTGCTTCTTACCACTCGTACCCTGACAATAATGGAGAGGAGATTTATATTTGGCAGCGGTATCTGTTGTAGGTGTCCTCAATTTGCCATTTTTTTCTTTGTACTATTCCTCAGAAAACTAAGAAAAAAAAAATCATGTCTCATTTCCAGATGCAGTTGGCAGCTGTTTTCAGCGAGAAGGCCCCCGATAAACCCACAGTACACAGCACCAGACGGCAGACCGACACAGGGAGCAAGTAGCCGGTGAACATAGAGGAGCATTTAGAAATTTTGGAAAAGTTAGAAATTTCCCTCAAGAGTGAACATCAGACCAAAAAGTAAAGTGAATATTAATCTTACATTTTTCCAGGTGGGCAGAAATATGATGATGCAAATGAAGGTAAATGTTAAAATAATTTCCTTACACACTGGACATGTAAATAAGCAAGTGTTTGCTAACAAGTTGCTAACAAGGTGACAAGATCACCTTATGATGATCTCATCATACATTGCCATGAATTACACGAGCCCAAACCACACGAACATTATATGTTTCTATTTGCTGATATTTATTATATTTACGTATTTTATGTCTTTTAAAAATATAATATGGACAAATACGTCATACTACATTTATAGCCTCAGCTAGTCTGGAATGCTCACTCCTATGTGAAGATTTACATAATTACACAACACACAACAAGAAAATATATACAAAACAGCACAAAACACAAATGATAATACACTAAAATGACCATGAAACACCCAATCATTCATGACTACACAACCCTCTACTTTTTGTGTTTTTAGTGGCCACCGTAGTACGAGGGGGTGAGACGGGGTGTTCAGTTGGTTGCAGTCTGTAACCTCACTGCTAGATGCCACTAAATCCGACACACTGGACCTTCCATCGTGATGTTAGTACTTACTTTAAAGATCTGAGTGCTTCTTTCATCACTGTTATTATGAATGTTACAGACATATGAGACAAACCAGGAATGTCATGTAAAATGATGCCATGTCAGTGACTGTGAGCATACTGTGGAATGGCTTTCATACTGTAAACATTCAAATACTGATTGATTGATTGGCTGTGTAATCTGACTGACTAATTGATTGAGTCTTAATGAGGACATAATGTTTTTCTCCACTATTCAGAGGACGACACACGGCATCCATAATGCATGTTCCATATTTAAAGGGGAGTGGGGATCATTTTCCTATTAGGCCAACTGATGGATTTACTGATTGATTGATTAGCTGACTGACTAATTGATTGGTTTTGTAATGAGGGGAAAACACATTTTTCTCCATTAAGGCGAACTGGAGGGGATTCCCTTTGCTGGCAGCCATGATGTAATGTGTAGAATCTAATGACCTCAGCATAATCACCACCATTATGAAACAGGCACTCAGCTCTCAAAACCACTCCATCATCAGAGTGTTGCCTACTCATGCCTACAGCCGTCGCTCGCTCACTCCTCACTCCTCTTGCACAAAGTCAGCCAAACAGATAACCAACGCTGCTGCCAGAGCTGCAGCCTAACCACAGCAGAAATTTAGCAGGCTGCCAACAAAGCTTTGTTTGGACGAGTTTGGATGAAGAGAGAGAGAGTGTGAGGTAGTGGGCTTATGGTGTTGCCAAACTGGCGGCTTTGGCTGTGCTCACTTTCACCAGGGGGCAGTCAAGGAGGCGGGAGGCCAGATTGCTATTTTTCCAGGCTAATCATGGGAGCGGGTTTCCAGGTTTTTCCTTCCT
This sequence comes from Chaetodon auriga, assembly GCF_051107435.1. Lineage (NCBI taxonomy): Eukaryota > Metazoa > Chordata > Actinopteri > Chaetodontiformes > Chaetodontidae > Chaetodon > Chaetodon auriga. The sequence continues at coordinate 4,825,886 of NC_135077.1, read as the reverse complement.
CTTATCCTCCCCTCTCCTGCTGACTCTTAACCCTGACCCTTCAGCAGGAGATCCCTCTCTTGGCAAGAGGGAGGTAGAAAAAGCGAGGGAGGAAAAAACGAGGGAAGTCAGTGGCGCGAGCTGAACAAGAGAAATGGGGGAGTCATGGTCAAGAGCTGATTAATGAGCCTCTAATTTAATCAGCAATTCCCATCTCACCAGGGCCTCTCCACGTGGCTCTGTAGCAGCTTATTATTTTTAACAAGTCCATGATCTCCCCCTTTTCCTTTCTGCTCTTTTTCTCCCTCGTTCTGTCCTTCCCAGTTCCCCTTTTATACCGAGCTCTTATCTGTGTCAGAGTCAGGGATGTGAATAGAGGAGCAATGATTAATGGAGATTTAAGACCTATGAAGGATGTCTAATCACTCTCTCTCTCTCTCTCTCTCTCTCTCTCTCTCTCTCTCTCTCTCAGTCTCTTTCTTGCTCTTTAAACAAAACTGACTGCTGTAGACTGATTTTCAGAGTGGGCAGCTGCTGTTTTGTAGCCAATTACAGTGATGAATGCTCAAAGATGGTCCATGACACTTATTTTATATTGTGAGCTCAGAAGTGAGCGTGTGTGTGTGTGTGTGTGTGTGTGTGTGTGTGTGTGTCTCTGTGTGTATTTTCTTTGTCCAAAGTTTGTTTTCACCAGTCTTGAAACAGCAACATGTCTGTGCGATGCTTTTCCTTCAAACACACATACAAATATTTGCTTATGATCTTGCCTTGATAATAACAACATCCGTTCACGGTGAGAGGTGCGGAGGTCCCGACTGTAGCTGCTTACAAGATGTTGGGATTCGATTTAGACAATCTGGCTAAATTTGCAGTTTACTGTCAGACATGGATAAAGTAATGGCACTGTGTTACCGGATCTCTGGTGAGTGAAATATTATCTTAACCAATGGAAATGATGGCCGGAACTACTGATTAGTAATGAATCAAATATCCTTCAAAGCGGGACAAAGTTTTGATGAGCCGCGGCCGTGATGGCCATAACAGGAAAAGAGCACATATAACACCCTCATCAAAATTTATTTTTAGTCAGTCGCTGTTTAAGAGATTGTAATTAAGTTTTGGTACATCTTGATTTACTTTTGTGATAAAGCAGCTGAATTAACAGCCGCCGTCTTGCATAGCCAGACTTATCTCTACACTTTGTTTTAGCGCTGTGTGGAGAAAGGTCTGGTTCATAGCCATTATGATTCTGGTGTAGCGTGAAAAAATGTGCTAGCTTGTTTTTATTTCTTTGAGAAAATAATCATTGTCTTGGGCAGTTCTACGGCCTTGATACAGCAGCAGTCTCCCTGCGAAACAGTGTCAGGGCAGGGGCACTTTTGATGCAACATTTCCACATAGGGAGGCGAGCCCTGGCATTAAAATGACTAAAGAACTCAGCATGCTTTACTTATTACACCATCCAAATCTTCATCAAAACAGCACATTGTTAGCTCTGAGGTTGTTATTGTTTCATGTTGTGACTATGGACAGCAACACACAGACAGCAGAAGGGGAGGAAAATATTGACTGATACAGTCGGCCAATGGCAGGCTTATACCAACAGCCTACTTCCTGTGAGTCTGACTAGACACAAGGTCATAAGGTCATAAGCTAAGACCAACCAAGGCTGTAGCTGCAGATCTCTGCGAGTATTGGACTTCTTTAAAACTTTAAAACACAACAGGAAAGCACTGTTTGTTTGTTAAATCAAATGTGACGAAGAGGTCCAAAAAACAAAAATACTGTTCTTATCGCCCTACACTGACAGGAAAACCCGGTCAGTCTCATCTTAAAAAAAACTCACTTGGCTTCTCTTCCGTCTCCACAAATAGTCGCTCTTCATACCGTCTGTGCCCTCGCTCACATTTTGGCTGGATAAAACAGCACACGCAGCACCTTTTTTCAAATGCAGAAGCAATTCATTTATTTCTAGATAATTAGAAATGATGGCAGGTAAAAAAAGGGGAGAGAATAAGAAGTGATGGAATAAGAAAGGCTTTGTAGTGACTCAGAATGGAGATGAGAGGAGCTCTTTAATTCTACCTCTGATTACTAAGTGCCTCCGTCCATTATCTTTACACAGTGAATAGCAGAACACCATAAAGGTAAAATGTGACTCATCCATCCCCACCAGTTATCACTCTCAATGGCTTATGGGAGCTGCCTCCCCACAGCCCACAACCCCCTCAACCCGGCGAGGATTGACACAGCGCCTACTTAACATAGCTCTTCAGAAAGTGCTGTTAGATTGCGTGTGTGTGTATGCAGGAGATGTTTGTACATACAAGCATTCATTTTACACTGAATGTCCAACGATATGCAGCATGTTTTCAAGAGAGGCTGTTGTGTATGTATGAGTGTTTGTGTGTATAAAATGCATCGTTGTGAGCTCGTCAGGTCGTTTCATATGTGTCTTCTCTCAATCTGAGACAAGGGGAGGAGTATGTAGGTTCCCCCTCCGATCCTCTGCCATGGTGCTCTGAGAGGTATTGCCTCCCTTATTGCTGTTGAAAAGCCCCATCAGTGCCAGGCGTGCTGATTTATGTCCCTGAACCCCTCCACCTCCAGCTCCTTTCCATTAGGCTTTACAATATTCCCCCTATTGTTCAGCTCCCGGCGTTATCGGTCCTGCCCAGGCCTGTCAGCAAGACCTGCCCCACACACAATCACACCAGGAGCAGCAAGAGGAGAAGGGAGGGGGTGTGGGGTGGCTGATAGGATGGAGCGAGAGATCGAAGAGGTGCTGTACAACAGATAGGACGAGGAGGAGGAGGAGGAGAGAGAAAGAATGTTGGGACGAAGAGGGAGATAGAGGAGTGGCAGGCAGAGACGGGGGAGAGGAAAGATGAAGGGGATGGAATGAGAGGAGGAAAAGGAAGATGAGGTGAACGGCAGCATGTTGAGGGAAGTGTGAAAATGGGAGATGTCCATCTTATCCTTGGTTTTATTGTTCCTGAAGAGGGTGGAGGTTGTGGTGGTGGTTCAAGGAAGGGCAGGGGACATAAGTTAGGCAAAATGCAAGAGGTTGACTGTAACGATGTGGGGATGGAGATGCCATTTGCTTGCATTACTTTGGGACGTTCTGTTAGCGTATGTCCATTAAGATATAGATTTTACTGCCTCCGAGTGGGTTGGGGCTGCTGTGTGTTCCGTGTGGACGAGATAAGGTGATGGCAATGGGGCCAGCGAGTGAAGCTTTTGATAGGAATCCCACTCTGTCGATTTAAGCCAGCTTTATTGCCTTGAAGAAAGGCTGGATGAAGCTGGGGTGTGCTGATGCATTTGGTTAAATGTAGGTGCCTTTCACACTGAGGTTTACAATATAGTGCAGGCAGATGCAACGGAGTTGTTAAGTGCGTTACAATGAGCGCTTGAAAGGCTGCCTCGAGAAAGGTCGAGGGGCCACATGAGCAGAATGTGAATGAGGGAGGACTATTTAAAGAGATTCAGGATCGATGCTTGTCTTGATGATGTGCAGCCAAAGACGGAGCACATAAAGGTTGTTTGCGAGGATGAGGCATTGAAAGTTTCAGCTGCTTAACAAGAAATGTGCCCGTTGTTTTAGCTCACAAACACCACAAGGTAACTTTTCTGTGGCAGCACTTCAAAATAGCATTTCCTTAACTGTTAATAATGCAAAAGCAATTCAGTGCAGTGCCGTCATAAAAGCGAAATGTATTTTTCTCCCCACCTTCTGTAAATGGATGCCACCTTGACTTACATCCCCCATTCTAATTGACAATTCTGAGGACAATTGCTCACAAATGGCAAAATTTTCCTATTTGTTTCAGCGCTGCATATGCCTGCCCAGACAATGACATGGTAAATTTAAAATGAATTGCAAATTGTCCTCATTTTATATGCAGGGGGGCCTCTCCTCCCTTGAAGAGCTGGCTCGATCCTGTAAAAGATCTTTCTGACATATACCTTTAAGAAGAGGAAGATGAGAAACGGTGGATTAAAAGAAGAAGAGGGAGCAGAGAGGAGGGGGTGGGGAGGGTGGCAGATAAGCTTGCTTGCTTTCAACTCTGTGGAGGATAAGGGAGAAGAAGTTTTAATATCTCTAAATCAGCGGCTCGATATTGAAAGTGTCATCTAATTGAAAATGATTTAGGACACCGGGCCCGCCTGGCAATCATATATAAATTCACTCCTGACACCAGCTCCAAAGTCTCTCTATTTCTACTTTATGAGTCATTTGCATGGTGGGGGCCTTGGAGAGTATAAACCATGCAAATGATATGGAGCGCTGCACAAGGTGATGTATCCCCTCCCCGCTCCCTCCCTCTCCTCCTCCATCTCTCCATCTCTCTCTCGTTCTCCCTCTTAGCCTCAGGAGAAATGCTTTCTGCTTTGCTGCTGCCTTTGTCCAGAAAGTCATTTATTTCTCTTGTTGTTCGCTCGCTTGCCATTTTACAGTTTGCCGCATAGGTTAGGGGGAAAGAGGCGGCTGCCACCCCATTCAGCTGAATAACTGTCATCTCCCATTTGCGAGCCCATGTTGTACGTGGAAGTCATTTCCTTATTTTGTGAAAAGACAGAGATACCTACAATAGCAATGGTGGTGTGTATCCCCATAGTACATAACAATAAATATACCTGTGCTTTAATGTGACAATGAAAGCCTTGGAGTACATCTTTGCACTTCAGACTGTAATATGAAGTAATACCTGTGCTGTCTATGACTTGAGGCTGAATGAAACGTTCTGCTTCATCTTTCAATGAGCCTTTCGTCTCCTTAGCAAAGCTGTTATGTCAGTGTGTGAAGCCTTAAAACAGTGCTCATCAAAACAGCACAACAACCTGCAATGTGGAAAGAAAGGGCTGATCTTTGCTACTAAATGATTTCCAGAGCAATTCTTTACCTGACTGCCCATCTCTCATCTCAGATGGATATAAAGAGCAGGGAGTGAGAGTTCAGGAGGGCTGGCTGTACATGCTTACCTTTTACGGCTCCTATAAAACTTTTATGACTTGAAAAATCCTCCATTTCTCTCTCTGGAGAGAAACACTGAGATAAAGGGATGAAAGGATGAGGGAGAAGTGGAGACAGATGGAAAGCAGCAAGATGAGCATCTCTGTTGCTCCTGTTTTCATATAAATGGACACAGATATGTAGACAAAACCCTTTTTTGGCCTTTTCAGCCTCTTGTCCCACCAAAGCAGCAGTTACTAAGGCGTACGTAAACTGGCATGAGGGAATATCCGTGGGCACATTATCATCTAACACTGTGTGGCCTTTCGTTGTAGAAACGGGGCTAAGTTATCCCACAGGGTGTAATTTGTGTGTAAACATGTGTGCCCTCGCTTTTTCCCCACGGATCTGTGGTTTTGGTCCATTTACCAAGAAGAGATGGGCTGCACTACAATCATTTGTGTGTGTTTGTGTGTTTCTCTGCACATGGTTCATGTTTTGTGTGTGAATTTTGCATTAATGTGTGTGTTTCTTTGTTTTTAGCTCCATACATGAGCATCCATGCACACATCATAATTTGAAGGTGAGTGCTATAATACATGTATGACTTTGTTTATGCAGTTTTATTTGTGCCTATATGCCTCAGAAAGTATATGCAAATTTTAGAGGTATGCCTGCATAAGTGTGTGTTCAGGATCTGATGAGTGAATGACTGCAGCAGTCTCAAGTGTTGCCCAGGGAGCTCCTGTGTGCGGCGGCAGTCTTGTTTGTCTTCCACTGCTGCTCAAACAATGGCTCCCCATGGACCTGCTCTCCTCCTAATTGAGAGACTACAGAGAAAGAGAGAGAGAGAGAAGTGATAGGGCCACGCTTACACCAGCTCAATTACACACACATCCACTAACACACTCACCGCTTCCACACACGCACAAGTAAACACCAACACGCAGACGTAGCTGAATGAAAAAGTATGAAGCATTACAAACTGGTAATAGAGCCATTGCAGAGCCACTGTACATGCCCTGCACTCTGTATCAACACGCACACTGTGTACCAAATACACCAATCACATCTGATGAAGAGACAGCTGCATGTAATCTAGCAGCACTAAGAAGTCTCTCAGCGCAGCACAAGGGTAAACCAAATAGTTGATACAGCGTTCTGTCGTCTGCGAGGCCTTGAAATGTCTCTGATGCTCCTCTGCAGGAACACACTGTATATACTCAGATAACACATCTCATGGATGGTTGCAAGACCTTGGGAATCACTGCATCACGTGCAAATTATAGTTCATAATAGCTTCATTTCTATAACACCTTTCAAAACACAGTTACAAAGTGCTTTACAAACAAGTCAAACAACAAAGAAGAACCAAAACATGAGATATAAAACAGGATAAAAGAATTCAAATAGCAACAACAACTTAAGCTATGGCCCAATTTCATACTAAAAACAAATATATACAACTGATGTGCAGATTTCGAGTGTGTAGCATGGTCACACTGGTCAGGTCAGGCATGCAGTCTCAAACAACATGAGAGCTTGATCTTTTCATTTCATCCCATCATGCACTGCATAAAGAAAATGGGGGTTGCTGCTTCAGTTGGAAAACATTTAAATGAACCGGTGGTGAGACAGCTCTCAAAGACACTAAAAAAAAAAAAGAATCAGAAATTCTAAGTAAAGATCTGCTCATTGGCAGTGGCATTAAAAACTCACACTCTGAGTGATGTTTCTTTCCACATGTCTTATACAGTAATTGTGTAGAATTTCTTGCTGGTGTAAGGTACATTGATTTCTTGTATTCAACCTTCAAAAACACTACGCAATGCTGAAACGAGTATGTAGTACACACTGTTTACAATTTGAATGTAGAACACGGGTGAAAATGACAGAATAACTGTCGGGGTATATGTGCGTGTTTTTCTTCCCTCACAAACACAGTTTGGAGGCAATGGCCCAACATTTCTCCTGCCTCTCTTTCAGCACTCTCTCTTCCTCCATTAGAGGAGAGAGAAAGAAAGAAAGAGTGTGTGTGTGTGTGTGTGTGTGTGTGTGTGTGTGTGTGTGTGTGTGTGTGTGTGTGTGTGTGTGTGCGCACAGTGAGCTCTCTGGGCCCATTAGAGTGGTATTGCAGGGCATCTACCGGGAGAATAGACTGCAGAAACAAGTGGATTAGGACTTTCTAACGAGGACAGGCAATACCTCTTGATGGATGACAGCCTTCATACTGCACTGCCATGCTCATAGGATGTATGTGCTGAGAGGGGCTTCACTGTACATGTGCATGTGTGATTAAGTTTGTGTGTGTATGGCTGTGCATTTTGGTTTGAATGTCTGCGTGCCATGATTGTCTGTGTCAGTGTTCATGAAGGAAAAAGTGAAGGGGATGTCCTTTAATTTCACGCTCCCAGCATAACATTTCACCCCTCTGCTTTTTATTTTTGCTTCAATCTGCCGCATCTTTTCCCCCAAAGTGGCACAAAAGACCAGCTCACAGATGTCAATATAAATATTTGCCACGCACTAATGCTTCAAGTTCATCGAAAAAAAATAAATAAAAAAGAAAAATACCCACAGGATATTGTTATACAGGCCGCCTGTGTTCGTCCAGTATCGCTGACATATTCACTTGGTCATACAATAGAGGCAAAAGCGGGGAGGCATGGAAGTGTCGGCTGCTTGTGTAGTCAATGGGGCCCTTTTACAAGCTATTTAAGAGGATAAAAAGCATGTCCTTTTCAGCATGACACCGGTGTCAGTGTGTTTCAAAGGTGCTCCAGGGCCATTTGGAAACTGTGGCAGCGCCGCCTGCTTTGATTAAAGCGCTGCAGTGCAGAAAGGAGAGAGGCAACACTCTGCTAAGTGAATATGGAAATGACCTCCGCCATCCTCTTTTGCTCCCACGCCAACCTCTCCAAATGCACGGAGCAGTGTTTCTGACTGTGTCCCGTTTCTGTTTATGCCTCTGAGACAAAGCCTTAAAGGAGCGCGTCTATGCATTTCTAGCAAAGATATAACACACAAGGGAGGCGTGTGTGTGTGAGTTGCAGAGGATGAGGGAGAAATGAGGAGAGAGCATGATGGGCCCTGAGGAGTGGTTGCGACCGGTTCAAGTGTCCTGGTTTTGATTAATTAAAATGCTTCCATTGACAGTAGCTCCTGTCAGACTGAGACCATGGCCAGGACCTCTCCCCTCCTCTCCTTTCCTCCTGGTGGAGCTACCAGCATTACACACCACAGACACAAGCATAACTATACCTTAAAATACATGCACTCATAAATTATCTCTCTGACTCTCTTTTTCTCTATATAAATATTTAGTTTAGGGCAATATATTCACACATGGACAGCGTGGGCCAAATAGACGCATTCAACCCCAACCTGTGCACCTATGAAATACTGATAAATTACTGTGAAAGAAAGTCCCTGTATCTATCTCTGCCAAAAATGCAAAAGCATACCCATACACAGCTACACGCTGATCCTCATCCATAACACAGATCACATATCCCTGCGCGGCCGTGTCCTGCACTGTAGGTTAGCTCATTTGCATGTGTGCTCTGTTACGTGCCATTGGCCCTCAAATGGATGCGTCCCACCGTATAAGATTCCAGTAATTAACCCAACACAACATAGTTGTCATCCCATAATTGACCTAATTGTTTGGCTTGTCAGCTCCCGTTCTACGTATTAAGCATTAAATATGCTGGGTGTCATTAATCAAAGGATTATCATGTATCCAGGGGAGGGCGGATACACTGTCTTGTTCTTGTTTAGCAGTGTGAGATGTTATAGAGTGTCCGCAAGGTGTTGTATAACCCTTCTTTTCTCCTTGTATTTTAATCGCCATAACATTTTTACAGGCTTTAAGTCTTTAATAGCTTGTGAAAGTCCTTTTTTACAGCCCAGCAACACTCCATCAAATTACCCACAGGGTTTACAGTCTGCCGTCTTTGCCAGGCAAAGCGGGGTTCTTTGAAAATTGTGTAAATTGAATTTTGTTTAGCCTGGGTAAATCGCAAATCAAAATCTGTTATTCCCAACACCTTCATCCCATTACTGTAAAGCTCACCACTCTATCCTTAATGTACTATCTCTGAGTGCCAACATCAGCCTGATACTTTTCTATAGGCCCTTATGTTTGTGTGTGTTCGTGCGTGCTTGTACCTGTGTGTTTGTACATGTGCACGCCGGCAGATGGCTCGGGTCCAATTCACAGCTGATTCACAGCTGAGGCTTATGTATTTAGAAGCAGATTGCCTCCAGGTTGCTATAAAAGGTGTTGAGCTGCCACTTTTATTGGATTTTTAAAGTGAGGAGATTACATCCAGTATATGTCTTAATGGTTCCCCACACACTGCTTATTCAGTTTCAACTCTCTCCTCTGGTCAGGTTTTTGTATTGTCTAGAGCAAACGAGGAGGGGTGTGATCCCTTATACCCTATGCACACACCCAGTGCATTAATAACAATAACAATAAAAAGGTAATCAAATCTGTAAAAACAATATGTACTTAATGTTGGCCCAGGATCCACCGCTAAAAGCCCACCTCATCAAACTGCAAATTAGTCTCGGCCGTAACTTTATTACGGCCTGGCCCGCAGACGGGCAGCCATAAATAATTCAACTGCACCGTCTCTGGAAGCGGTGAGATTTAATTCAACTGAATGGAAAGTGTGTGCGCATGAATGTCTGCATGTGTGTGCATTTGCTTAGATGCATGCATGCCTGTGAGGGTTTGTTGTTTGAGCTTGTGTGTGTATGTATTTGTGAAATGAGACAACCCCTCCTCCATACAGAAACACACACGCCGCCGCCAACACCACCCTCCTCTTTTCCTCTGTTCTCCCATTGGCAGGCTGCTGGCTTTAGCCTCCCATTGCAGAACATTCCCCACCAGGTAGCACCATGGCAACGTGCTCAGCCTCATCCATTAGGCAGCCAGCACCCCAACCCTCCCAGCTACAACCACAGAGAGAGAGACATGGAGAGAGGGAGTAGTCAGGGATGGGGTGAATGGGTGGAGAGAGGACAAAACAGGAGATAGTGACAGACAAAGAAAAAATAAGAAGGATGTGTTAAGTTGAGAATTAGAGTAGCAGAGGGTTAAACTCTGACAAACTTCAGATTACGTTAACAGTCGCATAGTTTTGGCACCGTGTGCAGGATCGACACTTTATTGCAACATAGGTCTTATTTTTGTGCATTTTGGGCATCATTGCTATTGTAAGAATAACATTTTACTCACAGGGTCATGTCTCAGATCTTTGGTTGCAGTAACAGAGCTAAAAGTCAAGAACATTCAAAGAAAAGTTGCAAAGAAAGTCACAGGTTATCCAAACATGGAGGAGAAAACAAAGTGCCCAGACTTTGGGTGTAAAGATGCTGCCCGAAAATACTTACTCACACCCACAGTAACCAGTCTGACATCTTAGTTTAACTTTAACCTATGTGCGGTCACACTTAGTTGTCCTGTGTATTGATTGATAATTAACAACATTTTGGCCGCATCCTCATTTGGTTTCATGTGCAAGTAACGACCACATCGTCCACAAACACACGCCTGCACCTGCAAACTTCTGCAATTATGTACTTGCCTCCGGCACGAGGATCTGGACCCATGCCAACTACATGTGTTCCCTTGTTGATGATTGCCTCATTGGTCTATGGCAAAAAACAATAATAATTACCTTTTTAAAAAGGTGAGAAGAACGAGGAAGCAAGTTGCAAACAACACACTTACTGTATAGTGTTGACATACGGTCACCGCAAAACTTTTAACAAAAAAAGTTTGTTAAAATATTCCCATGGCACAATGGCCAGGGGAGGGGGTTGTATTTGTGCCAAGCCGCCTTGCAATCATCCAGGGCCACGCAATCCTTCAGTGCCAGAAAACAATAACATGAAATCATTTTGTCACTCTCATCTGGTCACAACTTGCAGAGTTTTCCATCTGACAGCACAGAGAGCTCATTTCCCTAAGCTATTCACTACCTGTTCCTCGTGGTGTCCAAAACTATGAACTTGCCAAATCACCGAGCAGACAGCCGTGGTATGAACCGATGCCTCAGGACAGATGGAAGCTGTCTGCTGCCCATGAAAATGTCATGACTGTACCTGCGCTATATATCTTCATTAACACAGCACAGATAGGCATCAGGGGAAATGCTCCCAGTTTGATGGGAATGCTCAAGTGTTGTGTGTTAAGCGCAGCAGGCAATTTGAATTCATTGTATGCACAGAATCAGCCTATTAGTGCCATTTAGCTCTCAGTACAGCAAAGTCCCGCCAGTGTTGCATGGCCGCCTGTCTGCGTGTGTGTGTGTGTGCTTGCAATTGCTTGTAAGGCTAAGTGACAACAGGAGACCTTAACATGGTGATGTATGGTGCGGTATAGCAGTGGAGCACATTACCAGACTTCTGTATTCTCTGACATCTGCACCTTGTTTACTGTGAGAAAGGGACCCTATCCTCTGGGTGGGGGTGGGAGGGTGAGGAGAGTGGGTTGGGACAGGGAGGGGGCACAAGGGGCGCCTCAGGTCTCGCTTGTAATTGAGGAGTGGAATGAAAAAATGTGGATGGGAAAAGTGAAAATAGTCAAAGAGAGAGGGGCTGGCGAAATGTGAAATGGTTTTTCCCTGCCCCTCCCTCCCTCTGTGTGTGTGTGTGTGTGTGTGTGTGTGTGTAAGCATGTGTGTGAATTTTGAAGAATGTAACGCAAACGCAATATCAGTGGCAATATTGGTGGTCGAAGCAGGGGCTTGGGCGAGCAAGACCTGGAGGAGTTAGTTTCTCTCACTGTGTGTGTGTGTGTGTGTGTGTGTGTGTGTGTGTGTGTGTGTAATGAAGCAACAGCTCTGTGGCCGCAAAGCACAATCAGTTCCACCAAGCTGACATTCCACCAGCACCTGCCTCGCCCTGCCTCGCGTCGCTTCATCCCCTCCGCCACCCCCAGCACCCCCCCCACCCACCCACCCTGTGGCTCACTGAGTCTCGGCGTGGATGCAGCGGCGCGAGCGATAAGGCCAATATTACTTGGGGATAAAAGCGGAATTAGCTTCCTGCTGTGAAAAACGGGCACTGCGAGCCATGATGTAGAGCCGGGGGGTTTCAGGAGGGAGGTGTGGGGCTTTACAGGGTGTGTGAAAGTGTGTGTGTGTGCTTGTGTTGGGGGGGGGGGGGGGGGGGGGGCTGTTCTGATAATATTGGATTGCTGTGAGAGAAATGGCCTCGCAACATCCCTTCAGCTTGTCCTATAGGCTCTCAGATATACTGACCCTCACTGCTGCACTCTGGTTCCATTTCATCATCGCTGGATTTTTCTGTCCGGCTTCTTGAGCTATTGCTCTCTGGCTCCTTCTACCTTTCTGCCTTTTAAATGATATTTAAAGTCTGTCCTGCAAAGGCAAACAAGACGATTAGTTGTTTCAGCTAAGTGCCTTAAAAAGACATATGTTTACATTCAGGACACAAAGGTCTTAAGTAGTAGTAATAATTATTCTTGTCTGTCTGGAGAAATCAAGGGAGTCAGTAGATGATTTTATACACAGAAAAGGAATTTTAACTGATCTCATTTCCTGTTTTCCTTGGTTTCCTTTAACCGTGATCACTATCGTTACATAACCTAACCACATGCTTATTGTTGGGTCCCCTAATGCATATTTGAACTCAAACCGCAGCATTTGCTAAACTAAGTCCTTATGTCAACCCAAGCCATAATCTGTCCCAAACCTCAACCAAGTTGTTTTATGTGCCCAAACTTAACCAAACCTTAACCATAATGTTGCTGTGTCATAAAGTGTATTCATTTTCTAAGGGGAATTTGTAATGTTTTGGGATGAACAGTCAAAAGTTGTCTTCCTGGTTACTTAATATTTACAACCTGTTCACACCTCACATTATCACTACCTGTTTATAAGCCGTTTATTCATCATAGTATCTATTTATCCATCACAGTGTGTACATTCATGTGCATACCTGTCTGTAACCTATTCTCATTACGTATTCCTGCACAGCCAGTTTACTTTGATTACAGTTTATACATGTTGTCATCATTCACCTGGTTACCACTGATTTATATTTTATTTTATGTGTAAAGTTCCAACACGTTAGCTTCTGCACTATTTTATGTTTTCCAATTAGAATTTGTTCCACTTCCATATACGTCATTTTTTATATATACATTGGAGAGGAAGTAGGTGAAACTGCGTGTGAGTCTACCTGTTGTTGGTAATCCTCATTGCAGGCGCAGGTGGTCAGTTTGCAGCTGGCAGCCATTTGGATGTTCTCCTCCAAGTGTTTGTTTAACACTTGCCTGCTCGTCTGACTACTCATGTTTCTTGCCCTAACTTCCAATGTTATTATTACCGACAAGGATGATGAGCTAAATCTATGAAGAACAGGCCCAAGTTTTAATAAACTGGAATCATTCCTTGCAACAATGAGAAGAAGAAGAAGAAGAAGAAGAAGAAGAAGAAGAAGAAGAAGAAGAAGAAGAAGAAGAAGAAGGGTTGTAAAACAAGCCAAGCTGATGGAATCCAAAGACAACAGCCTGAGGGGCCATGTTGTGGCTCAGCAGCAAAGTCCCCGGAGAAGGACTGTGTCCTCACTTATTGGACACAATGAAACCTGTCACTAAATTCAGCCTCAGTGTGAGACAATGGAGCCACGCCTCCTGCTAAACACATAAACACTCACACGCCGCTGTTGCTCTCATTCAGGTGAAGTAGCTCATTTCCTAACACGACCCACTGCCTGAGGGAAGGGAGGTTGGGGGTGTGGTGCGGCCTATCACTGTCCAGATAAGGGTAAATACAGTATAAAGGAAGGGGTCTGAAATATTGATGAGGGCCCGACGCGGAACCTCAGCTCTGCAGCCAGGCTACTATGAGGTGCTTTATCATTCTCGGCTGTAATTGAGCAGCAGGAGCGAGAGAGAGGCCCTCGGGGCAGCTTGCGAAAGCCAGAACCTGCACTCCTGCTCCAGCCAAGGACCTCCCATGATGCCTCACAGACTGAAGCAGAGAATTGTGGGGAATCAACTTTCCCATCTCACATTAATTGGACTTCATTTTTCTTTCAAATTCCATCTCTGCTGAGACTGATTGCAGCATTATGTCTGGATTGTGCCGCTCTCTACATGAAGGCTGCATGTTATTTTTCCCTTCAAATATGTAGCATCATGATCAAATTTGGCTGGTGAGTGGGACAGGCGAAGTTTGGATTTCTACTTAATTTCCTCAAAATGGATGGCAACCAAAAAGGAGTCATTCATTTTCTGCAAAAAAAAAAACCAACAGAAAACTGCTGGAGGCAAGATCGTCCACGAAACAAAAATCGTCACTCAGACACATTTTGTTACATTTCATTTTATGGAAATGAGACTTCATTCTTGCAGTTATTCTTTATCATGTGGCTGTTGGCTCAGTTTGATGCTGAGAATGTACCCCAGACTCTTCAATTTGTAATTTTGCAGTTTTATCAATATCAGATGCTTTGACATCAAAACACAGCCAGCAGCTCTCTCTGCAACACGCCCTTTTCCCTCTTGCTCTATGACACTTTCAACATTGGGCTCATTTGCATATTTAGCGTAATCCCTCCCCGTGGAGCTGCCCATGATAATGACCATGTTGTGAAAAGAGTGCCAGTGCCAGTGCATGTGCCAATGAGCCATGTGGGCACGGTGGTTTGCCAGTTGGCAGTGCAAACAGGCTGCCTGGGTCGATAACTGTAATCAAATAAGTCAGTGGTTTTGTTAGAGGACAGAAGAGAAGGAAGAGAGATGGACTGAGGAAAGAATAGAAAAAAAGTTCACAGGCGTGACATAGAGATGGATTAGATAAGGTGACTGGAAGGGGGTGGGATTCGGAGAGTAGGACCCGTGCCCTGTGTCACTCCACAACACATTCCCATTTAAATTGGTTAATTAGTACAGGGCTACATAGGGGGAGATTGACGAGTGTGTTGCCATGAGACGACTTGACTGCTAAATAAGACGGAGTCTGGGAGGGAGGGGGTGACCGTGCGTGAGTGAACGCACGCTCGCATGAATAACCTTTTGCATAAATCTGTGTGTGTTTCTGTGCTTGTGTATCTGTGAGTACGCTCGCATGTTGAGTAAGTACATGTGAGCGTGTTTGGGAAGTGCAGGGGGTTAACAGTTGCACAGGAGAGGGGGGGTTGTTGTAATCTGTGGGGGTACCCGTGTGAAACAAGCGTGGAAGGTGGAGAGGGAAAATCTGTTATTTTGCGTAATTACCACATAATTGTGTCTCTGACTGTCAGTGATTGCTTTGTTTATTAGAGGGAGAGGGGTAAATGAACTCCTGGTGGTTTGACTCATACGCCGTCTCTGCTATTCCCAGTGTCTGTATTTGACATTAGGCATGTGCGCCTCGTGGTCCTGTTTGTTAGCATACAGTAAACGGTTGGTGACCTCAGCCAGCTTGACAGTGTGCAGCAAAGTAGAGGACTTTTGCAATGTGGTGTGCTGTCATTGCTTCATAACAAATCAATTCAGGTATGCAACCAGTTATTGGCTGAATGGAGCTCGTAATGATTTGGGAATGAAAATAAGAGTAGAATCAAATCTAATCAAATATAGCTGTACAACAGGTCTTCGGTCAGACTTCTACAACCTGAGCATCCGCTCATAGTAAACAAAATACACCAGTGGATTGCACATGCAGCTGGAAATGCAGTTTGCTTAACAGCTGGCACAGCTGTACAATATTGCAGTAACACATGGTGGATACTTTTATCATCCTACATGATTAGGTTGGTCATATTCTCTGCCCCTAGAGTTTTAACGATAGGGAGAATTTTTCCTTCTGTACTGATGTACATGCGAGGAATTACTCGTTCTGTCCCTGCAGCATTGAGCTGTTGGGAGATCGTGAGTGCCCAGTACAGAAGTGGAGTGATAAAAAGAATAAGACTTGGGATTGAGATCTGTCCTCGTTGTGAATTCCCAACATGTTAAAGGCATTTGTCCAATAGAGCTAATCATCTGCTGGGAAACGTCTTCAGCAACCTGCACTGCCTTTAGACCACGGAAGTGTTTCTGTTGTCCTCATAGTCATGGTAACTACAACACTGCAGCTCCACTGAGGTGCTCAGGCAATGTAACAAAGCGCCTCACGCGAAGATGTGCATATTTAGTACGGGTGGTTCACGTGGGAATGAGCCATGGTGTCAGTGCCACATTGTCTGTGGAGTATGCACACAGAGCTCTCAAAAGGCTTGGCTCATTAGAGAGTTGAATTTATGATGACACGCAATAGGCTGCTGCGTCAGTGTGTGGCATCTGCTCTACAGAGGGGTATACAAAGCAGAACTCCTTTATTTCTTTAGACTGGAGTAAATTCTTACATCATCCTTTCGTGTACTTCCTTTGTAAAAATGGCATTCGGAGAACAGCACGAGCAGAATTTTAGCGTAAATTATGGAATCTACATGCGAGGTTTCAGTTTCGTCTCGTCCTCTGTCTTTCACTTTCACACACTGTGATATAGATATGCTCAAAGCGAAAGTACCAAATGACCTTCAGCTGTCTCACTCTCCCTCTCTCCGCTTCTCCTCTTTCTGTTGTCTTCTAAAAATAGAGTCCCCCAATCATCGGCAGAGTGCTGCGGCTGGCCCTGTGGGCACAGGCTTTGGCAAGAGGGTGCCAGAGATGAGCCTAATTAACTCATTGAGAAGGAGAGAAGAGGAGGAGGCAGTGTTTTTTTTTTTTTTTTTTCTGGGGGGGGGTAAAGAGAAATAGAGGGACAGAGGCAGGGGGTGGGTGAATAATGACGGAGGGATGGAGAGGGTGAAAAGATGGAGTGGTGCAAAGAGGAAGATGAGGAGGAAGAGGAGGAGGAGATAATGAGAAGGAAGGGTCAGAGACAAGCAGAGTGTGTGAAGCAAGGTCTCTGGGGCAAGGATATACAGTAGTGAACAAGGCAGAGGGAGAGTGATGGAGAGGAGCGCTAATTAGACACAGGACCAAAGCCCCCTCTCACTTTACATGGCGGTAGAGGAGGAACGGAAGAAAGGTGGAATGGAGATGGATGGTCGGGCGGCTGCAGCACCAAGATATGAAAAGGAAATATGTAATCTTCAATATAGAGAGAGCGAGTGACGGCAATCTAGCCAACTCAATTAGCCCACGTCTATAAAACAAACTGCTCTTAATCGGCTCTGTCAGACACTCATAGGCAAATGAACCGGCCGCTTCGTGGAGGGAGGGGGGAGGAGGGGGAGAGATAACGGCAAAGATGGAGGCACCCCATCACCAGCACTCCACCTCTCCCAGCACTTATCTGCCATCCGTTCAAGGTGCTTAAAAAAACACGCTTTGTACATTCTCGTCTACTGTTTTTTTTTGCTCTGCATGTTCATTTCATTTACCTTCTCCTACACACTGATCACTTTTTTTCTACATATATTATCTTTTTTTCCCCTTTTGCCACTTTGCCATTTGTTCCCCTGTCTAACTCCTTCAAGGTAAACAGTCGGAGTGGAAATTAATATTCTGTCCGAGTAATGCTTTAATCAAAGCTGTATTCTTAGACTTCTTAAGAGACTTCTCAGTCAGATTCTTAAGTATAGTAGTAGTACTGACGCTTCTGTATTTTGTATACCACTTTTGCTATTTTAGTAGAGATGTGTAGATGTGTGAACTGCATTACCACTCAGTGATGATGTGTGGGCATCAGACAGGCAGGATTAATCCGGGCGGGGACGTGAAACAGCATCACTTGCCCCTCCTTCATTACCACCAGTGAGTTCATTACGACCCGGAGTGTGGTTGTACTTCCAGGTATGATAGTGTGTACCTGTGTGAGTCTGAATACTCAGTATAGATTATGTGTAGCTGCAGTGAAACAAATGCAAACATGCCAGCTGAATAGGTTGGAGTCATCTTGGATGGACGACAGTTTTCTAAAACTCTACGCTCTTCGGTGTACGTATGCACCATATACCCCCTCAGCCATATGTCCCCATACTAACCCTGCCTGCTCTGCCATCTTGCAATCGGTGGCCCCTGATGATCCTCCTGGCCCAAGCTGACTGTAATTACCAAACAGGAGAAACAAGTAGGCTAATTAACATGTTAACAAGCCGCAGCCAGCTGACAAGGGTCTACAGCACCGCCAAGCGAGGGTCTGACAACTTCATCCCCCATCTGTCACCAGGCACACACAGACATGCACCTATGTGTGTGCGTTTGTATGTGTGCTTCCCAGCGTACAACAGGGTCCACCCCTTCTTCATAGAGGAGGTGAACGGTGATGTTGATGGAGAGCAGCAAAGTTAAGTACCTTTTGTTCGCGAGGCTGGTAGTACCCTCCCGTTTCCTCCTTGCCAGTGCGCTGGGGGTCCCCACCAAGGCAGTGCCATACATCAGATTTGGCATCAGCCAGGTGGTCTGGCTCTCTGTGCCAGGCCCAGACATGCTGTGGCATGCCACGCTGAGGAGAGGAGGAGAGGCAGACCATTTTTTGACTGTGCTTGTCAGTAGTTATGATTTTGAGGGGAAATTGTCTTTATTACATTTTTGTGATAGTTTTTCTCAAGTATTCTGTAATAAACTGCATTCAGACGGCAATGAAATGCCAACGCTGGAATTATTTTATGGTTGGAGGGTCCTTCAGTCTGGATGGTCCAAATACAAAGGCTAAAAATAGAAGAAATGCCTTCATGAAGCTGTGGTTATACTGCAGCACCCAAGGAAAACATAATCCTTTACACAGTTCTATTGGTTTGTTATAACAAGGACAACTTTGAAAATGCTTGCTCGATTGCTGATGTCTAATGTCTGATGGTGTCACTAGATGCTCAGTGGTGGCAGTGTTTTTGAGGGGTGTCATTCTCTATTCAAAGAGTCAGACAAGAGTCAGACAAGAGTCTGGTTAGCCAGGTTTGTCCAGTGAGGTGCTGCCACCGACCCTGAATGCACACTGAATTCAAGTCATCAGTCATTTGGCTGATAAATATGTTGTTGATGCAGGACAAATGGGATTCAAAGCTTCAAGACGCCAAACAAGTGTTGTTGTGGGTGCAGAAGCGCGGCAGAGAAGCTGGTTGTTTATTTGTGTAACTGGTAAAAGACGTGAAGCATCCAATAGCAGCAGAGGCTACATCCTCAAACTGAAGCAATGAACATTTTCCACTGTCATCTCTCATCTAGTGTGTTCACACTCATATGCCAAGCATTGCCCGTTCTATCCATTCTGCCTTCTATAACGACCAGCTTCTTGTGCTCCTGCATGAGGTGATGAAATAACTTGTTGCATTGCCCCTTTTTGTGATTACAGTATTCTTGCACTTCTTACATATTACCATGGTTTATTGCACATGTGATCTGGCACACTCCTAATGCCATGCCACGGCCCGCTAGGGTTAACCAGCAGTAGCTAATGTGGAACACGGGTAGCTGGCACAGATTCAGACAGCTCATCATTACTGTCACATTGCTGGTGTACCATTACAGCGAGATGAATCCGTCTAGACGTGTTCAATTGGACACACAAGCACTGGATTGATACCAACAATCAGTTTGCTGCACAATAAGACTCAAAGTGGCCACAAGAGACTTACTCATGGGACTCATGTCAAGGTTCACGTTGATGATCAAGATATTACCGCGATGAAGGATAACAGGCAACTTTTTGGTCGTAGCTCATTTAGCATTCCGGGGGAAGGCATCTGGGGTGATAACATAATGGGCTGTATGAACAGTTTTGAGACAAAGTACCCCTCTCCATCGTTTCCTGTTGCCAGTGTGTCCTTGCCTGTAGGAAAGAAAAATAGAGGCGAGCGCTCCGCAAAGCTTGATGTTGTCGCACTGATTTTTGCAAGCGCTGGATGGATTTAATGGGGTTTGCACTGTCTTTTTTTTTTTCTGTTCACCCCTTCTCATGTCTCATTCTCCATCCACATTCAGAGTCCAGGGTGCCGCTCTCGTTCTGTTGTCAAGACAACCGCACACGGTGGCTCTGCCTGTGTGTCCATTTGTCTGTCTGCCTGCGTCCGTCTATTTTTATTTGTCTGCTACTTTTCAGATATCCAAGTACTTTGCAGAGTGAGAGCAGGAGCCGTTTGGCAGCAGCCATCAGCGTGACTGATCACAGAAAGGCTGCGTCTGACTGATAAACTGGTGAATTTGGAGGCTTATGCTGATGCTTATATAAATAGAACATATGAGCTTCTTTTTTTTTTCCACAAGTTGCAAATGTTAACTCAAAGAGCGATTTTTTTTCCATGACCGTGTTGTTGTCTAATCAGCGTCTTTTTGTGTCTATGCCTGGGGTCTGCAGTATCACACTGTCTCTGCAAACAGCACGCTCTTCCCAGCGGCATGGCTGTGCTTCATATCCAATTGGTTTGATTTCCTCTCTGAAGGAATACAAGGCGTACCCTCCCCCCTCCTCCCCCAGCCTTCTGAAGTGTGGCGGATAGTCTTTTCACGCAGTGTAGACCCAGCACTCTTCTCATTCATCAGCTTGTGTATTTGCATTTTCAATTAATTGCCAGCGTCACGCGTAGCGACTCCGAAAGCAGCCCCAGCTTTGTGTGCGACCCTTAATTGCAATCATTACGCAACGCAAGTAACCCGCCTTTGAGTGTTCAATTGTACACTGGGTTTAATTATGGGAACGGAGTTAAAAGCATTACTCAACAGTCTAATAGACCAGATACTGGAGCCGTTTTCTCTGAAACTGAATGAAATGATGGTCAAATGCTGAACTGGTAATTACTCACAGTTGTGGTTGCTGATTTGCATAGCTGCATCGTCTCAAAGAGGAAGTGAGCATATATGAAAACACAGACACCACTGGTGCAGTTTAAAGGAATATTCCAACATTTTACCAAATTAGTTCATTACGCATCCCTGAGAGTTGCATGAGATTAACATCAATTTCATCACCATGCTCTCAGAGGGAGGCTAGCTGTTTGCCTCCACTTCAAGTCTTTGTGCTAAGCTAGGCTTAACAAGTCACATATATCTGTGCTGCACACACAAAAATTAAACTAATGTTTTGATCTTCTAATCTAATTCTTAGTAGGACAGCAAGGAAAATCTGAAAATGCTGGAGTATTCCTTCAGACACAAACTCATTCATATCCATGCAGGCGCACATACTCACAGACAGACACTCTTATTTATTCATATGCATGCGGGCACACACTCACTCACAAATAGATGTCACTTCTTGCATGTGAGCGGTTAGGAAC
The DNA here is from genome assembly GCF_051107435.1 of Chaetodon auriga. Taxonomy (NCBI): domain Eukaryota; kingdom Metazoa; phylum Chordata; class Actinopteri; order Chaetodontiformes; family Chaetodontidae; genus Chaetodon; species Chaetodon auriga. Next base: position 4,804,720 of record NC_135077.1, on the reverse strand, counting down.
AAAGAGGCGACGTGATGCAGGGGGATGAAAAAAAAAGCAATTATTCTGTGCCAGGCTCTGTACCTGGGGTTAGAGCCTCGCCTCTGGAGTAAATAAGTCACTGTGAGAGTGTGTGCTCACGTTGCACATCTAAGGAAGACACACACACACACACACACACACACACACACACACACACACACACACACACACGCATGCAGACATACAGTCTGCACATACACACACTTATGCACACACTCCCAGGAGTAGGCGCAGGCATACAAATTCAATCTTGCATCTTGCTACAAATCCAGAACACACACATGTGCTCACACACACACACCCCTGCATCCTGTCACACAGATAGCCTCATGCGCTCCAGTAATGAAGCTCTGTGTGTTGCATTCACGCTCGGCCACTGAGCCAATAACACAAAAGCTGCAGCGGAGAACCCCCTCTGCTCTCCAAGTCACCTTTTCTCTCCCCTTCTTCTTCTTTTTACTTCTCATTTTTGCTGCCGCACTCCCACCTTCCAGTGCCTCGATAAGAAATCTTCCTGTCGGCGCCATGAAAGAAGCAAGGACAATTTGACTTAAGAGAGAGGAAGAGAGAGCGTGAGAGGGAGAGAGTGTGTTTGAGAGAGAGAGAGAAAGAAAGAAAGACAGGGAGAAGACGCAGCAATTGTGCAGTTGTCAGCGTACAACCGGAGTCTCTGATATAAATCTTAATATCCTATTTAAGGCTTTTCTTCATCACGGGCCGTGATTTATTAGCGGGGCTTCCCCTTCAATTTATCAAAATAAACTATGAGCTCACGGTCGCGGCCGGCAGGGCAAATTAAAGCAAACAACCGACTGAGTGGGAGGAGGCGGGTGGGGGGTGGGTTGTCATGGAGTGAGACATATACACACTCATATATTTATACGTCTCTCTTACTCTTCCTTTCTTCACCTCTCTCCATCTCCATCAGTGGCTCTGTGACAGGTGAGGCCGGCTAGCGCAAATGGCCGAGCTCAGTAGAAAACAGGGGTTTTTAACGAAAAGAGAGGGACGGGGACAGAGGCGGATGGGGAGGAGAGAGAGAGAGAGAGGCGGAGGGATGGATGAAGAGGGGCATAGATGGCAGGCACCAGGGAGAGCTTTGAGCAAAAGCTGGATAAATTTGTTTAGGGATCTCTAGTGTATCATATGTGAGGAAGCAAAATCTGAAATCCACTCAATTATTTGTGTGTGTGCATGGCTGAGGAGGTCTGTGTGTGTGTGTGTGTGTGTGTGTGTGTGTGTGTGTGTGTGTGTGTGTGTGTGTGTGTGTGTGTGTGCTTCAAAAGTAAAAGTACTCATTATGCAGAATGGCTCCTGTGATGATGTTATATGATGATGATGATGTTACTGAATGCTTGTTGGATTAACACATCGTCTGCATCGATGCATTAACATGTAAGTAGTACTTGAATGTTGTAGTTAGTTTTGGTGGAGCTACTTTTGCAACTGTTTTATATACTTTGAGTAGTTTAATCTACAAAATTCCATATAGTTTATGAGGCGATCGTTTGCTTTGTGTGCAAAATGTTAATCTGAAAAGAACATACGGCTGTGAAAAAAAATGCAGTACAGTATAAGAAGAATATTTGCCACAAAAATATAGTAAGGTAGAAGTATAAAGTAACATAAAATCCAAATGTTCAAGTAAAGTACTTCAAGCTTTACTGTTGTGAAGTACTTAAGTAAATGTTACTTTCCATTACTCTGTTACTACCTGATCATTACTCTCACCAAACTGGGCACGTTTATTTGTTTTTGAAGTTTGCTGTGCAGTAAATAGCTTAAGGCTATTGAGTTAGTCAGAATCTAAAGGACTTGATTGATGCTGTATTACATATAAGCTACATCACCTTATTTTGATATTTAGGACTGTCTGTCTGTCTGTCTGTCTGTCTGCCTGTCTGTGGAAGCAGCATGAGTACAGATGAGACTGTGCTGACACCACACAGCAGTTTCAGTGTCAGCCAATAAAAGCTCAGACTGAATTTTCCAAACTGCTCAGTTTCCTTGAAAGATCCATCATCACCACCAGCTTAAGTTCATATAACCTGCAACCACACGTACACACACTCATATAACTAATGATGGAGAGAAAGTATAAATAACCAAGTAGTATCCCTTCACTTCCTGGTCCTCTCTACCTCACCTGCAATGACCATCTTTCACAGGTCACAACTAGCTAGTGAGCCAGAAGTCTAGACTGAGGGATGGCTACTAACTGCAGCTGATACGTGTCAGCTATCTTCCCTATATTTCTCAAATGCAATGAGATGTGAATAACTAACTGTATGTCATTTTCACATGTTGAAAAAGGGGCTGATGCTCCACTAACCGCTTCAGCAGCACACCGCTAAGCTGCAGCCTACATCTCCTCCAGCACTGATGCGTAACACAGTGCTGCCCCTGCAACGTTTAGAAGAAACCGATACCACAGGGAAAGGGTGTGTGTAACTTTTTCAGGTATGATTAATTAGAAGAGTTTTGACTTGATTTGATTTGAAAATGACATATAGAATATATCAAAAATCTGGGTTGGTACAGGATTAAATAGCAGGCAATGAAAGAGGTTGACAGAAGCAGCAGGGGCGCTGAGGACTGCAGAGAAGTGATGCAAAGAGAGGGGGAGAAGATTGGACAAACACTGAAAAATACAGCGAGGGGGTGAAAGCATGGAAGCCAAAGACTTATAAATGGATGATGGGATGAGGGATGGAGAGATCCGAGGAGAGATCAGGCCTCTTGTCAGACAAGAAGCAGCGGGGGGATTGACCGGTGAAAGCTTTTCTCTGCGGGGGGAAGGTTACTAAATGCATTTTTTAAGTGATAGGAGAAATGTCTGCTCCATTTATTAATTTCAAATACTTGGAAACTCTTTCATTATGTTCTCAATATAGTTCTTGTAGGATCAATCATCTTTCATTTCCCTCCTTCTGGGACAGTTGCGATTTCATCAGCCATGATTTCCCTGCGGGCGAGAAGCAGCATCGACTTAACCCACCGGTCAATCAGCCGTGAGGTAACTGATCACCATCCAATTGTGAGAAGGCCAGATGAGGTCACTGACCTTGTCACCCTTGACTTTGCTCTTCTGACCCCTGGGTCTCTTCCGGCGGGGGTCTGGCGTAGGGACGCCGAGTTAAATCAATAGCAAGGACGGCATGTAATAAAACAAGGTCTCCCCGGGGAGGATCCTAAATAAACCACCAGCGTCCTGAATGGCCAGACTACCTGTCAGTCAACCACTTTTGCTCATGTGCAGCGTTGTGCTTTTTTACGAGCTTGTTTGTTTTTATGAGCAGTGACAGAGAGGGGATTTGAACAGAGCGGGACAATTTTTTGACAGGAATGAACTAGTTGAGCCACATACAGAGGATCATTTTGCAAACTTTTAGTTTGGACCACCTCTTTGTTCATGGTTTTACAGTTGTCCATTGTAAAACTAAGACAATGTTGTTTTATCCCAAAAACTTGGATGTCTTTGTCTAGACGCCGTCACTGTTTTGACAGATTTGATTGTGGAAAATAAAACCACGGCTGAAAGAAACAGACAAAGCATGAACTTGGAGTAAACTATGCTCTCGTGTGCGCTCAGCTGACAGGCGCAGGAGTGATTCTGGGTTTATGTGTTGAGGGGTGCACTAACTGCCTGAAACTGCATCCTTGGCTGAGAATGGCAAATCACAGCAGACTCCTTTTCCTGCATGCTCTCTACTCCTATCAAATTACTGTTTCCAGGCAGATTTATTTGCACACAGCCACTCTTCCTGTTCCCGCTGTCCTCTCCGTTTCTTCACCAAAGCAGCAGTTCAGCTCTGTCCCTTTTCTTCTGTTCTCCCCATCAAACCTGGGGCCCAACCATCCATCCCATCCTTCTCTTTCCCTCCGACCATCTCTCCATTCATCTTTCTTTTATCTCTGTCTCATGGAGGTCTCTGTTGGGAGCGGAGAGGTGACAGGCATGTGCATGCCTGGCCTGCTGTCTGCTTTTCTAATGAGCCTGAAACACAGGGGGGTCAGCCTATTATGGAGATGAGGAGATCCAGGCAGGCCAAAAGGTGACAGACCTCGCTAATAGGGGCCCTCTCCTTTCCTCCACCTGTCCCTCCCACTTCTCCTCTGCTTTCCTTCTTTCTTCTCTCCTCTCTTAACCTCGTTCCTCCTGCCTTTCTTCCAGCTATAAGTCTAGTCTGTCGCACAAGGTCTAATGAAGGGGTTCATATGGTAAACAGGAGCTGCGGCCTCCCGCACGTCCTTCTCTACCCCCTCATCCTTCTTTTCTTTTCCCTTTATCTTTTCATCCTGGAGCTTGTTTGAAGTTTCTCTCCCTCGTCGGCCGGTTCAATCATCTCCCTCGGCCCAGGGCCACCTCTGTTTGTCTGCTTAGCCTCAGTGGGGTCTCTTTGTAGCCGGCCCCTGCGCTGGAGCCTACTACTGCTTCCTCCAGTGAAGAAGTGTCTACGTGTGTTTGTGCTTATGTGCACTGTATATCTCCAACCTCTCCTCACAATCACACACAGCCCTCCCCCTGCCTTCTCTGTGGCTGAGCCTCAGTCAGCCGGGTTGGCTTTGAAATGCAGCCAGAGCTCAGATGCACAGGGATGACAGAAGACAGGGATGCAGCGTTGTGTCGACTTTTTTAAGATTGGTGTTTGAAGCAGGAGGTGGCTCACGCACACACAAACACATATACTGTACATGTACAGACGAGCACTCTTTATATCAGTCGTAAATTACCTGATACGCATTCACCCCTTCTGTCTCCGCTCCATATTTTTTTCCTACAACCCAATCTAGTTTATTTCTCATGGGGGCAAGACAGTGAATTAACCCCGGGTAAATACGTACCTATGACTGTTTAATATTGAGTTGTAGCCTTGATGAATCCGTGGGGGTGCGTTCAATAGACCCGCTGCAGTGCGAAGCAGCAGGGTCACTCTCATCGGGTAGCGGCTCATTAAAAAGTAGAAAAGGCTGAGAAGCCTGCCTCGTTAGCGCTTTCTTCAACATTTGATCTTGCGAGGTCCCGCAGATGCCTTCTATTTTACTGTTTGCCAGGCAAAAGCTTGCCGGGTGCTTTCGGTTGCTAGGTCAAATGGGATGATTAAACGGGAAGCGATTCATTGGTCAGATCAGGTGATATGCAGATTAGAGCTGCCTTGCTGTGCCAATGTCTGGCAAAGAGAAAGCTCCAGTGCCACATGCTGGGAATATTCTGAGATGGATGTTGCTAGGGGAAATTTGGGGGTTAGGAGAACTATGAGCTGTAAGAAATACACCTGTATCCATGAGAAGATTTGGTATTGCCGAAGACATTTCTCCAAACACAGTAAAACCCCACACTCGCTCAGGCTGCATATTAGAAAACCGCAATGAAATTATCAGTATTTGAGAATATTAATAATTAATAACAGTGACAAAATGGATGTTAGCACTCCTGAGGCCATTCAAGTGTCAAATCAAATCACACACACCTCGGCTAGTTCAAATATTTGAGGCAATTTATTGAAATTTTATTAATAAAATGCTCCAGGCTTCTGTAATTATCTGATTGCCAGTGCCTGAGGTTCCTGCCTCTGAGGGATATTTAGTGTCATAGCCGAATTCACCGTGAGAGGTGGTCCCGATGATTAGCCCCTGTTAGCGTCAGGTCTCATCCACTTCTTTGTGTTATCCCTTAGCATTAGTCTAATGGCCCAGGAAACACAGATAATGACTCTCAGCACAGATTAGCATCTGCCACTGCTGCTGCTGCTGCTGCTGCTGCTGCTGCTGCTGCTGCTGCTGCTAGTCAACGCACACACACACACGCACATTGCATATGTGGACACTTGCAGATACAGACTATGAATTAGCACATAATCACACAGACACACACACATAGAGAGAGAGAGACAAATGTACAAATGGAGGCTGTGGAGGAAATTACATGCATGGTTTAGCAAAGGACCCCAGAAATGAAAACAAACACTGTTTCTCTCTGTTGGAGCGTGCTCCCTCGTTCTCTTTCTTTGTTTCTTTGCCACTTCTCTTGAACTTATGCACATCCATCAACACTAACACACCTCTTCATCTCAAGTAAAAGTCAATTTTCCAAAAATTTCATGTGTATCTGAAAAGGGGATCAAAGGAAAAACAAAAATAGACAATATAACCCTTTTGATGTAAACTCGCTTTTCTTATCACTGAAATGTTATGCACACATCCTAAACTTCCTCTAAACTGATGGCCACTGGCAGTACTGCTGCTGCTGGGAGTGAGAGCTGCTACACACCAGCAGAAAACCCAAAAATGTGTGTGGTTGTGTGTGTGAGGGCTCAGAGGCCCCAGGCTTCGTCTGTGTGTGGGTTGCAATGCAGATGAGCGTGTGTGTGCCACTGTGTATGTGTGAATGTTTACAGCCGCACAGGTGAATATAAAGTGTGTATGTGCTTTGTGCATGTATGCATGAATGCCGGCCTCTGTGAGGCAATCCCTCCTGCCGGGCAGTGGAGTGGGCTGGAGGGAGGAGGCTTTTTCTGTGCTGTCTGAAGTCTAGCCGTCTATAAAGAGGCCTCTTCACGTGCGGCGCACTGGTGATAGATGGTCACTTATGCTGCAGCTGACATCCAATCTGGCATCAGCGATTATAAAGCCCTCACTTCTTGATGTGTCCCTGTGTAGCCATCGGACCCCCTCTGCTCAAACACAGAAATCCCATTTTGAGTCGCAGGGCAGTGAAATGAGGTTGTGTCTGGGTGCATGTGTGTGTGTGTTTTTTGGTGTGTCTGGGGTTGCATCGGAGTGTGCCTGCGTGTGTGAGAGTGGACGACTCCACAGGGTGAATGTGCATATGTGCTGCCATTGTTCATCCTTTCAAAAGGTTTTAAGTGACACAGTTTGTTTGGTTTTTACATAATCCAGTCTGAACTAAATGACAGTGAATCTGAAGCAACTGAGTGACCACCTCCACTTTTTGGCTGTTTTCTCGACACAATGTCAGCTGACCTGGAGCGTGTTTCCTTGCTGAACACAGTCCTCGCCCATTCAGGCTTTATTCTCGTCTTCTGTCGTTTTACTTCTATCCCCCTCCTCTTTGCCATGCCTCCATTCCTCTTCTTCCTGCCCTTCTTTCTTCCCACCTGACCTGTCCTGTAGCTTCTTGATCACTAACTATCCCTCTATGTGACAGAACTCGCCGCTGTGATCAAGACATGATCAAGACACATGCACACACTGGGTTGGCATTCACCGGGGAACTGTAAGCCCAGCATGGAGACTCCTTTGAGACAACTACACAGAAATACATACTGGCTGTGTGATTAGATAGTGCCACAGGGTGCTGTGTGTCTGCCTGTATGAGTGTGTGTATGCGTTTGATATGGTGCCTTTGTGTATGTGAATCAGAGGCCTGTATCTGCTGTGTTCTTGTGTTAGCCCCTTGCAACACCAATCTCACTTGATCCTGAGGGAACCGGGTGCACCTTTAATAAGACTCTACTCACAGAGAACAAATAGCTCCAGCATGAGCTATTATACAGGAATGCCAGTTCAAACCCCCACAGCCTGGCTCTGCGCCTTCTCCTACCTAGTCATGTATGACTGTGTGTGTCTGTGTGCAGCACAAGTAGCAGTAGTTCCAGTAGTTCACTTCCTCAACTGATCTGTATCTTTAAAAATAAATCTTGCACAAAAACATTCTCAATCACGACACAAAGAAAAATACACTCTGCTCATTAAAAACCCTTGCAGATGATCCAGAATGTGGCAGCTCGCCTGGTCTTTAACCAGCCCAAACGAGCGCTTGTCACTCCACTGTTCATATCCCTCCACTGGCTCCCAGTTGCTGCACACATCAAGTATCGAGTCCTTGATGCTTGGCTGCAAAATTGACACCAAAAGCACTCCGACCTACCTGAACTCCCTCGTTCAGGCTTATGCTCCCTCCCGCTCACTACACTCTGCCCAGGAACAGCGCCTAGTGTTGCCAGCTCCAAAAAGGCCCTAAGTGTCCAGCTAGACTCTTTTCTTCTGTGGTTCCCCAGTGGTGGAACGAGTTACCAAACTCCATTCGTTCTGCAGAGTCCCTCTCGATCTTTAGAAAAAGTCTAAAGACCGAGCTCTTTATTGAACACCTTTCTTAAAAAAAAACAAAACAAAAAACTGTTCACTCTATGCATTACTTTGTAGCACTGTCTCATAGCCCCTATGTCCAGTTGGACCAGAATTGGTGATTGGTTCACTAGCCAATGTCTTTTATATTAGCAAAGGATCAAATGGCGGTGTGATGTTGAAGTAATCGCTTGTAATGATGAATCCACCCAACTCTACAGTTGCAAACAGTTCTACAGAGCCTTGCCCTCAGGCTCGCAGAACCCACTGCTGTAATCTAATTTTCAGCCACAGAAAACAGCTATTTTCAATACAAAAAAAGCTCTAATAAACCCGTTAGTGAACATGGAGAAGCATTCAGCAGCTAATGGGTCAAATGTATCCCTCAGGAGTTGGTGGAGACCAAAAGTGGGCTAAAAAAAAAAAAAAGAATCAGTATTTGACCTACATTCAGTCAGTGGCCAGAAACACAATCTCCAAATAAATAATAAACTAATTTGCTTTGTGTCTTCAGAATATGTAAATAGTTTGCTAGTCTCTATTTCAAATGTCTCTATCAGTGTTAAACGTGTCTCTATACAGGCGAATACTGTCCTTTGAATGAGATGAGTGTTAGAGATCACACATCTATGACTGTATGGCTAATGAAGTCACTTTTATTTGACTGAATTCATCATTCAGACATTGAGCGACTTCCAGGTGCCATCAGACACTAGAAGGTCCTGAGCCACACATCCTCCTCTCTGCCACACTACAAATACACAACAGAGGCAAAACTCAAGAGGTGTCCTGGAGGACAAAGAGCCAGATCAGCGATGCCTGAAATTAGATGAATTAGAAGTTAATTGTGTGTCTGTGTCTCTGTGTGTATCTATCTTATTCTACACTCTGTGTGCCTTCAGAAATGTCAAATTCTGTCTGTTACTGAATTCTCAAGCTCCTGGTATCCCTCTATTTCAAAGTTGTCAAATCTGATTTTCCTCTGCGGGGCTCTGATTACAGCATACCAGAAGCTGACGTGCTCATGCTGAATAAGACTCTACAAGGTCCACAATATGTCCTGCCACAAAGTGGGGATGATTGCTAATGGAAGGACTTCATGTCATCACAGCAGAAGCATAAAAATGGCTTTTAAAATACCACATCCCCGCTTTCTCTATTAGAGACATCTCTCCTTCTCTACTTTTCCAGTTTCATGTGGTATTTTAAGACACACCTCAGAGGAAAATGCCAAGAAGACAAAAGAAAGTCATAGCCAGTATACTGTATGCTGAAGCAGCTGGGGATAATGATGTGGTATTGAGTCACTAATGGATTTTCGCAATAGCTCTTATCTGCCAAGACATAGCGTGGTCCCTCTGTCATTGTGCTTTTTGTCTTCAGAGGAAGGAAACAGCACACCCTAAGTGTGTGGTGTATTCTTTCACATGTCCTCAGTATAACTACACTATCTCAGTCAATAAGATGATCACTCCAACAATTCAGAGGAAAAGTCAGACTTTTACATTCAATCTGAGACAATCAAAAAAAGCTATAATTTAAGATTGAAGTCTCTTGAGAGCAGTGACACCTGTTTTTGAGTTAAAACACACTCTTCTTCACATTCTTCTCTGAGTTATAACTCATTGAGTCTGAACACGCAAACATGATACGCACATTCCTACAATCTGTGCAACTTGCACTTTACAAGGATAGTGGCGTCCTTGATGTCTATTACAGAAAAAAATGTCCACAAATCTGCTCAGAAATCACAGAGAAAATGTGCAACATGCAACGCGACAGAGAGATCACTCATAGTAATGAATTATCACCATAAATAATCACCTGAACCTGCAGCACCCCTCGGCTTTATACAGCTCGATAGAGCTGTTTTGGTTCATTCTCACTGTTCTCAAAACATCGTTTTCGACCAGAGCTGGCAGTTGTTTTCAGTGAAAAAAAAGCCCTAAAAACCCTCTGAACACTACCTGCTTGGCACCAAACAGCAGACAGACACAGTAAGCATTTAGCAGCTGAAGACACAGATATGCTCTCAGGTGTTGGTAGAGGCTGCAAACAGAGCTGAATGAGAGTTCACATTGGACTTACATTCATCAGGAGGCCAGAAACATGACTCAAAATGCATGATGATGTTGCTTTGTAATTGCTATGCAAATAAGCACCTGATTGTTAACAAGTCCGCCACCAGCAACTTAAAAGGTATATGTCACACTGTATCCACAACCTTTTTCTCATGCCTCCAAGTGTCCAAAAAAAAAAAAAAAAGCCTTATCTCTGAATGAGGGGGCACCCAAACTTCCTCTGTCCATTTTATTGTCATTCATGGTTTTAAGTGTCATAAAATTGAACCGCCAATCCTATCATCAGTAGTTGTGAGTGTAATTTAAAAATCGCAGTTTGGAAAGTGTGCGTTGCCTGAGCTTTATCACACACACACACATACACACACACCCAAAAGGGAGCATCCTGTCCTGATGTTTGCGGAGGGACTGGGACAATAGCACTGATTGGTAAAATTGGACGCTGACAGTGAAGGGCTCTCAAGGATCCCACATGCTTGACTAAATGCATTCTTTTCTTCTATCGCTTAGCGCTCTGTCTGCTTTGTCACTGTCTCAAGAGCTGTTTACCCTCCTTCTTTACATGGAAGATGGGAGACAAGAATACCAGTAACAAGGACAAATGAGGAGTGGCGATGTCTTTTGAAGAGATTTGTGTGCATTTGTGTGAACAGTGTTGTTCTGAGTAAAATGTAGTTGAGAAAAAAAAATTGACGTGAATAAAGTTTTGGTAATGACAAGAAAATTACTGCAGTTCCTCTGCCACTGAGCAGGAACTTAGACCTTACCATACAACACCTTTTTTAAAATCCAACAGCTATTTAAGCACATAAACACAAATGCCTGTCAAAACTGTATTTTCTTAAAAATCAGATTCAACATATTGTACTATTTTGTCAGTTTGCTGTCACATTATAATTACTGAAAAATAGATGTACAATTTTGGTATTTAATGTCAGACAGCCTGTTGATTTTGTCCCCTGAGGATGATTCCTGCCTTCTTTAATTAAAGCCTCGGATATAATTGGTGTCACAAGTGCTGCAAATACTCTGTGTTTATGCGAGTAATCAGTGGAAGCAGTTTGATTCAACCACTGCAGGATTCAGCGAATTATTCTGCAAACATTATGATGCACATGGGAGCCATTTTTTGTTTTCACTAATGAAGATCAAACCATTTTTAAAGTGGGTGATCATGGAAATCTCTTCAGTGCTGCACATAGATTCTTCTGTTCTTTTTAAATATTACAAAAAAATATTTTTCATAATGGAAAAACTCATTATGAAATCAGACTTTAAAAAAACAAGCGCTGCACAAGCAACGTTTATTGATCGGTAATTAATCTGAGCAACTTTAGCTGCATATTCAGAAGCTAATCTGTGTCCGGTCTAAATTCCTTCCTTCTGCTCTCTATCACTGGAAGCATTTTCCAAGCTGTACTCACATCAAGCTCTTCTTGCAGCAGAAAACACGACAACTTTTGGACACTCAATGAAATCAAATCCATGTGAAAATCAATTTAAACAGATTAGCTCCATTCATAAATACAGTAAAAACAGCCTTATGCATATTGCATTAGCATACTCCAATACAAACACATTTTCAGGGACTTCTATTCATTGGGAGCAAGAAGAGAGAGAGAGAATTAATCTCCCCGTTATAGCACGTTAAAGCCTTTTGTTAAAACTTGAAAATGAGTTGTAGTGCACCTTAACAAACACGGAGAAGCTGCTGTCACTGTGCAGAATGGAAGCGGCTCAGCAAGTCGTCTCTTTTGGCTTTCATTTTAATCCTACAGCATGATGCTCAAACACACTCGGGTCACTGACAAACAGCTTCATGTCCCGTCTTAGATATCAGTCCTCTGATTGTTACAGTAATGACAAAAAAAAAACACCCAACGCGGGAGAGGATGATGACCTCAGCTGTGTAAACAATAACACACACGCACACGCTCAGAGGAGCGATGCTCCATATTTTCACTGTGTTTCTCTCCTGAGATCACAAACCAATTTTCAGGCCATCACAGCAGTGATAAAAAGACACCGGGAGCAGGGAGTCTCCCTAATGCGCTCTCCCCACAGCAGGGTGCACCGTCTTCCTGCACGCCTCCCCTACCTGCTCCCCATTCCTCCACTCCTCTTCCCCTTAGGCCCGGCTTGATACATCCACACTAATTGGATTAGCCATGACAGTAATGCACTACTGGGTCTCGGTAGCACAAACACACACTAATAAATTGCAAGAGGGAGAATTAGCGCTTTCACTATCATTTACGAGATTAAAAGAGATTATGAGTGGCAGATTTAAGTAAGTGTGAGAGCCCCTTGACGAGAGGAGGAGAAGGTTTCTGACCTTGGAGCTGTGGACCGGCACCACGCCTGGACAGTCAGACACAGTAATTAGCCTGCAGACTCAGTAGCATGCCAGCAGACAGGCTAATAATAGTGTCATTGCTATTAATAATGAGAGTGATAACGGCGCTCGTAATTATGACAGTCATAATCATAATGATGTAAATCATGTTCCGAGTTAGCACTTTAATCGTTCGCGTGTGTGTGTGTGTGTGTGAGCGTGTGTGTTAGGAATAACATGAAGGTGATAGATTAATTTGAGGGTGTGTTTATGATTTAATGTCATCAGAGCCCTCTGTGTGTATCCACTGGATTATTATTTATGTAACGCTGCTTTGTTGTGGGAGTTATTGTTATCTGCCTTAGCATTGTCTGACTATCTATCTATCTATTGCTTACTGTTGGTCATATTTATATGAAAATGGGCCTTTTCTCTGCTGTTGTCAACCTGTTTAAACTCAGACACAGAAACACGAAGCTGAAGCTCAGGCTGGTTTTCAGAAGGTCCAAAAAAAAAAAAAGCCCACATGCATTCATGGAAACCACACTTCACACTTATAATGCAAGCCTTCATCAACTCGCTCATTCTTTTCATCAGCGGTCCTGCTTTCCAAGTCCCTCCACTGAGATTAGTGAACGCGATGTTCCTGACTCCACCAGCGTATTTTGTTCTCATCCAGCTCATTTTTACTGGTGCCAGCCGACCTTTTCCCCGTGCCTCTCCTCCTTGTTTCCCCTTGACCTTTTGCTGGTCGCTGTGTCTGCTTTGTCCTTTTGTTTCGCCCCAAGGTAATATCTCACATTGGAGCTGGGTGATTTCTTTACTGCCTTTTTGGGGGCAATCATGCGCGCGCACACACACACATAAATATCCATCACAAATGCATTTTGCTTTCATTGCCTTTATCTCAAAGGCATATAAACACATGCATGCACGCACACTTCTGGGAGTGTGAACAAAACAAACTTGGCCCGTCATAAAAATGTTAGTGTCTCTGTTAACTAAACTCAGAGAAAAGCATGGGCTCAGGCTCCTTACAGTCACATGTTCTCACTGTATTAGTCTCCAAGGAAGTCCAGCTTCTTCTGTGGAGTTCCATAATCCTGCAGGACAAATGTTAGCCGATGGGAATTTTTTACAATTGTTTGGATTTTATGTAGAACGACCCACTAAATAAGTGGCTCTTCCTGCGTCACCTTCTTCAACTCTATTTCCCCTTTTAATCTGGTGACTCACACCTCTGTTTTGACTGACTGTCAGTCAGCCTAAGTAGCGTATGATTGAGGTTTATTGCAGCAGATTTGGGAACCACTGTTCGTATTTGCCGGAGGCTCTTTCTTTGCTGCTCCGTGTTGGGCTGAATTCATTACCAGGCGCAGGCATGGTAAATTTCTGCTGTAGGTGGCAGCATCTCTCATACAGTAGCTACTGCTCCGCCAAAGTTGAACTTTGCCTCAGGGGCACAGTTCAGTTCAGGACTTTCTTTGCTTCGATTTTCTAAGAGATTCGCTCTGCTGTTGACCCACACCTACTGTGCTCACAATCATAGATATCTCACATTAAACATCAACCTTCCATCAAAGGATTGCACAAATAATTGACACAATATAAAACTCTGATTCATCCAGCTGGCTGCCAAAACCCATCCTTAAATCTGAGCATATATAAGAAAACTAAATCTGAATTGACCACATATACTCTCAAAAGGGAGGAGTAACTGTGATGAAGGACACATTGAAAACCGTCCTCAGTATCTTAAATCTACATAGATTAAATTCAGCTTTTAAAGATTATAACTACTGCTTCAGTAGCACAAACTACATCTGTTTCAGGGTTGATTTACACCAGTGTTTCTCAACCTTTCTGGGCTTGTGACCAGTAAACTGGTGTGGCCCCTTGTCACAGGTTATGGCCTTTGTGTGGGCATTACTAATGAGTAGTTTAACCAAAGTGAGATTTTTCTATCAGATATTGTTTGATTAGGAGATTTTTTAGGAACCTGAAAAGGTGAAAACATCCTGTATGTCACAAGAACTACAAAAACTGTATGTCAAAAAAAGATGTCTGACAGAAGCAGATACAAATGTTTTCATCATTATAAATTCAGCAAAACTCAAAACAACTCATAATTCACTTTCTCCCAAAGAAAAAGAGCCACTGATAAACTTGTTCAAGCATTCAGATAATCGTCTGTCAGGCTGTGTGACCAAGCAGAATGTCTGCATTATCCGTACTACAATACCCATAAGCCCTAGGGTTTACACTGTCAGCCAACCAATTAACTCCAAATGCTCCTGTCAGCCAATTATGCTGAAATAATGATACTTTGAAATCCCCCAACCACACACACACGCACACACACACACACACACACACACACACACTCTTAAACACAAATGCAGAGTAGCTGGCATGCTGATGAAGTAGAGTGGCATCTGTGTGTGTGTGTGAAAGTGTTTATGTGCGTGTGTGTGTGTGTGTGTGTGTGTGTGAGTGAGATGATGATGAAATAGCCATCTGCCACGGGCAGGCGTGTGTGAATCCCAAATGAAGACGAGTGGCTGGCTTCAAACAGCAGCAGCCTGTAAATTGTAAATGAACGGGGAGCATTTCTGCCTCTGGGCAACCCAACCTACACCTACCTACACAGCCGCGGCGCCTCACACTCTCCCAGATAAAGAAACACTGGTCAATTACTCCCTTTTCCTCAATTTAATCCCTTCTTGCCCGTTTTCTCATTCCTTTTCCATCTTTGATTTTTCCCCCCTCTCTCTTTGAAGATGATACCATCGGAAGTGGGTCAACAGAGAGCAATGTCAGCTGTTTGCTGATATTTGTAGAGCAAGAGTGTGATAGAGAGTGTGTATAGTCTGCGTGTGTGTGTGTGTGTGTGTGTGTGTGTGCGTGCGTGTTGGAGAATGAGACAGAGAAAGATTTACAATGTGTTTGATGTGAGTAAGCCTAGCGCTGTGTTCATTAAGGTGCTCTCAGGGTTCTGCATGTTCATGATCAAATGATATGATGATAACAGTCCAACCCTAACAGCTGATGGCAATTTAAGCTCTTACTGGTAATTTGTGCCCATTAGAGGTACTCCATAAAACTGAGGATACACAACTGAAGGCGAATTGAACTTTTTTCCCCCCATTACAAATGAAACCTTTGATTTCAGTGAAATCGTTCCCTTAAAGATACTTTAACAGATTTATTTTTCATCTCCCGGGTGAAAATGATACTGTTGAAGCACCAAGCTCAGGTTCCACCTCTTACTACAAAAGACTTTTTGGCACGACAATGAATCTTATGATGAAATATAATTGTAATTGCTGTTAATTGTTATCCATTAATGAGAACCCAAAGTTGCAGATGTAATGGCTTATAATTAGGTAGACTGAACAATGGACACCGGGTAGGTGTTCTTCTCTTTAAGAGTCACATTTGGATTTTGGGGTGAATCTTTACATTTGTCATTCAGGCCACTGTTGCCACCAGCAGCAGCAACTGATTTCAATAGCATGGGTGAAATATTTTCTTTAATGACAGCACAGTGAACCTGCATGCACACAATATCAAGACCCTAGAGCTGGCTTTTCCTGCTATGACAAGACAGAATGTCTGCTGTGAAAAACATACTAAAAACCCACGTGGCTGAAAGTTTTCCTGCAAGGTGTTTTCCGGCAGAGAAAGTGGACTCGAACGCAGGAAGTTGAAGGCATTAGATCTCCAAAGCTTCAAAGTCAAGCAAATGCATTCGCAAATGTTTGTGTGAGACTGTACAGCGACAGCATTATGACAGCAAAGGAGGGACGTCTCCCTTCAGAGCTCATCAGTGTCAATCACAGTCAGGCTGCTGTGTGGGTCCTGTCATGACTGCCATATATGTGTGTGCATGTCTGCGTTCATGTGTGTTTGCATATATACGTGCATATGTATGTGTGATAACATGGCTATAGGAGTACTTGTACAGTATATTCATGTATGCTATCAGGTCAGGCTGCATTATGTATCCTGCCTTGTGTGTTTTTATGTTTATGCGTGTGTGTGTGTGTGTGTGTGTGTGTGTCTGTGTGCGTATGCTTGCTTCTGCACACGCATTTGTGTAGTAGACAAACCCCACATGAGACCTCTCAGACACAAAGGGGGTAATATATGTATAGAAGGGCCTCTGTGTCCCAGTCTTATGGAAATACAGTCTAGCTCACTGTCTCCATGCTCCCTGGTAATGCCTGCTGCTAAACCCCAAATGGACCATTATGTGCCTGCAGAGTGGGAGGGTCAAGAGACCTCCAATGAAAATTGGAATGGGGGTAGGGACACATTAATTCAACTTATGTCTAGTGATACATGCACAAATAGGATATGCTGGTTCCATGAGGCGCACACAAACACACACCTACGAGATGCATCCATGCACCTAAAACAGCTAAATATGCACACGTACGTATGCGCCCCGCAGGATATGCATGCATGATTAACTGCACTGGATTCAAATGTATACACGCAGGCAGGCACACACACGTATCTTTGACTCGAAAGTCCATGATGGACCTAACTCAGTCCCATAATCTACACTGGCCACATGCTTAGGAGATCAATGCTGTGATTACAGCAGAATGGCTCTAGCTCTGCCTAACGTCCCTCCGCCTCTTCTCTCCTCTCCTCTCCTCTTCTCTGCTCTCCTGTGCGACCTTATCTCCCAGGCTTAATCAAATTGCCAGTTAGAGGTAGAGACCGGTGCTGAAGTTGTGGATGGGAGATAACCTAGGAGAGAGAGAGAGAGTGACAGAGAAAGAGAGGAATAATGAACACAACCATGCAGCTCCGCTCTGCTTCAGAAGGGAAAGGTGTTATAATAGATGTGGACAGACGTTCTCTGTCAGCAGCCTGCGCTCAGTTCAGCCTCTCATCTCCTGCATTAACACCCCTGTGCCATCCCTTCCCTAACCACCTCAGCCCCCCACCCTTCAACTTTCCTCTCTAACCTCTTGCTATATTTGGCTGTCAACCTGTCCCCCTCCCTCCTCCCTGTCTGTCTCCATCCCTGTCTCCGTCTGTCTCCGACTCCACCGCACCTCTTTCTATTTGGTATTCTTCACTTCCTCTTTTCCCTCTTCCTCTTTCTCTCTGCAGCAGTCTCTCACTCAGATCTACATATCTTCTGCAGTAATTGACATTTTCCATTTGCCAGCCTCTTTTCCTATCGGCTGCCAGCCAGCATCACCAAGGCAACTGCGATAGGTCCCCGTGCTTGGCGAGAGAGAAACATGGGGAAGGGGGGGGGGGGTGTTAAGTCTGCCTCTGTACTGGCTTCTCCTCTCCTCTGAGACACACACAGACACACATGCACACACACCACTCCTTTGACCTGACAGGACCCCCGCCAGCCCACTTAGGGAATAGTTAATAAGCAAAAAATAATCATAAAGGTGGCGTTCAATAAGGGCATTTAAGCTAATTTAAGGAATTAATGAGCATTTTATGATCCCCGAGGGCAGAACGGGTTGGTGGGAATGGTCATGTGTTCTATGTACACACATATAATCTTTCATTACATTGTTGCCATATGGATTGTGATATAGAGAGCTATTAAGCACAGTAGGCATTTCATGTCTTTGTTGGAAACATAAGAGCAGTGTAGCTGGTTGATGTACACTCGGCGGTGCGTTCCCATGGACAGATGGTATACAACCCTATTTATCTTTGATCTTTCTGTGCCTCTGTTTTTCCATTCTTCTCTTTCTCCATGTCCCTCTATCTGCCTTTTTTCCCCCTCTCAGTTCTCATGTGCGTCTCTCTCTCTCTCTCTCTCTCTCTCTCTTTCTCTAATGTCCTCATTGAGTTCATTTGTGACTTTAATTACCCCAGCGTGTCTGAAAGGCAGCTCTGTCAGCCAAATAACCAGGCGCTTCCCTCCAGCCACATTACAACTTCAGTCATTTTCAAACTAAGCAACATGATACATGGGTGTCATTTTAAAGACATGTAGATGAACAACTCGCACTTACCGTGATTTTCTCTGCAGTTATTTTATTCATGAGATTCTGCTATAGTGTCTGCATTGCATTTTTCATAGTCGCCAAATCTACTGGCGATGGAAGTGCCCAACATTATCATCTGCTGGGGTAAATGTTGACAAATGAGATTAAATTAAACATGAAACTACAGTATGGGTGAGAAAGGAACAAAAGTAGAGTCAAAAGTTTGCCCGTAATTGATGACAAAATTGTCCCTTTACAAAGCCCCCAAATTCCTGCCCTTCCTGTCTCTTTTCCTAATGATCTGCCAGCCATTAATGCCAACCAGTTTTCAAGCCACACTGAATGTGAAGGCAGATGACCCAGAAGAAAGATGATCAATGAGAGCAGTGTGGGATAAAACGCGCTATTGTACATTTATGCTTCGTGTGTGTGTGTGTGTGTGTGTGTGTGTGTGTGTGTGTGTGTGTGTGTGTGTGCGCGCGCGCACGCGCACGCCTGCACGCACGGGTGTGTGTGCGCAACACAAAGTGCTGTCACCTCACAGTGTGTCCTGGGGCCAAGTAATGAGAGAGTGTAGTGGAGAGATCTGTCACTGTTCTCTGTCGTTCAATAGTTTTTCTTTCCTTTTACTCATTATTTTGTTTTCTCTCTCTGCTTATTTTTGATTTGTGTCACCACTTTCAAAATGTATTCTTTGAAATCATTTAATAATCTAGAGTAATATTTTTCATTGTGCACTAGTTTACTCAAGATGAATCCTCGGGTTACAAATGAATGTTCAGATGAAGTGTTCACATGATATTCATTTACGTTTCGTTTTTAATAAACAGAAGAAAGCTCTCAATCATGGGTGTATTGTGAGAACTTTTTTTTTTACTGTGTATCATTAAGGCACCCACATATAAAAGTTTTTCTCCCAGTGCGTTCACCAAAAAGTCTTTTTCTCTTCCTGGTTTGATTCTGCATTGTGTGTCCCACAACAAATGGGGATTAGTGTCTCTTTCCACGGCCCCACCAGATTTACTAATATCAAAATCCTCACAGTTTGAAAAATATACATAGTGATACAAAGCGAAATAACCAGTATTGAGTCCTGCCGGTAGATTAATGATTGTCTTTTGTGCTGGTAATGGGAAAACATGCTTTTTGATCATACTTTTTTTTTTTGTTGTTGTTGTTGTTCTTGCACCACAGTTGCTCTAAGACTGACTAGCTGCTCCATATCCAGTTCAGAAGTGAAAAGTCCTTATAACAGTGCCAAACCGCTCTTTTGCAGTAATTCATTTTCAGCTCAACTTTGAACTCTGCAGTGGTGTGTGCTGCTCCCAGCTAAACATGCCTTCCAGTGTGAGTCAGACAGCAGCTCGTCCTGGGTCTTCGTCTCCCACCACCTACTCATGACTTCTCTACATTACCAAGCTAACAACACTCAGCCTTCACTCAGCGTAAGCAAGCTCCACCATACTGTGTCAATTAAGTACAGTTAACTTTTAGCAGTGTGTGTGATGACATGTTATGCTCCTAGTTTCTCATATCTGTGTCCAAAAGAACAGGCTATGCTGAGACTGATACTGGGAAACCAGTGTACTGGAAACTCCGCTTGCATGCTGCTCGTATTATACGTAGCTAACAGATCTTCTTTCACAGCAGCTTGTACGTACGCAGGTGCGCTGTTCTGAGACCAGCTGGTCATTTTGTTTCATTCAAGTAAATTCATGGCAAAGTTATCACCCTGAGAGACAGTTTGCTCAGTTGTGAGTCTTACTGTCTCAACAATAATAGTCTGGACCATTTTGGAGACTTGACTTGGATTCTAACTCAAACACGAGACGACACGAGTTACATTTTTTAGACTTGTAAACATCTCTGACACACATGTACAAGTCCAGATCTCCATTATCATGAGATGACACAGCTGGTCTGGGTTCTCCTGCAGTTAGTTTGCTCGGATTGGAGGAGCTGATAGTGCTGTGGGCTCTCAGGACTGAAAAAAGGAGACAATCAGCAGAACCGGAAGCACATCTCATAAACCACAGCAATGGCCAAATTGAAAGCCAGTGCGATTGCCGTCAGCACTGGGCTTTATACCACAACCAGTGGAGATTCCAGCCTGATTACGGAGAGGATGTATGAGATATGCCCAGTCTCTGCAATAAAACGACACGCAAAAGCAGTGACATACCCGCACACCGGCACACACAGTCCAAGCTTTATCAGACACACCTCACACATATCCAGTCAACCTTGTCGTTAAAAAAGCATCTATTTGGTTACCATGTAAAACAGAAACAGGCTGTTGGCATAGCAAAACCAGCACTAAAAATGTCTTTTTCCTCCATTCTGTGTAACAAGAGGCTCAGTCAGCAGCCCTAGGACCATTTCAGTTTTTACTTGCATTTGCAGGCCACTGAGAAAAGGCTCTTACCAGCCAAATTGCTCCATTACTCTCTTTGTCTGTATGTTTTCACACTTACACACACACACACACACACACACACACACACACACACACACACACACACGCACACTTCCTCAACTCTCTCCGGTTCCTCCTCTTCAAGCCCAAGTCTTTCTCCCTTAATGAGCAACTAAATTATATCAATTAAAGTGTCACCTGTCAGTCAGGCAGCTCCAGGTGATGTTTTGTAACATTGAACCAACAGCAGAGATCCCCGAACCAAACTGCCAGTGGAATTCATTTCAATCATCACCGCCGTGCGTGCTTGAAACCAGGGACTGAGACAATCCCCCAGCCTCCACAGATACACACACCTCCTGTACTGTTTTACCTCCACCACCATCACTGCTACCCCCTCCTCCCCTCTCCCTCCCTCACTCCCTCCCACATGTCTCCTCACTTTAATTAGCTCCGGATTAAATTAAAAGCTATATGTTGGCGTTAATTGATTTATCTTGAGACAGGGTCTATAATTACAGGTTCTCAATGGAGAGATCTACGCTGTGACGCTAGAGGCTTCCCTCACTTCATTGTCTGGCTCTGTGTGTGTAAGTCTGGACACTTGTGTGTGTGTGTGTGTGTGTGCGCGAATGCATTTATGTGTTACTGGTGTTTGTGTGCGATCGCCACCATAAGCATAATAAGCATTGTTTGAGTCAGTCAGAGGTTAGCGAGCAGGCACCACTCGATGAGCAAGGGAATAAAAGATGATGCAAATAGATGTCGTCTCGCCATAATGAAACACAATTACAGCTTTATTAGAAGATGTAATTGCTTTGTTAGAGCATCTCAATTTGTCCTTGTTGTGCACCGTTTACTCCTGTCATTATACAATGCACATGCTCATCCATACTTGACCTGCAATGTAATATGTGACACCCACCTCCCCCTTCAGTTATTATTCTGCAAGCATGGAGAGTTGTCTTTATTGTCTTTATGGAGAGAGGTGGGCTTTCACTGGTGATGGGTGGTTTGCTGTGAAGTACAATGAGGCAGCCTGAAGGCTTTGGCTGTATCACTAGCAATTGGTATTCTGTGGCGTAACACACACATGCACACACTCAGCCTGAAATGCAGACACTTCCTGTAGCACTCGGGCTTCAGCATGGATGCACACACAGCACAGACAAGCATGCAGATCCCCAAAACTATACACACACTTTTTATCTGTGTCTCTGTGACCAAAATTCCTCTCACCCAGCTCGTCTAAATTGGGGAGAAAATTAACCTGCAGCACGCTAGCATTTCTTTTCCTTCCCTCTCTTCCTTCCAGTCCACTGTATGCATCCTAATCAGGGCCAGAAGAGTGCCGAGTGCCGTCTGCCTGTCAGTTGTAACACCACTCGCTGGCCGGCTGGCTGGCATCAGGCCTGGAAGTGTGAAATGAGCCCACTGGGGGCTATAGTCTGGCTTGAGCACTAGTCAAACAGCTCCGGACATCATGTGAAAGAGAGAGAGAGAGAGAGACAGAGAGAGAGAGAGAGAGAGAGAGAGAGAGAGAGATGGGGCTGGGGAGCAGAGTGTGCTCAGTGAGGTGGAGGCGAAAGAAAGAAAGGGACGATGTAAAAGATCGTGAGGGAGAGGAGAGAGAACAAAGGAGTGAGAGAGAGAGAGAAAAAAGCTAGTGGCCAACTCATCTGGAGAATGAGGGAGGGAGGAAAAGGAGGGAGGAAGATGGATAGAGAGAGGGAGGATGAGAGATGGAGAGACATGGCTCATCTGCTTCTGCTTTCTGGCTGCTGCGAGATTGCAGGATTTCCTAGATCAGCCAACTGTGGAAGTGAATTTTTCCCTTGCTTGTCTCCCCTCGCTCCCTCTCTTTCCTCCACCTCTCTTGCACTTTTTCCCTCTGCCTCATCTTCTCTGTCCCTCCTGTCTCTTCCCTGTCACTGAGCAACGGATTAAATTCCTATTTCTTTTCCATTGCTGTTGTGATATCAGATTAGAGTGCCTTATCCTCTGTCTGTGGTACCTGTCTGCTTTCTAACACGTGCCTCTCCAATGTCACTATTCTCTGCTTTCATAGTTAAAGCCTACTTGAGATCAAAACATGGTATCCTTTAAAGGCTGGATACTAGATGCATGAAGTGCTGAATTAAAATCAGGTATGTAGTTCAGTAGGAAAATGTGATAATGTGAAAAATATAGTAATCTATGACCTCTAATGAGGGCAGGTAAGTTCCGCGGTTGGTGCATCCACCTGTCCATCCATCATTTTTGGACAAAACTTAGTTTTTCAGCCCAGTCTCATGCCAAATGGTGTAATAGTCCCACCAATCCACTAGAGGATGGCAAGCCAATGTCATGTTTTGTCACACCTACAGATGAAAAGCACACATGTATATGAAGGTGGAGTGGAGGACAAATGTGGAGGACAAATGTACTATAAAAGGCGACAAAATCCGTCTAGGGGTGGAGGCCGGGGTCGAGTGACACACTTAACTTTATTTTGGCAAATATGTGTATTTTCTGCTAGTTTGATGTGTAGTGGCTTGTTGGGTGTTTTTGACAATTTCAGGAGTTACAACATAGATGGCAAATATATGCACGTTTTCTCGAAGATACTGGCAATACAGAGTTTGCATGTTCTCCCTGTGTTCACCTGGGGTATCCTCCTTAAAAAAAAAAAAAAAAAAAAAAAAAACATACTAAAAACATGCAAGAAGATCACCACCTGACCAATGGTGACAAAAGGAACTGGGTCCCCAGGCGCCGCTGTCGGCTGGCAGCCCATCGCTCCTGGTCTGCCGCGGAGGAAGGACTTGGGATAAAAGCGGAGAAAAGAATTTCACAGAAGCATGGCGTATGCAAAAACTTACAACTACAAGACTTCTTTTTGCAACCAGTGGAGTCGCCCCCTGCAGGCTATTAGAAAGAATGCAGGTTTAGGGCACATCCACGTTGGCATCACTTTTCAAACCCAGGAGCTCCATCCACTTTCTAGTCAATGGACAAGAATGACAATAACGGGGTCTTTATCCGAATGCTGAAGAAGCCTGTACAAAGAACTGTCAGTAAATTACTCTAAGTTATACTGTTCCTTCGGGGAAAGTAGTTTTCTGCTTTTGACCCATCTGAATATAGGAGCTGTATAGGTCAGAGCTCAGCAGCAAGGGATGAAAGGTCACTGCATTTATCCTTGACCCTTAAAGGCAATGGCAGGAGCATTGCTAATACCCAACGTGTTTGGAAACCAGAGTTCCCAGAGCAGAATTACATGACCATGGAGAGAGTTTCAAACTCCACAAGGAAATGCCTCGTTGACATTTGATCCTAGGACCTTCTTGGTATGAGGTGACAGTGCAGAGCCACAGTTCTACCCCTTACCACCATGCCGCCCAAGAGCCCAGTAAGGCTGTATACAGTGGTAATAACATAAAAAACAATATTGCTTCAAATGTCATTCAAAATGCTTACATATACCGATAAAAAATGTCATGGGAAGTACCCCAGACGCCTGCTGAGTAAAGCTGCAAGATGGAGACAAGCGGGTTATAGCTGCAGCCATCTCATAACTGGCTAGCTGTCAAAAACCAAAGCCAGCTCCCCGTCTAGATTACAGTTTGCCAGCCTGCTTCCATCCATCTCTCTCTCTTCCTCTGGATGGATGGACAGCAGATTAGGCCTGCTTCCACATCAGCATGTTATACCCCATCCTGCACTAAGTGACCTATGATTAATTGCACATTATTAACTTAACTGAGATTGTTCTCCAGATACGTAGGCGTCGATAATGTGTGAATCCTCTTTAATAGGCCACTTCTGACAGTATTCATAATGTGCCATTTGCCCTGATCCCTCCCTAATGTATACCCGCTTTGTGGAAATTTCACTAATTTAGGGATGGGGAAAATGGGCCAAAGGGATCGAGAGTGGGATGATTCTCCCATCAGTTAGTTAGCCAACAGGCACAAGCAGGCGCCTTTGGGGAAGGAGGAAAAAAGCAAAGTTTGTTCATGTGTGAAATCCCCATTCTGGGCTGTTTCTAGGAAGAAGATAGACAAAGTTCAGTTATCCTTTAGGTTTACACAAAGAATTTATAGAGTACTGTACTTTTTTAAATAAGGGCTTTTATGCTATTGATGGCTTGGGGTGATATTAACACCAGTGAAGCAGGACATTGGGAGCAGAAGCTGTAATTTAAATGGAACAATTCCAGCCTATTATTCTTGCTCAAAATAATATTCGATATAATGAACCATTTCCCTTTTAATATCATAGACACTAACCATATAAGATGATGAGCAGTCGATGCATGCCCGTATGTTTTTGTCTCGTGGATGCTTAATTTCAAAAAGCCAGCGTGCTCGGCTGCGCTTGACAACTTTACCACCATCTGATTCGTTCTCACCTTCTCAGTGACCATCTTTCCTCTCTCCGACCTCAAATCTCAGCCCAGGCACATGTGCTCCCTGCTGTCAAGCACACTCCAGTGAAACCCTCCAATTGACCACCTTCTTCTCCACTTTTGTTAATCTTCCTCTCTCCAATCTGCTGTGGTCACAAACCCATGCACTCTATATCTCCAAATGAGGTGTCCACACAAGACTGAGTTCACTTCATGTCTCGCAGAACACCCGAGCCCCTACACACACACACACACACACATGCACACATATATTCTTTCCCATCTGTCCACCGGTAGCTGTCTAATCCCCCTTCTCACTCTGTCAGGTGTGTTCGAGTTTGTGCGTCTCTGTGTGTGTCTGTGTGATTTTATGGATACACATGTTTTTATGCGTGATGTGAAGAGCAGCAGGGTTTTCTTCTGTCTCTGTGTGATGTGGCGCAAACAAAAGGCAGCGTCCACGCAGCCCCAGCCTGCGCTGCAGCAGGACTGTAAACACTGTGCCACTACAAAGGGAAAACCCTCACCGCCTGCCTGCCTGTGTAAATCCCACTGCTTTCACCAATTAACACCAGGGAAGCAACTCACCGCTTGTGTGCCGTCTGTTGGTGTTTACAAGAAGAAAAAGATCGTCAGAGAGACAGAACGAGGCAGACACGGGGGGGGGGGGGGAGAGAGAGAGAGAGAGGGAGAACGTATTGCTTAGTTGTATAGCAACTGTGGTACAATATGCCTGAGCTGACGTTTATGACTGTTTAGATAGCCATAACCACAGCAGGCGGTGATGGTAATAATGCTGTGTTGACATTAGCCCAGGTGGGAATATGTCAGCGTTGCGTCATCAACACCAAATTGCCACGTCTATTGTTGAGTAATTAATGCTTAATTAGGAAGCTTGCTGCAATCAGCAGTGGGGTCATTAAGAGAGGTGTTGCGCGCTATAAACAAATGTTACCTTTACGAATGCAAATCGAGCTGTTATTTTTTTTTCCCTGCGCCCTCGTTTTGTCCTTGTGCTGCCGAGCATAACGTGTGAGTGCACCAAGGCATCCATCTTGAGCTGGATGTGGGTGCTAAAGGATTGAACGGGGACAAGGTTTTCTTGTGCTGCTGCTTTGCACACTGCTGCTGAGTTGCTATTTTATCTCTTTGTCTGTCTTTTTTCTTTCCAAGGCAGCTACGAAGTGGTTTATTATGTGCTCTGGGTTCTTATTTGGAGATGGATCCCCCATGCCACGGTGCTGTCACACTCCAACCTATGGAGGGAGGCAGGGAGGGGCAACGAGGGATGGATGGGATGGAGTGGGGGGGGTCACTCGAGGAAGGGTGGTGTGTGTGTTTGTGTGTGTGTGTGTGTGTGTGTGTAGGGGGTAAAGCTTAGTTGGAGGAGGAGAACCAGAGAGAAGGGAGCATGCAGCGTGCAGCTGGAAGAGGCAGACATGAGCGGAGGCGTGAAATTGGCACTGCACCGTCCACCACCCACAGCCCCCCCCCCAATCTCAACCTACCGCCCGCTTGCCCCCCCCCACATCCGTTCCACCAAGGAAGGGACCGTGTCTGCACAGTGTGTGTGTGTGTGTGTGTGTGTATATGTGTGTGCTTGTGTGTTGTGTGTCTGTCCCCCAGTAAGCTACACATGACACTTGGTGGTTCTGTTTGCCAAGTATAAGTGATGCATTCTCTCACTCCCTCCCCTTATATACATCCAACGCACACACACACACACACACACACACACAAGCACACTTCACCACACACCCCCTGCCCCTCCTATGGAGTGGTCATAACTCACCTTAATTGTATTTCGTAGGTGGCACTCAGACGGAGAGTGCATAGTGAAATGTTGCTGAGACCGTGAGAGAGCAGTAATGGGAGTGAGGGCAAGGTACTGGAAGGAGGGAAACGATTGACCTATTGGCCCCTGAAAACACACATTATACATTTAGGATGGACACACACACACACACACACACACACACAAACAGGTTTACCTACTATGAAAACACTCATGGATATACACTAATGTGGACATGTGAGCGTTTAAGGTGGCACACATACAGAAACACTGTATGGAAATACATATGCACTCTCTCAAAGTCAAACACACATACGTCGAGCACCTGTCCATTTTACACACGCATACACAAATTATTAGTCTTTCATCAGTGCACTTCAAGGAGTGCACCCCTTCTCCTTTATCCAACCTTTTCCAGGGATGCTTGTGTATGCTGGGGACCTTGAGACGCCCCAGTCTTGACTATGTGTGCGCAGTGAAAATGCTAATAAAATGTTTGCACCTTACATGCATTTATACTGCCAACATGATTTCAGACACACCCACAGACACCGTCGCACTTTCAAACATGTGTTTGCACAACACACGCACACCACCTTTTACTCTCGGACAGCCTTTTTAATCAGTGTCATAGTAAATCACTGCAGGCGGGTTGAGGTTGGTGGGCATGGGAAGCTCATCTGGCCAGTGAGAAGGTTTTCTCTGCTGCTGTGTTGACTGGCCTCAGGTAATTAAAGCAGCAGCCACAACTGTGCCGTCCAGTCCCCTGTGAGTCCTTCATTGTCACTCCATTAGCAGCTAACCTGGACAACCTGCATTTGGGTTGACACCTACCAAAGAAAGCCAGTATGATGTTAATCAACTGTGTTGGGAGTCTATTGGAGGGGCTATTATGTGGTGTTTATCTGAACATGTCCAAGAGAGGAGGATGAAAAGGGATGGCACACAACAAGAAGTCTCCTCGTGAATCACCTTGATATGAGCAGATTATAAGAGAAAATGCAAAGGACATAATTACTGAACCGTCCATCGTGGCGTTTGTTGAAGATTAAAGTTGTATCAAATGCTTTATATCATGATTGAATCAATATACTCTGCAAATCATATGGAGCTGCTTAGCCTCTTTTTGCTCAGTGTTTTCATGTGTTTTTTCGTGATAGTCTTTGTCTTTTGTTTGGATCCAGGCAGTTTAAAGGGAATTCTGTAAAACTTTCAGTTTTTCTCCATCGCTTATCGGAGGTACAGTTTGATGATGTTGCGGTTTAGTGTGCTTCCATCGGACACGGACTAATAATGAGTTTCAATTGCCTTTCCACTGCAGCCTTCAGCAGCCAAGAAGAATGAAAACAAACTCTCTATCTCCTCTTTCATCCCTCCCTCGATGGTCAAAAGAAGGAAGGTAATTCCAGCCAAGTCCTACTTCACACCTTCAATTTGTCTTCTGCTGCTCCCACCCCTGCCCTCCCTCCTCCCCTCCTTGCTCTCCATCTATCTGTGCGTCTCTCTCTCCCTTCTGCCTGTCTCTGTCTGTCTGTCTCTCTCTCTCTCCCTCCCTCTCTCCTGGTGCAAGGTGATGGAGGCGGGTGTGTGTGGGTCTCGGAGAGCACGCCTCAGGGATTATACAGCCCGCTTGCATGAAAGATTCATGATGCTCGGGAGCGTGTGTGTATGTGTGTGTATGTGTGTCCCTGACGCTCAGGCTCCGACTGGAAAAAGGGAACAGGGAGAGATGGAGAAAAAAGGAAAGAGGGTGGGGGGATGGAGGGTACAGAGTGTGAGACAAATTGACGGAGCACAGCAGGGCTAACTCTCCAGGCTGCGATTATACTACTGGCTTCTTTGCACACACTTTCAGACGCCATCTTGTTTAGGCCTGCCTTACGGAAATGACCAGTGGCAAAAGTTTGCAAATTAACTGTTTGTATTGACCAGTGAAAAATTAATTTTGGTGATTTTGATGAAGCTGAGGCTCCTGGAAAGATACTGTGCAGATAAATGATAGAGATATTTTGGACCAGAACCGTAAAGGTCCCATGGACGACCTGAACCTGACAAGCATAAATGAGTTTCCCTAAAAGACAGACAAGTTGAAGAGAACCTGAGAACAACACCAACACTAGCAGAAGCATGATGCACTGTCACTCAACAAGCAGCCACGGTTAAAAAAAGCAGAAATACAATAATAATGATGTCCAAAGAATGAATGCAAAGTCATTGAAACTGATTCCAATTTAGTGCCAATTTAATATGTGAATCAAAAAATGTCATCTAATAGCACAAATAGCATAAATGCAAAGCCTAATGATTGCCTAACATGTTCTCTCCCACAGTGATTATGACATGATCAGAGCTGATACCAGAGCTGCTACTCTCACATCCATTCAGACCCAATCAGATATTAGACATAATGACACACATACCCAAGACATGTGACAGTAAAACAAGTATTATTTGGACCTGGTCCAACTTGGGTGCTTTGTCGGATCTCAGTCCCCAAGAAAAGAGAGTGGACCTATGAAGACCTCTAATACATGTTTTTTGCAGACCAACAGCAATGCATCTGGCATTCAGTGCAAATGTACAAATGACCTGACCTGTGTTAATCCAACCTTGAGTTAGTTTTCATTGAAGTAAGTGGGTGTTCAGACCAAAAGCACTGTGATAAAAATTTCAAGAGCCGGTGTTGGTGTGGGCATATAGCAACAGGCACAGAAACTCAATCGAGAGGCCAGTTTGAGTGATACATCTGTAACTTTTAACACTTATCAAACACCAGAACACTAGACCACAGTTTATTGTACAATACTATTAAAGAAGAAGTAACTACCAGGAAGCACCAGCAGAGTCTGACATACATGAGGCTGTACTGTTGGTCTGGACACAGCATTTCTTTCATCATCGAGTACTGTTCACAAATTTGTTTCTATACAACGTGCCGTGCAGCTTGCTGCAGACAGATGCAAGCATTATATGGTTGGCAACGTGCAGACGATGGCCAAGTTCAGAACACAAATGACCAGAAAGTACAGTGCAGTTATTTTTTAAACTGTTTTGAAATGTTTTTTCGTCAGGAAAGGTCGGCATACGTCAAAAACTTCCCCTGTCCTTATGTATCCCCCTCTCCCTCTCTCTGTCTCTCTCTCCCTCTGTATGGAACTCCCTTCTTGCCAGCTCCATGCCAGGAAAGACCGGCTGGCACAACAAGTAGCTTCTCAGCCAGAGGAAGTGTGTCATTGCCAAGTGTCTATTGGTGTAGGACAACTCTATTCATGTGCCTTCACCTTGGCAGTCTTGTCTGTGAACAGAGGGAGGGGAGGAAGAGTGGTGGTGGTTGTGGCTTGTGTGTGTGTGTGTGTGTGTGTGTGTGTGTGTGTGTGTGTGTGTGTGTGTGTGTGTGTGTGTGTGTGTGTGTGTGTTTGTGTTGTGTGTGTGTTTATCTAAACCTGACTGGGTCCTCTAATAGCCCCTCGCAGGCCTTTTTCCCCCCATTCTCTCTCTGCAGCATCTTCGAACACATTCCATTATTGCCGCTTTTGATTGCATTTCAGATTAGAGAACGCTGGTGGAAAGAGAGCAAAAGAGTAAGGTAGACAGGGATAGAGAGAAAGAGAAATGGTGACAGAGAGAGAACGAGATGGATGAGGATGAGCGATAGAGAATGTAGGAAGAGAGGAAGGGCAGATCAAGGGGAGACACGAAGACACAGACAGACAGACAGACAGAGGAGAGACTGAGAATGAGAGAGTTTAAATGAGAGACAGACGGAGAGAAGAGGAGAAACAGAAAAAACAGAGAGAAAGAGCCTCTGGGGGCGCGTATTATACGGCCGTTACCCCCCTCCGGTGCGGCAGCGAATGGGAGAGGCTGAGTACCCACTATTCCAGTGACCTTGGAGGTCAGTTGGAGGAAAGCAGCATTAATCAAACTGACGCCCAGGCTGAGGCGGATGATAGCAGGCAGCAAAGCTCAAAACAACCCCCCCAACACTCACCCACCCATGTGCACCACCACCAGCACCCCCTCCAACCTTTCTCACATATCTACTTCCCTCTAAATTTATTTGCATTCCTCCTCTGGCTTCTTATATTTTCTGTCTTTCTCTTTCTGTTGTCTTACTTTTCACACATCACCCTCTTTTCTTTTTTCTCTCTTTCTTTCCGTCTCTCCTCTTTTTTTCCCATCATCCATCTCCCTCCTTCCTCCACTTTGTATGCCCTAAACCCTCTCCAGATCTCTGGCTACAAACAGTGAATTAACCCATCTCCACCCTGTGTTAATGGACTTCTAAATATCAGCCCATGCATGTGGATATGCCACCAACATTTACATTGAATGCGGGATTGGGTTAGTTGCCTTCTGGCCACTCGCAGCCACGTTGATATAGATTTGCTTGTTTTGCTCTCTGTGTTGGTG
Source organism: Chaetodon auriga (assembly GCF_051107435.1). Classification (NCBI taxonomy): domain Eukaryota; kingdom Metazoa; phylum Chordata; class Actinopteri; order Chaetodontiformes; family Chaetodontidae; genus Chaetodon; species Chaetodon auriga. The sequence continues at coordinate 4,773,203 of NC_135077.1, read as the reverse complement.
CGTATTTTGTGGAAATGACTGGTGGGGAGTCAGATTTGGGTGTTTGTTTGAATGCATGTGTGCATGTAATGAATGTGCAGATGCATGTGAGAAATGACATGCAGTGCTAGACATCCCATATTGGTCTATTCATGGGCCCTTTTCTCTGATGTCAAGCATACATGTAAATGCAGAAGCAATGATTATTTGCACAGTCAGATGTAAGTATAGAAGTTATTCATTTTGAAAAATTTCAGCAGTGCTTTTGACCATTTTCGGCCTGGCAATTTGCGCCAAGGCATCCATCTCTCCTGTTTCTACAATTTTGGGATCTATACAGCTATAACAGGACTCACCTGACCCAAATATATGGCTTTAACCCTCCATCCTCCCCACTAGGCAACGCCATCCAGCCAGAGAAAAATAAGTCAACAAGAAAGTGTGTTCATGTGGTTGTTCTGTGTGTCAGTCAATACAAACCAATCAATACACCCAGGGCCCTTACTGAATAAGGTGTGTGGTTTGTCTGTGTGTGTGTGTGTGTGTGTGTGTGTGTGTGTGTGTGTGTGTGTGTGTGTGCGCGTGTGCGTGTGTGCGTGTGCGAGAGGGAGAGACAGCGATTGTGTGTGTTTGGTTTGGGGGTGGTTAGAGGAGGCTGAGTTAATCTGTGACCGCGCGTCTGTGCTGATGATGGTATTGATCTGGTGAAGATCATCTGAAGGTCAGGATATGTTGTCTCCGTTTGGACCGCCTTGATCTTACTTACACCGTCTGTCCTTTCACTGCAGGTACACAGCAGCTGATACTGCTTAATTTCTAACAGAAACATCAAATATAAAAGCGGAGGGCCTATAGAGAGCAGAGCGGCAGACACAAGATACATGTCTGGCTTTTATTTTAAGTATGAGTTTAAAGATGAGGTGGACAGTGTGTTTTGAGTGATAGGCAAGTAAAACAATTTGTGCATGGCATTATTATAATCAGCTTCTATAGTAAACAGAGGACTAAAGCAGAAAAAGTGGGTCCTGTGATGTTGAAATGTTTTGATTGACACTTCCACTACCTTGTGTCTCTGTGGGTCATTATCATCATTTCAGAATGATGAAACAGAAACTAGGCTTGTTAGCACTTAATTATTCATTTGAATCCATAAAGGCAATCAATTAAGCTTAAGTGTGCAATAAATCTGATTAACCAGTCAGTTCCCAAAACACCATAAAATCCACGCAGGTCTTATACCCTGGTAATGAGTTTGCAAGGAGGGAGGGGGAAGGGGCTAATAAGTGAGGGTGCTCACCCACAAACACACACACACACACACACACACGTTCACGCAAAACCCAGTATACAAACCACTGTTGTGGTTGATGCTTTTTTTTTTTTTTTTTTCATGGCTGGGTGAGGGTGGGGGGTGATAATTTTAACGTATTAGCTATTGGGGATGAAAGATAAGCAGGGCTTAATGTATGCTAATATTAAGGTCTGCAGCTTGTAACAAAATAAAGCAAGGTCATCAGGAAAAGGCACACTTGTAATTAATAGATGAATTCATTACAAAAACAATGACTCAGTTCAGAAACACTCATTAACAAGATAAGGCATTTGAAATGAAAATAGAAACGTTAATGTGTTGACAATGAGAGCTACTACACTCAACCTTGAGTTGCCATTAATGCAGCGTGCGAGCGTTTGATTGGGCGAATCTGCCAGCCTCTTTTTCCGCCACCACTGTATCATTCCTCATTATTCTCTGACACACTTGCCCGCTGCCTCTCTGCCTTCCTCCCTCTGCTCCAGCCTTCTTCTATCCCTCTTTCCCTCCCTCCCTCCCTCCCTCTCTCTCTCGCTGGCCTTTACCTGCTCGATAGCCTCAGGGGAAATTACCACAGCTCAGAAACGCTGTCCTACTGCACTGCAACGCTCCACTCTGCCCTGCCTCCCTCCACCCATACAGCACACACATATGGATGTGCACAAATACACACACACATCCATACACTGTAGACATGCGCTCACTCACATGCGTGCATGCACACAAAAACACCCCCACATACACACAGAGGCTGCATAACCCCTTCCCCACCCCTCGGATTGCCCCTTTACCAGCCACTGCATAGTCTGTTTCTTCTTGCTATTATCCTTCCCCCATAATATATTATGTATTTACAGAGGCACAGCAGAATATGGAGGATTAAAAGCAGTTTGTGGCCAGGATCTGCATTATATTTGTATGTAAGAAATGGGCCAGCAGTCTATCAGCATATGTAACAGTAACTGCACCCACGTTTGTATGTACATGTATGCACATGTTTTTTAGTGCAGGAATGTGTCAGTGTGTGTACATATATTTCACTTTGCAGCAGCTTTAATGTGTCAGACCTCTTCTGTTCAGCGTAATTCACTCTTAGTCTTAATGAAAGTTAATGAAAAGGATCCCTCCTCCTCTTATGAACTACCGTTCTTTTAGCTACTTCCAGTCTGTCTTATCGCTCATTGCAATGCTGCAGACTTTAGAGATGAGCAATGAGCAACTCAGCAGGGTTTTTACCACTCTTCACCATTATTTAATGGATCGGCACTTCAATCACATTGCTAATCAGAGTGAGAAAAACTCACAATGAATGTTTCAGCTCAATCGCGCAGCCACGACTTGCAAATTTTGCCTTGAAGTAGCAGGACTGGGAGACTTGCTGCGCAACATTCTTCTTTTATGTGCAGTTAGGAGATGGTTTCATTTGGCTCCTTCATCTGTCAGAATTATCATCATGACGCTCCCTTTGCATATGTCAAGTCATGCCTTTGGAAATGTCACTTTGAGCGAAGCAGCCGTAGCTCGCTGTCTGCATTTTGATTACTCACATGCATAAAGTCCAGACTCTGGAGGAGGATTGTGTATTCATAATCAATACTAAAATACTGACACCCCCAACCCGTTAGTCATTCTGCATCACACAGCACACCATAAATGTCTTCTTCTACAATGCAGTGTCTGGGGAATGAGGATTTCAAAACCAAGATCTGCTTTTGTATTCACTGTTGTCATGAAATGTTTGACTACCCCTCAGATCATGTTTGTGTGGTTAATTCCACATGATTAAATGTTAAGATGGTGCATTTGGAGAGGGGCTTTGTAATTTAGAGTAAGGCAAAAAAAATAGATTTTGAGAACTAGAATGCATTTGATGATCCTATAAATTCAGCTGGTCTGTCATAAACTATGGAATATATTTTGACTTGAAAAGCAAAACAACAGCCTGTTGGGATCCTTTTTATGTAATTTGTCTGGCGATGCGTCTGCCTTTTATGAATGTGTGTGATTATTAATGTTTCTGGATGGAGATACTTTCTCTCATGGGAAACATGTTTAAATGATAAAATGTAGCCACGGAGCACAGGCATTAAATATGCATGTAGCCACGTAACACACATAAGCGTGCATACTTGTGAAGCGACTGTAAAGCGAGTGTGTGTATGGGATGCATAAGAATCTGTGGTTTGGTGTGTGCACATGCTTGTGCGAATTTGTGCACATGTGCGTGTGGGTCTAGCAGACTCCGGTGGCAGGCTTGAAATTAAAACCTCATGTGGAACGCGGTTCATGATTGGACTGGAATTAAAACAAAAGGCAGTAGAAGAGCACACTGAAAATAATGGAGAGAGGAGAGGAGAAAAAGGCGAATGGCGAGAGCAGGAGGAGGAGAAGCGTATTGTCTGAGAGGGGAAGGAGCGAGTGATCGCCTCTGCTGCAGTCCTACTGGGCTGTTTCTTATCAGAATGTCAGGCGGCTCGCTTCTGTCAGCAGTCTGCTGAAATGTGAAAGCAATTGGGGAAATTGGTGTAGTCAAAGAAGCATCTCAGAGACACCTAAAAGAATAGCTGTGATGAACTGAAGAGTGGACATGCACAAGGAAGGATGTGCGCACACTCCCTAACCCCTAACCCTGAATAACACCCCTAACATAAATACTTGCGCACGCCTGCACACCGAGACACACGAACACTGTCCCTGTCCTTTTTCTTCTCACCAGCATTAACACGCACACGCACACTTAAGTAGTTCTTGCCTTTGATGGCTGAGATCATGCCAAACCACTATGGTTATTTCGCAGTTAAGTCGCAGTTGTCCTTTGTGGTGCACAGATTTCCATCTCCATCTTTGATAACTCATGTGAGTCTACATCAAGGACATTTAAGCTACAAGTAACGTAGGCACTTTAGCTTGCATGATGTAATAAATCAGTGAATTGATGCTTCAAGTAGGCACATTCAATTAACTCTGAGACAAAATGTTTACACAGAACACAATTCATTTAGGTGGCACGAATGAACAGCAAATCCCTGCATGCAGTTTAATAGCCTGTGATGCACAATGAACTACATATCCCTCAAGGCGTTTCTGAAGGCATTCCTCTCTGCTCTCACCTCTCTTAACCCTGAGCATGGAACATCTGCTTTCTCCATTCAGTTGGAGCTTGCTTTTTTAATAGCTCTGGGCATCTTGCCTTGAAAAGGAGGAAAAAAAAAACTTTGGCCGGGGGCCCCTGGCTTTCTCATTAGCAGTCTCTCCCAGTGATGTATATAAGCCCAGAGCTTTGCTGAGAGTTCTCACTGGTCAGCCTTCCCCTTTGTGGACTGCGGCCTTGACCTGTTCCCACCTCACACTGTGTTTGTGTGTGTCTGTGGGTTTGTCTGTGCAAGGACCGGTCATTTCCATGAGAAAGGACAGGGGCCACATTTTCTTTCTCAGAGACGGCTGCAGACGCAGTTTAGGGGGCACAAGGGCGACCTCATCCATCATGTTGAGAACAGCCTGGAATAATCGCTTTCGGTTTTGTGGACATCGTGTGATCAAGAGATTCTTGACAAAGGTTATCTGGTAGAGAAACTTGGGGTGGGCCCTTTAAGAGACATTCGAGTCTGCTAAATAAAGTTCATGATGCAAGTTCCAAATTACTTGAAGGCTTTTATGACGCATCCATTTCTGCGCTCTTTTGCACTATTTTGGTCACGAGTCACATGAAGACTCGTATCTTATTTTTACACCCTAAGTATTATGTAACCCTATAACTAGGAGTCACTGGTAAAAAGTAACTATGTACATTTATTTAAGTACAACTTTGAGGTACATTTACTTGAGTATTTCCATTTTCTGCTACTTTATCCTTCTATTTCACAGGAAAATGTACATTTTAAACCACTACATTTATTAAGCAGCTGCTGTACAACTGGGTATGATCTCCTGGGAAAATGAAGGCTGATAGGAGATCCAGTCTGGCACCGTTTAGAAAATTAAATGAATGAACAAACTCACTCTTCTTCTCCTCATGTCTTCGTCTAGCCCCCCTTCACCCCTACTGTACTTATTTGTTTTTGTGCAAAGCAAAACTCAAACCATGTTATTACTCCATATAAAATTCTGACAATTTCACTTTACCTCTTTGGTGAACATGTTTCTTTCTTCTCTCTCATTTCCAAAGAGGTGATGATTGTTTTCTTCACAGAAATTTGGAAACAAATGCAGTGTGGTTTTTGGCATTTGCTGGGCTCTGAGGATTTGGTTGGGATCTGGTTGTCTTTGTGACAGCGGCACTAACAATAATACCACTTGGAAATGCTAGGGGGCGTTGAAAAGATCTGTTTCCACTTTAAAGCTGCAGTAATCTATTTATTTATTTTTTTGACCAGTCGGGGCAGCGCAACAATCTGTAAACACAACATAGCCTAATGCTGAAAATGATGCTGATGAGTGGTGAGAGTGAACCGAAACAATGAAGTATTAACATTGACTTAAAAGATGCTAAATGACTCTGTAGAGCAGATTGAAAGTGCATTGTTGGATGACAACTCTGTGTATTTGTCACTACAAGCAGCACCTTTAATATTACACAGTTATTTGAACCATGGTTTGAAATAGTATACTGACAGAGCAGCTTTAACTAAAGGGTCCAAATACTTTCGCCGCGAGCAGCAAAAGTACATAGTATATAATAAACAGTGATATTATAACTGTGATTGAATTCGAGTAAATGTCTATGTGGTTCCTGTTTTGCTGTCTTTACAATATCATCCTCCAAAACCTACAACAGCATCACATTTGTTTCTTTTTTAAGCGCAGTGTTAGCTGCATGCCTCAGCAATTACCTCGGAAATGTGAGCTCGCGCCGGTCCATCCTCTGTGGCCGCTTGGAGGTTTGGAGGAGAGTCCGGGGGCCGGCCGGAGGGCGGCGGGCGGAGTTAGCGTCTGGTGTTTTGGTTGGTCGGGGGTGACGTATCTGGAGCCACTTCCTGGTCTGTCTGCTCTCTGGGAGGAGGAGAGGGAGACTGCAGTGTTGTTAGTTTGAACAAAATGGCTGCGAGAGCACTGTCAACGAGAGCTCACTGAACGCCTACCATGACTGTCCGCTCCGCCGTCTGGATCCACACAGAATGTATTTCCCCGGAGTCGTTTCTCACTTTGCATTCGCGGTAGCCAGCCCGTCGCTAGTCGTCCGGCTGGCGACCTAAACAAAAACATTTCTTTTGCACTTTAAAACAAGTTGGCTGGCTGGCTGGCCGTCGGCTTGCTCTAATACGCGAGAAGTCATCGGCGTTTTTTTTTTCTTTTTTTTTTTTTCAACGAAAACTGCCTGATTTCTGTGATTTGCAAAACCTCGCAACGGTCGACGAGCTGCAGCGCCGAACAGCGCTAACGTTAGCTCACACAGTTTAGCTGCTTTTAAAAATCATTTTATTGGTGTTTTTTTTTTTTTGTTTTTGTTGTTAGTGGTGCTTCGTTCCCCTCCCCGCCCCCCATTACATCGTGACGTTGTAACTAACTGTTCCTCGGCGTGTTTAATTTCACGGCATATTTTGATTTTTTATTTCTTTTGCTCAGAGCTTAAATTACCGTACTTGCTGTGTGTGTATCTGGCTGAGAAGCCGTTGTTTACCTCGGTATCTCAAGCTGCTTCAGCAGCGGTCGACTTCTCTGCCAAGTCTGACTTCAACTGCGACTGAATCTCTGCTCCATCTCTTTACGGGTAACTTTAGAAAAAGACAACGGAGAATGCTTTTCGGCATGTTTTTTTTTTTCTGCCATGCACCGGGTCATCACTGAAAGCTGCCCGAGCTGTGGTTAACGCAAGGTGAGTTTCAAATCAGTGTCTCTCATGTGATTAATTGATGAATGTCATTGCTGATCACTGCTTGAAAATCAAAGTCTCAGCGGTGAGAGGAAAGTGGGGAGAGGCGACTACTAAATCAGCAAAAATAAGTATTATCGCGTTAATATTTGTCGTAGCATTTACTCAGTGATGAGTATCACAATTCAGCCCAGCTGCAGCTGCAGCGTTGATACTACAGCAAGCCACAGAACTGAAACATCCATATCTGCTTATCTGCGGTGCCACAATTTAGCCATTTCTCCAGAATATATTCTCCTTGTGTGTGCTCAGAAGTGATTTTAAAGTGAGACACAATAGTCTGCTCAGTGAGCACCCAAACACCCGAAGGGGTTTTAAGAGGGGAGGGGCGGGTGGGTGGGTGGGGGGGACCCTGCAAAAATTAGGAATCGCGTTTTATGTGATGCTGGATCGATGAGAAAACCCCACTGACTGATCAGGGCTGCTGTCGAATACGTTGCTTTAGGATCATCATGAGAGGCTGATGCTCATATTTGCTGCGTGTGTATTTGAAGGGGCATGGCGTGGAAATGTTGGGAACTTTTGTGTTATATCATCGCTCTTTCATGATTGGCTGAGTGGACTGGAACACACTCTGTACATGTGAGCGTGTAATGTGATGGTTTCCTAACCTGCTTGAGAGGACTGCCTTGCCCTTTCACTGTTTTTAGTCATCAGCAGGTAATGGGGTACCAGTGGGTTCACACAGGACTGTCTGTAGGTCGACTGTTGTCAGAGTGAAGCGTGTGATGGCAGTAAGGCGGCACACTTTGGTCAGATGTTCTGTTTTGTGCCTGCACGTTGTAGCTGCAGTGTTTTCTCAGCGTGACAGAGGCACAGTCTCGCATTCTGTTGGTCCGTTGTTACTCCTCTGTTGTCTGTGGTTCGTTCTGGATCTATATCACACCGTGTATCTCGCACATTCCTCTACACTAATTCCAAGTACATTATTAAACATAGCCGTCCTGTCTCTCTTCCCTCCTTTCCTCCACCCACCCACCCCCCGGCTTGGCGAGAAAGCCCGGGATTCTGATTGAACTGTCGCCTTCCATTGCATCCCCCCCTTCTTGCATCCTGTCCCCAGGCACTGGAGTATAGCTTTTAATATCTCCTCCGCGTGTCTTAATTGAAGAACATAATTTCCCGTTCAATTTCAAACCCCCTTTTCCTTTCCCCTGCTCTGACATCTCTGTCACCACTGTCTTATCTCTATCGTCACACACCAGTGAGGTGATGAAATGAGAAACGCGCGTGAGCAGCATTGGCACCCGTACATGTGTACATTTGCAGTCGGATGGGACGACTGTTGGGGCATTTATTCGCGTGTGCGGTACATGCACATTTGCGTGTGTGCCTGTTTGTGGGCATGTCTGCGTCACGTCTTGGAATGTGCGCATGTTGTTGTCGCAGATGTTGTGTGTTTGTGTCTGAATCGGCCAGTGAATACACACGTGGGAATGCCTGTCGTTTTTGCCATGGGAGTGTGTGGCCATTTATGTCAAACCCAAAGCCCTGGCAGTTGGTTAATGCCCTGCAGTTGTTAATGAGGTCGCGAGCTGCCTCCTGCATGCACCCCAGCTGACTCACAGAAACACACACAGAGCCCTGTTCTTAGCCAGGGTCAAGGGTCCTCCCATATGCACGCCCTTCTTTCCAAATCGCTGGAGAGCATGCAGTAAGGGGTTGGCTGTGAAAAGATGTTGCAGGGGCCCTCTGGTGTGTATGTAAGACTAGTGAATAGGGAGAAAAGAAAGACCTAAAGCCTGGCAAGAGGAGGAAGGGAGTCTGCTAGTTTTCTTTAATGCCTTACTGTTAGGCTTACCCTTCCCAGACACAGCTGCAGTAGAACCATAGCTACCACTACAGTCACAGCAGGTGGCTCATCTGGAGGGCACTAGAGCACTTTGGGGGTGTGTATGGGCGTTAGGTCACCGGCATTGGGGTTTCCCTCGAGGCAAGACATGTTGTGTTGAAACGAAGAAGTCAGTCATGCTTCTGTTTTTTATCTCCTTGTAAATGTTCAAGCTTGGGAGTAGTAGGGAATGCATAAATTATCCTCTGGGAGCACTGTCTATGGTGAACATGGATAGTCTATCAGTCTATGCCAATATCTGCAAATCTAGACACAGAAATGGCAGAACTCTAAATTATCTCAGTCTTGAGGTCTATAATTGGTTCTTTGCTGGTGCAAAAGACTCAAACTAAGAAATTCAGTCACTCACTTGGGCTAAGACTCAATGAATTATATTACTCCTTTTGCAATTTTGGCAACATACTAGCAGGAAACCCATAACCCAGATTGGCTCTGGATTCAACCAGGTTGTAGGCTGTTGGCATCTAGACATTGTTTTGATTAGAGTGTATTATAACAAAGCCATGAGGGTAGACCTGAGCAGCAACTCCAGCTGCAGCCCCTTATCACTGGAGGGGCAGCCCGAAGCTCGCCTCCCCTCGCCTGACCTTTATCAGACAAAGCACAAACACCGGTCCAGTCATGCTGTCATTAGCCTGCAACTGGAATGGCTCGGCTCATCCTGTGTCTCTGTATCCCTCGTACGCTGTTTTGGTTTGCTTTGAATTTTTATTTCTGTACAGCGGTTATGTCTATTTGCAGAGATTCAAATAAAAATAATCATTCCTATCCCTCATCAGACAGTTTGATGTTTGCCCTGGTTATTCCCACTTAGTCAGGCTTTGTAAAAGTGGCTTGTGTTGTCTGTCCCGTTCCCCCGTCGTTGACCTTAGCCCAGGCCTGACCATGGTAGTTACTGAGCCTGTGATTATGAGGCTTTTCAAACAACTGGCACAGTCCTGATAGATAACATGCTTAACACTGCTGCGGGGTGCTGCACCAGTAGGGAGGCGTTGAAAGTAGAATCAGCTGGATTCAACCAGAGTCTGCCAGAAGCCATTACCCTCTTCCTCTGCTCTATGGACAGCTATTCTGAAGACGAGGTGGGCAGTCTAAAGACTTGCCAGCTCATCGTATTTTGGTGTGTCCATTGTACTAAATGAAGAGTGTTTGTCTATGTGTGTGAGAGCCAGCGAGGGGGGAGTGTATGTTGACTGTGGTGTTGACAGTAGTAGAGATACATAGTTGTAGTATCCTTAGTTGGATGGACATCACCCTGAGAAAAAAAAACAGTGTCAGTCTGTCATTATCACTTTCAAGTGCTCAGACTGCCTGACATTTACAGGTTGCCTGTGAGGGATGTCTCGAGTCTATCATTTTCTGTCATGTGAAGTAATGTCTGAGGAAAAACCTGTGTTGCCTTTGACAGAGTCTTCTTGGTCTATGCAACCCAGGTCTCAACCAGGGTTCCCCACAGGTCTGGCACTGATCTGCTTGGTATGAGACAGTGATCTCATGTTCTGACAGTCATAAACGCATCTTTTGGTGCCCCCGGCTGTAAATTGACATTTCCTGATTGCAAGTAAGCTGCATTCGCTTTTTATGTGGTGAAACAATATTTCGTTTTTCCGCGGAGGGTTTAAAGGATAGTTTCAGTCCAATGTGAAGGGCAGCCACCAGATATTTGCTTGTGACCAGATAGACAGTGGTTGAACTCCTGTTCATCATGTCATACACGGGGCTTTTGCGTGAAAGGGTTTATAACCGAAGAGTCCAATGGGTGTTCAGGGGGGTTGGGTGGGGGTTTAGGGTTCTTTAGAACCCCCCTGTTTCTTGTCCAACTTGTGTGCTAATAGAGGGGGCAGGGGTTTAGGGGGCCCACCAGGGGTAAGCCAGGCCGGGATGGAAGCAGGGGGATGGGGAGGCGAAGCCGAAGCCGAAGCCGGCGAGCTGCAGCCTGTGAGTCTTGGCAGGGGTCCAGGGGAATGTTCAATGTGCAAGGTTTGGTGGGGGCCTCCTTCCCTCCCTCTGCTCCATGTCGGCTAATTGGAGAGACGTGTAGAGAAGCAGAGGGGCATCACATGGAAGCTGACAGAGAATATGCAGGACATCCAACCTCCAGTGTTCCCTTTTTCCTGCTCCAAACCAGCAGTAGACAGACTTACCCATTATGTAAAAGGACTTGCAGCACTTCCAAAGCCCTCAATGAAGGCTATGTAAATAGCACTAGCATGTACTGCCTTGCCCCTATGCTGGGCTTAGGCTAGCCAGCTCAGATCATTTGTTTGCTGCGTGGACTGTTTTGTCCCCTTAATATCAACCCGAGCACCCTCAGTGAAGTTCAAGTGTTTACTTTTAGTGTGTGTCTTTGTTTTGATTGTTAGGGTGCACTTCTAAGAACTTGGTTGAATGTGGCAGAACTGCTGGAAATTATCAACAAAACAGTCCTTGTGATGTTTGAGTAGCGACCCAGTTGAATTACAAACCAGAATTTCTTGTGGACAGATTAAGTTTTGACAACAGAGTTTGGCATAGCCCAGTTCATATTAATTAAGGCTCTGACTATCTGAGGATACTAAAGAATTGGGGCAAGTAAGCTGTCAGCCCAATACATAATATTGGACCTTCTTTACTTTGATGCTGAAATGTTTGGGTTCCTCTGTCCTCATTACATCAGAGCAGGCTTTGTCCCCACTAGTAAGCCCAGCACTTATTTTCTATCTATCGTTCAGTGTCTGTATTATTATTTACACTGTTGACAGCCAATTGTTGACTGAATGTCAGCTACCTTGAGGGGAGCATAGCCCTTACTGATTAGATTTGTTTTTGCATGCGTCATATGTGTACGTTTGTGCTTTAGCTTGGCTCTTCTGATGTTGACAGTGTGATGGTGGCTGTGCAGCTTTTGAAACAAATGGTAAAGACCATTCTCATGTTAGAATACACAGAATATACAACACCTTGCAATTTGATTTCTCTACAGTAAATAGCAGATTTGGATCTGCACTGGTCTACCATGATCATGTGTATTTTTATTATGGTTGACACAATGCTCTACTTTCAATACAGTCAATAATGTTTTGTAAGTTAAGTAAACAAGGTTGTGACAGAGGAGGCTTTTGTGGGGTGATTCACACCCAAGTAAAAATAGTGTTCATGTAATCATGCAGGTCGAGGTAGCAAACAGTGGTACAGTATTCCTCTGTTAAGCCTGTTATTTTCTGTATTGGGATATGTTAAAATTAATTGTTGTGTGTCTGACATGACTGCTCACCACGAATACAAAACATTGAATCTGAACCTTTTATCTCTCAGTTGATTTAATTGTTAGTAAGTCTCACCAGTGACAGAGCCTAAAGTCAGAGTGTTGTTGTTTTGGTTAGTCGCAGTCTGATTTGCTGAAGGCTGAAGGGTGACCAGAGCTATGTTTGAAGTGTCCTAAAGTACAGGTTGAATTGCCAACAGTCAGCCAATCAGAAACAAATGCCTTCTGTAACCGTGGCATAAAGCTTAATTAAAGAATGTGGGTCTGCTTTTAGAGGTGCTCAGTTTTGGCCTTTGGTAAAAAAAAAAACAAAAAAATCCAAGCACTTCTACTTAAGGTTAATCATGAGAGGTCAGTCATAGCATTAATGCTAATAGCACTGCTTAACTGTACAGACCTTTGGGCAGGGATTCACCCCACAGCCTCTAAGCTGCAAGGCAGGCACACAGATTAAAACGAATACTCAAAATATGCAGGCATATGCAGAAAATGCACGGCTGCATATTCTCACGAACACAAAGCAGTCGTAAGAAAAGACAAACACAAACACCAACACACTCAGTTTGACAGCTTCTTCTTGAATTCAATAAGCTTCGGCTGTGGCACTGGCAGGGAGCAGGCCTGCTTGGTCTTGTGCATTGTGCTGTTTTCCTATTTAATGAGCTGCCATCGTGTAAAAGTTTCACATTGACTTGGCAGAGGAAGCAGCCAAGACACTGAGAGCTAATTTTCTGGATGCAAACCTCAAAGCTGTTATTTATGGCGCAGGTCTGACTCTCCCGCGTTCTGATTCTTTGATTCTCTCCATCTCGCGTCCCCCTTCATTGCCGCTCTCCACGCACCCGTTCACCTTCAGTCGGTCCCCCCTTTACTGGTTCCAACCACCAAGAATACTTGTGCCACAGCTCATTGAGCAAGTCGGGTCTCGTAGCAATAAACCGTGCTGTATATTTTAACAAGCCGCTCACTCCACCTGCTGAAAGCTACACTGGTATGCGCAGAATGCTTACAAACCATGCGGCCAGTGAGACTGTTAGTGTGACTGTGGCATGGAAACACCCACCAACAACAACACTGCTATTACCACTTATCAGCTGTGGAATTTACAGGCTTGTTTTCCCCACGCCGTTCAGGTCGAGTAAACATAAATGCACACCCCCAGATATTTGTGGAGAGCAGTTGGTCTGTAGCGGCAGCAGCAGCAGCAGGTAAGGGCTGTCCATGATAATGTTGCCTGTAATAAGGCTCAGGAGAGCTCTGTGGCTTCTCTCATGCCACAGGAATGGGTGGCTGGCTGAATGGTAATGTTGGTGGAGAGGGGATTTACCACGTTCTGTGGCCATGGCCTGACCATATCACTTTTTTTTTGCTGAGAGAAGAAAGTCTCCTCCTCCTCCTCCTCCTTCTCCTTCCTCTCCCCCTCCTTGGTGTTGTGTCTGCGGTTGATCCAACAGCCGTTCAGAACACGTGAAGCTACATGTTTTTTTTTTCTTGCAGCTCTTTCCCTTTTCCAGTTTCTCTTAGTTTTGGTGTCTCTCCTCCTTTGTCTTCCTCAGCCTTCATGTTTGCGCAGTTCTTTTCTATTCCCTTTCCCCTCATTCTTTCACCCTTGCATGGTTTCCCCCCCTCACCCCTCGTTTTTCTCTAGACACTAGCGATCAAGGTGCATGGATATTTCAGTGCCTCGTTCTCCCCCGTCTCCATGCCTCTCCTTGTCTGCCAACCTCAATAGTGCTCCGTTCAGTTTTTTTTTTCCCAACTCCTCCGTACCTCCAGTGAGGATTCTTTCTGTCTTTTCCCTCTTCCAGCTCTCTCCTTTCCCTCCATACCCTGTCTGGTTCTCCGGCGGCTGTCGTTCTTAATTGGTGTTTCTCTGCGCCTGCTTTCATCCTCCGCTTGTTTCTTCCCTTCCTCTCACTCATCCCCAACCCCTCCTACCCTCATCTCTCCTTCTCCTCCTCCCACCTCCCTCTCCTCTTCATCCCTCGTGGAAAAAGACAGGCATCAGACAGACTGCCTCCTGCCTGTGCACATCAAGCACAGCGAAACACGCTTTCCCTGTGTGTTTCTGTGTGGCTGGATTTGCGTGTATTTCTAGCCCCTTCATTCCTGTACAGTGTGTTCTTGTTGTCATGCCTCTTTCTCTATAGCTTAGCCCCATAGTCCCAGTGTATGGAACAGTTTTGTGCTGCACAGGAAAAGAGGATTCTGCCTCACTATGCAATTTCTTCACAATATCCCAGCGGCCCCAGTTTGCTGAGACTTTGGATGTTTTCCGACTCAACTCTGTATTCTTAAGAAAAACCACTAAATCAATGTAGGGACACTTGATAGGTCAGGAGAAAAGCGATGCAAAAGTTTGGCCCTCTATTTCCTGTAGAATTGCATGTATGGTGTCGTACAAGGACCTGGATGAGAACATGAATATACTTTTTTTAAAATAAGTATCTTTGCATCCATTCATTAAAGGCAGTTTACAGCTTCGCCTAACTTAGCCAGAGCTGGGAGCAACAGCTAGCCTAGCCCTGGCAGAGGTCCATCCCAACAACTCAAAGCTATTTTCATGTTATGCATTCAGTACGTGCAGAGAAAGAAAATGAGACATTGTGTTTAAAGAAGCTGTTAGCTTGCACATTGAAGCTGATTTTTGACCGATAAACTAGCCGCCAGCTTTCCAGACATAGGGCCCGATGAATTGCGTTTTACTTTTTATGTTTTCTGTTTAAATTTGTCTGAATTTGTGTTTTTCAATTAAAGTATATTTTGACATCAGAAACTATGTTTAGTCATATGGTGGATGAATAATATTAGAGTAAAAGAAAATTTTCGAAATTTAATGAATAATGTGATGTAACACAACGTATCTTCTGCAGGACGGCCTCTCTATACAGCTCGAACATACCGGCTAAGTGGATCTGACAGAGACGGCTGTCACATTCTGGCAACATGCCTCCTTGTTTACAATGCTTGATCAGAAAAGGACATAGCTCTTACATTTTTTCTAACAGAATATCTGACTCTGCGTCTACAGCCACAGTCTTCAACAAACTCGTATCTTGCATCTACCGATGTGGTTGCACTTCTGAGAGTTTGCGGAAGTGATGAGCTCTTGTTAATGCAAAGCCTCTCTCTCTTTCTCCTTGAGACCCTCGTCAAAATAACTCTGTGTGTGTGTGTGTGTGTGTGTCTGATAATTTCTGTAATGTTCTGTACTTCAGAGTTCATTCCTTTTTTATGATCAAATTCCATAATTTTGATGTTTTCTGCATCGCGGCAAACGTTGGGCCCTACATTTATAACTTTGGACAATGCACAGCTGCCATTTGGACATGCTGGTAAAGGATTTACTAGCTAACAATTTTACATCAGCTGGGAAGCATGTTATTTTCACTTTTTTATGGAGGCCAGCCACTGGCCATTGTTTCAAAGGGCGGGAGTTAAATGATTTCTGGATACAGTCTGTTGGCTAAAGTGATCTAAGCCCCTTTAATATAAAAGAAGACTGAATGACACACTGTGGCCGTGTAGGTCAGTAACCTCAAAACAGGACTGATTTTGCCTAATTGCAGTGTCATACTGTCAGCAAGGGTAAACCCGATGCTGAAAGCCAGAACAGAGACACTCCATGGTCAGTGCTGAGGAGGTGCTGGTGTCAGCAGTTCTGAGTGAGAGGAGAGAGACAAGGAGAGGCAGGTAAGTATATATGTGAGAGCAAAGGAGGTCAGGAGAGAAGCTAACTTTGCCGCCGACCTCGTCAGCTCGAAAAACAACAGTCCGCCCTCTCACATTTCACATATCAACTGCTTTTTCTACCAGGCTGCCTCCAACGTTACAGTAAATTTAAAGGAACAACAGACTGACTGTAAGCTTCCCATGGTGTAATGACACCTAATTAGATTCGTGCCCCTGTTCAGATTTACCCATAGGGTGGTTCAACTATCATATGGGGGTAAAGGGTGAGTAGAGAAGCTCTGTCCCTCGCAAGTGATAAAGAAAGAAAAATCTGGCACTCAGAGTAAATGGCAGAAGTCAGTTTCTTCCCTCATATGTCCCCCATCCCTTCCTCCGTGTGCATGCTGTCACTGTCTTTCCAACCCAAACCCTACTTTTTTAGGAAGAGGTTCATTGCAGATGCTAGCTGTGTTAGCATCATACTAGGTGGCTGGGGAGAGGCTTTATGGGCTCAAATACTGGACACATTGGCACATATGATATATACTGTACATGATTATATGAATGCACCACACAAATACACATACACACATGGGTTAAGGTCCTGTTTATTACCCGAGGGCTGCTTTCCCCTTAGCTGCTGAGATGGCACAATGACACACACACAGACTCCTCAGCATGAGAAATAGGACTGTGTGAAAGCGAGAGAGAGAGAGAGGTAGAGAGGAGACCGCATAAGGGAGCAATGGAAGGAGGAAGAGAGAATCGAGATGGAGGAGAAAACAGTAATGTAGGGATATCTTCTTTCTTTCTTTTTACTCTGCTGCCATGGCCCCTAGTCTGGCAGTCTTCCCCGGGGTTTGGCTCGAAAGTCCCTGTTGACAACGGTGTTCAATGCCTCTCATACGCCATCTCTCTCTCTCTCTCTTTGCCCAGCTGTATGTCTGTCTAACCCGTGCCTGCTTTCTCTCTTTCTCTCCCTTCCTGCCTCAGAGATATTACCACAGCATCAGACAGTCTTTGTGAGGCCTGTGCTGTCTTTCTGATTGACAGCTCCATCCCCCTGCCAGTGGGCAGCACAGTGGGAGGGAGGCCGTTCCTTAATCTTGTATTATGAGCGTTATGATTCATTCATACATTCAGATTTTGATTCATATCCATGCCCCATGTAAGCACATGTTGTATTTTGTGTTTAGTTTCCTTGTCAGGGACGGTACACGTTAATCAACAATAGGGCGTCAACTAATGAATTTCAATATCAAATTTTATTCAATTAATCAAATCAATTTTTTCTGAGCCCAAGGCGGATGCCTTGAAGTATCTCGTTTTGTCTGATCACCAATCTAAAATCCAAAGATATGAAATTAAAAGCAGCACATTTGGATGTCATCATTTAGCTGTTACGCTCCACAGATCCTGACTAACAACTGACAAACAGGACTGTGTTTCATCGTCAGGAGTGTCACACACACACACATTAGAAGCCAGAATACAGACGTGCCCTTCCAGTTCATGAGGATGACACACATCATGAAGGCTTCTTGTATAACAGAGGTATGTGCGTGTGTACATACACTCTTTGGGATGAACAGCAAATAGAATCATTTTAGACATGAAGATGGTTCATTGTATTTGTACATTTTAGAGGGTTGTTTCATTGAATTTATATGACATGCTGCTGTAATACAGTTTAGTCTCCATTGCCCTTAGTGAAGACTAAACAAACACGCTCACACACACACACACTTCAGTCCCTATGGCTCACTTCATGCCTCTAATAGTTTCCAGGAGCTGTCACTAATGCTGAGCCAAAGGAAATACAGGCTAAACTGAAGCACATAGTTTCCCTGGCCCTTGGGCTAGCTATCTAGCTGCCTTGACTCTCGCCCACTGGAAACAGATCTTTGTAAAAAGGCTTTGTATCCCATTCTGTAAGTGTGTTGGCCTTTACGTTGACTTCCTCTCAGTCCTTTTCCCTTGCCTTTTTATTTTCCGCTATTTCCTGCTGTCTTTAAAGCAGCCCTTTCACACTGGCTCTCACTCTTACTGTTCATTCTCTCTCACTCTCCTGCCGTCTTTGTCTCTCTCTAACTCACATGTTCTCTCTTCCCCCCCCTCCCATTCTGTCTTTTCTCTTCCAGTTTTGACCATGAGGGAAAATGTTCCTCTGAACTCCCTGACATGATTTTTGTATGAACCGATGATTGTAGATGGAAAAGTTTTTCCAGACACTGAGAGCTCTTTGGCTCCGACTTACATACACATGGATCAAAAGGAATGGATTTAGAGTGTGTATGCAAAGAGTGCGTGCGTGTGTCTGTGTTTGTGTGTGTGTTTGCAAACACGACTGTACACTTTTCTATGGAATTTGAATTTTTTTATGTTTATTTTTTCAATAATGTAGAATGTGTAACGTGATGGCCCCTTAAAGCATTGGAGCTGGATCCCAGCCTTTCTGCTTCATGTATCACTCATTACAGTTTGCCTTTTTTGTTGGACAGCTGAGAGAAGCTAGCAACAGAAGAAAGAGAACCATTTGATGGAAGAAAAGAAAAAGAAAAAACAAGAAGAAAAGACCAAGACGGACATCGCTCAGAAAAAGGTGAAAATGATGCACGTGTACACAACACACGCGTAAAAGAAGCTGTGCATATCCATTTTGAGTCTATTAATAGCCAATGAATTTGGCTCCGGGTGAGTGAGAGTGATACAGTAAAACTCCACATTGATTTGAAAACTTCCAGCAAACCAACAACATATGGCTTCTTTTTTCAGAGCCCGCTGCCATTCAACGGAAAAAACTATGAATGGTTTAAAAGATTGCATGATACTACTCAGGAACAACCAGCCGCTTTCCTGTTGATTAGACTTCTTGGTTTTGTCTCAACACTTGTGACTTCTTCACAGCTTTGAATGATTATCAGGTGTTACCCTCACAGTTTGAAATTCCTAAGTCCATTTTTCTCTCTTTCCCTGCAGGCTGTTGATCAGAAACCCAAAGGTGAGTGTCATGATCAAGTGAATTGCACCCTCTCATCTGCCTCATTTTCTAAAAATGCATTCCAACCACTGATTATACATTAAGCAGCTCTGATCAGAACACACTGACCCATAAAGGTACACACACACACACACAGACCCACGCACAGACCCACAGATATTATACACGCATTATACACTCGTAGCATTTAGCGCTGTTGTACCCAGATGGACACACACAGTTTGCACATGCATGCACAATTGTGCCATTTGACTCTCTGTTTCTCAGGCACACACATGCACACACACTGCAGAGCGAATACAGTGGAGTCTAATGCAGAGTGATGCAGAGTGACACCCAGTACGCCCGCAGCACCAGGCAGTGAAGCGTGAGGGCACCCAGACTGCACACTGAGTGTGGTGTGGGTGGGGGGATGGGGGTGGTTGAAATGCAGGGAGAGAGAGTAGCACTGGAGGAACGGTGTCCTCACTTGCCCTTGGTGTTCTCTTTAGATGCTTAAATAGATTTCTCCGTGTATTCCTCCAAAATTAGCTTTAGTTTCCTTTGAAATGTTTACAAAATACCAAGTGCTGCATCAGTTGGCGTAGTAACCGGCTTGTGCTTTAATTATTTGTGACTTGTTGAGACGAGACATTTATAAACGGCTGCCTAATCGTTTGATTTGTATACTTCTTGCTTTATGAATTGACTTAGAATCCAGAGTAGCATTTAGTGGCAGGACTTAAGGAGTTAAAATGAACAGTAATTGATTCAAGTGAATGGATGGGAGTGTGGTCGAGTGAGCCCGATCCTGAGCACATATGCCATATCTCTTAGGCCCTTTCCTGTTGTCCTGTGTTATGTCTCTGCTTTTAGTCCTGAATTTTCACGCTTCATGGTCAGGGCTAATTATTCCGCATAGCAGCCTGCTTTGTTGTCTTTTCACCTAGCACCACTGTGGTGTGATTCCTGGATTTACAGTTGGAGATGATGCAATTAATGCAAAATGCTCGAAACAGGTTTTGTTATTGCCTGATCTGGCACAGAATTTGAGCACCGTGGCTACCTTTTAAATCCTCCACATGTCGATTAGTGCCTATCCTCCCCCAGTCTGGACTGCAGCTTGGCCATCTGGGTGTAACTGTTGGGCTTCGACAAAGGTCGCCACAGCTTGCCTTGAACTATGAACCTGTCTATTTAATTACCCTCCCTGTGTTTTGCTGCCCTGACTGAGCTGTGAGCTTATTAACCAAGTTTCAAAGCCTCTGCACAAAGCTAGCTGCTACTGACTTGAATAAGCATTAATGTCACTGTTCTCACGCTTGAGTGGACATACATTTCTCAGAGAAAATAAATCATACTTCTCCATGGTTTATTATGATTCAGTCCAGAATTTGTACGATATCTGTGTCTTAAGTGCTCTGACAAAGGGTCCTTGTCACAAATGGTGTTTAGAGAGCAGTAATTAGGAGAGAAACAGATTTAATAATGTGCAGTGGCTTTTTAAAATGTGTTTACAAAGGGGAGAGTCGCTGAGCACGAACGCTCTTTTCCAGAGCCCCGCGTCACACTCACATAGTTTACATTCACACCTGGAGGCCGCCTTTACAACTGTAAGCTTATTTGTTGGACACTGAAGAGCTTTACTCGAGCAGTTGGGGTTTAAATGCCTTGCTCAATGTCACGTCAGTGGTGGTAATAAGGCAGGCAACATTGGCAAGCAGCACTGTGTCTGTTTCTGTGTATGTCTCTGTATGAGTGTCCACATATACCTCGTGGGTAAATATTTAGTTCTAACTACGGCGCAGCCAAAGAGTTACGGCAGAGATTGTACTTGTTTGGGCTCTGTCCTCAGCAATGAAATGAAATAACTTTGAGTTTAAAGCACAGACCTTCAGCTTTAATTCAGGCTTTTTATATTGACAGTAGACACACAGTTTGGGGTTGTGGCCACATTTAAACATTGTCCTCCAGTTTTTGTGGACGGAAGGTCATTGGACAACAAGTTACATACATCAGCAGACGTCTGGTATCTTCCCCGGTGATGCTCTGACAGGCCTGTGCTGCAGCTGGGCTGTATTGTTTCACAGTGCCCGTTATTTGGGTGGAGGCAGTATACAGTATATAAAGATAATATTTATATATTGATTGTTTCATTTCAAATCCAGTGCGCTGGATTAAAGCCAAAGCATTGAAAAGTGTATGGCAGCCCTCATACTTTCTGACTACAGTGTATGAGGGCTGTATCAAGTGTTATTTTCAGGAGCGGCAAAGGAAACACTAGGAGTCAGAGGGGAAATGTTGAAAACTTTGCGTTTGAGAGAGGCCCATGGACAGGGGGGAGTTAAGATGGAGGCGGAGGGAGGGGAAAAGAAAGGAGAAGAAGTGTAACAGGGCGGTCTAGGGCCAGATAAAAGTAAAAATGAAGGAAGGAAAGGGAGGAAAGAAAGTAATGAAGCAGTGAGTGCTTTAGACGAGTGCCAAAAATGACCGTTGGGAGTCAATGACAGTGCTAATATAGAAGAGGACTAATGACATGGACATTTATTTTATGGTATGTTTGATGAGAGATGGAGAAAGAAAGCGACATAAAATGAGAAACTGATTGTGTGTATGTAGTGGGTACTCATGCGGACAGAAAGATAAAGAAAGTTGGAGGAAAGAGGGCCTGTTTGAAGACTAATCGTTCAGCGAGCCATCAGGACCTCTGCGAGTTTGCTCATAACCTCCCATCTGCAATATCTCTTTAAAGGAAGGTGGCACCAACTGGAATGAGCTGAGTTTTAATGCATGACACTAAATAATAGAGGTGTGTGTGTGTGTGTGTGTGTGGGTGTGGGTGTGGGAGGAGAGAAATCAGTATGCAGTCGTGATTTGTGCCTTTCCATCCATATCAGTGAATTCTGCCTTCCTTATACACTCTCAGAAATTCATAGACACACACACACACGTGCACACCGCCTCCCCCCACCCTCAGTGTGTTTTTCTGCTTTCCTCTCTGCAGGCCCCCTCGGTCTCAGGCATTTCAATTTGTTTGCGGTAATCGATCTCGGCCTGGCGTGTTCATATGTATGAAAATGAGATAAAGCTTCGGCGCAGAGGAATTAACTTCTCTGCCCCCCATTAGGCATGGAGCTTCACCGAACGTAGGGTTCCAGGAGGCAGCGTCCCACTGCCCCAACCCCCCCCCCCCGCACGCACATACAGGCTGGACCTCTTATGCAGGGCCCTCCCTCCTATTCCCCATTACCTCAGAGGGGTGCTGATTATTCACCCTCAGCACACATGCAGCTTTGTCACAATCTCTACCACCACTGCAATCACAGTCAGTAAGTTTGACTGCTACACATATGACCAGCCTTCACAAAAGCATGCACATGCCAAGATGCGCACACACACACACACACACACACACACACACACACACACACACACACAACTGCAATACAGCAAAGGCAAATATATACTAGCCGATATACTAGACATGGTGGTTCTTGGCATGCCTGTACAAACACACACACTCACAAATATTATTGAAGTTATGAGAAAACATGGCCAAGCAGGAAGTTACACAAGTGCGATTCATGACACAGGTGGCTACACGCTGGCACAGAAAGCCACAGTAATACTGCATCTGTCGCATTCCCACACCCTGATAATCAGAAAGTCTGCAATCTCCATTTTTGCTGCTCACACACTTTTCACTGCTGAAAGGTTAGAGAACAAACATAATGCCTGTCGCCACCTCGTCTCTCGCTTTCCTCCTCGCCCACGCCGCGTCTTCCACCGGTTTTCATTTCACCCTCGACGTGCTCGCCTCAAGACCACATATGAGGGGAAACATATTTACACGGTGTCGCCACAGTGATAACAGCGTTATATTTTTCAAAGTGGCAAGAGACGCACATGAACGCGTGTGTGTGGCGTATAATTCTGCATTGGATTTATTTGCAATTTCACATGCTATTAATTGCGTCAAACACTTTTGAAAGGGAATTTCATGAATCGCAATCTAATTAGGGGCTAATTTACTTCAGCATTCGGCCTGCTTTTCTCTTCTGTTAACCACATTTATAAACACTCAATGAATTATAGTAAATAGCTCGTGAATTACGTCCTGTGGATTTATGACTGCCAAGCATAATTGTTTTTCCTCTACCCCGCCTCCCCGTGCGCTCACCCCGTGTGCATGTCAAGTGCTGGAGGAGAGTGAGGGATGGCGGGAGAGACAGGGGGCAGAGAGAAAGGAAACGAGGGCGCACGAACTCAAACAGTGCCTTTCCTCTCTGTGTATTCATGTTGTGTGATCGCTCACAAGCTGCTGACAACAGAGCCCATTCGGTGTCTCTTGCCCCTCCCCCATCATCTCTCCCTCCCCCCTACAGTGAGCCGCTTCATGTCAGATATCAGGCAGATTAATAGGATGTAGCTCAGCTGATGTGAATGACAGATCCGCCTGTGCTTTGAGGCCAAGGTGTTCATCTGTATGTGCTTCTGTAAGGTTCAAAGGCGTCTCGAGATAATTTTTGACGTGGTGTGAGGTTGTGATGCCACGGAATATTAGTCATATAAGACCAATCTGAGAAATTCATGTTGGGACCACAAATGAGTGATTCTCCAACTGCTTACTGCGTCCCAGGTGTGACCCCGGGGCTCTGACTGTGGGAGACCACATTTCTGTTTGGGCTGTGAGCCTTAAAAAGTTTCACTTACCTTGCATCATGCTACTTATCTATCAAATTCAAAAGACGTGTATCCTCAGGCAGTTGTTGCCCCCAGGCTCTGACCTCAGATGGGGGTGTGGTATGAGCCTGTTAAAGCTCTTTACTCACAGAGTGACTTAGCTACTATTAGGGCTAAGATGGCAAAAAGGGGTTTCTTGGGCTAAATAATGTGAACTGGCAAGAGAGGCACGGCTCAGATGAACAACGAGGACTTGTGAGCGAGAGCTTGGCATAGGGAGGGGGTGGGGGGGCACTAATTAGAGAGAGAGGGTGGAAGAGGCGTGCTATGGGAAGAGGTCATAGGAGGCACAGGGGGTCACAAGAAGCAAATGGAGGTGCGTTAAGCAACTGTCAGTCTCTATAGCAACAGCCCGTTATAGGAAGGGTGAGGGGTGAGAAATTTTGCCTTTACTTTGTCTGTGAGTGAGGGTGTTTTTCCCCACGAAAACTGACAGATGGGATCTCATGGAGACAAACCCACTTGACCCTCCCTTGTGTGCAAAAACACACGCAGACATTTGCCTCCTGTGACTTGAAGGCCCTCTTGGTGACCGTGTCAAAACAACACGCTCCCGTAGATCCAACATCAGTCGCTTTAGATATTTATTACCACTGTAACATGCTTCAAATTCCCTTTTATTTGATATGTTTGCCAGTCATGTTCCACAGTGACACACTATATAATGGTATGGCATTTCAATCCAGAAGGCGTGAGCGTCTCTGTCCTCCCTTAAAATGAATGTTTATTGATTTTGAATTTCTAGTCACCAGGATTTGCTGACTGTGCGTGTGCCCATCATGCACCTGGCGCACCCATCTGTTTTTGCCTCTGCCTCCATATTGTTTTGATCCTATTTGTTGGACAAAACTGAGTTTACCTTGTTTCTCATGCATGCTTCTTTTCTTTGGCTTGTTTTCATCAACTGAAAGGAAACCTTGATGCACACACTCGCACACCTTTATGAAAGCGCTTGAAAAGCGGCATGTATAAAATGATTGTACACAGATGTCAACCCAGTTTAAAACATGTTGTGTTTCTCTTACCTCCCCTTCCTCTTTGCTCTTATTGGATTAAGAAATGCACCATTGTGTGGGGCGTACAGGCCTGTGTGTTGTGTCCATCCCTCCCCCTTGTATAAACATGGCTGCATAATAAAGTGGCTCTGCAGACAATAGACACAAGGGATGTGGGAACCTGCGCTGCCTGGCACTTGGTTCAGGCAGCCAATCACAGTTGTTCTTTATAATAGCAGACACCCGACCTCCTTGCCCATTCTGCCTAGTTCACATACTCTCGAATCTATATCTGATTCTTTCATGTATTTCCCTATTTCGCTATATTTCTTCCCCCCATTCAACTGTGCTCACTTGCTCTGTATTCTTAAGCCAGTGCTCTTTCTGTCGCTCGCTCTCATTGTGTGTAATTAACCATTTAGTGTGAAGAAGGGCTGTAATTAAAAGTTTGGTGCGAGGTTGCAGAGAACGCCTCAGCTGGAGGGTTTAATGGAATTTACAGTGCTCTTTGATATAAATGCTTATTTAATTGGCCTTTTCAGCTTCAATTAGAGGTACTAAGGCCACCACCGCATACAAGTCTAACTTTGGTTTTCACCAAACAACTCTCACTTGCGCCGCTGTAACTTAAACGTTTCTGCATTTACCTCTGCAGATGAGCCAGTTTATTCCCTGTCTGTTTGCACCATATATTGGTTTCTTATCAAGATGGTGTCTAAAACTTGCCAGTGTCTAATGTGACGGGACAGATATCTCTAGTAGTCAAAGAATCCGGTTTTCTGTCTCCATCTTTTTGTCGTCAGAGCAGAGCATGATTACTAATCATTTAAGTGAGCCCCTGATGTTTCAGTCAGCGCTCGGTCCAAATGTCAGTTTGTAGATTTCTTGAAAAGCTTCATGTGAGTAGATATTTTTAGGATATGTTTGATATTAGAAGCTGTCAATTAGTACTCGTGGACAGAAACTTACACCTACAGTGAGGACTTAATAAGCAGAGAAACCCTGTTTCTGCAAAGCTGTTAGTCATTCAGTTGACTTCAAATGCAGTAAGCTTGGAACCTCTCTAATTTACTGTGTGCTTTTCACTGCCTTTCACTGGCAGGGAGCATAACCAGCGCACTCCTCACTCTCCTCATTTAATCTTTTACAGACACACTCTCATCTAAGGGATTTCCCCACTTTTCTCCATTTTTTTTTCCCTTGGTAGTCTTTTCCTATAAAGCCCACCCCCACCTCTTCAGAAGCACTTACCCATCCATCATGGATTAAGAAAAGGTTTTTCTCTCCTCAAAATACAAGACGTGTCACAGTAAATGTATTTATGTTTGTTCGGGCCAGAGGGAAGCTCGCACATATATTCTGCTCACCTTTTACACGTTCGTACTGCCATTTCTGCACTCGCATTTGCGTGTGTATGTCTGCATACACACACACACACACACACACAGACACACACACACACACACACACACACACACACACACACACACACACACCTTCCCTCTCAGGAGAACGTTGATTCTCACTGATATACTTGTTGAATATTACACCGTAGATGGTTACACATCACCCAGCTGGATAGTGTTATAACAGCACTTTTCCTTTGTGACAATGTGGTTTTAAATGCATTGTGATTATTTCAGAGGAATATGTCACTGCCTGTGCAGAAGAAATTGGATGTGGTCATCTGCAGCACAAGGGAGTTGCAGCATGAATACACCCTTGTTACTACCAACAGCACAAACACGGGCTGTATGAGGCAGGGTGTGTATGAGGCATAGTTGAGCTAAGGGACTTGTGTGTCTGTCCTCTGGGTTCATCTGCTTCCTGTACCAGACTGGTAGCATAAATACGCAGCAAGCTGATTGAGTACCACCCATGTGTGTCTTTTTCGGCCAGATTGTTCAGGGGAAATAAGCTCAGAAAGGCCCTTTGGCGAGTTTGCGTGTATGAAGATGTGGCAAATTAGATAAAACAGAAAGGGAATGCCTTTTGTTTGAGACAGCAAACTATTGTGTGACTGTGATGTTTGTCAGGAAGGAGGTGTGCACAGGTGGAGGAGATTGAAAGGGGCGGAGAGCCAAAATGTGCATGTTTGAAGTAGGTCACCTGCTAATTTTGTTTTTTTCATTTGCTTGTTTGTTTGTTTTTTTGGTGGTTAATTTTCCTCTTATTTGCTTAACTACACCGAAAACAATTCAGAAATACAGGCAACTTTCAGTTTTTGTTTTACTTGTCAATTAGTAGGGCATCCTGGTCATCCCTGGGTCACAGGAAAATATTACTTTGTGTCCGGGCGCCTTTTCAGTGGCAGGAGCTGGAGTCTAAGAAGCAAAACTAGAACTAAGTTTTAACTTTCTGAGTTCTTTACAAGGTTACTGGGTTTCCTTCAGCGTTCAGTCACAGCAGACTATTGTAACACTTAACAGCAGGAGGAAAGAAAAAGAGAAAGGGGAGCAAAAAATGTGCACTTGGTAGAAAAATTGGTCAGAGTTGGAAGAGATGAAAGAAAGAAATCAGAGAAAGAGGTTTGGTGGAGGTGTGTGAGAGAGATTTGGAGTGGGGAAATGGCAAGGTAAGGAGACAGAAACAAGACAGGGGAGAGTAAAAGACAGACAGTCAAGAGATGAGGGATCAAGACGGATAAAGGCCCAGAGGGAGAATAACAGAACACCAAGATGAGAGACAGGCAGACACAGAAAATAAGAAGGGAGAGAGAGAGAGAGAGAGAGAGAGAGAGAGAGAGAGAGAGAGAGAGAGAGAGAGAGCAGTGGGGTTTTGGAGCAACCCACTGATGGAAAGACAGAGGTGGGGGGGGGGTAGATTGGAAACGGAGTGGGGAGGACGGAGAGGAAAGGGGGCAGGGCAGTGTGTATTCACCGTCCTGCTGTCTGATTGGCCGAGGCAGCGTCAGGCGGGTTGAGCTGAATTTAATCAGAGATGTGCGTCACCAGCTGCAGTTCCGAGCCAGCAGCCAGCCAGATACTGCTGGAGGGGGGCAGTCCCTCCCCCCTCCCTCCCTCTCCTCCATCCCCCCTCCCCTCCCTCTCTCTGCATGTGTGTGTTTGAGTAAAATTCGTGAAAGGGGGTTCAAATAACTGAAAGTGTGTGTGTGTGTGTGTGTGTGTGTGTGTGTGTGTGTGTGATGGGCATCAATAGAAGAAAGAAGAAAACTGTTGTGTTTTCCTTGAAACACTAAAACATATGTAGTTCTCTCCATGCACAGGTGTTATTGTTCAGAATTGTATGTGCTGTTGCAAAATGGAGTTTCCTACGTATCACTGTGGGCTCTGTGTGTCAGCAGGTAGGCAGCCATCTGGATTAGTGTTGCGCTCACTGAGAGGGCCTCTGTTTCTAGGCGTGCTTTCAGACAAGCTCTTGGCAGGCGCAGTGAATGCCTCTGCGCTCTGAATTTACTTTAACCTCCAGTGTGGAAGCTTCAGCCTGTGTGTGCGTGTCGCTGTGTGGTTAATTGCCAGCACTACAGCGCGGGGCGGCTGTGCGAACAGTTCAGACTCTCAAATTGGGATGGAGTAAAGCTTTAATTAACACATTATTTCTATGTCATTTATTTCCCAGTAATTCATGGTTTTGAAAAACACAAACACACCGTGTCTCTCCCCTCCCTCGAGTGAAGGCAGCCTCAGCTGTTGTGAAAGAACGGCCGTGTCTATCCAGGGAATATAGAAATCATCATCCACTCTGTTCATCATGCATTCACCCATGAACCAAGAAACTGTCAGATACAGCAGCTCTTAGGTCACTAGCAATTGGCAGCCAACTATCTGCAGAAGGCAACTCTGAGGTTTAGGTCCTGCTGTTTCACATCTAGTTCAGTTTCCCCCTCCACCTCAACTCACACTCAAAGGCTGACAGACCCACAGACTCACACCAACATCCTCTTCAGCTTCCGCAATAAGAATTCAGGCAGGTCAGGCAGTTTTTTTTTTTTCTTTTCTTTTTTTTTTCCTTCCTTGCAGCACCCCAGAGAGCAAACTTTAGCCAAGCCAATCTGCTTGGTTGCTAGCTATCCAGGTCCTGCTAATAATAACACCTTTCAGGCTAACGCTCAATTAGACGGCTGGCTGGTCACTGCAACCACAGGGAAAGGGTCAGGCTGAGGCCAAACCAGCAGGGAAAGGTGTGTGTGTGTGTGTGTGTGTCTTTGTGTGTGTGTGTGTGCGCGTGTGGAAAGGAGAGCAAGAGAAGAGAGTGTAATGAAGAGAAAAGGAGGTGTCTCCGTGTGTTTGTGTGTGTGCGTTGGTGTTCAGTCAGCAGAAAAAATATGACCTTTTCATAAAGTGCGTCTGGGCCAGTAACATATGTTCTACAAAAGGCTGCATGAGGCAGTTAACTTAAAGGGACAGTCCACACCAACGGAGACAGCGCAGACACGCCGATTCAATTATTAACACCTGCCAAGTACTATACTTAAAATAGAGAATACATTTCCGGAGCCTGCGCGAACTTGAACATAAAACACGTCCGGTGCTCATTCGTTAAAGATCTTCTGAATATAACCTGATTAGACGGCCGTTATCTGTGCTGTCTCCACGTGTGCGCCTCATATAGTAAAAAAAAAATCACACAATGTGCGTTTGATTAAACCTCGCTCTTTAGAGGCAAACAGACATTTCAACACCAGGACTGATTTAAAAAAAAAAAACAGCTACAATTCAACTGCTATTTCTTTTTTTTTTAACCATCTGTCATCAGCCAAATGTCACTTCTGTTCTGTAAAGGACTGATAGTGAGTTAACCCTGGCATTAATACCTTGCTACCTGCCTGTGTGTGCGCGCGTATGTGTGTTTGTATGTGTGTGTATGCCTCTGTCTTGTGTCCATCCAGTGCCAGAGCCTGCTCCCACTAAGCCCAGTCTCGGCCCACCACCCCACCACCTCCACCCCGCCAGCCCTACGCTGCCCCTCTCCTCCTCCTCCTCTTCTTCTGGCAATGGCAAGCGCGCCTCCTCCAGTAGCCAGCTCCCGACTCAGACTCCCCCTCAGCAGCAGTGCCAGTTGTCCTCTGCCAGTGCTCGCTACCCGCCCAGAGAGGTGCCCCCGCGCTTCCGTCAGCAGGAGCACAAGCAGCTACTGAAGAGAGGCCAGCCACTGCCTGCAGGAGCCCTCAGCACTCTCACCCTCTCCTCCTCCTCCTCTTCCTCCTCCTCTTCGCCCTCATCATCTTACTGTTCTTCTTCTACGACTACCAGCAGCTCTGCCCCAAACTCTGCCACATCCACTGCGGGCAAACGCCACACAGGTTTGTGTCAATACAGTGAATAGAAAAATGGCCCTGTAGAGATTTTTTTTGTGTTTTGTTTTCATTGCGATGCTTCTGCGGTGGCTGTGTGCGCATTGCCTCACCTGAAAACTTTGTTTTTCATTTTGGAGCATGTCGGCTGGATATTGGCTGCATATGTAGTGACGTTTCACTTTATGAATCGTCCTGAAAATCTAACACTCCGCTTCAGCTGTTGTTGTTCTCACGTCGATTTTCTCAATTTTTGACAAATGTGACACGTTGGCTGTTATAAATAGGTTTTACTGGAGTCCATCATTCTGCTTCAGGTCAGAGTTTGCGTTCAGTTTGCCGTGGCACAGATACAGCGATATGAAAATCAACATTGATAGATTACTACTACTGCATTGTAGGCTCAATAACTTCTGGTTATTATAATTGTAGTTTAACAGCACGCCTCCACTTTCTGTTAGTATGAAATAATGACGCAATACAGCTGCTAAATAAGATTCTCACAAAAGTATTGGAAAGTCTGGTTTAGATACTTTAAGCTGTTTCAGTCATGTACACCTCTGCATGCTCGTTTTCTTCGACTCACAGGACCACACATGCACACACTCTATCTGACCTCTGTAGCCAGCAGTAGCTTTTTAATGAACTCACCGGTGGCTCCCAAGATCACTAATTCTCAACCTGCCTGAAGGTGCTCATCGTGCGGCAGTTTGTGTGTATTTGTATGCAGGTAATGTGTTGATAAAGGAAGGCCAGGAGTTATTTAATATCATTATTACAGCTGTATTTCTCTCAGACAGTGAACATTACGGTGTTTCTCCCCGCACACACACGCTCAAGATTTTTTCATTTTCATCATAATGATCATCCTTAACACTACCTTATGTTCTTCTAAAGGTTTGTCTGTTAATTTCTCATCCATAAAGCGGTTATAACAATTTCCTGACACCCTCTAACATAACACACTGTAGCTTTGAAGACATGCATTTGAGGATATCTCTGTAGCACGAGTGTGAGCTTGCATTTTTGTTGAGTTTTTTCCTCTTTTCTTTCTTTTCATCAATGTTCCTTTGCTCCTCTGTGCTGCCTTTCATTACTGACTCAACATTTGCTGGGAGAACACCAGGCACTCAGTAAACAAATCTGCAGCAGCTGTGGTGTGTGGCTAGCCAGTCAGCAAGCTACGGCTCTCTGCATCGCAGAGGCAACTGGTCCTTGTCGTGTTCTGTATAGTCGCCTGATCACAGCATCAAACAAAAGCTTAAAACCTGTGTGTAGCCTGTTAATGATTTTTGCAAGTTGTGCTTCGTTTACCATCTCACATTGTTGCAGTTTTATGGGGCTTTTTAAAATGTTATTTCTGTGCAGTTAAAATTGAATGAAAAATGTGAATTAGTTTGTTTGTTGTAGAATTTCACAAAAAGATATTCAGACATTAAGAATTGAGACCCATTTGCTTTATTCTGGAATTTCTTCATTGATTATTAGTTGAAAAGCTGAAACTTCTAATTTCTATTAGATATTTCCTCACTGTGCTCAGCAGTTTAGTGCAGGGTTTCCTCAGCTGTGGGCCAGGATCTAAATTTGGCTACAGGCTTAACTCACTCGAGAAGCAATACCTCCAAGCCTTTTAGATTTAAAAGAATAAATTTCTCCTTTTGGCTACAGACAGTTAAGATTCCCTGGTTGAGCGTATTAACCTATAATATCCTTATTATTATCCTAGTCCAGCATGTGTTGTCCTGTTTGGCCCTTACCTCGCCCTGGTTTTCCCAGGGGCCTCAGTACAACACAGCCAGTGGCAGAGTAGCCATTTGCTTGGTTTCTACCGACTTCCCCTCTCGTTCTTGTCTCGAGGGCTTCCCCTTCAAAACCTGTTCTTTCCTGTCTCCTCAGCTACTCGCCTCAAGCTAATGGCCCTGCTGTTGCAATGATTCTGGCATACATAATTTAGAGAGTGGACATTGTAGTTAGACTTCCTACCCTGCACTTGTATATGCCCAAGCCTCTGCTTTATTTACATAAAACTTCGCTACTTTTGAAGAAGAAGAGCTCGAAATATAACTTTTTTTTTTATATATATATATTTTTAATTCACACCCAAATCACCCTATTAGTACTAAACCAGGTCCTGCTCTGGTAAGTACCAGGCCGAGCTGCAGTGGTTTGTGTGTTTGTAGCAATTTTAGGATCTGAAACGGAGCTCAAACAGAACACCTAATTTATGCATTACTTCTGGTTTTGTCAGTCTACACATTTGCAACTCTGTGTGTTGAACACACTCAACCATGTAAACAGAATACATGGAATTAAGTTAATCACCCAGTCAAGAACTGTGTGCATCATTATCATAAATAGGAGAATAATTTGTAGCTTTTTCTAAATCTAAATTTGTACAACCTTTAACAAAATCACATTATTATGTGTATAATTTGATGTTCCCCTGCCTGCAAGTACACATACAAAGTTTTCTTCCTCAGTGTGACTGTAAGCAGAGGATGAACTCTGTTTTGAGGACACTTTTCTGACCTTTGTTGAGGTCTGTGGCCCAAAGGGATGTGATGTTGTCACGGTTCCTTCACTCAGACACTCATTTTTTTACTTGTGCACTTGCAAACACATGCACATAGATGTAGTGGCTGTGCAGCAGTAAGAACACACTAGTCTGACCCAGTTGTGTCCTCTCAGATCTGTGTCTGCCTTGCAGGCCAGCTGGCTCAGAGTTGAAAGGGGAATACATGCACACACACACATACATGTTAGTTTAAGCTAACAGAACTGCAGTATTATCAGGAAGATGTCCTAAGGTGGTTAAATACATTTCTTTTTAAAATGAATTTTTATTATTTTACGCACATTTGGTTAAAAAACATTATATTGATTCAAGGGCATTCACTCCACTCCCACGCAACCTTCACTCTCTGAACCCCATTTAATTGTCCCAAACACCAGACAGAGACCCCCTGCCCCCCCCTCTGTCGCACCCACCGTCCCCATCTCTCCAGCTGACTGGGGACCATTAAGTAGTGAGGAGCAGCCAGCAGCCGTCCAGACAGGCTCCCCAAGTAGCAGGTGCTGGTGTGGGGGTCTCTTAAGACTGTGGGAACTGTGGCCCAACAGCTGTTTGCTGGTCACCCAGACAGAGCACGTAGATGTAGCCAGAAGGCACTCTGCTGGGTGCTGTTCAATTCCTTGGCCCTTTCATTTGGGCTCTTTTGATTTGCAGGTAAGGCAGGTTTTTTTTTTTTTTTTTTTTCTTGAGCACATCTTTTTGAAGTTAAGTGTATATTTTAGTTAAAAGCCCTCCTGCTGAGTAAGGCAGAAACTGTAATGTTTAAAATATGGGGTCGTCTTTTAAAAAAGCTTAACCAATTACCGACCATCTCATGCAAATGCAGGTGCCCTTCTTCAAATATGGTACCATTAAGATGTAAAAAAAATAATAATAATAATAAATAACTGCCACTTAGATAATGGTAATTTTTTAAAATCATCAAATAATTGCAAGACTGCTTGGTTCTAATGAAGCCAGGGAGATATATATAGATTGCCCCATGTGTTCAGGCTGTGACACACACATAAGCACACAAGTGAGAGAACCCCCTAGTGGCTTCATTAATCCAGCCTCTGTCAGTGAAACCAGAGAAGTCACCATGGTCTCGCTCTCCTATTTTCTCTCTTCTCTCAGCAGAGGTAAACAGACATGAATGATGAGCTTTTTAAACCCTCCTGTGACCGTTCCCTCAGTCTTTCTTTTTCTCCCTGCTTCCGGAAAAACAAGTACATGCCGTCTTTGATCGGAGTGGGTGTGAAGCACCCCTCAAAGAGAGATGGAGAGGGTCTATTTGAGGACAAAAGACTACTAAACATCCCCTCCTGCTCTGTTTCTGGTGTTATGTCACCACACCATCTCTCCTATTCTGGTCATGCTTTCGCTCTCGCCATCTCCCTTTCTTTACCCTTGACATTGCAAGTGCCAACCCCATCCCCCCAGACTTTCCTCCATCTCTCCCTGCCACCGTCCCTCTCTCTCTCTCTCTCTCTCTCTCTCTCTGTCACCCGGCCTCTCATTTCATTCAATTGGGAGGGGAGGGGAGGCATTTATTTCTTGGCTACCTGCCCATTTCTATGATGGCAGCTCGTCTAATTATCAGAGGTTCATTTCTTGCTTTTTCGGCTTCAACTTTGGCAAACTGGCATCACAGCTTTACTCTGTTGTTGCTGTTGTTTCATGGCACTTTGTTTTCAGCACTAGCACTGCTGCTGTGCTCATCATTAGGAAGTGGTTATTACTTAGCTGCAGTCCAAGTTCTATTTAGAGAGCAAGCCTGCATCTTGCACGCATGGACTTGCACGTACATTCATACAAAAAGGTGGCTGTGCTCCCTGTCGGAAGCATGAGGAACCACAGAGGGTCCTTTGAGTTTTTTATTTTTGACCCTTTTTATTCACAAAGCATAATCAGACGCTGCCCTCCTAATTGCAACCAGAATGAAAGCACCACATTACTGACAGATGATTGCAAATGGTGGATGGAAATAATTGGCCCCTTTTCTTTGTTTTTCATGTTAAGCTTGCCCCCCCCAACCCCCCACCCCCCCTTTGCCAGATCACTGCTTTGCCAAGAATCACCAAGACCTTTCTGTTGGAATGTCTGGGGAAGGATTTGAAAGGAGAACAATCGCAGCATGTTGAGGTGAAAGGAAAAAAGAGGCTGGTTTGCATTAGGGCGCACATGTACGTAGACACAATCGTATTGGCACCTATACAACATATTGCAGTCCAATGCAATGGTCCTGCAATGAATACTCATTTTTGTGAAGATCTAAATGTTTCTCTTTTTTTTTTTGTCGAGGCAGATACTCGTGTTTGCTATTTACATTGCACACACTGCTCGTGCTCTTGCTCCAAGACACGACTAAGTTAGCCAGCAGCAGCAGCGTATTGATGTGAAGATTTTGTGTTGGACCAGCTAGCTTGCCGCAGACGCAGTAAGAGGATGTCTGCTGTTCCCCATCCTTGCACAGATCTTTGCAGGCACTCTCTGAGAGTGGTGCTGGTGCACCTCTCCTCAGGTATTTTTCCACTCTCTCTCTTGCTCTCTCCCTGACTGACCCCTTATTTTCCACCACATGCAACACACACTCCCTTTTCTTTCTGTTTTGTTTTATGTGGATTTTTTTTTTTTTGGTTTGTTTATTGTGTGTGTGTTGCAGGGGTGATAAAAATGTGGCTGCTTTCCAGACTTTGATTAACTGATCATGTAACCTATTTTTAAGCTCTTTGGGAAACTAAATGTGCAGATGAGACTGAGACAAAGAGAGAGACAGAGACAGAGACACTGGGTGGGTGAGGGGTTGACCGAACAAAATTTTCCTGAGGCTGCAGCCTCTTAGCTTCTTGGCTATGTTTCAGATCTGATAAAATGGCACTCCTCTTTGCTCAGAATGCTAGCACTAACAAAGCTGGGACACAGCAGAAAGAGAATAGCATCAGTGGCTTTTAATGATGCTGTCATGCGTCTTTCTCTGCGTTTTGAAAACAAAACACCTACAAGCCACTGAGAACTTGCAGTGATAACTGAAAAGACAAACTGGGGATTTGTTTCATTCTTTTCTTTACAGTTTGGCTGGGTGGCAAGCAGGCATGCGCCAAATCAATAGATGTGAAATAGTGCCAAACAAGCCTTTTGTGAAACAGACACTTTACACACACAATTGCGGTGGAATTCAAACCTCATTCAGTGTTGCAAGCAGTGATATTTGATACCAAAACACCTAGAGTTAGATGCATTTAGAATGTAAAAGATAGATATAGAGACAGGATATTGTCCTTTCACAACGAGACTTTCCCTCCATGTCAACACCAAAGAGGAAATAATCAAACTACTGGAGCCTCTTTGATCAGTTTGTCAGTGAATACAGTAGTTCAGTTATTGTGATATCTGTACCATTCACTAAACATTTTCTATCAACAAAAATCAAAGTCACTGAATGTCCTCCTTCAATGTGCAGTGACACACATATACTGGAGCCAAGTTCTAAGTCTCTTGAATGTTATTTCTCAGTGCTATATTAGCTTAGTGTCTTTGGGGCATCAGGCAGTTTCCACCTGAATACTTTTTGTATCCTTTCTGTTATCTTGGGCATTTGTCATGCAAACTGAGATGAGGCCTTGGCTTTCTTATTGAAGGCTCACAGCCGGCCTGTTTTTTAAGCTTGGACATCTTGGAACTTTTCTCCAGAAAAATAATTGGTACAGCAGTTGTGAGGGATCACTGGAACGCTTTTGCTGTGATGTTTCAGTAGGGGTTTTTTTTCTTTGTTTTTTTTTTTCTTTGTTTTTTTTTTTTTTTTTGTTTCTGTGTTAAACTGATTGCAAACTGACTGCAGAGTAGTTGTGGTGTGTGTATGTGTGCCATCAGTCTGACGACCCTGTGCGATAAGGCTGCCTGGGGAGTGGAGATAAGTGTGTTCAGGCGAAAATTGCATTCGCAGCCACTCTGTGGCGTGTTGCGCAGTATCTTAAAGCCACATATCTGCTAGTGTGTGTGTCTCCACACAGCTCAAAAAAATGGACTTTTCCCTCATCTGACTGGATTGTTTTGACCAGTGGTCTTTATCTCATGATTGATAACTTATAGCTATTATGGAAATCACTGCAACAATCTGATGGAAAGTAATGGCAGAGTAAAAGAAGGTAAAACAGCTTAATTACCGAAGAAGGCAAATATTTTACAAACACAGCCTGGGTTCTTACAGTTGAAGGTTGGTGTGCCATGCTTACTGCTTTTGTTTCAGGAGGTTAGCCAGAGATGCATTATTGTCGGTTCAAAAGGACTGCCTGTGTTGTATATGGTCTGGCATTGCTCTTAGTTCATCATAGACTGTTGCAGTCATGTTAAAAATCTAGTGGGATTGTATATTTTAACAAAGAATGTGATGTTTGCATAAAAATACATTATACTGTGTATGCAGGAACATATTTACCACTGATTTACGTTATACCACTGAAACAACCACTTTTGCTGAATGTTTGAAAAGACGAATATCCAGCTTTCATGTACACATTTTGGCTGTTTCATAATACACATGAATTTTCCTTTCTCCTCCAAGAGTTACTGGATTAAATTCTCCCCTCGTATGGCTGGTTGGCCTGTGTGCTGGTGAGAGTCGGAGCTGTTCTCATTGGTTTTTAGCCCATTACATGAGGCTGGCCTAACAGTTAGGATGTTTGCATGCTGGATCGATAGCCTCCCTGCTCTCACCCACTAGCATTAATAAGATCATTGATTAGCTGCCTCCCACTGATTGATTACCCCTTTACAGCATTGAATCAGTCTATTATTAGTTCCCTCTCTGATGGGATGCATTTGTGCCTAATGAAATTGGCTGTGTGCGATGCCATGTTGATAAGAGAATTGTTGGAAATGCTCTCTTTCTGAAAGTGTGGTACTGAATGTTTAGACCATGCTTAAAGGGCCTGTCAGTACTAGGACAAGATTTACATGCTATCCTTCGTTCCCAGATTGTGATAAAAGCAGGCATGTATACGCGTGCAGTATTATGGATATACTGGTAGTGAGAAGCCAACAGACACACACTTGGAGGAAGTGTTTTGTAGTTTCTTAGTGTGGTGCAGTTGGAGGAGGAGTAAGCCTGGCGGAGCGTAGGGAGTGATGGATGAGAAGCCATCCTGGTTTCATTCCAATAAATGAGCGGCGTTCCACTTGGGCTTCCCTTCACAGCCCCAGCCAGCGAAGCCACGATGGAGACAGATGGGCCTCTCACTGCTGGGTGTTAGAGGAGAGCAGAGGGGAGAGAGGGAGAAATTAAAGGGTGAGGAAAGAGGCGGGGGCAGAAAGTGAGA
This sequence comes from Chaetodon auriga, assembly GCF_051107435.1. Lineage (NCBI taxonomy): Eukaryota > Metazoa > Chordata > Actinopteri > Chaetodontiformes > Chaetodontidae > Chaetodon > Chaetodon auriga. The sequence goes on along the minus strand of NC_135077.1, from coordinate 4,735,434 downwards.
GAGGAGACGTGGACAGAGAGAGAAAGTGGGGATGTATAATAGATAAGAGCAGATACAGTGTGAGAAGGAAGAGAGGTGCAAAACAAGATGGTGAGGTAAGAGGAAATGAAATGGAAAGCGAAGTTAAAAAGGAAGTTAAGTGAAAAGTGAGGAGAATGAGAGAAGGAAAGAAGGATGGGTAAATGAAAAAAGCAAGGGCTCAATCTCCCTGTTTCTGTTTGGCTGACTGCACCAGGGCAAGGATATATGGATATGCCATAGCTGATATGACATGTAGCACGCTTGACTGTACATCCTGATTATGTGTTGGATTGTGGAACGTGCAAGTGTGTGCCCATCTCATCCTGCCAATTCTGATAGCTAGCATTAACCAACCAAGAATATAAAATGGGTCCAGGGGACTAATGGGGGCTGTACTACATGATGTTCCTGAGTCTAACCTAATGTATTTTTTCTGTCCCCACCCCACCCCACCTCCCTTCCCTCCCTTTTCTGTTTTCTCTTTCTTTACACTTTATCGCTACCTCTGTTACTCCATATCTTCTTTATTTCTTGCATTTCTGCATTTTCTGCCTCTCAAATCCTCTTGTTTCACTCTGACTTCTTCTCTTCTCCTTTGTTTCAACCTCTCTCCCCACACTCCCTCTCTTTTTCTCTTCAGACATATCCCTCCAGAGTGGCCCTGTTGACCAGTATGAGACCTCTCATTGGGGAGCCTCTTTGCCAGTTGACAGCCCCTCCAGTGCCAACAGCTGGGACAAAGTGATTATTGACAGAAGTGACACAGAAGCTTGGCCCTCCATCAGCCGCAGTTGTGACCCCAGCCACCCTGCAGCACCAGAATGCCCCTTGGGCTCAGCTAGCTCTAACCAAGACACCAGTGCTGTCACTACCACCAGTAGTAGTAGTTTTCTGAGTATGGCCACAGGTGCCGCAGGCCAGCAGGCCCACTACCCCTCTCTGAAAGCTAATAATAACATGATGACAGGATCTGGGTCAGCCAACACATTAGCTGGTAATAGAGGCTGGGGTTCAGATGGAAAACAAGATGGTATGAATGGTGGTCGAGTAGGAGCACCCAATAACTGGGGCTCTCCCAATTTTAACTTGAACCTCAATCCTAATGCCAACCCATCAGCCTGGCCTGTACTGGGCCATGAGGGTGGGGGAGGTGGTAGTATTGGCCCAAATGGGGTGTCAAACTCCCCATCCCTTCCACCAGGTATTAATGGCAATGGAAACATGGGAAATGGGAGCCTTGGAGGTGCAGATAATGGTGGGGGAGGTTGGGTTGGCATGATAAGTGCAAATGAAAATGATCAACAGCGCCCTTCAACCAACACAAGCTTGTCCTTCAATATGGAACCTGCTAACCTTAACACTGATGGACCAAACCACACTAAACAACAGCAGCAAGCTCAGGAGCCTATGAGCCCTATCCATGGGTTAACTGGGTGGGGAGGGCACTCACCCACTGAATCATCCCAGCTCAATGGGGACACAACAGGCAGCTCTGTATGGGGAAGTGGAGAAACTAAGGCAGCTGACTCTCCCAAGGACTCAGGCTGGGACTCAACTCCCCCTGGAGGCCTTTCTGCCTGGGGCCGCCAAGGCAGTGGTGGTGGGAGTAGTGGAAGTGGTGGCTGGGGTGACTGGGGGAAATCCTCTGGAGGCGGAGATGCATCTAAAGGCTGGGATTCAGTCGATGCTGGTAGCTCTGGTTCAGGCCAAGAGCAGCAACTTAGCTCATGGGGCCAGCAGCCTGGAACAGCCCCAGCAAGCGAGGGTAGTGGGGACAGCAGTGAAGGTCGATCACACCACAGAGACAGGTCTTCCAGCATGGATTTTTCCCCTATACTACCCCGGCAGGACCTGGACCCTAGGGTGCTGAGTAACACAGGTTGGGGACAGACCCCCATCCGACAGCACACTGTATGGGAGATGGAAGAATCCAACTCTGATGACGGGAAGAGTGACAGCAGCTCAGACACCTTAAGAGGTTCCAGCTCTAATGGTGGACCCTCATCTGCTAATGGAGGTACCATCAACTCAAACATTGGCCCTACTCAGAGGCCTGGGTCTGGAGGAAAAGGTGACAGTGAAGGATCATCATCCTCTGGCTGGGGAGCCCCTCCACCTCAGCCAATCCAGACCGGATCAGGATGGCGGGACCCTCCACAGTCACTCAGCAAAGCCCCAAATGGCACTACTAGTGGCTGGGGAGACCCTTTGCCTAGCAGTGGTCCTAGAAATGGAGGCACACCATCCTGGGGTTCTGAGGACAAGACATCCAGTTGGGATGACAGCATGACAAAAAGTCAACCTACTAGTTGGGGAGAGGGCCCCAAAAGCTCTCATGGTTGGGGCAACAGTAATGGGGGCTCCAACGGCTCCAGCACAGGGGACTGGGGAGAAGCAGAAGTCAAAAACAGTGGATCCTCCAGTAGCATGTGGGAAGGAGAAGGAGGGAATGGAGGAAATGGTGGATGGAAGGAAAGCCCCAGAGGAGGAAATAGAGGAGGAGGCTGGAGTAAGCCTGCTCCTACTGTGAGTAATAGCAGCTGGGGGGAGACTCCACGTTCCAATGGCCCAGTGCAGGGAGGCTGGGGCTCATCGAAGCCCCAGGAAAGCAGCAGTAGCAGCACTGGCAGTGGAGGAGGTGGCAGCATTGGTTCATGGGGTGGTCCAGGTTCTGTGAAGCAGAACACATGTAGCTGGAGCAATGGCAGCAAACAGGACCAGGGCATGGAGCCTACTGGCTGGGAAGAACCCTCCCCTCCCTCCATCCGCAGGAAGATGGAGATTGACGATGGAACATCCACCTGGGGCGATCCCACAACCTACAACAAGACTGTCAACATGTGGGATCGCAACAATCCCAATAATAACCCAAGCAACAGCGGCCCACCTCCCAGTAAGAATGGTGGAGTGATTATCGCCAACAATAACAACAATCACTCTGTCGGCTCTGGCAGCAACAACAATCATCATCACGCTCACCACATGCATCACCATCCTCATCATGGCCAACCCCCAACTCACCTGCAACAGCATGGAAACAACAATGGGTCACCCAACAATGGTGCCTCACATCCAGGTGCAGGCCCCCAGGGTAGACCCCCCCTCGCCAACCCAGGTAAGAGAATGGCTGTGTTGTTGTTTTTGAAACCTTTCACCTTACCTTTTTACCTTACCTTTAAAGTAATATTTGATATTCTGAAAATGCTGAAAAAGATGCCAGTCTCTTAGAAGCAATGAAAAAAAATGCGCAATGTATGTAAATAGCAGATCTTCTAAAAATGACGTTTCAGCAAACCAAGGTTTAATTGTGTTAAGCTTTGGAGTCATCCTTGATAATGAGCTGAATGAAGTATGAAGATAGACAAAGCTTAAATAGTTGTTTACACTTATTGACATATGAAGTGACTGAATTACTAATACTAATTAAAAGAATTGTCTCTCAGTTATTATTAAGTAGAGTCTTGGAGGTATTTTACAGCAAGTTTAAGTTAGTGGTGCAGGTAGTTCAAATAAGGCTTTGTGCAGACAAAGGCCTTGCATATAGACATGGCACAGCTTTAATGCCAACATTCTCCTCTCCTTTTGCTTGTGAATGAGACCATTGCCCCCTGCTGTTTCCCATTTGCATTGCACCTACCAAACAGCATCCTGACTGTCTTAAGATGCACTTGTGCTGAACACAGTTAGACCAGACAACCCATCTCTACCTAAGCCATTATAGATGGAGAGAGAAAAGGAACTTGCGCTGGCTGGCCTGAGTTGCTGATTTCATTAGTCTCCTCCTCCTGCACACCTCTTCACACACACACACACACACACACACATATACATACACATACACATACACATACACCACCTGACAAGGCAGCCTGAGCTGGTCAGGGGGCCTACTGCTGTCAGGAGGAGGCTGACATGAAAGGCCTCTATATATAGATAACACGGCTGACAACCATACAGTTAGTCTCTCTTACTAACATGTCACTACAGTGCATCGTGAGGGCTTGAAAAGCCTAACAAAAAGGCAGTATGAATTTTCAGTAGTTAAAAGCAGTACAGAGTTTCTCAGTAGCTTGGATTATCATAATATAGTTTTTGCTAAAAGACAATTAAGGATCAGAATTGTGCATGAATATAACGCACATTTCAAGGCTCCCTCAAAGACGATGTGTTTTAAGAAGTGCAAATTTCTACTACTAACGAACATTGTTCCACTGTATAGTATTCAAGCAAGGACTTAATAGGAATGATGGCTAACTGCAAGTTAAAAGTCAAAATTGCCAGTGAATGAAGGTATTACTGCAGTGAAACTCATTTTGACATTTTTTGGCTTTGCTTCTTTCTTCCAGGTTGGGGAGAGCTTCCCAGTGTTCAACCCAAGTCAGAGCCTGCTTGGGGAGAGCCAGCAGCTCCAACATCAACTGTAGACAATGGCACCTCCGCCTGGGGCAAGCCCCCAGGAGGGGTAGGAGGATGGGGAGACAGTGGGCACGGTGGGCATGAGCCCTCTGGACCCTATGGCAGAGCCAATGGACCCCCAGGTTCTGCACCTTGCAAGCCAGGTAAGACCCACCCATGAGTAATATTTGCAGTACACAATGTCAATCGTCAGAAATTAGCATGTACCAAGGTGGAGGACTATTTTCACTACCATTTATCAGTCATCAAACTCACACATCCTTTGTGGCTGCTGTACCCCCATAGCAAACTGTGACACAGTGCAGAGTCCAAACATTGTTACGTGCACCAGAGTCCTGGATTTATGGTACAGATAGTGTGACATTTGGGTAATTAATACATCTGGAATTAGCTTTTCTGCTTCAGCCTGTCTGCATAATTGTCACCTTGACGAATAAGGCATTTGGGATTTGTGTTGGGTCCAGTGGTACCACACCCCCTGTACAAGACTGGGAGTTCATGGTAACTCCCAGGATGTGTGCACTACCACAAGAGAAGAAAAACAGGAAATTTCTTCACACCTCTGTACAATTTACATCAATTCTGAAGGTTTTTGTTGGTGCTACTGCAGTGTTACTGGGATTTAAGCAATTGCTCGCCTCAGTAGGTCTTGGGTATTTGTGCTGTTGGTTTGAACTGCTGGAAATGGCAGGAGAAGCTATAGGGACAAAACGCAGCATGTCAAATGGCAACAGTGGCACCAAGTGGTCAGGTTGAAAACTACCTGCTGGCCCTCTGAAATCGCTTGCAAATTGTCAATGTAACACTGTAACAGATAAGAAACAAACTTGTTATTGTTATTTTTGTCTTAACATTTGCCACGTCTTCCTTCTTGTATTAATGTTACCCCTTTTCAGGCCCCAAACCTATGCAAGATAGCTGGGGAAATGGAGGAGAGGAGATGGGCATGTCATCTGGCCAATGGGACACAGAGGATGGGGACATGTGGAACAGCCCCACCTCACAGGAGAGCAGCTCTTCTTGCAATTCATGGGGCAATGGACCCAAGAAGGGCCCAAGCAAGGTCAGAGAACACACACCGGACTCTTGTCATAAATAGACTGGCTGATGTTAATTGTTGGATTTATTGCCACTTGAAAAACAATGACTTTATATTTTTCACTCTGTGTTGTCAGGGGAAGATTGGCAACAAGCCAGATGAGACTTGGATCATGAGCCGTCTCATCAAGCAGCTCACAGACATGGGCTTTCCGGTATGTGGCAATACATTTAGTGAGAAGTTGTCACACTGACGTTTTCTTTTAGGCAGATCTGTCTTTCAAGTTTTCTACCCAACGAGACCACAAACATGTCAGTCTTTAAACTTCTAAAATTTGCATTAAATACACAATCTTCTTCTTTTCAGCGTAGAGTCACATGAGCATCTGCGCAGTCGTATCATGTCAGTCACAGGCTCATGTTTTCATGTGTTACAGAGAGACCCTGCTGAGGAGGCTCTGAAGAGCAACAACATGAACCTTGACCAGGCCATGAGTAAGTCCACAGCATATTTGTGTAGAGTGTGTGTTTCTGTCAGCGTTTTAAAAATGCTAATATGATTTTTACTGAATACGACAACACAAATGTGCAACTGGTTTACTTAATTTGAGTGAATGCTGGATTTTGCTTGCTGTTAAGTACCGCCATGCATATTGATGTTATACAAGAAAAAAAAAAAAAAAAGACATTTTAAAATGCATCACTCCAGATTATCATTTGATTGCATGTTATAGTGTGTTTCCCTGTCCTAACTTTATGTTAATCCACTGTCCTCGTTTCTGCTCCCAGGCGCCCTTTTGGAGAAGAAGACGGACCTGGACAAGCGGGGCATGAGCATGTCTGATTACAGCAATGGCATGAACAAGCCCATGGTGTGTCGGCCCTCTGCGCTCTCCAAAGACCCCTCTGACCGCAGCACCTTTCTTGACAAGGTAACACATTAAACTGACAAACCATCAGGCCTTTTCCTAACATCTGCTTGAAATGATGAGCGTAGTTTAAAAAAAGAAAAGAAATGCACACCGATACTTTTGCCTTTACTTGGACTTTGGTCTGGACTTGCATTGATACTATTTTGATGCATGAATGCTGTTTTGTTTTCACTTTATCTATCAACAACTTATTTTGCTCTGGTCCAGGATGGTGTTCTGTCAGACGACGCCCCCCCATCACCGTTTCTGCCTTCCCCTAGCCTGAAGCTCCCCCTGGCCAACAGTAGCCTTCCTGGGCAGGGTCTGGGACAGGGCAACCCGGGGCTGGCCATGCAAAACTTGAACAACAGACAGCAGGTAACACACTGTGCACACATTACAGTAGTGTATTACAGCAAACTGTTTGTGCGGTGCTTATTTTATTTTGCTCTGTTTTAATGATCAGAGAATAAATTGTGTGAGTTTGAGACAGGTTATTTGTGCTCCACAGTTTAAGACAGAAAAATGTAAGGATTTCATCAGCCAGCATTTGTCACACAAATGTATAAAATTTAATGGCATCATTCAGGATTTAAGTGTGTATGATGCGGTGATGATAACAGCCGATAAATTGAATTTCTTTTGCATGCACCACTCGACCGCTCCCTCTCCAAAATCTTTCTATTTCTGCTTTTCCTTTGCTCACTTATGACCTTGCCTGAAGTGGCCATTGAAATCAGATAGTTATGCTCTATCAAATACCCCCTCCCAGAGGCAGCCATGGCCCAGAAAAACTGGGCCATGGCTGCTGTAGTATGTATGAATCTGTAGTATGTCCTTGAAGCTCGAACGAAGGAACTCGAAGCGGGTCTTTTTTTTTTTTTTTGTGCACCCAATAGAAAGGCCTCTTCGACAATACGCAATCGGAAATATGGATGCATTGTACAGGCTAATTGTTTTGGGCCATTTGATAAAAGCAGAATGGTCACAATTTCACGTTCTAACAACGAGCTGCTCTTAGTCGGCCTTCAGGATATTTTTGGTGCACAGGGTGCACTTGGAAGTTAGACCTTGAGAGTAGATGCTTTTGAAAAATGTTTTTAGACATTGCCACGTGCACTGGGAATATTATCGAACCATGCTAGGATTTTGAGTGCACTTTAAGTTTTCTTTTTCATCCAATTCAAGTGCACTCATTCGTGTGTTGAACGAGCCCATCAAATTGACAGTTGAATGCTCAGTTCTTTGCTGGCTTGCTTGAGGTGTTCTGTAAACGTTTTCTGAAGTGGTAAGGACGACACACATTTCTTTCCCAATTCAGCGCCTCTGCTCTTCAGTAAGGAAATGGCTTCAGTCATTTGAATAAATGTGAAGGTTCTGAAGAAACTTCATTGTGCGTTTTGTGCTCCTGCATAGATACCCAGTGGAATGTTTGGCAGTAGTGGAGCAGCACAAACCCGGGCCATGCAGCAGCCGCCTCCTCAGCCACCAGTGCCACCTCTCAGCTCCTCCCAGCCTAGTCTACGTGCTCAAGTGCCTCAGTTTCTCTCCCCTCAGGTAGATAATACACACACATAATGATGTGCATATCGGATGTGTGGCGTGGAGCTTAACACACAGGACCAGGTGCAGTTGGCTGGCAGACTGGAACATGATTTGACACCCAGATTTGTAAATATTCTATTAAAAAGCTGTCACCTGACTTTGTGAATGTGGCTGCAATCTATTTACGCTGCATCACAGGAATGTCGAAATATTCTTTAAAGAGATGGATGACTCGTAATAATAACACAGACTTTGATTACTTATGAGAATTATTTGCAACTTTTTTTTTTTTTACTCCTACAAATGTAAGCACAGTGTGACAAGAATCCACACATCTACAAAAATAGGATAATTTCCAACATATCATCTAAAAATTCCAAAAAGCTGAAGTAAATCAGCACATCCTACGTATGTGGTGAACACTGCTTGTTTTCTGGGAACCACACTTAGCTCTTCACAGCACTCCTCTGGCAGACCCTTTTTCTCCTCTCGTCCTGCTTGCACGTGTGTGGTTGTGACTAGTTTTACCTTGCCAGAAGCTGTTCTTGTACAGTTGTTGTGATTTGCAGTGACTAACTTGTCATCTCTCCTTTCTGCCTCCCCGCTCTTCCCTTTCCCCCCAGGTCCAAGCACAGCTCTTGCAGTTTGCAGCAAAAAACATTGGTCTGAATCCTGCACTTTTAACCTCACCAATAAACCCTCAACAAATGACTCTCTTGTACCAACTTCAGCAACTGCAAATGGTGAGTCAGAGTCCCTCTTTCCATCTTTGTCGTAGTGCAGCGTGTACTTGAGTGTGTGTTTTTTAGAAGATCTAACCTAAATGGAGATGAAATCAAAACATGTCTGACTTATTTCAAGTCTACATGTTGGTTTTTAACTTGATTTCTTTTTTTGACTGTCAATTAAACGAAAAAATGAGAGCTAAAATGGTTTAAAAATAGCAAAAGATTTATTCCCTCCCTCATTTTTCTTATCCTTGAATTTTACTTTTGGTTCCTTTCATTCAGGCGTACCAGCGTTTACAAATCCAGCAGCAGATGATGCAGGCGCAACGCAATGTTTCCGGCCCCATTAGACAACAAGAGCAGCAAGTGAGTCAACGAAATGCATCATTGCACCCACGAAAAGTGTGATCAAAGTGGTCATTCGTTTTATACGTGTGTGGCCCATGTGAGCACCGACTCACAACTCCATTTTTTCCTCAACAATATTTGCACGGTCACATGATCGCATAACAACAGCAAAAAAAAAAAATCTGCATTGTTGCAACATGAGCTGCTCAAACTTGAAGACATCTGCATGGGAACAGATTACTTCTCGTTGAGCATGACCCAACCGGTCTTTCTCTCATTGTGAAAAAGGAAAAAAGACTTTGTTCTCCTTTTGTGGTTAGACAGATATCAGCAGCCTGCCACAAGAGGAGGCCTGTTGAAAGAGGGGATGCTTTTGTGATCAAGTGCTTGTTTCTCTCACCATTTGTCTCTAACAATCTTATCCTTCCATACCACCTCTTCTTCCACCTCGCTTTTCTGTTTTTGCTTCTTCTTTTCACAACCAGGCTTCATCTGTCCAGCCCCTCTTCATCCTCTCCATCCTCTCAACATCAATCGTTTTGTCTTCCTCCTCCCTCTTTCTTTCTCTATCTTTTCCTTGTATTTCCATCCATCTTGCTTTTGCCACCGCATAATCTCTCTATAATCATGTTTTCCTTCCCCTCACTGCCTGGAACTTCTTTTTATGATACTTTGTTGTGACACTGCTTCTCATCTCCTCCAGGTTGCACGTACAATCACCAACATGCAGCAGCAGATCCAGCAGCACCAGCGTCAGCTGTACCAGGCGCTGCTGATGAAGCAGCAGCAACTTCCCTCTCATCCCTCCTCCTCTTCCTCCTCTGCTGGTCTGCATCCTCCCGGTGGCCCCGCTGGAGGCCCTGGCTCCGGCAAATCAACCCTGGACCCCTTCACAGGCCCGCGCCAGGCTACGGGCCTCGCCGACACACTGCACACCAAAGAGCCACCGTCTTCACCCAACGCCTACAGCACCTACCCTCTCTGTGAGTGTGGCCTGTGGACAGCATCAAACAGTGTGAATCTGACAAAATGCAGCTGGTTTGTTGAGAGTAGCAGTTGAGGAAGCAACCCTGCAGTGTAATCTGTAGTTATACCCAACAGTGTACCGCGCCAAAAACACAGTCTGTCTACAAAGTTTCTTTCTTCACAAAGTTCAGATTCACATTCAGGGGTTTTCATCTTAGCATTAGTGGATTATTCCTGCTTTGTTTTGAGCTGTTTCTACTAGGTTTTGTTCATGGATTAAAAACTGCACTGACTTGCTTGCATGTTATGCATAAATTCAAATATATCTATTTTTTTATGTATGTGCAGCTGGACTGAATCCAAACATGAATGTAAACTGCATGGAGGTTGGGGGTCTGTCCCTGAAGGAGCCCCCTCAGCCCCAATCCCGCCTGTCCCAGTGGACACACTCCAACTCCATGGACAGCCTCTCTGGCAACTCCTCAAACATGGAGAACAACCTCAATAAGCATGGTATGTGGAAGAAAATCGCATGCATGCAGCGTTCAAGTGATCATATAAATAAACTCCCATGCCATCTTAAATAAGTGCAAATGTTATACAGATTCTGTGCAGCCCCCCTGCTCATTTGTTGTATTGTAAAGTTCCACTAAGCAGCTAACATATTATACAATAGCAGCTATAATTCAAAAGGAATTTTAATTCTGAGAAAGTTGTCACACACTGGATGAGCGTGTGTGATTGTTAGAGATATTTGAAAGTGCAATTGGGATGGTTCAAGTGTGTGGGTAACTGGGAAATAGCAGGGACTTTCTCAAGTGCTGTTAACATGATTAAGATCTCTAATCTCAGCCAGCCACCCTCACATATTTGAGCGTCTTGGACTTTTTTTTTTTTTATAGATGAGAAACTCAACAACTGAGACTAGCTTGTTGTCACTTGTCTGGTCTTGTCAGCATTTTTGCGTCTTTTGTGTGTTTTCTCACACATTCTGACTGCGAGCTCATTCACAGCCACAAACACTTATCCTGAGGTGTCAGAAAACCTCCCGATCGCTGTGAGAGGTCAGACAGACGCTGCTCTTTCTGTTTCAGTCTGATGTTCGGCAATAGCTAAGGTGCACAACCTGCTAAACCCCTCCTTACCCAAATGAAGACAGCGACACCCCTTTTTTTTTTAGCCTGGGAACGTGGAAATGTTCAGCATTCAATTCCATATGATATGCTTTTTTTAAATGTAGTTTCAAGAGAAAAGGCATTATAGATGAATGCGCATGTATGTATGTATGTGGCACCTCCACGAATACATATTCATGAATAATGTTATCTACTTGCCAGGGGACATTTGGGTTGTTTATTGTTTTGTGATGAGAAACAAGATAACTGATGCTCGCTCGTTGACTCCTACACTTTCGCTGTTAATGTGAGACATCACACGAACACACACACATTCTGTCTTCGAAGTGATGCTCAGATAAGAATCTCGTCAGCTACAAACACTTTCACTTCACTTGTCATTCATTTTCCCTCCCCTGAACTTTGGAAGATGTGTTGATGTCCTTAAAAGACACCCAGTAGATAAACTTGAGTATAGACGTCACACCAGTGACCTGTTATTCTGAAAAGGCCTTAAATCAATATTCATAGTATTGATACTAAACTCCTAAAGCGTATGATGAACAAGATTGAGTCTGACAAACAAAATAGATAACCTGTGCAAAAAGAAAAATTGTATATTGTTTCCCAACTTTACAATGTTGTCATGTATTTTGTCCTCATTACAAAGTAAAACTGATTCCTGTTTTTTCTCCTGTTTGTCTCGGGCGTACTAGGTGCCATATCTGCTGCCTCTACCCTGGGCCCCCCTGGGAAGCCGCCCCAGCTGGAGGACTCATACAGCCCTTACAATCTAATGTCCAGCTCTGAGTCCCCCACTAGCCCCCTGGTGCCCCCGGACAGCTGGGGTCAGGGCAAGAGCCCCAATGAAAAGATCTCCAACGGAACCAACATTAACTGGCCCCCAGGTGAGGACAAGAAGCAAATAAACAACCGCTGAAGCCTCTGCACAGCCTCAGTCAACACACAGGGGTCTTTTCACTCACGCTGCTTAACGAGATCTCTTCTGAGCCCATTTTTCCTGCTTTGGATCTTTTCCTGTTTTTTTTTTTCCCTTTGGTGTTGTTTCTTTAGTGCTAGCACCTCTTCCAACACTTGGAGAATTATTTCTGTTGTGGTCAGACCTGAGAAGAATGGATCCCTGAAACTGATGCAGCTAAATGGAGTTCAGATATCATTAATTTTATTATTTATGCCTGAGCTTTTCCTACTGCGATACTTCAAGATGTCCTCAGTGAAAACAGCCCCTAGTCAACTACACTTCTACGTGGAGTTTTGAGATTTTAATTGTTCACCAGTCTTAGATGAATTATGATGAAGACTTACGTAAATTGTTTAAACTATCAGGAAGTCATGAGGTGCCCCCCCGTTGTTAAAAAGAACCATCCTTTCATGAAGCACTTTATTTTGCTCCCTCAGAGTTCTGCCCAGGTGTGCCGTGGAAGGGCCTTCAGAACATCGACCCCGAGAATGACCCCAACATGACCCCTGGCAGCGTCCCCAGCGGTCCCACCATCAACACCAACATCCATGACGTCAATCGATACCTGCTGCGGGACAGAAATGGAGGTACGAACAGAGGCAAGGCCACACGCATCAACGTCAGACCATCAGCGACCCAAAACCAAAATCGCGCCGTGTAAAGTGAATCACCTGAATTCATAAAAACTTCTTCCAGCTGCTCCAATACTGTGTGCTTGTACTGATGCATACGTGAGCTTGTTTTTTTTATTCTCTCCATCTCTGATCACAACACTGTTACCTCTATGACAAAATAGCCACTTCCCCAGCTCCTCCACTTCAGAATGGCTCTATGCTTCCAACCAGCAGTGACTGGCCAGTCAGTGGCTACTCTAGCTCTTTCAGTCTGTCGTCCTCTGATGGAGACAGCTCAGGTACACATCCATCGTGACTCTTCCGACCTGTTAAACCTCTCCTCATCCAAATGAGAGCCCTTAAACAACACTTTGTTAGGCTCCCAATTATCCTACACCTCACCCAACCTCAGCCTGACCTGTTGTCATGACTTTACCTCTTACCTCAAGCCATGCCTGAACTTGCTCCCTCAGTGCTTTTAAAGAATAACTTCGCCGTTACTAAGACAGTAACCTCACCTTTATGTGACCTTCAACCATCTGTGCCTCTTTGACCCAACCCAGAAAAAAACAAGCTTCATCCCAGCTGCTCGTGACATCAGTACACACCCTGTGTGTGTGTGTGTGTGTGTGTGTGTGTGTGTGTGTGTGTGTGTGTGTGTTCAAGATAGAGATTCACAAAGAATTCAGGTTTTTGTGATGTGATTCTTACATTTTATAGTTTCTGACACTATTTTTCTATTTTTTGCCCTTAGAAAAAGTTTTAGGGACAACAGAGATTCCTCATAAGTCCAGAACAGTGTTTCTTGAAAATGAAAAATAAACTTTGGCAGACACAGTTTCTACTCGACCTTTGTGTCTGTTTTAACATTCTTTTGGATCATGACTGATCACTCTAACAGCAGAGGGATTTCAGTCAGATGCGCATTTTTTAGTCTAAATATGCAACTTCATTTGCATTTTTTTTAACTATATTAAGTCTCAGTGAAGTTATTGTGGCATTATCTCAACCAGGGAGTGGACCAGGAACATAAATGCCTTGTTGTGAAGCTCTAACCAACTTAGTTTTAATGTTACGTCTTCATCTGTTAACTGATTTTCACTCACCCTCTGTCTCTCTCTGAAGGTAAACTGTCCGACATGAAGTCCACCTGGTCCCCAGGGCCCATTTCCCAGAGCCAAGCCTCTCTGTCCCATGAGCTGTGGAAAGTCCCTCAGGGGCCGCGCAGCACCACAGCCCCTTCCCGGCCCCCACCAGGCCTCACCAACAACAAGCCCTCCTCAACCTGGGGCGGTAACTCGCTGGGCCTGGCCCAAGGTTGGAGCGGCTCCTACTCCTCTGGTGAGCACTCCTCTGAGTCACAGTGTCGTCATTTTATTTCTACTGGACGCGCCTGACTTGAATCTATCAGGCACAAACTCCTGCACCACTGAAATGAGACACAATACAAAAAAACCTTTTGAGTGTTTTTAATTTTTCCGTAAGTATACAAGACATTGTGTGACTTTTCAGCCAACCTGCACTTCCATCTGCTCTTCAAAGCGTAATATCAAAGGAAAACTAGATGCAAAAATGTCTTTTTATGCTTTTGTGTTTTTCTGAGATTTACATAAGTAAATCTCAGTGATAAGTGATTTACTTTAAAGCCATTTACAAAATCTCTTACTGACAGTAAATCAAGAAGGTTCAACAGAGCCTTGAATTGAGGGCAACATTCACCAAAGGGAAGTCAACATACATAAATCTCTCTGTGATATATTTCACGCCCAGCAGACACAGAGGTGACTGAAGAAGCATAGGTGTGGCAGAGTTCACAGCCACGACCCTGCACTCACAGCTCGCAATACAAAGGCTGAGGGAACGCACCCAGCTAAACTGACGTCTTGAGGTTTACCGGCTCTGCATGAGGCAGCCTTGAAACATCACACATGTGACCTTGTTTGGACATGACACGACTAGACTTCATGCATATTGAGGAAGAACAACTGCTTTTAGTCATGCAGATGAGAATCGTGTGTGAAAATGGGTAGCTGTCGGTTTAAGGTTTCAGGTTTTCCTGTTTTTTCAAGAGTTAAAGTCTCTTCAAACCTTCAGCCCAGAGCCAACAAGCACTGACAGCAGTTTGACACAAATGGTTTAACACCTTTCATCTGTCACATACTCCCTTTGTCTTAATGTTTGGGCACTGGACCAACTTTCTTTGAAATACATTGGGTCATATGAGTGTAGCATGAAAGGAAATCCTCTGCAGCACTATTACCCAACTTTTTCTTTGATATTTCTCCAATATATGACTTAATGCTTCACATTTCTGTTACAGAGGGAACCACCTGGAGTACTGACAGCTCCAACAGGACGAGCAGCTGGCTCGTGCTGAGGAATCTCACCCCACAAGTATGTCCTCTGTGCTGCTAATTCTCAAAAAAAAAATAAAAAGAAGAAAGAAAATCAACATATGTTTCTGCACGTTTAATTGGATTTTTACTAAGTGTGATATAAAACACTTGTGTTTTATTAATGTATTTGCAGAGTGGAGAAAATTAAAGTGAAATGAAAAAAAATACAATACAAAAAATTATAGAAAACAGTAATGGACAAAAACAAACTTGGACAGTGAGTAAGGACACAAACAGTGACTGAAAGTATGATGTAATATAGGTGAGTGGAGTCAAATATTAGTTGTAACTGTTGTTTCTTGCCCTTGTGTTTTCCGTTGTGCTCCAGATTGATGGCTCGACTCTGCGGACCCTGTGCATGCAGCACGGCCCCCTGATCACATTCCACCTCAACCTGACCCAGGGGAACGCTGTGGTGCGCTACAGCTCCAAGGACGAGGCCGCGAAGGCTCAGAAGTCTCTGCACATGTAAGCCTCGCACATCAGCCAAAGGGAGCTTAGCAAGCCGATATTAAGGAAGTAGTTGGCCTTTTTTTCTCTGCTTCCACTCCTTTTTTTTATATTGAATTCAAGCACCGATTACAGAAAATTAAAATGGGGAACCCTTGGGGAAAACCCAGTGTTCCTAGTTTCATATTGGTGTTCAGAGTTCAGCTTTTTGGATGAACGCAGACACTGTTATTTTTGTATCTGGGCAGTCATGTGGAGGCAGAGGAGGAGGAGGAGGAGGAGGAGGAGGTAGAGTCATGCTGCAGTCATCTGAACCGTAATATTTGAGTGGAGTGGTAGGAAACACCAGTGTAGAGCCTGTCTGGGGGCACACTGGCTGTGTTTTACATTTGTCCATTTTTTTGTTTTGCACAAATGGCAGCCACTGCAGCTGGTTGTCATGGAAACGACATGCAAAGTGCGCGGCCCACTTTTCATTATCAGCAGCACTAAATGTGGTTATGGCAGCGGACAAAAAGTGAAATAGCGTGATCAAGCTGCAAAGGAAAGAAAGTGGTACTGTTTGCTTAAGAAGTGTGTCAGGTGCATGCTGTTCTGCTTTTACACAACAGCAGAACACATTCCCATGAAAAGTATTGGTTCCTTATTCGTGGTTATATTATCATGGTCAGTTTAATAATTTCCCCGTTTGTCCTCTGTAAGGTGTGTGCTTGGAAACACCACCATCTTGGCGGAGTTTGCTGGCGAGGAGGAGGTGAACCACTTCTTTGCACAAGGCCAGTCGCTTGGGGCAAACACCACTAGCTGGCAGGCCAACCCGGGAACCAATCAAAACCGGATGGGGGCGGCGCAGTCCCACTCTATTGGCCAGTGGAGCAGCGGTGGCGGTGGAGGCAAGGCCAGCGGAGGGGACCTGCTGTGGGGCGGGGTGCCCCAGTACTCCAGCCTGTGGGGACCGCCGAGCGGAGAAGACGCCCGCGTGATCGGAAGCCCCACGCCCATTAACACCCTGCTGCCTGGAGATCTGCTGAGTGGGGAGTCCATGTAGGATGATGCCACGACACACCAACCAACCAACCAACCAACCCACGCACCGCCACCATGTCCTGGAAGCCATCGGTGGAGGATGGATGGAAACAAAATTCAAAAAAAAAAAAAAAAAGGAGCAAAACACAAGCAAATCATGTGGCGATAATCAGTATCAGTTTGAACTGTTAGGAACTGTGAATTGTGAATCAGAAGGCCGGGGTCCCAACCACACAGACTGCAGACTCCAGCCCTTCTGTTTCGTTTTTGTCCCTTTTTTTTGTGTTTGGTTTACCTTTTGGGGTATTTTTGAAATGCATCTTATAACAACAAACTGAAACGTGACACAACACAAAGAAACCTTTTAAGTGTTTTTAGTTTTTCCATAAGTATACATGACATTCTGTGTGAAGTGTTTTTAGGAGAAGCAATCAAAGCTGCCATCTGAGACTTTCCTTTTCCCTTCAAAAGAAAAAAAAAAATCAGCCCAAAATAAGACTTCAAACAACCATTCCCAGCATGTCCATGGCCAATGATGTGGTTCAAAGACCTTTACTAGTTATGTTAACGTTTGTTTCTCAGCACTAATATTAGCCTTAAGTGCTCTCTGGCCCAGGTCCTTCCCAAGCCGCCTTTTTTTTGTTTTTCGTTTGTTTTGTAACTGAAGAAATAGCTGAAATCTTGCACAGTTTCACCCTCTGAGCCAGTAAGTGGTACAGGACATGACTGGTGACCAACTCTGTCACTGGGCAGTAAGGAGGCCTGGCCGCGTGACTGGCCCTACCAATCATCAGCTTAAGTATTTTAATTTGTCTTCTCAAAGGGATCGACACAGCTCTTAAATGTTCTCTCTTTTGTTCGTTTAGACCCAAGCACATTTTTTTGATATCTATCACAACATATAAGCTGAGAGAAGATTATTCGTCAACTCGGCTGCGAGTCTCTGTACATGTCTGCGTATGTCCGGTGGCACCTAATCATTGACGTCTGCGAGCCCAGGTCCTTCTGGTCACCTTCAACTCGGAAACCCAGTCGCTTACTGGTGCTTTGTTGAATTTTCTATTATCCGATTTGTTATGAAGCCCGGAGATCTGTACGGTCAGCCAGTTTTTCGGAGGAAAAAAAAGACCACAATTTCTCCTTCATGTGACAGTTACATTGTGCAATATACACCATAGACCTTTCTTCCGTCCATAGTCTATGTCCATCGGAGCTGGTTTCTCTTTTGTTTTTGTTTTGTTGACTCTTTCCTTTTCTTTTTTCGATTGTTGCTGATTGCAGCAAAAGACTTTGGAACTTCAAAAACCGAACCCCTTTTCAAAACTTGGATTCCCTCCAGGCCGCCAATCCCCCTGAAACTGTTGGGAAAACTCTGCAAAGAGGAAGAAGCAGCAGCTGATGAACCGTGCATGCAGCAAACTGTACTGAAGAGTGACACTCGGGTACACAATAATGCACACTTCCTCTCTGCATGCCACAGCCACACCCAACAGAGACTGAAGCCACAGTGGGATTGGGTGGTTCTGGGTATCTGGCACAATACCAAATAAGAGGGGTTTCTCCTAATGCAGTAGACCTACGAGTGTTCCTTGCGTTTGGTACTGTACAAACAGAAAAGACTAAGACTTTTATAAATTCAAAGGGTTTTATCATAGCACTTATGAAGAGCAAATCGTTTCAACTGCAATCCAATAAATCAAAAAAAGGAGCAGCAAAAACATTGAAAACAACAACAACAACAAAAAAAAAAAACCTACACTGCTCTCTTATGTACTATATCTGTTCCTTGGAAATGTGTCTGGCGTTGTTCCTCTGCTAGAAGGATGAAGGGAAACAAAACTGAAATGTACCATTTGGGGGAGAAAAAACTGCAGTCTATGATTTTTTTTTCCTCCTTTGAACAATATCAAAGTGAATATCACTGTTTCTCCAAATGTTTAGCCTTGTCTTGTTCGGAGGCACTAGACTCGCAGCGCCAGCGGTCTCTGACGCGCGCTGGCCAGTCAGTCGGAGTCTGGTGGGGAGAGGGAGCGTCCGCCGAGTGCCTCTCTGCTGTGGTCCTCTGGATGTCAAGCGGCAGCCCCCCACAGCGCAGCACTTCCTCCTGGGCTCCACTTGACCCTCCGTCATTCTCGCAAGGGGAAAAAAAAAGAAAAAAAAAAAAGCAGCTCCTCCAAGACCGGCCAATCACGGCTCTCTGCCACACACGGCATCTTCAGTGGGGCGGGGTGGAGGGGCGAGGAGGGGGGGGTGGGGGGCAGCCACCGCTCGACCCTGCTGTCGTTCCCACCCTCTCTCCCATCTCTCAGTTCTTTGACACAAAGATCACTTTAGCTGGAAGATGTAATAGTCATATTTCTGGAATTTTTGCCAGTGTGCTTTTTATTTTTTTGAGAAGATCATTTGACTTTATTTTTTTCAGTGTGTTCTATTGTTATTTTCGTGTACATGCAGTGGTCTACAAAATACTGGCTGCTGAACTAGCCCTTCACTGTTCATATGCAGAAACACTTTGGTCAGAGGTGCCTCTGTATGTTCATCCTGTGTATTGAATGCAAAACGTGGATCAATACTACAGAGCGTTATTGATTGTCTATTTGTTTTTAAACTGATCGTGCTTTTGTGTTCGACAGTATTCTGTAGTACTTCCAGGTAGTATCTCGAGATGTGTAAAAATAGGGTGTCTCAGACGGGGGTGTGGGTGTTTGTCGCTCCAAGCTGCTCCGCCTGCCCGCAGGCTGTCCCCCCGTGCCCTTCGCCTAGCTGCTACGCTATGACCTCCTCTCCTCCTCCACCTCAACCAGACCCAGTAGCCCTCCCCTGACCAGGCACCAACAGGCCCTCCTATCTGTTTCTATGCAAAAGACTAGAGGCTGGGGCCCTTTACAGCACGCCAAACCTGACTTGGGAATGAGCACTCCTCCCAGACCTTGGCAAACCCTAACACTCGTCCCCCGTGCACTTCTGTCAGCACTTCAGAATGGCCACCGTTTCTGTAAAGTCAGGCTAAGCCACCAGAGCACTGTCACATACTAAAATCCAAACACTTTATCGACGGTCGGCCTTTTCTCTCTGCGCTGAAGACACTTCTGTCCAGCTTGATCTCAGGGTAGGGGAGTTGATGACACCAAGTATGAGACGCGGCTCTCTGAATCTGTCCTTTTTACTGTGAGAGCAAAGTCTTAAATTAAGAGGCCATCTGCGCGACAACATGTACAGACCTCACGCCTCCAACTTAATCCTAATTGGAAGGGAAAAGGCTTGTATTGGATCCTTTTCTCAAAAGGTGGCCTGTCGTTACTGTTTTGGGGCCCCTTGTTGCATGTAAAAGATGCCAACATGATGTGCCAATATAAATTTGCTGTGTCATACTGTATCTTTATAGAGAGCACTTCTGTTCCCTGATTGGAGGAGCTTTGATGACCTTTGCGGAGGGTGCAGCGGGGGACAGGAGGGATCAAACAAATGGGCGGCAGCATCACACCCTTAAATGACTGAGGGTTTTTTTTTTTTTTTTTTGTTTTTTTGTTTTTTTGTTTTTTTTCTTAATGCTTTTGTGGGGAACGCCCCACGCTAAGGAGAAAATCTTTACTCAGTTGGGGGTTCCAGTTTGCTACAGTGCACAGTTGATGATGGGTAATCCCGGGTACATATTTTTTTAAAACCAAAAATGAAATCGCATTTTAACGTCATTTTTATGAAGTTTGACATAAAAATCTTAAAAATGCTAAAAAATCTAAATGGAAAAAAAAAAGATCTATAATATGTTAAAGCTCTGCACTTCTAGCTGAAACGTCTCCGGTCATCAGCCTCTACTACCACCATCTAAAGGAGTAGACTGCCGGCCGGGGTGCCTTTTTTGTGGATGCTGTATTTATCTCGTTTTTATGTTTGTGTCCCGCTCAAAGCGGGGCCCACTGAACTGTACATTTCCACAGACCCAGATGGCTTGGGCCCACTGTATCAGCCTCGCTCTCCTCACTCTGCATCAGCAGGAGGGGAGGGGGCACATTTCAAGAGGTACAAAGTCTTAAAAACGTTTTAAAAAAAAGTTTTAAAATTAAAAAAAAAATAAACAAACAAGAAAACGGGAAAAGGCTACCTTTCAGGACTCGCAGTCCTGCAGCACACAAGCAAAAATCACTATTGCCTGTTTCTGTAACTGCCTTGATCCAAGCTCAGACAGACCCAATAGCCGAGGACCTCCCAGCATCCTGTACTAACTGGAGAACCCTGACAGTGAGGGGGTTTGCCATGCTGCACCAGCATCGAGAGGCTCTCCTCTCTACAGCTCTGTTCTAGATAACAGTATATATGTATACACTACAGACACATACATATATATACACGTATATGTATATATGCATATACATGTATAGATATACACACACACACACAGAGACACACACACACACAACATGTATACTGTGAGTATGGTGTGTGGTATCACCTCTTCAGACTTCTTGGATCGTAACCTCTGAAACTTTTCATTTTTCTTTGAAAGGTCTTGGTTTAATACAACTGAAAATGAGCAATATGTATTTTCCCCGCAAATAAGTGATTTGAAGGAAAGAATTCGGGTCGGGTGTAAACTGATACTTGATTGACTGAAAGCTAGGTCTTTCTGCTATGGAGTTGGATATGCACGTTCTGGTTTTGATGACATATTGCAGTACTTTGAAGTGTTTTGTACTGTATATATGTGTATTTGTTTGTTAATTAGCCTCTCTAAAAGCCCAACCCAACCAGTCGATTAAAAGAAATCACAAACATATCAAAACGAAACAAAATATTGAACTCAAATACTTGAATCATGGAGCGCCAATAACGTAATGTGAAGTCAGTCTTTTTTTTTTTTTTTTTTTTTCTTTTTTTTGTTCTCGCCATCTGACAGGTACACTTAGGGGCTTTTAGAGAATATTGAAAATGTATTGCATTAAGTTACAAATACAAAATCTTTGGAAAAAAAATGCAAGTCATCTTAGACGTGTGCTTGAAAGTCAGATGTTTGTATGAATGTGTGCGCCAGAAACTGTGTGTACCGGCCACACGGCCTGCTGTCATGTTCCACTCAGTATGTTCTATTTTGTGTCTGTTTTTATCTTTTTTTGTTCTGTCGAAAACTATTCTGATAGACATTGATATTATCTTCTAACGTTGCACTGAGTGTCTTCTACCCCTCACTCAGCTAATCGTAGATAAACGAGTCTAAGTACGGAGGGGAGATGGTGACAATTCATGTGTACATGTTTACTCAAGGACTTAATGGATTTTTTTTTCATTCTATCTGTAAAAAGTTTATCTACCTTATAGTGGCTTTTATTGTGGAATAATCCAAAACAAGGATTATCATTGAGTATTGCACCATTTTGTTCCAATTATATGAAAAAAAAAAAAATTGCGAAAAAAAAATCAAAAAAGAAAAAAGTCACAAAAAAAGTAAAAAAAATCAAAAAAAAAGGGGGAAAAAAACAAAGAACTGTGGCCATAGATAGCTGTAGACGGACTAGTAATCCCGATGTTAACTTCATGGAGAAATGGAAAGGGATAAAGTGTGGGAGGTGAGTTTGTTACAAGACTCATTTCAGAGGTGCCTATCTTAATTTTTTTTTTTTTTTTTTTTTCAAAAGCCACCTGTCGTTTACAAGCATTTCATTTGTCTGAAGTTCAAGAAATAGGATAGAAATTTATAACAGGAATGTTGTAAAAAAAAATAAATAAAAAGACAAATTTCATCTTCCATCAAATATGGACATGAAAATCTTGCAAAATGAAGATTTATGCTACTTTAAGAACTCTGGGATTGATCAGTGTTGTGTCATATTTCAACTTTTGATTTCTCTTTCAGTGTCGACAGACTATCTGTACGTATTGAGTTGTGATTTTTTTTGTTCTCTGTAAGCGACGCAGTTTGCTCACTATCTTGCACACTCAAAAAAAATGAAAAAGGAAAAAAAAAAAAAAGATGTGGATTTTGTCTCAGGAAGGCCAGGGTTCCAGATACCAACTCCATCGTTTCTAGGTTTAATGTTTGTGTGAAGAAAAAAGAAAAAAAACTGAAAACAATTAAACTCCAAGCAAGCACTGAAGGTTATACGTTTAACAGAATATAGAGAGTACCATTGTTTCTTTAAGACGGCAACAAAAAAAGCTCGTAGCAAGTTATATATTTACCAAATAAGACTGAGAATCAACTTTGAAAAAAGTGGAGTGCTTTACATGTGAAATCTAAGTAGAAATTGCTTTACACTTAAACAACGATCAATGGTTTGATTGTCAAAAAGACAGTGACAGAAAATGCATTTGTACGTTTGGACTTCTTTCACTTTCCATCCTGTCGTCCAGGAGCAAGAAGTTTCTTTTTAAATCACCTCTCCTGTCTGTCGGTCGTGGAGGGATTTCCGAACATGTGACGGATGGTTTTCAGAGGCGGGTTGAAGTGGAGGAATGAAGCTGGTTTTTAAAGGATCATGATCTATGCACAAATGGGAGGGAAGAGTCCAAACCCAGCTGCTGTACTGCGGGCGTTTGTCGACTCAGACTCTGGGGTTCAGGGTTTGATGTAGGGTTGTTTTTGTTTGGTCTTTTGCTCAAATTTCCTCCACTCTACTTTCTCCTCCTCCCCCCCCCACCCTCCTCCTTATTATCATCATCATCTAATGTTTTAGCAAAACTTTGCATCGCGTCGTCATGCTGTGTAATCCTTAACCAATGAGCGCTTATCCTTCTGCTAAAGCACTGTGGGTTGTACTGAAAAAAAAAAAAGCCCATGACTTTTAAGGCTGTCGGTTTTCTAAGGGGAGGAGGGTGGGAGGGGGAATGGGGGTACTTTGCCTTTGCCTTTCTCTTTACTTTGAAAAAAACATTAAGGAAAAATGTCTGTAACTGAAATACAAAGTTGTGGCTTTTAATGTTGTTCTTTTTTCTCCTCATAGAATGTGATTGTTAAGGACATGCACCGGAAAAAATGTTTCCATGGATTATGGAGCTTCTTTCGGACTATATTAATAAACTGCAAATTTTCTTGGCTGTTACTGTGTGTCTTGCTCCTTGTTTTTAATCTGGGCTCTGGTGTGCTTCACGTACCACTCGAGGATTTTAAAGCCATTTTATTTTTTTGAATGCGTTGCACGCTGAAAAGAAGAACAGCAGAGGGACAAAAGTGAATATTTAACATGCAGCATATAGGTTGGGGGAGGGCGAGGTGACAGTAGATCCGCTGGTTGTATAAGGTCACTGTGGTCAATGCTGCAAAACAAACAGGAAGACGACAGCGAAATAATAATGTAATGCAGGAAAGAAGAAGACTGCCAGCTAACAAGCAGGCATCTAAACAATGTGCCAGTTACAACTAGCTAAATCGAATGCAGTCTAATACAGTTAATACATGTTTTTAGTTTGGTTTTTGTTGAAAATGTTTTAGAGGTGTGCCTAATAAACTGGCAGTGTCTTCTTCCAAAAATCAGCTTTGCGTGTTTTATGAGGAAGGAAATGCTTTCAGCCTGTTTGTGAGACCTCAAGGTCACAGAGTCTGCAGCGCAGCCTGAATGTGTTGAAAAACGCACCTTCCATCCGGTCATTTTAACAATTTCTTCATTCTCCAGAAGATGTATCACATCAGTACGTATCGAAACACAAACGCTCTTTCAAACGGTCCACAGTGCATGAGATGAAAAGGTGGTGTAAGGAGAATGTCTGCTTCAAGAAAAGTGTTGACCGGAGTCCAGTGAGTTTCAGGCAGCTGTCGGTCTGGTTCTTGACGCTGGTGAGAAGGTCTAATATTTAATTTCTGACTCCGTCCTGGGGCAGAGGGCACCGCGGGGGCTTTCGTAATGGTTTTCGGGACAGGATTTCTTCACAGGGCAGTTCCTGTATTCAGAGGGCTCCATTTCCTCCTGATGGCACTGGGGCAGTTTGCGACTGGCCGCCTGCACCCCGGCCATCTCCTCGTAGATGGGAGACTGAGAGTGTGTTGTGACACGGCGGCGAGATTTGACCTAACAGGAGGAAAGCAAATCAGTGAAGGGAACAAACACACTCTCGATTTCCTGTGTTAAAATCAGAGTTTGTCATTTTCTCTTGAGGCAGCATCCTGAAGAGGAAGCTACCTCGCTGAGCCCAGTCCTCACCGTGACATGTGTTACTGCCACCTGGGAAAAAAACACTGGTTCACAAAAGTAGAAACTTCTTAAAACTACACTAAAAAAGTAGAAGAGAGGTTTTACTGCCTTCAGCACTGAACTTTAAGAAAAACATTCAGACAACTGACAGCAACAAGTTGTGAAACTAGTGTGGTTTTGTGGTGAGCTGCAGAGGAACTCTATGGCACGCTCTCAACGGGCAGGTGCTGCTCGTGGTAACACATCAGTTTTATTTTCCCCCTCTTGTGTAGAGGCAGCGTAACACACTGGAAGTCCACTCACTTTACACATCACCACGGATACAAGGAGGAGGAGGAGGAGAACGGCCACGGCTGAAGACAAAGCGAACAGCAGAGTGGAGTAGCTGGAGCAGCCACACTGAGCTGTGAAGAAGCAGAGAGAGGTGTTGATCAGAGGGTCGTCTTCACTTCACTTCACTGCTGCTGCTGCTGCTGCTGCTGCTGCTGCTGCTGCTGCTGCTGCTGCACAAACACTCAGGGCCAGAGCGCCCCTGAGAAACCACAATGACACCTTTCAGCTTCCTCGCTGCTCTGCACTGTAGCATGAAAACAACACTTGAAAATAAAAGCAGCACGCTCAAGTATGTCCAGTGAGATTACAGAAACCACCGAGCCAAACTTCCTTCCTAGTTCCAGGCTGCAGTAACGATAGACTATTATTTGGAAGGGAAGTCGTTCATTGTGGGACGGCGAGGCTTCTGCATGGCGTGAGGATGAAGTGCAACCACCCAAAGTGTTGATTGATAAGAAATTAAACGGCCGTCATCATCACACATGAGCCCAACTTGGCGTGATATCATCAGGAGGTGATAGCAGGTCGGTTTGCTCACTGAAAGTAGGAAGTGGGCTCAAATGTGATGGCATTTTACATTTTACCATCTGTTTTAAATAACCTATGAGTCAACCTCCTAAATTAAATATGTGAATATTTTACTGTCAAAAAGTCCCCCAGCTGCAAATGAAGCCATAAATCTAAAAAAGAAATAAACAAATAAAGTAGTAATTTAGGACACTGTAGTTTATGTGAGATACTAAAAAATATATGTTGCTACACAGTCATGACTTTTAACAGGATGAATTCATCGTTGCTTTTGTCTTTGTTGTCTTTTCTGGTCATGCAAGCACACAGATTGTTTACTTCACTAAAAGTGGCAATACTGCAGTGTAAAAATACTGTTATTGGTAAAACTCCTGCATTCGAAATCCTACATTAGTAAAAGCTTATTTTGATTATTTTATATACTGCCGGGCAGCTGAATCCATAATAACACAGTACATCAATCAGTTATTAGTTGTTTTTTATTAAATATTAATAATCTGAAGCTGTAGCTCGTAACCAAACCCATCAAAATAAAACTTTAATATTAGCCTGTAGTGGAGTAGAGGTATAAAGTAGCAGAAAATGAAATACTCAAGTAAAGTATGAGCATCTTAAACTTGTACTGAAGTGCAGTGCCTGGGCAATTGTACTTAATTTCAGCGTTCGTCAGTGCTGCTATAGAAAGACAGTCCTTTCCTGTTTTTCACCTTTTATCATAAAACCATACATTTCTTATCAGCCAAACTAAAATAATTTAAAGCCTTTAACATCACACCACACAGTCTGCCGCTTCTTCAGCCCCCCCCCCCACACACTGTCAGCCACTTTATAAGCTATGGACTCCAGCCCAGCCTGACTCATGGACTCACTGATTGAATGAGTAATGCCACTTAATGCATGCATGCAGTGCAACTATCAGTGATGAAATTAACACTTCAGTCATGTCTCCTTTTGTGCAAAACCCACAACCAAACAAGTCAAACAGAAGGGGAACAGTTATTGTGAAAGGAATGACTTTTACACAACATGTTTCAGACCGTGAGACCTGAAACATGAACCTGCTCACTTCAAATCATTATTTTAAAAGGAAGGAAGCAACAAACAGCAGCACTAAAACAGCTCACTTGGCAAATGTGAATCTGCAGACTTTTGACTGAAGTTACTGCCATTGATACGGCTATTATCAGCAGCTTTTTACACTCATAGAACATCCTGAGATATCAGAGGTGCACTGAGGGGTCCGGCACTGAAACAACTGCACAAGAGAGAGGGAGGAAACACGTGGCTGCACCAGCAGAGCAACAGATGGTCTGAAAAGAAGTGGTAATTTCAGTGTGAAAAGCCTGAAAAGTAAAATGGATGTTATTTTAAGTAACCTGGCCATGGAGTCCCCGCTGTGACCCACCTTGCACAGAAAGAAAGAACACTTGTCTCCCTAGACCGGTGCTGCCGTCAGGCCTGCCCCGCAGGAGCAGCTGGCAGCTGTACAGGCCGCTGTCGTCTGGCTGCAGCTGCTGCAGGGTGAGGTTGAAGGTGATGCCGCCGGGGCCGGGCGCAGAGGTCAGCTGGATCTTCTCCGCAGGGAACTGGGAGGAGGCCAATGGAGAGCTGCTGCCATGGTGACGCTTTGAGTGGTACAACATCTCCACGGGTGCCCGGCCCCTCCGCCGCTTCAGGCTCACCCCCTCCACGGCCAAGCCTTCCCCGTTCGAGGTGAGACAGGGGAGCACGGCCGAGCCCCCGGCACACGTCTCTAGCGACCCTACGTCCACCGAGCCAGGGGCGTCTCCAGAGGGGAGAGGGAATAACACTTAGAATATGAGCTGAGGTACGCTGGAGCAGAGGGAGACATTCGTGCTCCTCTGGAGAATCAAAACATTTTTGGAAGTCAGCAGCTCTAAGTCATTAGGGGGAGAGCTCAGTCCATTACATACAGCATTTAGAGCCATGTCATCACTGAGCACCCTTGTACCCAGACAGGAAGAACTAAAAGCAGCCTTTGTAACTAACTGACCAAAAATAATTACGTGCACAGTGCATTCAACAGGCTCTATGTGACCCAAAATCTAAATTCATATTAAAATCATCTATCACTGACAGCATACTCAGGCTGCTGGAGGACAACTGATAATAACATTTACTGTACTGTATGTTGTTGTATCCAAAATACTTGCTCATTAGGATCCATGTTAGGGGCATTTTGGCATAGTTTTCCCACAATAACCTGCTAAATACTGCTTATTAATAGTTAGGAAGTTGTCGACCATGAGCTAATAAGGCTTTAATAAGTGTTTTATAGTGACTAATGAAGAACCAACATGCTGCTAGTGTGCATCCTAATCAGCACCTAGTTAATGGTGAATATGCGTGCCTTAATATAAAGTGTGACTGAGCACTCTTTTTCATTCTCAGTTTTACTGAAATTCAGTTGGACTTTCACTTCTCCTCGTCTGTGCGGGTGTTTTCAGATCTGGGACCAGCACTGTGCAGTGAAGTGAGGTCATCCACAGGCGGCTTGAACACAAGATGCCTGACCAGAGTGAATCATCGCGGACGAAACGCTGAATGTGCCTGAAAAGTCAAGCAGCTCGGATTTCGAGATCAGATGATCAGAGCTGCGAACTTACATGAGGTTCGAGGAAGTGCTGAGAGACCGCGATAACAGGCACACCACAGAGAAGAATGAGGCTTTATGCTACCACTATTAACAAATAAGGCATTAATTACACGGGGTTCGTAGGAACTGGCTTGATTCTAGTGTTGATTTATTAACACTTAATGTATCAGTAAAACACCGTTAATAAGGGAAACTTTGCATGAAGGATCCTTCTGTGGATGCTTTGACCCTGTGGTTTTAAAAGGCAGACAGGTGTAAAGAGTGCGGGGTGCAATGAGGGGGGGAAAAAATGCAACTCACCACCATTCACAAGGAGGAAGAATTCAGGCTTTCCAGGCACATGGTCGTCTACAGAGGAAGGGTTATCCACTACAAACTCACAGAAGTAGCGGTCTGTGTCACTGGCACTCAGCTGAGAGATGGTCACGTTCACAGAGAGGCTGCTCGGGTCTCCGCTGATGCTGATGCGGGTTTTGTCCTCGTCGTTGTCCGTAGTGAACTCGCTCTGGGTGAGCATGAACAGCACCGTCCCGGGACGCAGCCATGTTCGCCTCAGGTACACTCCGATGGGTGAAGTGTTTCTCAGCTCCAACGCACAGGGGAGGGTCACAGATCCCCCCTCGTGCCTCTCCAAGAACTCCGTGTCACCGCACTCTTGATCAAAACAACAAAGAAATAGTGCTTAAAAGACATCCGTTTTGAATGGATGAGAGAAGTGATCATATTGTAAATAGAGTCAGTGTTTCAGAAACAAAGACATCATAAATCCTGTATGTAAATCATGTTGGACACATTCGCAAAATACACCCCATGCCAAAATAATAATGGTAATAAAAGAATAAAAATTAGGAGATGTTAAAATCCTATTTAGTAATCTTCTGAGCAACCATTCAATAGATGTGAGATGGACAAAATAACAGCAACACCTCAGAGTACAATCCAACATGACACACCTGCCGCCTGAAATACGACCAAAGTTAAATTAATCTCACAGCCAACAACTTGAAAAATGTCCTCTCAGTGTTCCTCTTATTTTGTCCACCCCGTGTGTAATATATTCACTCCTGATGACTTCCCTCAGAAACGCTCGGATCTGCTCTTCAGAAAGAACAATTCAAACAGACGAGAAGGAAGCAGGTGATCAGAGCGGCCTGAACGACGGCCGTGAACTCACCACATCCAGTCTGTGTGAGGAGCACAGCGCCCAGACAGGCCAGGAGCTGGAGCCCGGGCATCTCTGATACAGGCAGGAGACACTAATTAAAATCCAGAGGGAAATGGCTGATGTCAACCATGACAGCGCGGATGCAAGCGCTCAGAAACTGGATGACAAAAGTTTGGTTAACTGTAGATGAAACCAAGAGGAACTCCACGAAGCTCCACCTTCAAACCTCAAGACGAACACAAGAGGAAACACATCGACCCACACCACGTACGACGGGTCGGCTCCTGCCGAGGCCTCACGGTGAAGAAGCTGAAAGTGCAGCAGCAACACAGCTGAGACACAACGTTCAGGATGAGAACAAGAAGCACAGCATGAACCAACGGGCGCATGGAGGTCCCTAAAGATGGCAGCCTGACCCCACTGAGCAAAGTTCAGTCAGCTTCACTCACTTCTTTTTTTCGTTTTCATTTGCATGAATTGTCTTTGACATGGTTGAGAAAAAGTTTCCACAGATAATATATTTTTGCATATTCCAGAGGAAATGATGTTCAGAACAGGATGCGTCTGCTTATGATAACAATTTGCATCAGTGGAAAGACTCAACAAAAGGCGACCGAATGGCGGACGGGGCCGCACACCTGACCTTCACTCACTGAGCTGACACATATGTGAACTTCTGGCTTGACTGTCGAGACAACGAAGCATGTAAGTTTCAAGCTTTCAGGTTTTGACTTGCGCCATCAGGTGGGCCTTGGACTGCCGCGTCATTTGATTATTAGGCCTATGCATTGAAAACAAAACAAAAAAACACTAAGAGCTTTTTCAGTGTACACATTGAGATAGAAAAAACATCTTAAGTGTCATTTTGAAAGGAAAATGTTCAAATGTCTTACATCGACTGATCAGCAATAAGCCACTTTAAGACTGAGCTGTAACACAGTTTGAACGCAGAGTAAGAAACAGAAAAAAGAGCCAGCGGCTTAAATTTAGTGTGCTTGCACAAAGCTGCACATGCATTAACCGCGTAGGTGTTATTCAAGTATAAATACAACAGAAGAGCCGAGACTCAACTCTCACGCGCTCAAAGCGAGCTTCTATAAGTAGATGATATCACACCGCAGTTAGTTTTCTCTGTGGTTCGTGTAGATCAGTCTCCACCATGTGATGAAGAGCCAGACTCCTCCATCAGGAAGGCACAGTCAACACATTCAAAACAGGTGGTTTCATTTACGGCTGCTGTTTGAGGAGGCTGCAGCTCAGGGGTCGTCTCTAAATGCTCTGTGATCACTTTAACGTTGCTCGGTGGGTTTGAGCGCTTAGAAACAGCCCAACAGGAAAAGTCTCCATTTCATGACTTGTTCCTCCCAAAGGCTGGACTTCCTGCTCAGGCTGCAGGTCATCGTGTCAACTGAAAACATGGACGAGGCTCATGTGACGTGTTGCACAGCTGCCAAACGGTTCTGTCACTTCTGAGTTCACTCCTGATGACAGCTGCCCAGTACTCTGTTATATTTTTTCTCAGTTTTATTCTCATCCATCTTCTTTATTGTATATTTATTGTATATATTTTATGTTAATGTGTATGTTTTATCTGCTGCTGCAATAAAAGAATTTCCCAAATTGGGATCAAGTCAATGTGGATCAGTAAAAACGGGCTGTAATGCTCCAAATGTGCCACCAGGTGATGCGCTGGTTCTTGGCCCCGCGCACGCGTACACACACACACACACACACACACACACACACACACACACAAAGAGCACCTGAACGAGTTGAAGCTTCAATTTGACCACAAGTTTGAATCCAGTAATTGAAGAAACACGCGTGGCACTTAAACAACGCAATTATTTTATTGAAAAATTAAACAAAACATGAATCAGCATCATATTTTCACACTACTGTCAAGTTACTTCCTGGACAAATACACCTGAGATTACATGGAAATTTAAATTGAATCCATTCAAACTGCCATTATACCAGTCGGTGTAATGAGCACTTTGGATACTGAAGCACATGTCGTCGCTAACACCGTTGCACTGTTACCTCATGAGTCAGCTCACCCGAATCTGTGCTGATAGTTTCGGTTTCTTTGTCCCATCCTGAAATACAACTGAGGTAAATGTTTGTTTGCGGTGCTCCGTGCACTGAAAAATGGCATTTTAAAAAGATCTACTGCAACATTAGTTTGCAAAAACAATGTCCCCTTTTCACTGAAGTACTTTGTTTTACTTAGTGTGTGCTGAGGATCATTCAGCCTAACAGGGACAGTTCCTGTAATGATGCAGTTTCATTTACTTCCATATTTTATTATTACATCATTCAGAATCTTACAGCTTATCAGATAGACCAGTGGTTCCCAACCTGAGGTCAGGATCCTATAAAGAAACTGAGCCACAAGATGACTCAATCATTAAGAGAGAAAGAAAAATTATTTATGTTAGAAAGAGGGAAATAATAATAATAATAATAATAATCACAATCCATGCTCACACTGAGGCCACAGCCTGTGACTTGCAGTCACAAGGAGACACTTCTTCATTTTAAAAAGCTGCCCTCCACCCGTCTTACACATGACCATCAGTTGCTCATCACAAGAACCATCACTGAGAAAACTGTTTGCCTTCTGCGGCTCTGAGGGAGCTTCTGAACGTTCAGCTTTGGACAGAGAGCCTGCGTCACACACTGGGCTGCAGGGTTTAAAGGACCAGGCAGGGTCTAATAGAAGCCATCATGCTGCACTGTAGAAGTGGAGGAACTTGAAGGATATCTCAGCCTCTGCTTTCATTTTTAATCTCTCCTCTCACACAAATCCCTCAACTTCATCAAAGTGAAATAGCTCTTTAAGGGCTCAAAAAGCTGTTTACTTACCGCGTTCGTCCATTTCGCGCCAAACAGGTCAAAACCATATAATACTCCTCCCTTTAACACTTATGCAAGAGGTCTTCCATTATCTTAATAACGTAGTTAAAAGACATCGTTTGATAGAAGGCCTCTCATCCACTTGTACAGGACAAACCCACACTATAATAAAGATCAGGTACTTACTGGGTTTAACTGACCTGGCATGCCAGCTGAGTGGGTTTTAAGGCTGATATGGATGGGCTACAGACAACAGAAACAAATACAAAGCAGTAAGTGATATGGGCAGAGGAAAACTTGTCACACTAAGCACTTGTTGATCCATGTGTGCACTGCAGACCAGCTGTCTACGTCTTTGCATGAATAACGTTTACTCGGAGAGATCGCTCTGCACAGCAATCTCTGATTGGCTGAGTATGTAAGACATTTAGAGGAGGAAGGCTGGACAAAACACTAAAGCACCCAGCAACACAAACTGGCACTGCAGGAAATGCCCATCGAGCAAAGCGGTTTGTCTTAAACCATCACAGGTGTTGATTTACTGCCACTCTGAAGCTGTAGGTTTAAATACTGTTTAGAAATATGTGGTGATGTATCCACCAGTGCTGCTGAGGGTCTCCTTTTGTGGAAGCACTCTCTTGTATTTGCATTGTCTTTTTGAAACTTTTGCTTTCTACAACATACATTTGCAGGAAAGGACGCACAAGCAATTCAAGGACCTGCCACTGGAAATCAGTCATTCATCAATCAGCAGTTCACGTCTGCGTCCGACAACCACCACCTGAGATTTACACAGGGACGAACCAATGATAGATCTGCAGCAAACACTATGTGGTATAAAGTCTAAAAATAAATAATCTGAGTGCTTCCAAGAATGAAAACAAAGCCACGAACAACCTCTCAATCTAAACTGAGAAGTGAACTTGGCAGAATTGGCATTTTAACACAGAACTATTGTATTGCTGGGTTTGTTGTTTTGCCCGCCCCCCTGTAGTGCATCATGGGGACACGACTATGATACGAAAAACATTAACATTACAGTATTCATGCATGCTTCAGGACTGGTATGCATGTACAGACGAAAAGAAATTAAAACGTTAATGAACCAGGAATGAGGTTTAGTTTCTTTCTGGGCTGTGTCAGTGTGCTTCAGTCTATCTACACGCACCAGCATTGAATCTGCACTTACTTACATCATCATCACCACGTAACATGCAGTATTTGGAACCAGAAGTTGGCCAACATCTTAGTTCTTAATTCGGTTTTATTTTGTACTGTAACATCCAGTCTTTTATCAAAGCAATGTTTAAAAAAAAAAAAAAAAAAAAACAGAAGATGATGGCAAACTTGGTTTTTAAATACCTGATGAAATCTTGCTGTTAAAGAGCCGTAAGATGTCTAGAAATGCAACAGCAGTACAAACCTTCATGACTCACCTCCACGTACGTCAGGACAAACCAGCATTGGATTTCAAGATGAATTTTATTACACCAGATTCATAAAACATTACAAAGGATGCATACAGGTACCCTTTTGACCAGGAAATATTATAAAACAAACCTGAAATAAGAATAAAGCTCGAGACTGATGAGTCATGAGTTTGTGACACTACTTAGTCGGAATCATTTTCATCACTGAGACCCTCACCAACCAAGGTTGGGGACGCAAGTCCAACAGCACCTAAGCATGCTGTGAGGGCCTCAATCATTCTACCAGAAAAAAAATGAATAATAATAATAATAAACAAAATAAAATTAAACAAATGTTTACAAGAGAAACTTGCCTTTGTAAGGGGTTGGTACGTTCATGTAACTCCAGCAGCTTCAAAAGAAATATGAATCATTTTAACACACTTCACTTCTATTAACCTGAGTGAAACCTATGGGGAAAGAAATATATATCCTCACATGTAATCGAAACGACAAAAATACCTCTCAGGAACTTATGTGGTGTTTTGGCTGTTTCCCCCAATAAAGATGTTACATTAAATGTCCACATGTTCTAACAAATAAAGTTGGTCTTCACCACCACTGGCCTGACTGCTCTTTTCTTGCAGCTAGGTTTGAAAAAGCACAAGGATGAGAGAAAGGTGTTAACCTCAAACCTAATGTGGTGGCTGCTTTGCTGCTTCAGTAGCGCCCAGCTGGAGACATGACGGGCGGCCTCATGCCCATGGGAGGGCCTCCCTGGTAAGGGGGCACCATAGGAGGACCCTGCCCATATGGAGGCATCCCTCCAGCCATGTAGCTTGGCATGGCCTGAGGAGGAGCACCATACTGACCTGCACAAAGCACAAGGAGGGGAGAACGTGTCAATGCTGCTGTTTTAAGATCAAGTTAATCAAAAAGCAGCGCGTCACTTAGTTTTAGCTTGGACAGGCTCTCTTCACATATTGAAAATAATAATTCTTTTCACACTTATTTTTAGTCTACAGCAGCACTTCTTTGGAGTGGGCAGCGCACTGGTTTTGTCACCGGTGTGACATTCTGCCATGACACGGACTTTGCTTTATGAGCACAGCATGCCAGTGCCTCTGCTGTCTGCAAGAACTGACACAAACATCTTCATCTGCTCCCACCATCCGAGGAAGTGAAGACCCAGTGGATTAACTCGATGGAAAGGTCCCCACAACAAGTTAACACTCTATATGGCTTCGGGCGTGTGCTAATCATTTTACTCCACACTGCTTGAGGGCCAATTCAAAGCAGGACTTGCTTCAGTGCTGAAGCTGAAGGAAGGATCAATACTGACTTCAAACTGTACATTTTGCCATTTTTATGTAACTTTACTGCTGCTTAGCCTGTTGAATTTGGGAGTTAGCACGTTCCATGGCTAACGTGGCTGGCAGCATCTATTGCAGACCCACATGCTGGAGCAACGCTGGAGTATTTAACACCGATGGACGGTCCTGAGAAACTGTGTGAAGCTTAAGCCTCATTTGAAGCCAATAAATAAACAGTTTACTGTCTCTTCTCTGGAAAAAAGCTGAACTCTCAGTGGAATGAAAACCACAATTCGACTGATAATAAAGTGACTGAACATTATTCACAAACAGAAAAAGAACGTCTGACGGGTATTTCACACGACGAGCATTCTCTCACCATGCATGGGATGCCTCATGCCAGGCTGCTGTGGTGGCATGCCTTGCTGTGGGGGCATTATGCTGCCCACGGCCGCCACTGGGGGAGCAGCCACATGGGCCTGACCCGGCCTGGGTATGAGACGCTGGTAACGGGGCAACTGGGCTTTCATCTCCTCCTGTTGGTGGGGACAACACACAAGGCAAACACTCAGGCTAAAGAAACACAGTCATGCCCCTTACAGTACAAAGAAAAACACTCACACAAAATGATGAGGAATTGGGTACCAATGTTGGCGTGCCCTGATTTCACACTGAGGATATGCAAGTTCAGAATCATCCTTCAACATAACCACAAAAGAGAAACTACTAAATAAAAGTAAGGATATACAATCTAAACGCTCCATCTGACACTTGGCAGATATTCTATAAATATCCATTTCCACGATACTGATATTCAGAACTAGATACTATTATATGTATCAGTCATTACTTACTGTGAAAAGGTCAAAATGGAAAGCTCAAGCAACTTACCAGTGAGATATCCTCATCAGGGTGGATCAACTTACTAGTTGCACTCGTGGTGGTGAGGGTGGCAGGCTTATTGGCCACTGTGGCTGGGGGTTTGGCCACAGTGCTGCTAGAGGGGTTAGAAGAAGCAGAAGTGGAAGAGGAAGAGACAGAGGGCTGGGTGTAGGCTGGGAATGTTGCTTTGGGAGGGTCGGAGGAGGCGACTGTACTGTGGGAGTTTGAAGCGGCGGCTCCTGAAGTGCTCTGCTGGGCCTGTGCAAAGACACAATACAGGTCACTGGCTGGTAAAAAAAAAATAAAAAATGTCCAAACTGCTGCTTTCTTTCTCGCCTTTCCAAGAAAGACACACACACAACTTTAAAGACACAAAAGAGTTGAAGGATTACACTAATAATAATTAATAATAAATAACTTTACAAAAACAGAGCAACAACAATCAATTTACTATTACGCTTTTGTTAATAATTTGCTCAAGATTTCACTTCAAATGTGGAAAATATAAATCAATTTGACTTGTGAATTACATGATGCCAATAGATCAGTGAAATTCATCTGAGGATCACAAGTCTGTAACACTCTTTCTCTTTACACCATCTGTGTGCAAAGACTCCATGAAATGAGTTACATGAATTCTCTCCAGAATGAGAGAATTAGAATTAGATCAAATCAATAAACCCAGGATACAAGCATACCTAATTAACATTCTAGTCAGAGTTCAGATTGTGGGAAAACAAAAAAACTGACAGTGTTTCAGTCATTTCAAAGCATGATGAGAAGACTGCAGAATGCATGCTTCAGGAGGTTAGGAGGGGTGGACGATGCAGAGTAAGATCCATGTAAATTCACTGCTATGCCTCATTCTGTGTTAATTAAAGCACATGCATCGTAATAAAGCTCACAGACAAAAGAGTTTGTCAGTTATTGTCAGGGATATTTATCCTCTGACACCCTCACCCATGTCCAGCATGTTCATTTTGATGCACAAGTCAGCTTACAAGGCAAATACAGTTAGTAATCAGCCAAGTTGGGAATTAAGATAAGATCAAATAGATCTGATCTGATCTTATCTTATCACACAATGCAAATACAGTTAGTAATTGGCCTAGTTGGGAATTTACAGGCAGAGTTAATAAATAAGCTGCATGCAGCTGCCACAGTCCAAGTCAAAGTCCTGTCTGTGAGCATACTTGTGGCGTGTTAGGAAAGGATGGCTGGGAGGAGACAGACTGAAGGTCTGCAGGTGGAGAGGAAACAGCTGCTGAGCTGCTATGAACACCAGAGCCCATCTGCAGCATGGTGGAAAGGAGATCACAGCATTGGCATGTAACATGTCCACAGTCTATCCAAGTTCAGTTATGAGAACAAAATATACTATGACAGTGATACTGATTTAAAAAAAAAAAAAAAAAAACTGGGGGGAGAGAGGCAGAAAGAGAGGAACAGCTCACTATAGAAAATGAGGAAATGGAATATCAGAAATCAGAAGTGGTGGGAAACAAAATATATACACAATATCCCTGAGTGCTGCGTTCATAAGAAACTATAAAGAAGGTTTAACAGCACAAAATGTAGCCATTATCTACCTTGAATATGGAGACAGGCTTACGGACACATGGAAACTCTGATATATGTGTGTGTTTTTGAGGGGAGGTGCACGGTGCCCACCTGTGCTGCACTGGGAAAGAGAGGTTTGGTGACGGCAGGTTGGACCGCTGGTGCCACCGGTCGACTGGGTATCGCTCCTGCTGCGGGGGCCGGGGCCATGTGGGGCATCCCCGGCCTTGGAGCCATGTGAGGCGGCATTCCTAAACACCAAACGACCAAACAGGTCCAATAACCGCACTGACACCATATTACACTGAAAGTGTACAAAATCAGCGAGCAGAGCGCACAGATGGATAAAAAAGACCAAAGACTGGTCCTGAAAGCTATTTCAGCCTGCAATCATACATTTTACAAACAAAAACATGTTGCATATTCACCTACATCTGCTGTGCCTTACGACTTACAAAAGCAGTGTTCTAATGAACATGGGCAAACACACACAGGCCAGAATTTGTCAGAAATCTTTTGTTAGAAACAGACAATGTTATTGGAAAAAGCATCAATATTATATCACTAACCCACTCTTATTCAGTCAGTTTATGTGTGTAGATAACCAGAACTCACCGGGGGGTATACCAGGCATCCCTGGCATCATGGGAGGCATCATCCCACCCATTGGCATCATTCTGCAGAAGAGAATAAGACCAATAAGATAATGATGACTTGGTGTTTCTGTGAATATGATCAGAACAAAAGAATAAAGAATCCAACAGATAGTAGCACTGAATCTGTAAGGCATCTTTCAACACCGTCGATGAGAGAGCTCGTACCCTGGTGGCATGCCATGCATGGCAGGAGGCATGCCGTGCATCATGGGAGGGACGCCTGGCATCATGGGAGGCATTCCTGTAACAATGAGTCAGAGGAAACGTTCTGTTCACCAACAACTCAACACTGTGTCGCACCAAACAGGCGAACAGACAACTGAACACACAACGGAAGACTACATGTCCAATATTCCCACACCCTCTCAAAGCCCCTCCTGCTTTATCTGGACAGTTTATTGATCACAGTTTTGATACATTTTTAACAGACTGCAGATCATTAAGACATTGTGGATGCCTCACAGTGAAAGCAGTGTGCCATTGTTTAAAAAACATATTCACAAGACACAAATTAGGACTAAAACAGATTAAATGCAGAGATGCAATTAAGACAAGACAAGTAATGTGGAGAACAGTGAGTCAGGTTTTAATTACACATTGCTGTTAATATTAGATTCTACCTCAAAATAAGAAAAACTGACGGATCAAATAAGTAAATAAAATAAAAGAAAAAGACCACCTAATTAGCAGATGTGGGGCCAGGTCCTGGTTCTGCAAGTCACACTCAAGTCTGAAGCCCTAAACTTTGAGTTTGGAGTATGAAATAAGTTTCATGGTGTCATAAATGAATACTTTCTGCCAACATATTCCTTGGTAGATGAATGGGTACACGAACAGCCTTGCTGCACAGCCCCATGTGAAGCTGTATCAATGCAACTCACTCCAGAGTAAATATCTATCTGTATCTATATTTACCCCTATTTCACTACAGGTCCAGTCATAACCCTTAATAATAAATCTTGTCTTGCCTTGATATCCTCCGGGGTGCATCCCAGGTGCACCAGCCACAGGAGGCATCCCAAGCTGGGCCATTGGTGCAGCGTAGCCTGCCTGGGGCGGGACACCAGGAGTTTGCTGCACTGATGGCCCTGCTTCATCATCGTCATCATCATCCTCATCGGAGTCATCCTGATTGTTTGATTTTTTCTTTTGACTCTCTGAAAGCAGAAGGACAATGCTCATACCAAAACGTAAACAACAAAACAAACAAATGTGAATTCGTACATAGATGCAATCAACACGCATGGAAGTGTACAAACCTTGTGATTTCTGCTCTAACGTTCGTCTTCTTTCCTGCATGTCTTTCTCTGGAATCCCCTCCATACCATAGATCTCCAGCTCGATGTCTGTTCTTCCAGGAATTGCATTTGGTACACTATCAATCGTCTCTTTGTGTACCTGAAACGAATGAAAAGTGAGCCAGAGCAAAGAGTCGTAACAATCAAAGTCCAGTCATTGCCCTCTTAATGAGAACGGAGATAGCACTTTGTGGATCAAAATGTTCCAGGAACCCAAACACACCTAACCTCACGTTAGGTGTGATAAATGTTGGAGGGAAGTGAACCTACCTGCATGCAATGAATGGCCAGGCCTGGGCCAGTGTACAACTTTTTGTGGCAGATGTGGCATTTAAAATGTTTTGCCTTCTGATGCTGAATGAGGATCTTTTCATCATCAAAGTCTCGATTACAATACCTTGAGCAAGGAGTTAAGGATTGTGTTTGAAACAGGAGCAAAACATAACAAAAAACAACACGCAAACTCAACAAGACAGAGAATCGTGTGTACGCCTCCAAAATAACGTCGATGTCACCTAAAAATCCTGTTATCTAAGAGTTGGTTTTTAGGATCGTTGACTGGGCAGGGCAACTTGTGAGATTTAGTTGCACAACAATTTGAAAAACAAGAACTCAGTCTAATTAGCCTCACAGCTTGAGTCACATTCCCCCGATTCGTCAATGCGTTGCTATCAGGTTAGCTTGCTAACCTCGGAGGTAATTCGAGTTTGTTTCCTCTTCGCAATCCCGTGAGCGAAGGCAATCAGGTGCTGCATAAATGTACTCGACGCCAAATATGTTATATATATCAAGTACAGACTAGATAAATTCAACACACAAACCGATTTGTTAGCATAAAATGACCAAATAGCTAAGCTAGCATTAGCTTCCAAATCGATAAACCCACAGAGAGGCTAGCTTAGGCCTTCCTTTGTCAAGCTAGCCCCTAGCATTTCTCCGTTGGTCTTGTGCAGTCCACGCAAAAGGATACCAGCACCATGGCTTCATCTGCTTCTTCTTTTTTCGTCCCATTCTGAAGGAATATGGAAAATGAAGTCTCACAACGTAAAACACTAGTCTTATTATCTGTTTGACAACAGCATGCTGTAGTCCCGTGACAACGCCGAAAATGGCGCTGGAGGAAGTGGTAGTGGACACTGGAGTCTCGCGAAAACAGAAAACATACGTCACGTCACAGACACGCCCCTACATCTGGAGACAGACGACAATCAATTAATACGATTATAATCATCTAAGAAGGTGACACAAAAAAGATATAACGTTATATATGTATATAACTTAATACTGCCTGTATTTTACCATATTTGTTCTTGTTTTGTGTCTGTTTTATTGTGTTTTTTCTTATTGTGCAAACCGTAGATCTGCTCAGTATGGAGAAACGCACAAACGAACAAAAAATACTTTATTGATCGTCAGAGTCTGAAAGAAGTTTTATTTTGAAAGTCAGGTGCATTGGGCAAACGTCTTTGCAGAGCTTCTTCTGAAAGGGGAAAAAAACAAATGTTGAGACAGAAGAAGAAGAAGAGCCTACAACTTTCAAGAAAAAGAAAGCTGCATTTAAGAGACAATATCAGCAGTCCTACTTAAATTACGGGTTTATCGCTTCAGGTGATTCTCCAAGCTCGCTCTGCATAATATGTGGCGACAGGCTCGCAAATGAGGCAATGAAGCCTTCTCGTTACAGAGAAACAAGCGGAGGGCTCCCACTAATTACAACTACATTCAGCGTAATGGTGACTTGTATTTTTAATAATTTGTTTCTATGCCGGTCCGGCAAGTTATTGCTTTACGTGAAACCGGTTGGTGGCGCAAAAATGTTGAGACGGCTGCTCTAAAGCTTCTCATCGGCTGTTCCATGATATTTAGAACTGATCTGGATTTTTCTCTCTGGCGGGCCTGACGCTGTGCTCCATGTGCAGACCTCTCTGCACACTGTGGGCGGT
Organism: Chaetodon auriga; assembly: GCF_051107435.1. NCBI lineage: Eukaryota > Metazoa > Chordata > Actinopteri > Chaetodontiformes > Chaetodontidae > Chaetodon > Chaetodon auriga. Next base: position 4,694,195 of record NC_135077.1, on the reverse strand, counting down.
GAGTCTCAGATCAGTGGGAGTGCTGTCTGACCTCGCAGGACGTCCGTGCACATGCATACGATTGCAACCTGCTATGTCGTCCGCTGGATGGAGGCAGCGTTGCGGGAAAAGAAACTGGGTCTCAAGCCTTGGCATGATGTGTATAGCGTCCAGTCTGAATTTTGAAGAAGTGTGCATTTTGTACAGAATTGCACACAGAAACCCCTGCCCACAGTCTTTTTTGTGCATTTGGTTATGTCTCTTCTGGAGCAAAATCCAATTAAGGAACATCCTAAAGTCACTGAACTCACTACCATCACGCAGAAACTCATGATGCATTTATGGTGAAAGAGTTCCAGTTCTTTTCTAGCATGAAGCATAGCCTGTATGGCACTTCACCATGTTTTCTTGCACACTGGGCCACCCTAGACTGTATTTTCTCATGTTTTTTTCTACCAGAGGGACATCAAAATTTTGGAATTAATTGTGACAACAACATCACTAACTTGGCTACTTTTGAGCAAATCGCCACAGCCAGTGAGAGTGGAGCCTCTATACTTAAACATACTTTTACAATGAGACGTTCAAAGTCACAAATAGTGTAACATACTTTTGTCCACATACTTTTGGCCACATAGTGTCACATACTGTCTGTGCCATGTAAATACTAGAGACAACTGAATTAGCCCAAGCAGTCTGATGTACATAAAAATAGATAAGCACTATGGCAGCACTGCCACTGTCACGCCATCATCTAGTTTGAAACGTTGGTAATAATTATTCATCAGAGTATCAACCGTCAAGTCCCACTTCTTGCATTCATCTAAAAAGATGTGAAATGCATATTAAAAGAGGGCCAAATTGTAACAAGTGCTGCTCTCAGCAGGCAACATAAATGCAGACACTACAAATGCATTCAGACAGATTTTCCTTCCCTGCAGCTTCACTTGTCTTCTCTTTCTCACCAAGGTGAATGATTACCTCTGAAATTGGAGATTTATGAAGGGGAAGCACAACTGAGGCAGCTTTCCTTGGCCACCTAATGAATTTTTCATTGTACGCCTTCAAAACCGCTACTCTCCATATGGTTGTGCCGGCGAGACAGAGAATACGTTCAGTGACAGCTTAAAGGGTCCCTCCTCTGAATGAATTATGGCTGATTCTTGTATGCTCGCACATTTCATTGATCACTTTGACGTCTGCTTTGGGTTTGGAGTTGGAAGCTAATCTGGTTTCAAGGCTGCAGACCTACTCGGTTTGAGCACTTTTCTGAGCACAATGGGGGGAAAATCCTTTGCCCGAGTCTGGAATAAACCTGGTGGTGTATGCATGTGTGCAAGCATGTATGACCTGATGTAAGGTGGCAATGAGGTTTTTGGGTGGGAAAACTGGACTTAAATACTTTAAAGCTTTCATTCACATGCAGGCAGACATGCAGTCAAGTTGCGACAAGACATGACAAGTACACTATGTTTTTCCTTGAGTTTCTACTTGTTAAACAGAAAAATCATGTGTAAAATTGTGTAAGAGGACAGTCAGATTCTACTGTTGCGTGAAAAAATAGGAACATTAATGAGACACTGATATAAATGAGTGTAAAAATCCAAAGAAAGAATCCAAAGAAATCATGTTGTTTCTGTATAAAACTGTTTAATGTACTCCAGTATGTACATATCAAATCTACAAAATATGCACAATGTTAAAATATTATCAGTGATTTACCCCTCACTCATTTTGTGTCATAGCCCTTATTATATACAATCCCAGACTATCTTTAATCAGTTCTTAAATAGGATACATACAGGGTATAGCTAACATATCACAATGTAGACCGACCAGACAATTTACACAACATACCAATATCACCAAGTTAAAAAAAAAAATCAACAGCAAATGCATTTTAAAATATTAATCTGTATGTAATTACGTCATAACAATGTTTGTGCCAAGCAGTTACCACTGTAACATGAGGTTAAAGTACAGTACATTTAAAGAATTACAGCTCAGGGCTAGGGTCGTTTTCTGTCCCCGTTCAATCAATGAACATTTTCAGTTGTGACTGGAGCGAACGAGAGAGCATTGATTTACTTCTTTCCCCACTGTCTCCTGGCGGGAGAGCGAAACAACCCCAGCCCACATGTAGTCGAGGTCAGGCATGTGTGCTCTTCTACGTTTGCTAATGAAGAAAAAAAACATTGTTCCAAATGGCCCGGCTGTCCCCATCGGTGAATGTTTTCATTAGTCTAATCCCACTTTTCCTTCATTCAGCAATCAATAAATAAACTTCTGCCACCTCTTCACAATTTTCCACCATCGCAAAAATCACTGCAAATGGCCAGAGGAGAGAACGAAATGACAAGAATTTGACTGCATTTCTGGGTTGTCCCGAGGGTGTCAGAGAGCGATCCTTTACAGATCATGAAAGTTTTCTGTTACATTCAACCAGCTCCATACAGACAAAATTAAATTAATTTTTCTTACACAAAAGCAATTCTTGTCTGGGGACGAGCTCTTCCCCTGGTGCTTGTAGCAATGTTTTGGCATCATTTTTGAAAGCTTAAAGTCTAAAAGTCTAAATGGCACATCTGCTTCATTTTTATCCAAACACACAATGGTACAATTGTTGCACACACACAAAAAAAAACACTCAAAGACACAAGTCTGAGGTTCAAATAGAGCTAAACATAACATTAATCCTTCTCTGAGGAACTGCCAAATGCTGAAGGCAAACACTGAACAGCAACCCACACTTACCTTCAAAGGTAAATTCATAATGCAACGCCCATCTCAAAAAAGTTTGAACGCTGTGTAAAACAGAAGCAAAACAGAATGTGATAACTCCTTTTGACATATAGTCAATTGAAAAAAGCACAAAGACAATATATTTATTTTTTTCCTCGTCAACTTCATTGATTTTTGTAAATATCTGCTTATTCTGAATTTGATGCAGCAACACGTTTCGAACAAGTTTGGACAGGATCAACTAAAGACTGGGAAAGTAGTGGAATGCTCCAAAAACACCTGTTTGGAACATTCCACAGGTAAACAGGTTCACTGGCAACAGGTGATAGTACCATGATTGGGTATGAAAGGGGCTCGGTTGGAAAGGTTCAGCTGCTCACGAGCGAGGACGGAGTGAGGTTCACCACTTTGTGAACACATGACTGGATACAGGAACACTTCCTGAAACTGTTGCCAGTTAACACAGTTTGTTCGCAAATGACTGCATTCTGTTTTCATTTACATTTTACACAGCGTCCCAACTTTCTTTGACGCTGGGTTGCAACTATCGAAGGTGGCTGCAGCCCACATACTCCATGCTCTCTCAACTGTTTGTAATCTGAACCTCTATGCAGCTTGGCTTGTCTTCTCTTTGTATGAGCTGTTTGTAACAATGACAAAACCCCATCTAAGCCTAAATTCTCACATGACTTTATTCGTCACTAACTGATGATGATGATGATGCAGGCAGATTACAGGACTTTCAGGAACCTTCCTCTCTGAAAATAGTTTGTACTGCAGGGTTTTACTGCTGTCACCCTACACAAGAGGCAACTGTGCAGAAATACTTTCATCAGGCTGACGACTCCACGAGAAGGCACCGTTGGATTGAGGACGAAGAGGTTAAGCCAAGTGGACAGGGCTGCTCCTGCTTGTTGCTGTTGTGTTAGATCCAAAGCTTCTAATTTGTCAGCACAGCATTGTCATCAAATGTCCTACTGGCCGACAGTCTCGAGACAAACTTCCAGCAGACACGTAGACAAAGAGCAGATGGATGTTAGCTTGCAGGGTAACCATCAGTCCTGCTTACCATGCAAGCTAACATCCATCTGCTTAACATGAGAAGGTAGCAGGTGGGCTGAGAAAGGTATGATGAGAGCGAGAGAAGGGTCTGCTGCATGTTAGGTGCCTCCCTGCATCTGGATGTACGAGGAGGATGGCTGTCAGACGGCTCTGATCACCCCCTGTTGAGGCTCCCAATATGAGGGCTGAGGTGACTCATCCAGCCAGGCGGTCAAGCATCTACCGATGGAGGAATAAAGGGAATACAGTGTTTTGTCTGCCTCTAATAAGCAAGTCACGGCGGCGGGGGCAGTCGCACGTCAAGCAAGCTGTAGGCAAAGATGTTCCAGAAGACAGCACAGAGCACAAACAAGGTATAGACACAGAAAAAGATCCAAAACAGGGACTGCTCCTGGAGCCGCTGCTCGTAATTCTGCAGGACCACCACACCCAGCGTCAGACCGACCACCACGCCTCCCAGGTGAGCTACGAAGCTGGGATTGGGGCACGGAGGGAAGGCGGGAGGGTAGAACCGCAGCCACACCGCCCGACCAAACTCTACACTCACTGTGAGTGGACGGAGAGAGAGAGAGAGAGAGAAATAGAGAAGTGTGAGTATGTATCTGGCATGAATCAAAATGTAATAGATGTAGAGTTGCTTTTGTTACCAACAACAGGACTGGGCTATTGAGCCTGTGACAACAAAGATGATTTTAGAGGACAGGAAATTCCCTCAATGTGGGGTAGTAACACAAAGAGGGGACTTTGTATGAAAAAGACTGTAAAAGCAGAAGATGCTCAGTTGATTTGTATAACTCAAACTGGATGTCTCCATGTCCAGTCTGAACCAAAGAAATGATTACAGCAGCCTGTTTTACTATTCATAAGGGCACCTGACTATTGTGCAAAGACACTTAACCTTTCCTTTAATCCAATGGAGAAAGAATTTTGTCAGTCAATCTGAGCTGGTCTTTTAACAGAAACTCCATCAATAAAATTTCTAAATCGCTGCGATTGAAGAGCTGGAACTCCTGGCTCAAAGCCACATCTCTACTGAACAATGTGAGTCAAGGGCAAACACGTTTTGTGGTCGTGATTCACCAGAAGACCAGAACACGAGCAGGCTAAATGATCTAAAATAAACAAAACTACAGAGGTTCCCACTGGACATTATTGTTCAGTCTTCAGTATCTCGATTCAGTCTAAGTAAACAACCCACCACATCATCCAACGCTTTTACTTGAAGTTATGCGAAACCGAACTTGATTTTTGTTTGTATCTGTAACCCTGGAGGCAAAAGACACACACAGAAGGCATCCAGAAACAGCACCCATCTTCTCCATCCACATACATAGCAGATAAAGACTAAACTGAACTAAGCAAAATTTTTTGGTTCCGTCTTTTGGGGAAATCACTTCCAACTTAACCCGTCCCTCCCTTTGTGTGGCTGGTCAGTCCCACCTTGCCTGGAATCCCACTCTGCCTTGCAAAGCGATTTGCCCGTGTCACATGTAAAAAGAATAGGGGTCAACTTTTCATGGCCACTCTCAGTGTTTAGAAATCCTCTATGTGCTGAAGCGGCTCTGCCAAAAAGGTTAATATTGTTGTCACATGTCTCTAACAAGGAACCTTTGCTGAGAGATTACATTCCGATGATGGAGTAGTGTCGCAAAAACATTCGTGACATACAACTCTTCTCAAGCTGAGGTGAAAGAGGAGTGTAGTATCTCTATTCAGACTTACTGCAGACCAGAGCCATGGCCATCCGGAATAACTTAAACTGACACTTCATTCCCGACCAATTCTACAGAAAGAGACAAAGAGAGGATGGAGAATTCATGAGGGCATTTTCAAGTTCTGATCATAGAGACAGAATAAACTGTGCTACAAGGTCAAGTCCTCCTCAGACGCACGCACACACACACACACACACACACACACACACACATACACACTGACATGAAATGACATAAGATCTCGCCCTCTGTCTCAATTCACGTCAACTGTGAAAAGCCCCAGAGACACTCTGACCCGCAATCTGTTCTTGGTGTGTTAGATAATGTGATTTAAGATGAGGGGGAGGTGAGCGAACTCCTCCGCCCCGACCCCAAGAATGCTGTGGAGGATGTGGAAGGGAGCAGAATGAGTATCTGATTATAGGGCGGCTCGCTTTTTAACAGTGGATTTCCCTGAACTTTAAATATAATTCAACTGAAAAACAAATGGATAAATGTCTCAGTATATAATAATAATGTGAAGAAAGGGTGGCTGAAATGTGACTTTCTCCACCTTTCTGGCTGCTCCAGGTACCAGTACTGTAACAGCACGAGGAGATGTGCATTAAAATCCAAGGGGCCTCGACGGGGTTTTTGCAAACAGCTCACTGGACCGCAGTGAGTTTGGCCTTTAAGGAAGGGGGAAAGGCGCACCGCTGTAAAAGAGGGGCGCGCTGGATTTATAACACAAGACAAATCGAGAGCATCATCACACAATTGTTTTAACTTGATGATCCCGTTTTCAGAATCAAAGTCAAAACCATGACTTTTAATTTCAGTGCGCAGAAGTCGTTTTAGTTGGATTTTGTTCACATGCCGTTGCACAAACATGCGCACACACTTTCTGATCTTTGGGAAAAGGACGAACTGATGGTGATGTGTGGAATGTCTGGCATCTGCAGATAGAGGAGCACCTGCTGGGGCCCAGAACAGGCGTCTTTCATGATGTGGCAATGCTCTGCAGTGAGAGGGCAACTGAGTGATGTGATAAACATCTACACACACACACACACACACACACACACACACACACACACACACACACACACACACAAAAAAAAACTTACCATTACTACATTGGCCAGATGTGCTGAGACCAGAGCGTACACTCCACCAGATGACCCGACCACGGGAGCCGTCATATCGGTCACCGACACTGCCAGAGAGCCTGTAGCGGGGCGAGTTTGGAAAATAAACAAATGAGGGCATTGTTGTATTATCTGCACCTAAAAAGCAACAAGATACCCTGGAAGGGCGATATCTCTGAAGACTTGTCCCTTTAGCAATGACACTGAACTTTTACACCCAGTAGAAACACACACTAGCATTCAGCCTTATTTGGAGTCATATTGGTGTTCACCTGATGAATGTAAGTCCGATAATCGCCCTCCTTTTTAGCTCTGGTTTTGGTCTCTACCAGCTCCTGAGGGAAACGTGTGGCTCTTTAGCTGCTAAATGCTCCACTATGTTCACCAGCTATGTGCTAACATTGTGTGTGTGCAGTCTGGTGATGAGCAGGTGGTGCACAGTGGGGTTATCTGAGTCCTTTTGCTAAAAACAGCTGCTTGTTGCTGAAAACGACAGTGTGAGAGTGGTGAAGGGTGATTGGAAGGGAACTGCAGAGCCTGGTGATGATTCTCTGTGTGTTCATCTTTATGAGAAACACATGTGATCCACTGTCACAGTCAAAATATTACTTATAGCCCCTGAAATGATGGAAAGCTATGTCATGGACGTGTGAGAGTATTTGCTCATCTAGATTAGATTAGATTAGATTTGGCAACTGGCCATTTTGGGGATTAATGTATAAATATATTTTGTGTACATTTTCTCTAATGTGATACAATGCAGTACTTTATTTGTTTATTTTAAATGCGTCTTGTGATCCAACCTTGAGTCTGAGTCTTTTATTATTCAGGAGGAAATCTGAATATTCTTCCTTTAGACGATCACACTGTGACTAACTGGCTAATTTAAACAGTCTTTGTACAAACTGTGTACATTTGCGCATTGAAAACATCTATTGTGAATGGCATAAAGGCTGCTTTGCTTCTTGCTATTTTCTGTGGGTACATCATAAATAGGCCTTCATGAATAGAGGCTTGCTCATACTTCACCAGCACATGCTGTGATTTTTGTGTTAAACAAATGCATTCATACAAATTGGCCCGCCGCTGACAGGGAATTGCTCTCTTTAGCACCTTGGTACCAATTCATCGCATGCACAAAAGATCCAATCAAGCGTTTCTATTTATTTCTATTCAAGCATTCAAAAGTTTAAATATAGGGATATTCAGAGACAGAGTCCCCCAGAGGAAATGTGTTCACACTGAAGTCTGGGTGCAAAAGACAGGATAAAAGGAAAAAGCAGATGGAGATATACTTAGTTTAACTATTAAAATATGTAATTACAAACTCTTTCATTCTCTTTTTTGATGTATTTTCTTTCCCTCTCTCTCTCTCTCTCTCTCTCTCTCTCTCCACTGTGCACACATGCCATCCACTCTTGATTTCTCAGTATATATCTTTTCCTTCCCTTGTCTCCATGGCACTGACCTGTGTACATTATAGATGCTAAGTACATGAGACACATCTGCCCACGCTGCACAGGAGAGCGCATGGAGCCGCTGATGAATGGTCTTATACTTTCCTTCTATGTTCACCCACCTTCCCTCTGTCTCCCTTCCAACTACAAATACACTTCATTTGCATAACACACAAATGCATGTATGCATATATACTGTACATTAGAATTTACACAGATACTCAAATACAGAGTTTGGTACCACTGTCTGATTTTGTGTCTACTGTTCTCTAACACTCGAACATTGATGCCCATGTCTTGGAGTCCTGAGGCTTGTTGATGGTAGAGACAGATTTAGCTGGTGTTTGTGAACCAGCTGCATAAAATGTAAGTCGTTTTATGGGTTGTGTTGTGTCCATAAATCATACTGGTGAGCGTCTGGACCACTTTGGGGCAAGTGGCTCCCAAATCTCTTTTTCCATTTGTAGTTCTGCTCTGTTTTGCTCAGTTTCTGTGGACTGTGGAAGTGAAGAATGTGAGCTTTCAAGGTTTTATTGGTAAGTCTAAAACAAAGGCCAAATATTTCACCGCCCCATTATAAGAAAGGTAGAATAACAAAAACCATGTTCTAAACACAGAGGTGTTCAGGATATGTACGCACAAATCTTCTACAACGCACCTTTAAACTGAACTGACTACACTGAATCACTTTGTCTCAGTTTGGGGGGAAAAGTTAACAAACTACATAGTGAACTGAAGGAATGTTTAAAATCAGCAAAGTGATTTGTGATTTCCACCTTTGAATGTAGTCGTTCTGATGGTTATGCTCATGTAATCTTTTTAGAACTGAATGTATGTATATGTAATTGTCTTTTTAGTTGGACTCCAACTGAGGACCATTTTCCCCTTAACCAGTTTAAATGTAGAGGAGGGAGTAATGCAAACAATCCAAAAAAACAAAAAAAAGCTGTATGCATGACAGACATAGGTCCAAATATGTAAAACAAACATTAATTTATAAAAGAAAGCATAATAATAATATGAATGTGAATTAAATGATTATTTCACCAGCCTGCAGACCTGGATATTTGTTAGAACATTACTCCGACTGTATTTACTGATAATCTCACTTCTTGCAGGAAGTCTAGAGTAAGGACATCCAGTATTTGCTCCATGGTAAATAAACAAAATGAACAGGCCCTCTGAGCAGGAGACCCCATTTAGATATTTAAGCCTGTGTGTGATTTTCTGGTAAAGAAAAAAAAAAAAAAATCAGCTGGCGAAGCTCAGCCGTCAAATAGCTGTAAAATCAACCAGCTAAGCTTAAGCCACATTTAGCCGACCTCGTAACTTTGTACATTAATGCCGTCGTGCGGTTTGGAAGATGCTCAGAAAACATTTCGCTCAATTTCTCCCAGCTACACTGACTCCCTCTCTCACACATACACACACACAACAACAGGGTATATTACATATAGACATACTGTATGCAATTACAGAGGACAGAAATGGCTCTGGAGCTCTGAAGTTCACAGATATCAAATCACCATAAGGAAGGATGATAGGATAAGCCATGGCATCTCAATCACGGTGCTATTTATGGGAGTGGGCACAGCATGAGGTGAAAGACAACTTGCAAAGACACACACACTGGTCCACATAGACGGGCATGACGAAAATATGTAGCCTCATATATATAACAGCATGAAGATGTGCAAACATACCAAAAACAGGCGCAGTACTCTGCAGACACCTACACCAGGCAAGCGTGATACGAAAAAAAACTGAACTGCTTCCTTTCAGTGGCCTCATTCTGTCAGTGTGTTTAAGGAGTTTTGGTTTTTAATTACATTTTTACATTTTTACTCCATTTCTTTGGATCTATTTAAGAAAAGAAAATACGGAACTACAGAATTAAGGTATGGGCTTTTACAAAATAATCCAATAAAAAACACTGAAAATTAGATAATTGCGTGATTAAACCATAGAACTATATAAACTGACAACACTGCATATTTACCACAGAGCTGTTTTATTAAACACACACCACATCATGCTTTTTATCGCTGGGACCTACTGCAATCCAGCTGTTTTGCCACCGTGTTGAGATGAAGAATGGGGATGCTCAGTGGACGGTCCTGAGGAAATTCAGAGATGACCGCCATGTGGTGTCTCTGATAACCCCGAGTGAGCTTAAAATCAGTGCATTGGCTTCCAACCCCGCATTTTCAAAGGAGCATGCGACTCAAAGCGAAATGAAAGGACCTTTCAAAAAGCTGGAGTCGACATTTTGCACCAAATAGGAGTTTTCCTCTTCTCAGGTGTGTGAACCATAATGGCAGCACAGCGAGGTGGTGTAATAACAGCATCTGACCCACCGGGTCATTAAACACTGCAGAGTAATCTAAGCAGCGAGGTGATTACACACACAAACACACACCCGCACACACTTGAATGAGCTTACACACTGTTTTCTTCTCTCTAATAGGCATACAAACTGTGTGTGTGTGTGTGTGTGTGTGTGTGTGTGTGTGTGTGTGTGGTCTATTCTTCTGAATTTACTCTCAAATAAAAACTTTCATGGAATTATGGAAAAATCTGGTAGCAACTTCACTAAATCTGGAATAAAAGTACAATCAAGCAATCATTTTGAATGTAATCTGTGACCTTCAGTAACAGACTGAACGATAATCTGCACGAAGATTTCTATTTTAAAGTACTCTACGTTACTTCCTTCCTCTTTGAGCACTCACAAAGAGTCAAACACCAGGTTCAGGATGCCTCCACCTTTGTAGTTGCTATGTTTAGGAAGCGTGTCTCGGCAGGGTGACCTCCATACCTTTCATTAACTTGCTTTAATAACATTGTTGTAGTTGGACACAAACACGCACTCTCAGACAAGGACAGACTCTCTCATGGTTCCTCTGCAGGCCCCAGGAGGCCTGTACTTTTCAGGATGGAAGTGGCATCTCATTTATCTTTGCTGTTCTTCCAAACTGGAAAGTAAGAAGAGGGGGCATGAGGGGGAATAACAATGCACATCAGCACTCATAATGAAAGAAGTCAACGGTTTGGCTGCATCTGAATGTTGATGCCACTGTGCCTTTGGTTGACTCGGCGGTTGTGTGACATTGTGCGACTTCCCGCTCCCTCTGTTGTTTACTTTTGTGTCTGCTTGTCTGTTTTTCTGTTGCTGCACAGGGCTAATGCTCTTTGAGCAGGCAGACACTGTGTGTTACTGTGTGTACGTTGCTGTCTGATGTCCATAAGTGAGTGTGTTTACTTGCAAATCCATCGTTACCATTAAAGTGTCAGAGGGTGTGTTGCCCCAGGGGGTCATCGACTGCTCTCTCAGTCATTATCTGACCTCTGAACTCTGCCGTGACTCCTGTGTGTGCCAGCTGAGGCCCTCCCTGTTCACTATTGTTATAATCTAGCAGTGTCATCATGTAGCAGATTCATAAAGTCGCTGTTTGTGTTGTAACTGATTGTTTCTCTCTGTATTAATATTCTCATTTCAGTTATATCTACATACTGAAACAATCACGTGCGTGGACAGTAAGTGTAAAGTTGGCTTATTTAAGTTGACCAATAAAGCACTAAAGCCAAAACAATATCTGTGCATCAGCTCCAAAACCAAACACATATGTCTTTCTATGCTTGTACGCACCGTCACTGACATAAAGCATTCAGTGACCCCAAACATCTACATTGTTTTACCTGTGCTCCTGCACCATAAGCTACACCCTCACTCTGCATCTCTCGTTTAAGCTAACCCTGACCTAAACCTGTTTCTAACCTGAACCTTAAACCCATTCATCAGTCCTTTAAAGGCGTGTGGACGAGCCAACGACGCTTTAAACCGAAGCTGAACAACACACTTTACCATCAAAAATGACAATAACAAAAAGACAACAATAAACCTCAGAGGAAATGATTCTTTTCCTTCCTCTTTATATGATCCCATTAAGTCAGAAATGCCATTAAAGTGATCAAACATAAAACTGCAGCCTATAAAACATTCATGCACACAGTATACGCCATATAAACAATGATAAGCAAATATCATCTTATCACATCCTCCCACTTGCTGCTAAATGTTAAATATTCTGAGAATTGTGACTTTGGCTAAACTGCAAAAAATAAATGAGGAAAAAAAAGCCCAGTCAGACACAACAAGCCCAAACATCACAGCCAACACAACCAGAACGTGCCTCCTCTCTTCCGCTGAGTGGTCGATATCTAATTAAAACAGCAGACGCGCCAGTGTGTGTGTGTGTGTGTGTGTGTGTGCGCGCGCATGTGTTGGTCAGTGTGCGTACATAAGTGTGTGTGATTTATGGCGCGTTTCCTCCTCATTTCACTGTGAGGTTAATGCCACTGGCCACCACAGCTGGTATCCCCAGGGCGTTTGTCTCTGCACACACACACACACACACACACACACACACACACACACACACACACACACACACACTAATGGAGATTGAGAGATGAAGAGAGAGAAAAAGAGATATTGTTTTCATGAATATTAAACAAAATCGCACTCGCTGCCATTCATATCCCCTGTTCCTCTCTGCTTTATTCTGCAATCAGTAACACACACACACACACACACACACACACACACACACACACGCACACATGCACACACTCACTGCCACGAGGCATCATGTTTGCATCCCTCAAAAATCTCTAACCATCATCTGAAAAGTAGCTCAATAATTCCACTCCAGTTATCTCATAGCTGGAAGAGTCACCTCTGTAAGTGTGGTCTTAAATGTTTGGTTTGGGGGAAAGAAACCGACAGTGGGTGACTTCTTGAGTGTGTACTGATTCAGGAAAGAAAAACAGAGCTCATGATCAAACACACACACACACACACACACATGCAGAAATGCAGACTTAGTGTCTCAGCTGAACAGGGCTGAACACTGAAGTTGCACCAGTGCCTGGGGTTGACAGGGAAGCAGGAAGGGAGCGGTGACATTTCGTTCAAAGCTGTGCGTCTGCTTTTTCTTTCTCTTCTGTTGCTGTTCGCTCGGTTCCTCCTAAATCTCACCCACCTCCTCTCCTCTCCCATCTCGAGGTGTCTCATATCCTGGTCCCCCCTCTCCAAACCCTTGAAGGCTTATTAACACTTATGAATTCATCTCCCCTCCTCCGTCTATACGCGCTCTTCATCCCCGCCTCACACACTCCCCCCTTTCTTTTTCATTACCACTGTGTGAGAGTGTGTGTCCCTCTGATTGAGCTCCATGAGTCTCTCTGCTCTGCCCTATTGTACATGACCGTAGGGGGATGCAGGGGGCTTTGATGGGGCACTGACAGCCCCCTACATCCCGCCACGTCTGCTAGGAAAACAGAAACACAAGGCCATCTGTCCTCAACTCTGGCCCACACACGCAAACACACACGCTCATACACATACGCTAAATTTTCTCATTGACCAGCATCCACCAACACACTGGCTGTAACCTGATAGGCTGCTGAATGCATGAAAAAAACACAACAAGCAGATGGAACAACGGCGGAGCTGGAAGTGTGTGTGTGTGTGTGTGTGTGTGTGTGTGTGTGTGTGTGTGTGTGAGACCATACGCCCACCTGCCAGCACACCACACACATAGACCAGTCCGATCCGCAGGGCTCCGTGGACCATTTCTAGAGGGACTCCCACCAACAGCTGCATGGCCATGTTCAGGCTCAGGTGCTCGATCCTGTAAAACACACACACACACACACACACACACACACACACACACACACACAAATAGAGTCAAATTAAATCCACATTTTACCACATGAGCCACAATAATAAGAGAAATGTAATAATAATATAAAAATGAATCATTCATTAAGAGACAGCTGTAGTTAATTTGGTATTAGTCGTTGATGCTAACACCTGGACTAACCTCAGTGTTAGCCTTATTCACCCTTAAGGGCTTTATGAGTCTGAAATACAGTGACATAAAATTCAGACTGGAGAACACATTGTACAAATGCAGCTCGACGGAGTCAAACGTGCTCGCAGAGTTTAGTCTTCGTGTGCTCTGAGGAAAGACGCTGCATTCGACGACAGGCTGTCAGCACCACCTCCACTGAACTGCTGTGGTGGAGAGAAACTCTGAGAGGCTGCCACTAATAATTATTTAATCATTGAGCAATCTATTTATATTTTCTATTGATCATGTAGACCATTAAATGCAAAAATAGTCAGAATCAACAGGTTGCGAGAGCCTAAACTGACATCTTCAAATGTCAATCCCAAGCATGTTCAATACAAGGACACACGGAAAAGACACAAATCTTCATATTTAAGAAGCTGGAACCAACAAATATTTACCATTTGCGCTTGAATAAACAAATGAAATAACTAATCAGCTATTTCAAATTGTTTCTAATTAATTTTCTGTTGGTCAGCTGTTTAATTAATCAAACTGTCTGTGTGTGTTGATGCCAGTACAGATGATAAAATGGTCTTGCTTCATAATTTGAGCATGTCAATCCCGTTTTAAAAGCTTGTTCAGTAGCAGTTTAATGCAATTCTTACTTTTTCATTGAGTCTTCTAAACATTGCAAAACAATTGTCTCCAAACACTTTTTTCAATCCATGATGCACTCATTTAGACTCTTAGACAAACCGGCAATCACGAGCAGTTTGAAAACAGCTTATTTCCATGCCAGTAAAAAGCTCCATTTGTGCAGACATGGATATGATAATACACTTTGTTCGGGCGGCATGCTTCCATTCCCTCCCGTGGGTGAGGTGTCAGATGATTGACAGGAAACACACTCAACTCTGGCACCATACAATGATAAAACAGAAACTGTGACAAAATCAAATTCTGGGTTTATGGAAGTTGTTTTCCTCACTGTGCAAGAGTGAAAGGCAGCAAATGGCTTCTTCTGAAAGCAAGAAAACCAGATATCTCACTCTCTACTGACTGCACAGACATGACCAGAAATTAAGCGACGCAGACGACTTGCACAAGTAAAAATATAATAATAATAACCTGCCTGTCTCAGATAGTGACGATACTCAGATCAGTCACTGAGTGGAGGTGCGTGCAATGTGTGGTTTGTATTATTAACATTATTAAGACGTTATCAACAGCCGGTTTTCTCCAAGACCATATTATTATGCTTCCTCACGGACACACACACACACGCACACACACACACACACACACACACACACACACAGAACATCTGCTCCTTCATCAAACAACACTGTCTTGGCTATCAACAGATAATCATCAACACACTCCAGTGCACTCAAACATTACATATGAAAACAGACACACACACACACACACACACACACACACACACACACACACACACACACACACGCATTGCACGATAACAGATAAAAGAGGTGCAAATGTACCCAAGTCTGCTCACAGCATGTGTTTCATTGTGACGTCTATAAGCAAGGGACAGCTTTGCACACACATGCACAACCACACACACAAACACAAACACACTGTGCCCTTCACGGCCAGGAAGTCCTTCCAGCCAAACCTCAGTCAGCAGGACGGACACATTCAGATGTCACAGCAGAATCCAAAAGGACAGCAAGCTAGCATAATCTGGCCTCTCAGCCTGCTCTCTCTCCCTCATAATCTTCATCACTGTCTCGCCTCCCTCGTCTGTTCTCTCTCTGCGTCTGAATTATAGCGTCATCTCCGTTTCACATATGCTGAAAGAGAGGCGACAGGATGGAAGTGAGAGACAGAGACACGTCTCTCGTTTTTTAAGCCCCATTCGACAGTTTGGCAAACTGAACCGCTGAACGCTGTTTGTCCTGTCGGGGCATTCTGAAAACAAATACATAAAATAAGCTCAACATCAAACAGCTTCTACTTCCCAAAAATGAATGCAAACATTCCCCAAACAAACAAACGCACACTCTCTCTCTCTCTCTCTCTCTCTCTCTCACACACACACACACACACACACACACACACACACACACACACACACACACTCCCCTACCCCCCTAACTCCCCCAACACAGACAGGAAAAACCAAGACACAGCCAATAATCTATTTAGTTTGAAACAACCCAGCCACCTCAACCACAATGCCGACAGAGAGGATCGTTCCAGTGATCACAGAGACAATGGGGGATATTGATTGGCTCAGGGAGGCCTGTCCAAACGCAGAAGGACAACTCCACTCCAGATAACAGCGGCTATCTATTTCTATACTGCTAATGAGGCTGTGAGGGATGGGCAGATTTTGCGGATACCCGCGAGACTTCCTATTGTGTCCAGATGACCATGGTCGTTCAGGGTGCTCAACAACAGCACTGCTTAATCTTTTTCCCTTTTTTTTTTATCACTGGTTCACAAACTACAGCCGAGCTGAACAATTAGTTCATTTTTCTGCCCCATTCAAGCTCTGAACTCAGTGAAACCTCAATTTACGTTTCAGCCGCATCAACTTGATGAAAAGACTGTGCTGCATTTATGAAGAGAAAGGAAAAGAGACACAATTTGGACAGTCTTTCATCCAAGAAACATGAAAGAAGTAGGGTCCTGGTGTATCAACATTCAGCCAGCACGGATTGTACAGCAACAGTATCATTTATGAGAAGTGGACAACAGCGGGACAAACGCGACCGGAAAGAAATCTTTTTAAGATGCAAAATGTTTAGAGTCACAGTTAAATCTTGCAGGAAGATGATCTTCCTCAAGTTTTCACAGCTACTACAGGCACACACACACACACACACACACACACACACACACACACACAGGGAGGGAGGAGGGAAAAGAGAACGAGTCTGCATAACACTCTACTGAAGGATGTTTTGGGGCCAATATTTACACTCTGTTTTGGTGTAGAGAATTGGGAAGGATCAGTCTAACTGAGCTGTTGATGGGATTACATGGTTTATAGATGTGTGAAAGAGAGAATGTGTGCGTGTGTGTGTGTGTGTGTGCGTGCGTGCGTGCAGGCACAAAAGGTTTTCAAAAGGCAGTGTCACTGTTAGCGATTATGAGCAGCGAGCACTCAGTCGCAGACAGCACAGTGATGTCAGCACGGGTGGATCAGTGGATCAGGGTGCACACAGTGTGGTGCTTTTTAATTCCCGTCCTTGACCTTTGTTAAAGGTCATTCCATCGCTGCGTTAGTAACGTTTGGCATTTATCTGGAATTAGAGAATATGTTAAGGATTTTTTTCCCTAGAAAGAAAAGAACTGGAGCGCTTTAATTGTCGTAGGACCCACGTGAGCCGTCACATGCACGAGGCTCCAAACTTCACCTCCTCGTATGATATGGAGGGCAGAGACATTGAGAAATGCGTCTCCATGTGCCTTCTAACGTAGGTCTCTCCCAGTGGCTCTGGTGTCAGCATTACAAACGGGAGCTAATCAGTTAATCACAAATGTCCTTTGACACACAAATCTGCAAAATCTACTTGACTAAATGAAATTAAAGCCACAAAATGCACGCGATAAAGATCTAACAAAGGTCAATCATCAAGGTCATCATCATCAGTCATCAGTGTGTCGTGTTTTTCTCGTAGTTTGGAAAACTGTGGGTTCAACTCAACTCTTTAATATATCCCCACCAGCTTGTCTTGACACATGGAGCAGACACTGAGAGGAAGGCAGCTCACAGAATCAGCAGTGACTGGAAAACCACAGTTAATGAGATTTCACTTGACTGGAACCGGCGGTCAGTGTCAGAGATGACGAGGCACGTTAGGACACAACGTAAGAGCACGAGCAGGGCTAACTAACCACACACAGGAATGATCAAAGAACAGAACCACGCTAATAATTAAACAATTTCCACATAAAATCAGACACATTGGTAGACTGAACATTTCTCTGTCAGACTGGATTCATTCCAACAGCCACTTCCCCTGAGGACCTCGGTCATTTCTCCATGTTCCTGTGTAATCAGCGCCTGTTAAACAGCCCACCTCCATCCCTTTACCCTTCCATTCGTCCCTTCTAGTTCATCTTTTAACCACACACTATCATCCCCGCTGCCTCTCTCCCCAACGGCACCTCCAGGTCCTCCTAATTAAATTACCATTTTATTAGTTCTCACTATTGTCTGAGACTACATTTACCCAGAAGGGTAATTACACCTGGATGACCTGGCCTGAACTGACAATAAAATATGTCTTTAGTGCAGAGGAGAGGAGAGGAGAGGAGAGGAGAGGAGAGGAGAGGAGAGGAGAGGAGAGGAGAGGAGAGGCTGTAGGCTGCAAAACTACTATGTTAGGTTTTATCAAATTATCTGTCAAGTCAATATTTAGTGGTTCCTTTTAGCAGACGATTGTGATTATGGAGACAAATGTTCCCCACACTCAGATATGAGAGCAGCATTGCAGCATGTACACATGACACCAATAATCTAATAATAATCGCTCAATTAAGAACTCACTTAAGTTTTGGACATGATTATTTGGCACTTGCTTTGTTTTGTAACTTCTCATACAGTCAATTCATGATCTGCATCCAAAGCAGCTCAGAGAGCATCATCTGTCCAGCTCCTCCTCTTGCTTATGTGCATTTTTCCTTCATGACTGAAAAGCATCGAATTGCTTTTACTCAGTTTGTTTCAGTGAAAATGAATTGCACGGCGTATTTTTGCTAATAAAATTGATACCTAACAAGCTCTGACTCTGATTTTTTTTAAAGGTTATAAACTTGAACCACCCGAGGCATCTCAGATATGCAGTACCTGTAGTTCACATTTATCAATACGTAATTTCGCCTATCGCAACACTGACGTGCACAAACTGTAAAGGATGAGTTCAGGTCATGCAAAATGTGTCATTGAGGCATTTCCAGCATCACAAATCTGGCTGCTGACAGTCACAGAAACACTCAACTGTGTCCACGGGAACTGCGGCGTGGCCTAATGCTCGTAATTAGAAATCCGATGGCGAGATGTGAACTCACCCAGTGTGCATGAAAATGTAGCTGAGGTACCTCCAGGCCTGGGCTCGGAGCTGGGGGTGGTACGGTAAAGGACTCTTCAGGAAAGATGGGCTGGACACCTGCAGGACCAAGCGGTCCAGCTGGAAGCCATAATACATGAACACGGCTACCTGGGAGAGCACAGATGGGCAAATACAGAATGAAAATAAAATATCTGCAACACCAATAACTTGAATATTCTGAAACCTGTGTCGTTTACATCCGTATTTACATCAGCTCTCAGCTTCTCTCCGGCCGTTTGCTGGTACGTTGCTGTATGTTTTCACAGGTCATATCATGACTGACTGTCAGTTATTGAGGTAGATAATTTGACTAGAACATCTGTAAAGTCAGTGATGTCAGATGAGATTGTTTCGCACAACCAAACATGCAGAGGCCATAACAGATTGCAGATACATGCAGAAAATGATTGGACTGCACTTTTTCTAACAAACTTTAGGCATTCATGTTTATATGATATGAAAGAAGTCAGTACACTTTCTCTGCCTTGATGACTGAACACATAGTTCAAGGTATGCTTACTTTTCATTGGAATAACAGAGCCAGGAAAAATATCATTTGGCAAAATTACGGTATCATGACAATTAAATTAGACTAAAACCAAAACTGAGTTCCACTGACTACATCTAAGACAAATGATGAAGACTATAATGCGACCTAAAACGAACCACCCTGGACAATTCATCCTCTTCCTCGTGTTGTGTGGATTGCATGCTCTACATATTTGCTGTTTACATCCCCGTGCTTGTGCGCGTACATGTGTATGAGCCTGCTATTCAGGACATGGCTGTGTATTAGCAGCAGTCAAAAACCCCACAGTGCACTTTTAATAAGGGAAGGTTTGGATCAAACAGTATGTTGGTCTCATGCTGCCAACAATGTACCTCAGCAATGGTGATAGCCAGGATGAGCCAGGGTGGAGGACAGTAGGTGTAGCTGTCAAAGTACCACTTGCGGTCGACCTCGCGGGGCAGCGTCTCGTAGGCGACGTGTCGGACCAGCCGCTGGGACAGCCCCAAGCCTACCTCATCTCTGAGACTGCAGCCTTTGAGCTGCCGGCTCCCCTGCAGGATGGCCCTCCGGAAACTGTTGGAGCGTTTGTTACTCATCTGGAGAGAGGAGGGAGGAGGAGAGGAAAGTGATGAAGGTGGGAGACAGTGGGAGAACAGAGAGGGAAGGAGAGAGGGGTGAGAGACAGGTCAGAGAGTTTCACTGCTTTATCGACGCTCGTGCAGCAGGTTTTTACTTTCATGAGCAACCTGGAAACATGCAAATGAGCTGTTTCATTTAACACGTGAGCACTTCAAGATACTTCAGTTTGTAAAGTATATTCCCAAACTGCTTCATGTACATCTGGAGAATCAGCACACTCTGGGTACAGGCTACACACACACGCACGCACGCACGCACGCACGCACGCACGCACGCACGCACGCACGCACGCACGCACGCACGCACGCACGCACGCACACTGGCACGTTTCCATCGCTGTCAGGGGCATTACATAGATTTACATTCATTTCCCGGAGACTTACTCTGACCGCCACCATAACCATGACAAACCCGAACATTAAGCCAAGTCTTCATCCTAAAATCTAACGTCTGCGTTATGGGACTCGTGTTTTGTCCCCATAAGAATGTCAAATGTCTACAGTGACAGCTTTATGGCCCGACATGAGTAAAACACAGGTCCTCACACACACACACACACACGCACACACACCAATTCTCCTCACTCCAGCGGACTGACAGACCCCTCCCACTTCACCATGGCAACAGAATGCCTGTATCATCACCTAGCAACCACCAAACCCTTCTCTGCATCTTCTCGAGTTGATTGACAGACATAAGCAGATATTACTGTACAAAGATAATAACACATATATATTATATACTGTATTTAATTATATAAACATACTAATTATATACCTCACTACATATTGATATATTCTGTTGTATATTATGCTTTCCTTATGATTAGACTACACTTTATTATACCATAACCTTGCTCTACTGTTAGGCTTTATTACTACCTGTCGCATATACTGTATCTCACATCCCATACTATATCTTCATTTACCATATTATACAGTATTAATTTAATATGTTTCAGAGATCTTTTCATCATATTCTATATTAGGTTAACATAATGTCTCTAATAATGCAGACAAGCACTACATACCATTACTCAATCATACCATATATTAGTCTGGTGTCACTGCTAACATGAACTTGCTGACTCTGCTGCTATTAATTAAGAAATCTCTACCATGTCATTTTTATATCCTATTGCTCCTGTGAAGTTAATATCTTTTATTCTATTATCATTTCAGTTTTATGTACCTCTTATTATGTCTTGTGTTCATTCTCTATTCATCTGTCTTTGCCCACTCGGGATCAATAAAGATTTATCTTCTCTTATATACTGTATGTCCATTTATTTATAGGTGGGGACCTCACAAGACTTTCATCACTCAGAACATTCAGTGATGGAGGATCCTGTCAGCCAGTGTAATTTTTTTTTTAAACCTGACAAAATGACTTTTCTGCTCGGGTTTAAAAAGCACTGTCTGCCACAGAGAAGATCCTTAACTTCAACATGTTGAAATCATTCATAGACCTCGCTTGAGGTCTGACATCAGTAATGCTTCAGATAGAGAATCTGTGATTGAATGACAGGAAAATGTCCTTGACGTTTAGATGCAGAAATAACGAAAGCACGTGCATTTATTCCTCATCCCACAGCAACAGCTGAAAATGCAGTTAAGAAAAGTGGGAAAAATTGTTGCAAAGGTTTCAGCTGCTGGTTTGGGAATCAGGTGATCTTTTTATGAAGCAATGAAGCAACACTGACATTGCATGAACGTGTTAAATATATTTTACATTCAACACACCATGTCAGTGAATATGATAAGAAACACACGTATAGAGGGAACAACAGAACAGGAAATATTACTGATACTCATACGAGTTTGTATCAACTAAAATGTCAAATCCAAAGGAGAAAAATAAACGCTGTTCAAGGTTTGACTTTGTCACTGTTAAGAGCAGCTGACGCAAACAAAGAAAAAAAAAAAAAAAGGGCCATGTCTTTGCATCGATGTGAAACAGCTTCTGGTTTATGTGGCAGCCCCATCGCTGCTGTCTCCGAGCTTTGTGCCTTTTATTGCACTCGCTGTGTGTTTTTTTAAGATTCACCATGGAGATGCAATGAGTCCTGTCCCACTTCTCTGCCATAGTCTGCTTACCTCTCTGTCTGTCTCCCTCTTTCTCTCCTTCCTCAATCTCTTCCTTACTCTGCTGCAAATTGGATAAATGTAATGCGGCAATAAAAGTGTAAGAAAAGGTGGCTAGCTGCTGCGACTTCAAAAGCTACAACTTTGAAAGTGTTGCCTGAGTACTGAAGCTGTGATTGATGTTTATTAAAGCACAAGAAAAGCCTTATCAGAGAAATGAGGAACATTTTCATTTGAAGATAGCCGACATATTTATCTGCGAACGACTTGGAAATAAAGGTACGTATCACACATTGGTTTCAAACACAGCAAAGAGGAAATGCTGATAAGAAGAAGACAGATGTAAAATCAGAATATCAATAAAATCTCTGTGAGCCGTTGGCTGTTGGTTCTTCTGGTACTGTTTAATGGGACATTTAGTGTCTCTGCATGGATCGCTGTTTGGTGATAAGCTTCAGAAAAAGCCAATTATTTCAGCCTTGATGTTAGGCACAGAGAGTGGTGGGAAAATGATTACGGGTTACCATGGCCACTTCCAGACCACACAACACACACACACACACACACACACACACACACACACACACACACACACACACGCAAACACAGACCTCCCCCAGGCTACATGAAGACAGTCAATTCTTCCTGTGAAGTGACTGCAATTCCTCTCCTCTTTGTATGGCACAAAAGAAAGAATGACGTTCTGTCTGTTTACCCACTGGCGAGGGGAGAAGGGAGAGGGGAAGAGAGGAGGTGAAGGGTACAAATGGGTGTTCGGCCAGCAAGAGACAATTTCACAGTCTGCTCAATGGAAAGCACAGTCAGAGGAGAAGGACAGGGCAGAGACAGAGAGGGAGGAACAGATGGATAAGACAGAGGAGGACAGATGGAAAAAGGAGGCAGAGGATGAAAGAGGGAGCAAAATCAAAGCTGTATTAGCTTTATCACAGAAATACATGAAACATACGTGGACACCTGAGCAATACACCCCTTATGTCCCCGTGGGCATTATCATGCTGCTGTAACAGCCTCCATTCTTCTGAGAAGCTTTCCAGAAGATTGTGGATCCAGGCTGCAGGGGTTCGCTCCCATTCAGCAACAACAGCAAACAGCGCTGCATTAACAAAAATGCATTCGACGATCCAGGAAGCCCAGTTTTAACAACAGATCCACGAGTTACAACCATTTTATCCTTTGTCACAACAATCAGCAGCGAAGCTTTAGACATGCAGCCTTCACTGTGATCCACCAGGGATGTGTATTTGTGCCTATCTGATTGGCCAACGCAGCGCCCAGCTAGACGATGCTGGATTACCTTGTGGTGACAGTGGAACCAGTTTTTGTTGTTTTTTTAAAGAAATGTTTGGCACCTTCTGCCAGCTGACAGCAGAGATGACAAGTAACGAGGGGAGAGAGAAATGATGAACAAAATGCAACAAAGGTCCCGACTCGAGACTCCCGCCAGACTCGAACCAGCGATTCATGGTTAGCGCCTTAACTCCTGGGCCAGGACGCCTCCACATTCAAGTTTTTTGCCAAACAACCTAATGTGTTTTTGTCAGGTCCCTCTGTGTTGGCAAACAGAGGGACCCATTCATATAAGGAAGGGGTCTGTGTTTTTCCACGCAGAGTGCAGCTCAAAACATTAGAAAGAGGAGGGGCGTCCGCATAGTTTTGAGTTTGTGTATCTGTAGCAGGCGTACACAAGCCAAAACAGGACATACTACATGAGTGCATCTGTAAGCACTGCCACAAATCCATCATGGTCATTCCACCATCTCATCACAGAGAGGTTCAGCGTTTTCTGTAGATATTTTGCGAAGTATGAACTTATTACTGAGCCAGTTTCTACCCAGGACAATTGTAGTGTGATGAATGCATGCATGAGAGAGAGCCAGACAGAAGGAGATGAATCGACAGAAAGAAGAAGGAGAAAGGCACCGATAAGGGAGAAGCAGCTGAGAGCTTGTGCGCCGGCAGAGAGACCGAGGGAGACGGTACAGAGTGCGAGAAGATGGAGGGAGGAAGAGGTTAGAGAGGGAGTGAGCGGTGATTTGAACGCCGACTGTGACGGAGCAGTGAGCAGGCAATTACTGACAATCACATTGATGGAAGAGCTGCGGTACAGAGGAGAGATGGCGCGACAAATAAACCCCTCACAGTTTGTCTCTGTCTGTCCCGGCCTCCTCCTCTAATTCTACTCCTCATTTTTCTTTCCTCCCTTCTGTGAAGGGCTGGAGAGAGAGAAATATAGCAGCAGAAAGCAGCCGATTAAGAATTACAGCTCTCTCTCAACTTCCCTTTGACCCTTTGAGCTTCATCTTCGAGACCATTAATGACATACCTCGCATTCCTTTCAATATCGGTATCATATTTACAACCTTTTTCACAGAAGTGTGGGTTCACATGTGCAGAAATGCTTATAAATAACACTTAACATTAAGCCTTGAACAGCTGGCTCATTTCTCACCCGCTTTTCCTTTCAGACAGTATAACCTTTAACCAAAAGTAGTACTATCTGAAGTGCTCATTCCAAAACAAACCATTATTTTCTTGTCGTTTATTCTCTTGCTGGTTTTTAATAGAAGAAGCTAAAGCAAAAAATGACTAAGACACTAAGGAGCCCACAGCGGTGGGATCGATTAAATGATTATCTTTCTGCAGGTCAGCTGATTTATCAAATAGTCTTTTCAGCACATTATTTATTACCGTTATCATGAATACGTGTCACTTCATGTGTCGATTAATGGATATAGTTTAGTGTATAAAATGTCAGAAAAGAGTGAGAAATTAACATTCTCAAGAAAATCTTCACATTTGATTTAAAGGAACGAGCAAAAGTTTGGCATTTTGCTTGATAATTGAACTAATCAACTCATGTAATCTAAGCTTATTGTTCCACCACTTATTTATTCATTGCACGGTATATTACCATAATCATGAATACGTGTCACTGCTTTCCTCGCTGCCTGTATCCCTCTCTGTGTTTGGCCTCTGTTGTTCTGTTGCTGCCTCTATGAATGTATAAAACATTGAGGGGGTGGACACAATAGCCACTGAGAAAAAAAAAGTGAATGTACACGCACAAACATTGGCACCCCATTCCTCTGTGTCCCACTTCCAGTTGCACAACATGACCCGTAGCCTGTCACATGGCACGAATGCACCAATTGGAAACCAGCAGCGAAAGGCCCTTTTGACATTTTTCCAAGATTCCTACAGGCCTCATTCCTCACCCACTGTATCAGACAATAAACAGCTCTGAAGAACAAGAG
The DNA here is from genome assembly GCF_051107435.1 of Chaetodon auriga. Classification (NCBI taxonomy): domain Eukaryota; kingdom Metazoa; phylum Chordata; class Actinopteri; order Chaetodontiformes; family Chaetodontidae; genus Chaetodon; species Chaetodon auriga. The sequence continues at coordinate 4,668,653 of NC_135077.1, read as the reverse complement.
AGAAAAGGGGAGATGGACAAGCTCACATTCACAGACAACAATGAATTCCCTGAAGTTTCAACAGACACACACACACACATACACACACACCGCTCCATCCGTCAGCCACCCAGTAGTTATTGTGTACCACACAACTACTCCCACTCCAAGACCACTCCACACTGTCTCGGGTCAGCAGTTCAGCCTCCCACGAGGAGCAACAGCAAGACAGCGGAAAACAGAAAATGAGAAGGTTATGAGGCAGTGAGCACAGCTGGAGATGCTTGAGTGAGACCTTGGACAATCAGCAGCAGGCTGCTGTTTGAAGGTGAAGCTGAAAGTGGGGCAAGGTGAGCGTTAAGAGGGGAATTTATCACCAGGCTGAAAGTCATTTCCTTTTAGGAAGCCTCTCCACCTTGTAGCTGAGGTGATCTTGGAATATGGCTTTTGGGGCTGGATGTGAAAATGGGGAAAAAAAAGTTTGATATGTGACAAAAGTTTTACCACGTCACTATGAAGTCACTAAGGAGTCAAGAAGCAAGCCAAGACAAAATCCTAACCTTTCAACTTCTTTGAAATTTGTGTTACTTTCAAATAAACTCAAAAATAAACTTGAAAGGCAAAAATCATTCTGAGTCTTTACAGTCAAACAGGATGATCTGACGCATCGTTGTGCAGGCCTGCACTGCATGAACCTTAACTTTTCTCCCTGCTTGTAGAACACCATTATCTGACGATGGATTGATCAGTATTAGGAAGTACAGCCATCATCAGGAACACGACGAGCTGATTCGATGCATATCGTTTGTAATCGAGTCAAAAGGTCCAAAGTCCAAAGTCAACGTGGAGTCGTGAGTCTTGTTAGAGTTTCCCATTTCTGCATTTTCCAGCATAAATTTCACCACAGCTTGCAAGAACATATTGGATATAGCACTGATACTGAAATGAACATCTAAACATAGATTTAAGGACGCACAGTGAGGTAAGAGGTGCCAATGAAGCGCTGGTTTCTGCTGAACATTGATGTCAGCATGCCAGTAAAGGGTTAAAACATCTCACCAGGTTGACAAAGTCTTGGTAGCAGATCTTTCCATCGGCGTTGCCATCGGCGAGGGCCAGCAGGACCTCCAGCTTGTGGGGGTCAAGCTCAGAGCCATGGGTTGCCAGAAGGTCCCTGAACCGCTCTGTACTGATGAAGCCCGAATTCTCCGGGTCATACTGTGAATGAACACATAGACGAAGCAAAAAGTGCTCAGAACTACATGTAATGTCTCTAACTGCATGAAAGTGGAGGAGCAAATGGAAGAGAATAGACACAAAGACACATCTCTGCTTGAGTCAAAGCAAACATGGCCGACAGTAGATTACAAGCACAACACACATGCAGCATATAAATAAGCAGCAGATACAAATAAACATGTTAGAGGTTCATGAGCGGTTTATAACCCCCCAGCGCATAATTTTCTATGCAGCCCAACATCAAAAGCTCAAAAACCCATCAGCAGCGGTTTAGCGTCTTATAAAAGAGCCATAATTGCTTCAGAAAGGCCCAACTGTTGAGAGGCAGCAGTAACTTTTAACAGCTTTGGATTTCACTTTGAAATGACACTGAGTGCTGCATTTAACCACAGGCTGTTTCTGTTTTGTTTTTTGTTTTTTTTGCTTATTCACAGTCAGAACAGAGGAGGCTTTCAAATGCATTTGAAAAACACCAGATATTCTGACACAACCAAAGATATTTTACAGAGTTGGAAACCCAAAAGAGCTTTGATTGCTTGAGCACTTGAATGCGAAAAGAGCTCGGCACTTCTCTCCAGCTTGTCATCTTGGTCCCACATGCTCTTTTCTTGCCTTTGCACTCAGTAGCTCGGGGTTCCAAATCTTAGATGGCACTTTAGAAGGAAACCGCTACTTAAAAATATCCATATTGTTTGTGTTTCATGTTGTGAACTACAGCCAAGAGAGCTAGAAGCTATAAAGGAGGCGTGCTGATTCCCGAGAGGAGAGCAGAGTCACTTATTATAGTCTTCTCTGTTTCTAAAGGAATAAAATGCCTGTAATTCTGCCTGGATTTCCTAAAAATCAAGCTCCTCTTGATCCCTGAAAAGAAGGATGAAACAGGAAAAACAGCTGTGTGACAGTATTTGTCTGTTCAAGTGAGGATAAACTGGCCTAGAATATATGACAATCCAGCACGTAATGTTTGAGCTGAACTGTCAGCTTGTTTGCGGATGCAGACAGAAGACAGTTACTCCCTCTCCGCCTCTAGCCTGTGCGTGTGTGTGAGTGTGTGCGTGTGCGTATGTACAGTATCTGTGTGCGTCTTTGCATCTGCATATTTACAAATTTGCGTATGTGAGCGTAACCATGTCTGTGTGTGTAAATACGGCGCAGTCGTGCATAAAGATGTGACATTTCAGATATCCATGAGCCGCCTGCCAGATTCCAACACCCCTGAACCAGAAATAGTGACTTGCGTGTGTGTGTGTGTGTGTGTGTGTGTGTGTGTGTGTGTTAGCCATATGCCGGTGTTGGCAGACACTGAGTAAAGCCAGGCTGGCAGCAGGTGCTCATGTTGTTTTTCTCCATATTACCTAACAGTGACAATGCTTTTTTTTTTTTTCCTCTGCTGTTGAAGCCGCAGTTCACCTCACTTTCCACTCAGCGCCATCTTTGAGATTTGGCTGTAATAATCATGCATATTCACACTTGGCCTGAACTCATTTTGTGCAGCTCCTGCGGCTGCAGTTTATTATATGGCAGAGAGTAACTCTTCAGAGGCGTGCAGATGGGACGATAACACACACGTAGAAGTCAGTCAGAAGAAGTGAACGTGCCTCCATCAACGCACCCCCGTCACTGCTGTTACTGGAGCAGACAATGAGGGAATCCTTCAGAGTGCAAGAAGGCACATTGGGGAGAAGGACAGAGGGAATATTTTCTCAAGAGTGTGACATTCATGATGACGTTTGTGACACAGATGTGACCTTGCATTGTGTTGAATGGAGGCAATGTGTTAGAGAACTGCTCAGAAATCTGGAATTGATTTGTTCAACAAAAGCAATAAGTGCTAGAGGGATCAAGATAAGAAAGGTATAAATAAGAAGGTCATCTCTTGCCTCCGAGTGAGCTCTGTGTGGGTTTATGATCTGACAAAGGTCTTCATGACCAACAGCAGAGATTACACCTGATAAGTGCTCAAACTCATTCAGTGAAGTAAAGTAAGCACTATAACACACACTAACCCAATGAGCAAACATAGCATGATTTCAGCAGTGACATACCAAGAAAACTATAAAAGAATGAAGAGTCATTATGTCATAATACCAACTTTCTAACGCTCTGCTTGGTGCCGCACGTCGGTGCCAGTTCTATTGCAGATGAATGGAGATTAAGCACATGAAAAGCCAACGTATTTACATCACATGCCCTTTGATCCAGAAATGCCTCCACGAAATGGAAAAACACACTGCAGAGAATAGCTACTGACTGATTTTTCCAAACCAGCCATTCGTTTATTTGCTGTTGTATTTGCTTTCATAATTCTGAATGAAACAATCTCTACCATGATAACATCAACCTGCGCTGTGATCCCATTCGGCTGGTGTCCTGCTGTGGCTAATCTACCTAACGCCTGGTCACCATATTAAAACTATTACATTACATAACATTAGCTAATGGGCTCAGAGTAAATTTAGTTATCACAGTTCAGCCAACTTACTAAAGTTAGTTTGTTACTATCTTCAATCACACACGGATAAGAAGCTCCAGTCTGTTCTAAATGTAGCATAATGTTACCACAACCTGCAGGCAAGTTATGTGTTGAATCAACATGCAAATCAAATGAACTGTACTTTGAAAACAAGTGAAACATAACTAAATACAGCTCAGTAACAACAAACCCACAGTGATAACCTGTGAAACTGAGGGGAGAGACATGAAGGAGAGGTCTGCTCATTCACCACAACTCTAACTGAGCTCAAAGCTTTCAAGTATGGCACCATGTCTGCAATACTTTCAGCCACTTTGACTTATGGCTGTCTCAGCTAGATTGCATCTGGACTACACACAAGACTGTGACATATCCGCTGTGGGAGGTGTGACAGTGATGTGAGTTACATCCTATTTTGGTGCCGCCACATGCTCACTTAGGCTGCAGTCCATTGCAAGCTGGAAGTCAATAGCTCCAAGTCGGTATTCCCGGCTTCCAGTCTAAATGCGTCCCGGTGCATCTGCTCAGGGAAACATGGACGCCCACAGCAAAGACTTCTATCAAGCACAAATCTACTGAATGGAAATGGCAACGACAACGTTTCACAACACAGACGCTACATAAAGTAAAAACTGTGTTTATGTCGGCGATCACTCAACAAACATATTGGAGCAATATTAATGCATTGTAATGTGTTTTAATGAGAAAAGGCAAACTGAGGATCACCAGTGTAACCTGACCAGACGCCAGTGATTGAGTTATGACAACCAGTCTGAATGTGTGCAATCTGCCTCATGGCATCAGACAGAGGGAGAAGAGGAGGAAGGAGGTGCTGCAGACATAATTTACGTATTCCTAAACTAGAGAGTATTCTTAAAATGACATTTGCATTTTAACAAAACCATTTTGTTTCTTCAAAGGCAAACAAATAAGAGTTAACTCCAGAATATGATTAAACTTGCACTGCTGAGTCCAACATACTCAAAACACTACTCAGTTCCTGTACACATAACAACATAACACACCAAAACATCTCTCTCTATGTCACTCTCTCTTTCTCTCTCTCTCTCTCTTCCACACACACGCGCACACACGCACGCACACACACATTGGATGCATAAAATGGGAACTCTACTTCACAGAAAGAACCAACCTTCACTTGCAGTAAATCAGCCAGTTTCTGCCGAAGACATTTTGTCATGATGAAGTAACGTCAGCCAGCACCAGCCTCACCACTCGGTGTGTGTGAGCGAAACAATGTGTTGTGTGTGTGTGTGTGTGTGTGTGTGTGTGTGTGCGCCTGTCATATTGTTTGTCCCGGGGTTATTTCTAACCAGGACTAAAGGATTACAGTCCAATCCAAGACCCTCAACTCACACCTCCCCCATCTTTTTCTCTCAAGTACACACACACACACACACACACACACACACACATCCCTAAAATCCCAGTCAGCCTCCACTCACCCTCCTCGCTCCGCCCCACACAGAACACCCCCTCATCCTACATTCATCCCTCTCTCCTTCACTCTCTCCCTTCACTTTCTCTCTCCAAAGTGAACAAGTGGGCTCCCTCAGAAGAAAAAATAAATAGTTCAATAAATTTGCCCGTTATCACTTTTACTGTCACTCCCAGACGCAGGCTGCCATACGTTAATTTCCTCACACACACAAACACTCCGTCACTCCTCTCTGTGACACCACAGGCTTCTAATAGTTGAGTGAGCACCCTCTGAAGCCCACAGGCTGGCTGCTGGGGGTGGAGCAGCAGAGGGACACACACACACACACACACACACACACACACACACACACACACACACACACACACACACTCAACAATGGGCCTCCGATGGCAATTTCATGCAAGGTTTGCCCAATCCCTTCACTCCAATTAGTGATCATTTCCTTCTGATGCAGCCAGAGGTCCATGCAGACAGGACACTGTCTGATACAGGAATGACTCTCCGTCTGAGACTTCACCACTACCTAACAAGTAAAATCTCAGTTGTAGGGCCATTAAGTTCATTATCTATTAAAGGTTTGGTCTATAACCTGTCCAAAAACAGTGAAAAATGCCAATTGTACATTTGTTTTATTCAGATTCTCATTAAGAAAATCAGCAAATATTTACATTTAAGAAGCTGGAACTAGTAAATTATAGGAATTTTCTCTAAATGAAAAGAAATCTTTGATGATTAATCAATTCTGTCTCAGCTGTACTCAGTTGTATTGACTGTGTTACGCTCATTTATCTGTCTTTTATCTATTTATGTACACAGTTAAAAAAAAGGGGGGGTTTCCGATTTTCTGCAGAGTTACTGCAGCATTACTAATACTACATGTACGTACATGTGGATGAGGAGAGGATTTTGGGTAATGCAGTATTTACATATTGATAAGTATTTCGCTCGTGCATTCAGGAACATTCACCAGATTCACTTCCATCCCGGCACATTTTTCATTTTCATAACTAGGTTATCGTCTCTGCTCTATAGGGCTTGTTTTGCAAACAGCGAAGGGTGCGTGATGCAAATCCCTCAGATTAAAATAGGCATACACACACACACAAATCCTGGTGCAGACATAATACCACAAAACATTCACAGCCAATGAGCTTTCGTACTGAGGGGTTCTCAGGAAGCCTGGTGTCAGTGCGGAGGAGAAAAACAGCAGAGAGAGGGAGGGGGAGCGGGGAGTAAAGGAGGGTTGGTACGGGTTATAGTGGGGGGCGGTGCAGATTGGACACAATGCAAGGCTTTTTGTCTTCAGCCTCATTTTCATAAAGCTGAATATTAGGAACAAGAGGGCAGGCGGTTTGTAAGGGTCAGGGAGTTTTATTCAAGTAAAAGTACTCAAGTTTGCACAGAGAGCCTGGAGAAATGAAGCAGCCTGGGCAAACATAAAATCCACAAAATGCTACTCAAAACAGCTTTAAGGGTGAGCGATTGAGTCATCTCAAGACCTTTAGAAAAAGTAAGCAGATACCATATTTTCTGACCATTTAAACTGTCTCGTCCATTTTATTTATACTGCAAAATATCTGGGACAGATTGTCCAGGTTTCTCTCACTTATCTTACTGCTGTTGTATATTTCAAATATATGGCTCCATTCAATCATATTAAGTGACTGGGAAGAAGTCCTCCGCTGTACTTCACTGGGTGATTACAGGATATTCATCATAAACCATCAAATCCCTTCACAGTGAGGAAAAAGAGAAAGGCTTGGCAGGATTTATGAATTTAAGAATTTGTGATCACCTTTACCATTGACTCCCAGCCCTGGCTGACCTCCAGCACTTTTAGTGACCTGACATTTGACCCAGACTGGTGCAGGTCACTGTCCAGGAGCTTTGAGCTGCTGAAGAGCTGTCGTCTGGAACAGCAGACTAAAGGGAAGATGGAGGCTCGGGGTGTGAACGAAGAGAGCTAATTAGGAGAGACAGTGAGTAACTCAATCCTATCCTGGTCTATGGGCAGCTAACTGGTGGCCACCCTCAAATCCTCTTACACCTTCCTCACACACACTGAATCCGTCACACATTGAAGAGCTGATGCAGTGAATGCTGGCATGTGATAATCATGTCGCCTAAGCATGTGCGTGAAAACAGTGCAGGAAAGCAGCAGGACAACGTTTTACTCTCACATGCATAACTTCAAAACACCTTGTAAATCAGCAAAAAAATCAAAACTCTTACCTCTTTTTTAATCTGTAGCTACATTGCTGTGTCTAATTTATGCTGCATAAGCAGAAAATGGTTCCCAAAAAACCTTTGATAACAACATCATCAACATTTCAGGCAGGATGCACCCTGTGAGCTCCGCAGGAAAGCGGCCCACACTGCACCAAGTACACAAAACGTTGGCTTTGATTTGGTATGAAGACCTTCAGCGTGACTCATCCAGTCAGCTACTCTTTATCTTACACTGTCTTCTACGCAATAAAGCAGAAATGCTGTGAAACAAACTGACAGGGCAGGAAACTGAAGCCTTATCCCCTGTAAAGTCATCTATTTTTACACAGGAAAATAATCCAACCAAATAGGCTCATGCAGTAACAGGCATGAAGAAGTCATTCAGCAGCGTAACATGTGTGACCTGTCTCATGGGGGTGCAGTGACACGCAGGGTGTCAACAGGTAGAAATACGATAAAAAGAATAACTAAAGTTGTTCAGTGGCTGTTGTGTGCTTGTGGACAAGGACGCGAAGCAATAAACGCACTTCATAAGACGTAGCTGCTGTCTGAGGGGCCAGGAAAGACTTCTGACTGTCACCGTCTTTAATGATCACATCCTCCAGGCTGAGGCGGTATAGCAGGCATGACCATGGTTAAACAACATGGCAACACGCGTGACGGGACACACTGAGGACACAATAATGTGGTACCTAAGCAACAGGAGCTCCAACAGCCCTTAGGGGACTGTAGGGACATAATGATAGCGGGAAAGGGGACAAAGGAGTGTGTGCGTATGTTTGTGTGTGAGTGTCAGAAATGAAGGATGTAGTTAAGATGCAGGAGATTTACTTTTAGAAGCAATGTTTCATATAAGAAGCATCAGAGAAGAACAAACTCTCTGTTACACTGTGTACATATACAGTGGGTCATTACATCCCTTTATGATTAGTGTGACTAAATTGCACGTCAGGAAAACTCCACATTAAACTACGATTCTGAAAGACGGTGCTCATTTTGAATATTTACTTCATGCTATACACTGTTATTTTGGGTATGAAGCTCAAAAATATATTACTATATTATTGAATCTCTGTATATTATTATTGCTTCCTTCTAGCTAAATAACTGCTGTGGCAGAATCCAGTCAGCACACAGCGTGTCCAGCAGTATAATTACTTACAATCCCCCACAGAGTGAGCCAGGGTGCACCTCTGCGTTGTTGCTATTATAAGGATTGTGCAGCCTCAACCTGCTCCATCTGCTGACCCACAGACAAAACAAGATATTACTGGTAAGATTAGACTTAAGTCTTTTTAGACGCTTTCCATATTGACCATTTTTGCGTTTGATCCATTCCTGTACAGTTGCAATCCTCTAGGATCAGGTTACGACTGTATGAGGTGATAGTGTATCGCACTACACATAAAATCTGTTATGTTGTATGAGGGCAGAGTAGCCAAGACAGTCTAATTACCATTTGCTGACATTATAACAGCCCATTTAATGAGCTGGCAGGGTCTTACTCTCCTAATGGCTTTCCTCTTTTTTTCCCCTTAGTCATAAGGGTTCCCGAGCTGGACAGCAGGCTATTGGCACTGATAGTTTGTCCAGATGAGACTTTGGCAAAAAACCGTAGATATTTCTGACTATAATTAACACTGTAATTAATAAAAAACACACATGCGTGTTGTCTCGATGGAATTAAAATCACTGATCGGCTGTTATATGTAGTACATGGAGTATTACAATCGCCCTCGAGTAATAAATACTATACAAGAGGGACTTCAGAGGCTACGGCAGGGAAAGGAAACAGTGGCAGGCAATTAAGAGCATGCTGGTTAACCAATGAATCAATCAAGACTGACCGAAGAGCTGTGAGGTCCAGGTACACACACACACACACACACACACACACACACACACACACACACACACTTTATATGGATGTACATTATACATCCAGCCATGAAAAGCATTAAAAATGTCCTCTTGGAGTAACGCATTATAAAAGTAACGTATTACAGTAAGCTATTACTTTTATGCATTAACAAAATAATATAATGCAGAAATAATAAGATTTCTGTAATATTATTAAAATTAGTATATACGCATTAACACAAGCTATTAAGGGTTGAGCTATCAGCAATGTCAACCATATAATGATATTGAACACAGAGCTCGACAACACTGTGTACATGTGAATTAAAGCATCTGGGAAGTGATGGCGTCATCCCCTAAATTCACACATGCCCATTATTGCTTTGTGTGATGAGTGCGCCAAAAAACAAAAAATGGTGAGTCCCAGTTTGTTTACATTTGGTTAGCACTGCTTAGCCATGTGCCAGGAATGTGTTAAATGACTAGAAATAAATAATTAAATATCGACTATTGAGTCTTCTCTGGTTTTTGACACATCATCAATGTAGACTTTGTCACTACTTACTGGCCAAGAATGCTTGTTGGAGCATTTGGACTCGTTTTTGCAGGGGGAAAATACCTGTTTTAAAAGATTTCTAGGTTTATAAGGTTTATATTGTGTGTGTTTTCCTGCTGTGACAGCTTGTGGACACACCAGGACACATTAGCACTTCAGCATGAACCCCTTGGTAAGTGGTTTGAGTGATCAGATCCCAGTGCATCTTGGTGGTCTTTTAGACTTATATTTCACCCTGTCCACATAAACAGGGTCACCGTCTGCTTTGAAAAAGGTCTATAAAGAGTTACTTCACACCCATTGCACACCCACATGTCTTTTGCTTGATTCGACCTCTGCTGAGGATCATGCTCACACTGCACCTGACACGTCACTCTCCTGCTAGTTTGTGTCATGTAATCATATACAGACATAAGGTATGTAATATTTCACACACGGGCACAATTATATATAGACGCCTGACATTCAAACTCATGCATGCATGCATGCACACAAAGCCTTCAGACACAGTTACTTTGTTTCCGGTGCTTCCTGCACACAAAGCCAGAGAATCCCCTTGATATGGAGCAATTAGCAGTTCTAATAAAAAGCCAGTCTCGTTAGCGTGGGAGAAGCTCGTTAGTCTCTCCGCTAATTACACTGATGCACCAGGGAGGACAGGCGAGAACCAGGGGCACCTAATTCACCGGCCATCACTCACACACACACTTACACACACTCTGACATAGCAGGTACGATGGAAACACACTCACACACGCTCACCTTCTCATGTTAATCAGGCTTTTCAGTCCGTGCCCTGACACCAGGGATTTTTACTTGTACGATATCTGTCTTGTCTCTATCTCTGTCTCTTTCTCTTCATCTCTCTCTCTCACACACACACACACACTCTTATGTCACAGCTGAAAGAGTACTTTATCAGTGCTATTGGTCACAGTAAGCCGCTCTGTGGTTTTGGGGCTTATCGTGGCCCTGGTGCCGGGGTCCAGACTCGGTCTCATTCAGGAGACTAGTTCAGGTTGAGTAGAGTCGACAGCTTGTCAGCAGGTGGTAGCTCTGAATGGGAGAGGCGGAGGCAGTGATGGAGAGGTGAAAAGTCAAACACTCAGACTGACAGCTGACAACGACCAGAAGACCACAGTCGAGACTGTGGGGCAATCAGATATCAAGGGTGGAAGTCCTTATGTCAGTGAGGGGGTTTTACGTGGTGTGTGAGAGACAGAAGGGGAAGGAGAGTGTCCGTATGCACACAATGTGTCCTTTTAGACTTCTGTCCACACCAAATGTTTCTGTCAGTCCACCACTTTGGTCCAGACAAAAGAAATTACAATCATCAGATGGATTGTCAGAACATTTGGTCCAGATATTCACGGCGACCAAACACCTACAAAACTAATGATGTTCCCATCAGCCTCAGAACTACTTTGTATTAAGTAATACTAAGTGTTAGCATGCTAACGAACACGTCAAAGTCAGCATGTTTGCATGAGTCTGGGGCTTTGTCTGCCCCACTCTGTACAGATGGCAGCTATAATGCAAAATGTTGTTGTTTGTCAACCCAAAGACAGAAGAGAAAGAGGATGAGACGACACGCAGTCGTTCTGATGTATTTGCCCACGTTTACATGAGAGCACCTTGCTTATGGTACAGATAATTCTTTTTAGTAAGAGCAATTTGTAGAAACTGAAAGGTATGTGAAGACTTGCAAACACACACACACACACACACATGCACACAGAAACCGACACTGCGGTCAGTGCAGTTTGTAAGAATAAAGCGTCACACTCACAGAGGTCAATCTGACATGAGCAGGTCTAATCTCTACCACAGTCTGGGTCTGACCTGACAGCTCCCGGCTCGGGCAGGCACTGATGCTGACGGGGTACCGGTCAGCAGCCAGTGGGCTGTTTCATTGTTCTCTGACAGAGAAAGAATTCACAGTTACCCAGACAAAAGCAGCCCTATTCAGAGGGGGAGAAGGAGAAGATGCAGGAATGCTGCAGCATCCAATGGTGCAAACTCAAGAGGGAAACTGTTCTTCTAATTGTGCTCTCTGTTTGTGTGTTTGTCTTCTACCCCTTTGTCCGCACTCACAAAAAAACGACGAGTTCAAGTCGACTTGTGTGACGCTGACATTATATCACTCTCTTCAGTCCGACTGTCACTCAGATTCTCAGTCCTCTTTTCAATTTCATTATCATCAAAGCATCCAAATTGAACTTTGCCTGCATCTCAGCCGGGAACAAATTTCCACCTGGGACAAACACAGACGGGCAGATCCAATTTCCCCTCCCCCACCTCCCTCTGGCCGGCTGGTGTCACTTGACAGCTGAGTGACAGAGCGACAGCGGAGTGGGGATGGATGCAGAAGGGATGTGATGAGCCGCCAAGGTTTCACACCATTAATTACCCAGACATCACCTCTCCCATTGCGGAGGATTCAGCAGGAAAAGGTCAGCCGTCTGGCTTGCATAAAGACCACTCGCCATGCATGTCACGGCCCCCGCTGGCCCAGCCAGTGCTCTGCCCACGTCACGCTTGCGAGACATGACTAATGCCTCAACAAGACTTCTAATAGCCCCCAAAATGCCACAGCAGTGCCTGTTAACACAGCCATAAAGAACACCCAGACTTGGAGGCTAAGGCCAAGGCCACCGGCAAGAGAGGGAAGGGAGGGGAGGACTGGAGGGAGGACAGAGGAAGAAAAGGAGGAGTGGGCAGAAAACAAGGGGTAAATAGCATGACAGAAAAAAAGAGGGGAAAGAATTGAAAGCCATTATTAAAGAGAGGACCAGTTATAAATAGATGAGACCTCAATGATGCAGCATGCACAAAGTTGGCCTGTACTGAACAGAGGCACTACATGACGTCACTGCAACAATGGAACAACAAAATATCAATATTTGACATTTTGATATTAGAAGCTGCTATTCAACACTGGCTATTCTGCTGATTTGTCATCCTCTCTTAATCACGTTCTGCTTGTGTGTGACATGATAACATCATTTTGCCTGCAATACGTGCTAAATAATGCATCTAAAAACAAACTCAGACTTTGCTCGTTCTGAATATTAACTGGCAGTTGGCAGGTGAAATTACTGCCTTTGATATGATAACCTTCAGCTGAGCTCAAACCAAGTCAATTAAGCAAAAATCTGACAGAGCTTATATCAGCAAGATCAACAAGCTGACAAAGGGCTCCGCACAGCACTCTATTATAACTTTTATTAAACAGCAAACTCCTCCACAATTTCTCACCCACTCTCCTTTCGTTCCCTCGTTACTCATGTTTGAATGCAAGCAGTGTTTCCCCCGGAACACTCTGGTGAAAGAGTGAGGGGGTAAGTGTTGCACGGGCTGCACACTTGAACTTGTTATTTCCCTGGCTTATTGTGCGAGGAGATGATTATTGTAGGACAGGGAGCAGAACGAATCCACCGTGCTTTGAAGTGTGACAGAGACACGGGAAGAGGAAGTGAGACAAAAGATGGGGACTAATCACTAACAGGTGATGATTGTGAAGTGTTGTTTGTCATTTTATAATAGAAAGGTTGGGAAGGAAAAGAGGGGAAGTGGCAGAATACTAGGTTTTCTTTATTATTTCACAATAGAGCATAACAAGCCCACTATCCACAGATTTAAATACGCATCTCTCTGACTCATTCTCAACAAAGATTTAGCATTTTAAGTTTCACAAAGGCAGCTTGTTTATGGTAGGTTACTGATGCAAGGGTGGGGAACGTTTGGTCAGTGGGCCATATGCAAAATTCATAAACAGAAAAAAAGCAACTCTTAGCAGACTAACACTTCCTTCCAGGCGGTCCCAGAATGCAACACGCACTTAGCGGCTCAATGACATGCATCGTGGCGACTGTCAGTAAAGGAAAAGTTCGTATGGAATGCCACACTTTCCGAACGACGTGGACAAACCAATCTGGGGCGTCCATACAGCTCAGCTCAAAGCGTCAGTTTGTCTTGAAGAATTCACAGACATGAAGGGAAAACCTGTGGCGGACAGTCAGTGACAGCAAGTGTGGACATTACCATGAACCTCTCAGAGCTGAACCTCAAGCTCCAGTCGGCTTCTCAGCTCTGTGCTTTCAAATGTGAAACCATTTGAAGATAAATTAAAGCTGTGACAAGTGCAGCTCGAAAGGGTTAACACTGCATTTTCCTGCTCCGCTATGACATCTAAATATGCTGGTGAGGGTGAAAACGGCCTCAGGCGTTTGGTGAGAGGTTTCAGGACATGAAAAGGACCTGAACACATTTGCTACGCAGTTTAACGTGGAACCAGCTGATGTGCCTGACAACCGACAACACGAAACCATTGAGCTGCACAGCAACAACAACGACGAGCTCAAAGCCACCTACAACAACCTCTCTCTGCTCAACTTCTAGAAACTGCATGTACGTCCTGAGGAGACATGCACTGAAGTTTGCATCTCTGTTCAGCTTCACCATCATCACAACCATCTGAGTAGTGATGATGTGCAGTATACAACTAGAAACCAAAGCATATGGTGTCTCCCCTTCTTCCTTTTTTGGAAGTCCAGAAATTTAATAAATCCTTATGTTCAAATTCCTCTCAAGGGCGTAGTTAGGGTTGGGCAGTATGATGGTATGGACCATGCCATGGTAGACATGTGTCCACCAGTAGAGATTTGGCTATACAGTTTCCACCTCTATCCCTTTCACTTTGCTGCAATACACATCTAGTCTATTTTTCATGAATGCCACATCAAGCTGCACAGAGTAGATCGAGCCAGGCACGAAGTCAGACACAGGAACTGCATAGAGAATCTGGTCCATTTTCAAAATAAAACTTCCTGTGCAGACTCACGACTTTATCTACAATAAACACAGTTTCACACTATTTGACTACGTAGCCTACTAAGCCATATTTACACACTGTCATTCACAGTGTATGCACTGATACTCTGCTACACAGCGAGCGAGCGAGCGGGTGTGTTGATGACAGCTGAGTGTAGCTGCTTCATACTCCTTCTTGCCTGTATATTGCTTTCCACTCTTCTGTTGATATTGTCGATATGTCCAATACATGTAGTATTGATATCAGTGCAAAAACAGCCATCATTACGGATGAGTCCTCCTCCTCCTGCACGCTCTAGAACTATTACTACATTGTGATATATATATATAATCACCATGATATCAGATTACATATTTTTGGCCATATCGCCAAAAATATCATATTTGGCCGTATCACCATCCCTAGGTTGAGCAATTAAAAATAACCTTTAAAATGAGCTAAATTTGAGGTCTAAGTGTTAAATAAAGCCTCTGGAAACTCTGCTAGGGATTCACACTCATGTCTGTGCGTAATTTAGAGCCTTACCTGACATTCATGTTTCTGGAAAATGAGAGGAAAACCACATGAATACACCGGGGGAAAGCTCACTGGGAGGAATACGAATCAAATCCACCCCCTTCCTCCAGTGAAGCTTAAGTTCTCTCAGCAGAGCAGCAGCTCCTGCCTTGACCTGCAAGTGACACCAAGTCGAAGTCCCAATATCAGGACAAAAAAATTGAATTTCCCAAGTGCATGGCCTTACTTGTGGAGCTATAATCACTCAAATTAGTCTTATCAGCAGGTACAGAGGGAGCTGACTGGCAGGACCTGCCGGCCACAGTATCTCCTCTCGCTTCTCCTACTTTCTTTTCTTTGTCCTTCCCTTTTCTCCTCTGTCTTCCCTCATTTCCCATTCTCTCCTCTCTCCGCTGCTCTCCGGTCCTCTGTGATGAGAAATGCACGTGGTCTGCCACAGGTAATTGCTCACATGCAGTCTAATGTACTCTCTCTGCTCTCATTCCTTTTCCTCCGTCTTCTTCACCATAAAACGGATTACTCCGTCTCCACGCGGCCCACATTCAGGGACCGAAATTAATCTTCACATCGTGCATCTGTTGCACTGTTACGCTTTTCTATATGCAAAACAAAATTTAGTTTTCTGTTAACTGCAGTCCTGTGCAAAACACACAAGAGCCAGGAAAGGCAGATCCTAAGAACACTGCTGTGCTGGTTGAAATCATTTTACTGCCATTTAAATCAAACATGGCATGATAAAAATACAATAATGTAAAAATAATTGCTCTCAGGCTTCCATACAGCTACTATAGTTACATTTTGGGCCACTTTGATTTTAAAATAAAATTTCATCGGTAAATCACCTCAATGGCGCTCTCAGTCAATATATCTGACAAGGATTTCAGACAGTCCTGAACTGGTTTTCTATCACAGAGAAGTGTGTTTCATGGTGGCTGCAGGGATGACTGTCTGGGCTAATCAACGGAGCGCTGGGTCACCTGTCTTGCTTGACAGATTAGAAGCCCTCATTCACACAAACACGCATGTACACACACAGACACACACACACACACACACACACACACACACAGAGTGGGCTGAGGCCATCACAAATTAGCACGGGCCGTGACTGTTTCCTTGCCAACTGGCTTGTAACCAGGCAACGTTGGTTGGTGTGAAAATGTCTTCAGTGTCTACATGCGCATGTCCACACATACACACACACACAGAGGCAGCCTGATATGTGGATAGGTGTCAGACAATAAGGTATTACTTTAAAATCCCTGGACATCTGATCCCCTTACTGTGCTGGACTTGAAGCTCACGGCATACGAGCACAAGGACACACACAGACTGAAGCGACGTCAAGATATTTCATCTGCAAACCCTCATCCAAAAGGAAAATTACATGCAAACCGCAGGAGCTGTTTCATCTTAAGTAACCACTGCTGTCTGTCTACAAGACCATTTCCAACATGTGACCCTGATCGTTAAGCATTCTTCATGTTCTTGAGAGTGAAGAGGGAAATCTTAACAGAACAAGGTGCTTTCAGCAAGGTGAAGCCTTCAAGGTAAAATGGTGGAAAAACCCACTTTAGATCATACAAATGAAACCTTGGATCATCTAGACATCAGAAAAAAAACAGATCTCACAGTCATCATTTTAGTCCATCTGTGCACGGCAGGCAATCTCACCAAGATAATGATCGGTGTCTCACTCTCTCAAAGCTTGAGGTGATATCAAAGCAGCAATTTGACTGTGTGAGCTGCGTCTACTTAATTTCAGGTGCACTCGGCTTCTTTCTTTGTCATAGACACTTCAGGTTTGAATGGTGTCTGATGAGTCGATATGCAGTGCATGTGCGTAACTACCCCGGGGGACGAGTCCTTCCAATGTACGAAAGAGGGAAATCTGACCCCCGAAAGAACTGTCACACATGTTCAAGTGGATACAGGCTCAAGCTCATCCTTTTCTTTATTTTTCTGACAGTCTGATGGGTGGAGGGAATATTCATTGTACAAAGCGTAGCAGCACACCACAAAAGAAACAGAAGAAGATAATCCGCAGTTGTGTGTGTGTGTGTATACATGTGCACCCACACACTCCAGCTAAAAGAGACAGCGGAGGCAACAGAAGCAGACAGACAACACTCGAATAACAATATAGTTGGCAGCATGTCGTTCGGTGTATTGAAGTTCATTATTTCAGAGTTTGTCTGGGGCAAGAAAACAAAGTTTGTAGAACTTGGCAAGCAGCCAACCTCCATGTTGCTAGCTGTTGTCCTGAGGTCTCCGTCTCTCTTTGGGTTACTTGCTTCACTCAAACCGACAGTGGTGATCCTGGATGACTGCTGTCATGAAGCTGGTTATCACCCGTCTCTGCTAACACCAGGGTTACAGCTACGAGCGGAAGAGGCAGGGTGGTAACAGCCACATTACAAGAAACAGAAACAGAACCATGAAAGAAGTATGGAGATGAGATAAAAGCGGTTAATAATTACAAATAACTAGTATGGGCATAGTGTCCCATCTGATTTCTGACTGAAGTTTTCGCCCTTGATACCATGTAACTTGTGTTCAGCAGGTCTTTGAAACCTCATGTAATATTAGTTTCTGCTGAAGGTGTGAAATGTGCAACCGTCATCTTCCCTGCAAGCAGCCTGCTCGTTGTTGTGAATCATACTTCCATCCTCCTCATTTTGCTTGACTAATTAAGGCTGAATGACTTTATTTAATGATTGAAAACGCATGTAAAACTGCAGCGCGGTCAGTGCAGGCGTATTTCCAGGTTGAACGAAAAAAAAAAAGCCTTACATGAACTCTCCTCTGGAGAAAGCATCAGAAAACTCTCTTTAAAATCAGCACAAAGACCTGAGGACTGATACCACCTTCCAAATTAAATGTTTCTAAGCAACGTGATACGCTTAATCAACCAGCAGCTTTCTGTCTCTGTTCCATCGACATCTCTACTAATGGCCACCGTATCGCAGCAGCTCGCTCCACAGACAGCCACTGAGATCTATTACTCAGCACTACAGGAGACGCCTGCACACCCACTCACCATCCCTGTTCTCTGTCTGAACCCTGAGCATTCATTAACACACACACACACACACCTCAATGCAGTGTTATTGCACAGAGCCCCATTCCCTTCTGCAAGCTCGGTCCCTAAAGTTTAAAATCATATTCCCCTACAGGTTTAATGCTGCCCCAGACAGAGAGGCACTCAAGTCTCTAGGAGACAAGATGCAATCAGAATATCATCAGGGCTTTTATTTGACAGATGCTGCAATATCAAGAACTGGATTGTTCATCATACGGGCTCTGGATGCTATGACCTCAACGTCCTGCAGGTCTAGTTATGGAAAGACGAAAGGCGGCTGTAGCAGCAACTTGAGACAACCTTATATTCACCCTCAGTACTTACTATAGGGGTACTGTAATCCTGCAAGAATGTCTAGCTCTGACTGTCTGTACAAGTAGTCAGTATATTTACTCTTTTATCAGAGTCAAATTCACTTCAGTATTGTTGGCGCCACGTTCTACCAGCTGAGCTAAAGGAGCTACATTGTCATGAATGCAAAGATGAGACATTCTGTGGCATTAGCACATAATTGCTTGCGAAAATGTATGATGATTTGAGCTGTAATGCATCGATTTTAGAATTGTCATTTTTTGGCACTATTCAAAATTTTGGGGGGTGGGTAGCATTTTGAAGAATTTCAGCCATCTTGGGGAAAAGTGTTTTTTTTTTTTCCTCTGATTACACAGTAGCTACTGAACATTTTGATGTACAGTGTTTTGAGTATGCTGAATTTTTATTGGTGCCAATTACTGAAGTTGAAGCATATTGTCTGCAAATTTGTCACATTTCATGGTCTAAATTCAGACTTTACTATACTAATGCATCAATACTTGTCTCAGATGTTTAGGAACAAGCACAAATGTCAGTGTGAGAGATTTTTTTGTGTTGTCAATATGAACATAAAAGTTACAAGAAAGCAGCATAAGATTTTTACACATTTATGTAAATTTATGGATCGTGACAAAAAACTGCAGGATATTTTTTAACACAAAGTCCATAAAGGTGTCATCTATGCAAAAACACATATAAAAAGTAGTCCCCAGACGTGGGAATGAAAATCATTTTCTAGCCACTTTTTCTCGGTACAGCTTATGGCCTGAAGCTGCAGAGTTTCGCTTTATTTGCTATCGAGAGAGCCCCTGTAAAATCCCTTTTTCACTCATTAAGTTGAGCATTTTATTTCACCTTTGGGGGCCTCAGCCAGTGTTTACAGTCCAGATGAAGCAGCATTTTGTGAGTATCTAGTGTCCTTATCATGACGAATTTCTGAGTGAAACTGGATAGGCAGGCAGAAAATAACTTTGGGAGGAATTTGAAAAATGAAAAGTGGGTGCATCACAACAACTCTGATTCAGTCGGATGCCAGCTTCCATGCAATGGTTGAGAATTACTCTTCTCCTTCAACACCTTCATCAACCCCGTTAGGGCATAACCCTTGAATTGCAGGAGGTGGAGGAAGACAAGGGAGAGGTGTCGCTTGTGCCATGCTGCTGCTAGCTACCCAACGAAAGAAAGAACTGAAAGACAATGATTAATTGATGGGTGGATGTCATCAGAGCTATAGTGTGGTCTGCGCTCTCGATGTCATGACATTATTGGTTGAAACTGGTTGGTTCAAGCCTACGTAAGCACATATTTTGTTGTTATGTTGTATCTCGACTTTAATATATCCAAGGTCTCAGCAGGGTAAAGCTGTAGTCTGTCACCGCTGACTCTCTGTGTCTTCATTTATTCAGCTGATTTCTTCAGAAAGAATTTTTAAAAGCTCGATTTTAAGGCCAGACAACGAAGAGTGAATGAAAAGACAAAACTTCAATTATCTGCATTAGCGTGGATGTGGTTTGATTCTGTGTGACAGAAGCTGAGACGGAGCAGGACAGACAGGTTGATAGTTTAAAAGAGGGGGGAGACACAGACTAAATGAGAGAGTGGTACCGCCCCACAGGGTGTCTCCAGAAGCAGAGGGGATTTCAGCCGACAGCCAAACGGCCCTCAGCAGGCTCTCAAGCATGTGTTCAAATAAACACTTTACCCCCTGTCGCTGCTTGTGAAAGCATTCACGCTGGAGAGAAGCATGTATGAAGACACAATGAGAGCAAGACAAACAAAAACACACACACACACACACACACACACACACACACACACACACAAGCAGGACTCAACAAGACAAACAAACACCCACGAGGAAGGAAAAGCTTAAACCACTCCGGCTATTAATGTCACTCTCACTGAGACACAAATGTGAGCCCTATTTGCCAAGAGACATGCAGAAGTCAAATCCTTGGCAAACACACACATACATACACAAAGCTGTGGTGGAGTGTCAGTGTCACTCAAGCATAGGGCACAGGCAGGTCAGCACCGAGACAAAGACGGAGAGTGGTGACCTTTTCCCCCCAAACCTCCCATTTACACCGAGGTGAGAACCCCTCATTACCGCCGGGCCCAACCCTCCATCAAACATCCCTTCACTGGCCCGTGCATTCAGCAGATCTTCACAGAATAAGAAGGGGAACAAAAAGACAAGAGAAACATTTGTTTAACGAGCCGTCCCCGGGCTGTCTCTCTCTCCCATTCAGTCCCTTCTTCTGCTCCAGGCCTGCCCTGAGGTCAACCCCTCCTGCCACAACGCCATCAAAACCCTGCACCACTGATGGCAGCGGTTCCATTCACTGTGCAGATTTATGATCTCTAATAGCTGCCAAATGGACCGGAGGCTGAGGCTGCCCCAAGGGGAGGCCCCCCCGACTTATTTTCTTCAAAACACCAGAAGAAAAGGCATGAAAAAAAGGGGAGCTGGGCGAGTCTGGGGGTGAGGATGAGGGACTGTCGGAAACATTTTCAAGGTTGCCATCTGGGTCGGGTGGGACCCTTCAAACTGTCTGTCAGATTTCAGTAAGAGACCCTTGCCTACCAGAAGCATAAGGCTGTAGGGAGAGAGAGGAGACGTTTAACAGTAGGAGGGACAAATGCCGTCTGCCACCACTGACATTTCACTTCCTGGGCTGCAATTCTGCACCCAGGAGCTTTAATTAATCGGCTACAATCAGGCGGTCAGCCAGTCAGCTGTCTCCTGATCCTTGGTGGTGGTGGAAAGCCCCACTAGGGCACCCTCTACTTCATAATCCTATTCCCATAATCCTCAGAGGTCAGCTAGCAAGAAAAAGTCCCGCTCTTTCTATGACCAACACCCCTTTCCTTTTAAGGCGAGACAGGAGTTCTTTCAAACCACAGTAGTGGAGTAGGGAAAAAAAACTACTACAAAAGGTAGTTCAAGGTGCTAAAGAGGTGAGGCAGACATAACGCCTTGATGCAGCAGCCAATGGATTCATGTCTTTAGGAAAACATGACGATGAGTTTTGATTTTGAGGTGGTCGGGGGGTTGTAGTTATGGGCCTGGAGTGATGACAAGTCTGCAGGAAGTCTCAGACACAGACTGGCATCTTCTGAAAGCTTAAAAGAAAAGTCAAACTGCTTCCCACTTCTTCCATCCTCCCCTGTGTGATTAAGAGTCTCATAGTCGACAGCTTTACAACTCGCGGGTCTTGTTGAGGTGTTAGAAAGGCTCAAAATAATGAGATCTGCAGTGACAGCCAAGATAGTGAAAAGAACTTTGGACCCTGACGTCATTTTTAGACAGAAATTAGCAGAACGACAGACAGAAAAGAGCTGTTTTCATTAGAATACACAGACGAACAAAAATACACAGGCCACTTAACTGCTACTGACCTGAACTACAGACTTCCTATTTCAATGCCAAACATACATAAACACGGTTACACATACTCCATTAAAAAATGTTAGGTTCACTTTGGAAAGGCTCTGCTGCTAGAGTGATGAATAAAAAGGATACTTATTCCACCTGTAATGGAACTGGAAGTTATCACAACCTTGGCAGCTGTTCCCCTGAAGGAGATAATTCCTATCATAATGACACCCTCAGTGCCAGACCCTGACAGGCACCATGATGAGCGGCAGTATCTGCAACTGTGGCTGCAGTAAAGCGTCAAAGATAAGAATTCCCCCGTCTGCCCCTAAAACTCTGAGACTATTTCTAGTAGACACAGCAACACTGCCAGGACGATAATGTCGTCACCGGACAGGACAGCCTAAAGGCTCTCCATAGCCCCGTTCTCACACTCAGCACTATCATGCAGTTTGGGTTATCCGATTCCAAGCGGACAGCTGTAAATATAAGTGAGACTGCACACAAAATGCATCAACGACACAGTGAGGTTTAATCATTACAGCTACATTTTGAAGTGGCACGACCATATAAAAGGTCAAGTTCGCCAAGGATTTGGGTTACACACTGAAAACTTACTGTCATAACAGGATGATAGCTTCCTTGTTGTCTACATCGTACACGTCACCCTAACAGTTACCACCAGCATTCAAGAAAGCAGAGCTGCAGCAAACGTACAGAAAGTGGGAATTCAGCTAGCGGGGAGGTTCTCAAAAACAGTTTTTACTGCCTCATAACACAAGAGGAGAAGAACTGCTCTCCAAGAAGATGAGTTACTGCATGTGCTCAAAGGGCAGTGGCATTAAGGCTGGCCGGACCCTCCAGTGGCTCTGACACTTTCAGTGCAATTTCCAGACTAATTTTTGAACAAAGTAGAGCACAGATGCAGTGCAGTTGTAAAACCTGTCTCGAAAGGTCTCCCACAACTTACTTTAAGAGACTTCAAAACCATATCTGGAAACACCGGCCTCATTTTACCTTCTTTAAAAATGACTGAAAATGAGTTTCCTGCAATGAATAAATGGATATTAAAATTGGGAATAGAACTGCTATTGGATTAGTCCTCCATACTGGCAGAAACTTTGAGCTGAGGTACTGGAATAGTACTGGGAGAGAAAACATTGAACCAGTGCATTCTTACTTAGAAGGTGACAATTTTGGCATTTACATGAATTTCCATCTGCTCAACCATGAATTGAGCAAGTGGCACAAGATATTTGGGTGGGCCCAAAGACCTGTGACCTGCGCAGTCATATATTACCTCTTCACTAGAGTAATATGACAATAGTTGGATTCACATTTGCAGACCAAAAAAAATTCTATAAAGGCCATGCGTGATGTAGGACATGAACATATTAGAGACTCTTCCCAGACCCTTCAGAGTAAATGTGACTATTTTTTATTATCAGTGGGACCAACTCCATCTGTGACCTAATTTTATTTACCTATTTTGGCAAGAGCCTTCTTCAGTGAATCATATACAAGACATTTGGCCAGGTTTTTATACACTGAATAATTCTGTGTTGGAAATGAGCAGCCTCTTTACAAACCAGCAGTCAGCAGCAACTCTGCTACAAAGACAGACGTCACATCAGGCAGTAAAGGGTCAAAAAGGCTATATTTTCTTTTGGTCTGTGTGTGTGCGTGCATGCGTGCGTGTGTGTGTGTGTCATGTGCTTTCTCCTTGTCAAAGTTCGCCACTTCAGCACTTTGGCCTTGCTGGCAAGCTTTGCAAGCGATGCCCTGTAAGACGACACGGTGGGGACAGGACGGGGGAACGGAGATCTGGGTGAAAGCTAAGCACTGTCGCTCACCTTGGGCATCTGCTGAGCCTGCCGGGCTGGGCTGAGCCCGGTTGCCATGACAACAGCAAAACAGCCAGGGCATCCAAGAATAACTTTTATTTGTCAGGTCAAAACCCAGTGTGTCCAGCTTACGTCCTGCAAGGTTCAGCAGGGCATACTGAAAAAGACAGCGATGTTTACAGAGCACGCCCTCTAATAACCTGACGTTCGCCTGATTCACTCAGTATGTTGAAGGCAATATCAGCATAAAGACATAACCAATGTAACCATAGCCCAAATAATACATCTGGATCTTTCAATTCATTATTTTAAATTTGTTGAAAAAGTTACATATGAAGTTGATCCAGAAACAAATGTTTCATCTGTGACCTTTGACTTTTTCATATTATATCCTCAAAATATCAGTATGTTTTCCCTGAAAAAACAACTACGTTATTCTCAATAATTTACAGTTTTACTTACTCGAAGTCTAAAATTGAAAATAATGGCACTTTAAATAAATATATTCTAGGTATCAGGTTGTGTATCGCTGCAGCATAAACCAGTAAACAAAGCAAAATAAACACATGTGAACATGGATTAATGAAAAAAAGAAAACCCATTAGATTTCAAGCCCTGATCATTTTCAGCTGATTATTCACACTGACTTGACAATATTCTGTGAATGTAAACAGTGTCATTCCTACTGCTTTTCTTTGGGCGCTCTAGTCCTGAAACTGGGACAGGCACGGAGTCTGGGGAAAGCCACTTGTGAGCTTAATTTATTTGAGCAATCTTACATTGCTTGTCAGACAGAGTGTGAGGCAGGGCTGCAGAGAGAGCGACTGCTGTGGGAGAAGTTACTGTGTTTATCGCAGTCTATCACAGGCCCAAAACTGACTGAGACCCCACCTGCTTTGCAGCAAGTGGAAACTGTTTTTATTCCCGTACCTGAGGTGTCGAGTAAAGAGACACTGCTTTGCTGGATGCAAGCAAACCTTTAAGCTTCTGGGAAGTTGTCATGTAAACACAATCCAGAGAAGGGAGCGCTGAGGAAAGCACAGGGTTGCACCTGATGCCTTTAAAAGGCATTATTGTACAGATTCTGATGACAAAATAGACAAGAAATTCTGCTGAACAAAGAAAGTTTTTAGACAACGAGAAGAGTGAATCCAGAGAGAGCAGTGGCTGTGAACTGCAAACTAAACGTTCCACCTACAGGTTTAGCGTGGGCGTAGAAAAAGCAGCAAAAAATGCCATTACCTTTGAATTATGAGCGTCTCGCAGTATCTTTTGTATACCGCACTCTGCCACGACTTCAGTGCAGACTCTCCCAGGAGAGGAGGAATAAACAGGGAGATGCTGGTGAGGCGGTTTGTTTGAACAGTGCTTCACGGACAGCTGAACACATAGCGTGACAAAGTGATCTGAAAGCCAGCGAACAATTTAGAAATCCAAAAACTGTAGTTGCCGTCATAAATCCAGCACGCAGGCCTAAACATCTGCGCTGGCGGTTGTCAGCTTTCGTTTGTGGTGGTCGTCAACGTTGCCATCTGTCTCGGTAAGGACTAAACTTTTCTTCCAAAGGGAGAACAGAGGGGAATTGTACACTCAGCGTGGAGCATTCCCTAATGGGCAGCGCTTGACTGAAGAGGCAGAAATCAGTTAACACCAGCACACACAAACAGGTGTACACAGCAAACACAGGGTTATTGTACCTGTGTCAACAGTGCACCTGCCAGGCCTCACTGTTGGCCTACAGCGCAGGAATGTGCCCCCAAATATGTATGTGGGTGCGTGATGATACATCCATCTTTGTGAGAACCAGTTAGAGTGGCCATGTTTGGGTAACCGTTAGGATTAGGCATTTAGTTGCCATGGTTAAGGTTTTGGTAAGGGGGTCAGGCAGTGCATCGTGTCAATGAGAGTCCTCACAAGCATAGAAGTACTAATGTGTTTGTGTGTTTCTTGGTGTCTTGCTTGTTGAATTTTCCTGTGGCGTCTATAAGATCTGTGACAAAAAGCAGACACTTTCCATTTTTCACAGGCCCCCAGAACCTCTGAGCAGTTACTAGAAAACAGAAGGGCTGAAAGTCTGTCACACACTCACACACACATATGAGCCCCCACATGTTGGTGTGATGGGTCATGGCCAGCACATCACTCTGTCAACAGCTCTGCAACTATAACCTGTGGGAAGGTATTACAGTTTCAGCCATGAGGAATGAGTGGACGTGCACCGTGTCTTTGATCCCCAGAGGATCAGAGACGGACTGAAACAGGAACCTGGGAGCTGGCTGACTGGTAAGTTGAAAGCGAGGATGACGTTCCCTTGAACAAAGGCAGTCTTGCTGCCATGTGTAGGCCAAAAATAAACAACCCAATGACACATTTTGGCACTGCATCCATAATAAAGGCGTCAGCATTCCCTGACACCTTTCCCAAGTTTGAACCAAACCCTCTTGAAATAAGCAGGGTTTGAACTTCCCTCTCAAGCTTCTTTTTCTTTCTTCGCAGAAGTACTTCAACCACTTACCCTGAATACAACAAAGTTCACAATGAATGCCTTCAATGGTGGCAGGTTTTTGACCCTGCCTTCATTTTTGGCCATTTGGAACATCTAAAGCACTTCTGACGTGGTTTGACAAAAGTTGTACGAATTCAGTTAATACAAAATTAGGCTGACTGAACCTGTAAACATCTTTTTTTTTTTCCATTTTAGCCTTCTGCCCACATTTAGTCTGTTTTTACTCAAATAAAAAACTGAATTTTCAAATACTTTGCCTTCGTCACTTAGCATGGACGGAGACCAAAAGCTTCTGGCAAACAATGCCGTGTGCTTCCTCAGGCATAGTCTTGAACCTTGAACACTCATTTTAAATGCAAACATCGCTGATCTCACAATACAGCTGTTGACATAAAGCTGTATGTATTTCGTCAGATGGCTTATTTGTCATAAAACAGCGACTTGATTGCGCTGGTGGAGGAATTACTGTCTGCCTGGTTAACAGGTAGCATTTATAGACTGCATTCAAATCACAATCTCATACTCGTTCAGCTGTCTGACAATAAAAACATGCAAATGGAGAGCAGGAGAGGACAAGGTGGAGGTTTAGAAAAGAGCTGGAAACACTGGTGTGGATGGAAAACAGCTTTTTCAGTTTGAGCAGGCTCAGTGTGGACATCCGTGGGTGTGGAGAAACACTGTCGCTGCGTATGGCCTCTTCAGCTTAATGAGGACCAAAACATCAAGGCATCAGTCAGTTTGTGTCACTGCCATGGCTGATGACCCGATCATTTTCCAGGCAAAAGTAGGTTACGACCAGCGGTGACAATGACACAATATGCAACCTCAGTGAAAAACACTCCATGCTGCTTAATCAAATCCTGATTTAGTGTCTCACCACTGGATCCCCTCAGTTTTTCTGCTGTTATCATAGAACTGATGAACAAGTGCACGGTGACGGCCGTGAACTCTACACAGCGCTAATGAAGAGAGATGAGATGAAAGCATCACTGAGCAGACCGAGACCAAAGCCTCTCCACACATGCAGTGTCATCCACTTAACTCTGATGAGGAATCAACTTCAGAACAAACAGATGAGAGACAGAGCGACGGTGAGAGAGAGAGAGATGAAAGAGAAGACTGAAAGCAAACAAATCAGGGCTAATTTGTGGAGGAGCGCCATCAAAAGTTACACCGCCACTGTTCCTAAAAGGCAGCAGGCACACCCGGCCCCCAACACACACACGCTTTCCTCAGCAGGGGGCTGTGTGCTGTCACATCAACTGCCCTCCCGTGACCTGGAGTAATGGATTTACATTTTTAGGTCTGGTGAGTACAGACATACTGTATGCTCACACACACACACACACACACACACAGAAAGCACACAGAGGTTGCTAGATCGCTGAACCGTTCAACCAGCAAAAAGGACACTTCTATTTCATGACAGCGCTGCTATGAGTTTGCACACTGTAGCCAATTACGGGTAAACTGGCACATCTTCTTTCTCCCATTTACAGATCGACAGGCACAGCAGCTATTTTTACCTCTGCATAAAAGCAGGGGCTGTTTTCACACTCCGCCAACTGGAACTGTGCCTTTCATTAAGGAAATCTATTTAGAGCCGAGCAGGGGAGAGGCAGACAAGCAGGGAAAGATGAGCTCTGATTAAATCTTTCAATGAAAATGTTTGAGGCTCTGTCTGTTATTTCATCACCACACAGCCCGGGAGCTTTTTAATGGGATGAGGCGGGGCACGGTTTGATGCTGCTTTTACGATCCTGAATCAAGACAACGCAGTTCAATATCACCACAAACTCTTTGTCGTCGAGTTATCTCCAAGACTCAGCCGCTGTCAATCACCGCTGTGGTGTGAGATGAGCAGGTTAGCAGACTGTGACCCCGCCATCTGTGTGTGTCAATGGCAATTAGGCTGACAAGCACATCAGCATACCATAGATGTATGGATAAAAGAGAGAAAAGACCAAGGAATCTACGCACTACAAAGCAGGGGTGCCTAAACTTTTGAATCCTACACAACCATTGACTGAGTCTCTGCTGCTGCTGCTGCTGCCATCAGTAATTGCAGTGACTGCTGTTATGATCTCATTGTCCAAACCTCCATTTGCTTTCATGTATGTAAAACTGACAGGGTGTGGCGAGACATGCTGTCCATGCATGCACCCATAAACGCAGCTGAGGGTTCCCAGTTGGCTTATCCATTAAGTGCCAGTTACCTGAGTGGTGGTCTATTCATTTGAAGTGTACTCAAAAAAAAAAAACAGAGCGTCGCTGGGAAGGTGCCAGCTGTGCCATGCGACGAGGCGAGACGGCACTGCCAGACAAAACCACTTTAAATAATGACCTTCCTTTTCTTTCAGCCATGGCCACTGAATCTCTAACTAACAAGCTCATTGAAACGCACGACAGAAACTCCCATCGGGAACAGGTGGCTTCCCCATCATTGAATTTCTGCTTGTTTTAATTAATGATGCTAGCTGGGCTATTCTAACAACATCACTGTCATTACTTAAGTCAGAATCAAACTTGGCTTTATTGGGCAAGTATGTGTGCACAAACAAGGTATTTGACTCCTGTTTTTAATTGCTCTTGGTGCACTTACAGGATCAAGAAGTGATGGGATGATCATAAATCATGCGCCGCGTACCTAGTACAGTGTTTTCAGTATATCAGTATGCGCTGAGTAGACGACATTCCTGAAAGATCTAAAAGACCTTTACTTGTGCAGTTACAGTGAGGTGTTTTGGGATCATAGCTCACATTTTTCTATCGCACCAAGCAAGAAATTAAAGGGGAAACACTTTCACGGAAAGCATGCAGCCATGTGAAAGTGTTTAAATGCCAAGTTCCTGCAGGCGCGTGCCTGGGGCATTTCAACATGCCAATGGGAGCAGGCTACCAACACAAAGGCAACTGTGGACACACAGTGGATTTCTCTCACACATGGACACAAAGCCCAGATTTAAAGGAGTGTTGCTGTTACCGATAGCCGTGGTGCTTTCAGTCTTCTATCCTTTCCTGTTGGGAGGCTGCACAGAGGAGCCACTCAAGTAAAAAAAAAAAAAAAAAAAGCATCTGTCGATTGGACAGAAAAAACACAGACATCCAGCCAATGGTTTGCACATATCCTGTTTCCACAAGTGTTCCATCTACTTTCAGGTTTCCAGTCTGCACACCTGGGGACTTCCAATCTCAGGCTTTACAAGCACTGGGACATTCCCAGTCCCCTTAGATAACGACTGACTGCGTCTGTGCTGTAGGTGTAGCCCATCATAATCCACACTGTACAAAATTACTCATTGTGCAAAGGCCACTTAAAGACCGAGAAGCCTTCTAGATTCCACTTTTTACAGATGAACACGAGAGGCAAAACAATGACGTAAAAGACAAAGAATTCTCCTAAAACATTTCCAATTTAGCTCCTCCTGCCGCCGCAGTCACACAAGGAAATCCATCTGATGTGCCCTCCCAGGGAGTACAAAACAAGTGCGTTTGGTTCATGTTGGGGTGTGATCTAAACATGCTTAATACGGTTTATCAGATAAATCCTGGACATAAACTGTAGTCCATCCTGAAATCCCCAGAAATCCTCAAAAAACCCCACTAGTGAATCTGCATATCAGTCCGCCCAGGAGACTCAATAACAGCCTCTGCTTCGTCTTTTGGATGATGCACTTACTGTGTGTAATCATGACACCATGACCGCAAATCTTTCCAGATTGGTGAGAGTGTGTGTGCGTGTAGAGGACAGATAGAGGCTGGGACACTTTGATTATGAGGGAGAGAGAGGGCAGTGCAGCTGCCATCCCCCTAACAGCATCTTCTCTGCTTCATTAGATGTCGCCTCTGCTTGTGCTCAGTCCTCATGTTTGTTTCAGGCGATGGGCAACAAGAATCAAAGCATTCTGGGGTACTTCCTGCACGCTGAAGAGGAAAGTACTTATACAGCAACAAAATCCTCTCCGGGGACGGAAGAGAGGAGTGAAAGGAAAAGCGAACAGAGCGACGCAGCACTTTGATTCCAGCCCCTGACGGTCTGAAACCCAGAAACTGATAGCTGTATGAACCGAGTTCACATGGGAGCGGGTAGAAATTCTATGATGGGGAAGGTTTTGTACAGCACACACTGCTTTAAAGAAGCTGGAGGGAAGCCATGGTCCAAAGAAACAAACAAAAAAAAAGTGGGGAAGAGAAGATGATCCTGTCTTTTCTCTGCTGTGTAAACATCCCTGATGGGATGGACGGAAATTAATGTGCTCTGTATTTGACAAGGCAGGGATGCCAGAATTGATTAACACAAGAGATGCATCATTGTCCTCATCTCTGTACACATTATTTTGCCAATGTGTTACACTCACTGGAACATTTAAGTTAATTGAATAAGTTACAGCCACTGACTGGAAGGTCAAATTGAGGCTTATGGGAAGTTTGCAATGAACGGAGATGCTTGAAAGAAACTAGTTTGCAGCAAGTGTTGTGTGACCACATCTGAAGACTACAGATATACTGGAGGTGTTCTGATCGGCCGCACTCGAAGGCATGACGAAAAACCTGCCATCACAGAGAGATTGGATGCGATTAAGTCTACAAGTGGATGTCATGACGCACACTTTCAGACAGTCTTGCCTCAAAGACACGGATAATGTCACAGCATAGCCGTTAACTTTCTCACCTCTACATACTTGGGGGGGTCTAGACACTGTTCTACAATCTGACGAGAAGCATGCCGAAGCCTGTAGTGATTTGCTGGATGTGTGACGTGACCCAGACACCTGGACTAACACCATATTTACCCACTTTACATAAAGGGCCAGAACCAAAATGTCTCAAACAAGCAGATCATCCAATAATTGCAGGATTGGCAGATCAACCCCCGGCTCCTGCTGTCCACACATGAACCTGTCCTTGCACAAACCAATAAACCCCAACTGGCCCCGATGGTTAGGCCGGTGCCTAAGACAGTCATTGCTGTGTGAGTAAACAGCGGAATGAAAAGATCATAAAGGCAGTAAATGCAGCCCATGCTGTCTATATACCCTGTCTTTCTCCAAATTTGAAGAACTCAACACATACACTGGACTTAGCTTGTATCTTCAGGCAAACAAAAGCCGAGACCTCGCTGTGTTTTCTGTTGTCTTTTGTCTCTCATGCAGCAGCACAGGTCGTCAGACTGGTTTAAATTCCTTCTTTTCCTCCTCTTTAGTGGCCCATCATTTCTCTTCCTTATCCGCTTCACAGAAGCTGTGGAGCTCTGAGGTCAGCCCCTTGACAAATGGAGCAACTCATTGTGAGGAGGAAGAAGGGAAGGAGAATAAAAAAGTGAAAGGACATTTGTTGCTGCTAGACCAGGCAGCGACATCGCCATTTGGACAAACCCCCGTTTTGTAGACCACCGTCCACTTGAAGAAATTCAAAGCTGAGCTGCACGCATAAAGACAGGGGATTGAGAGGCCCACTTAATGCCTGTCCATAGAACATGCTCCATCACTAATACACCCATACACACACACACACCACACCCCAGCTAGCCTTTCCCGTAATCCCATGGGACCTCAGTCTCCCCCTGAAAGAGTGAGCATGACACGAGCCTCTGGCTCAACCCTAAAGATCCCCGCTGACCCCCTGAGTGCACACACACACACACACACACACACACACACACACACATTAGCATACAATTCCCCGTGGAGAAAGTAGGGGGGCCCAGGGTGGGCAGGTGCTGTGGCAGCCCTGGGTGTGTGTGTCTGTGTGTGTGATAGCGAGGGGCCCGTTTGCCGTCTGTCAGTCCACCGGGCTGCTTGCAAGATCAGTCAGTCTGTGTTTCTCTTCTCCTGGGGGTTCTTGGCTGTATCAATGTGTGCAATGTGAGTGTGTGTGTGTGTGCGCGCGCCCGCATGTGTTTCTTACACGATCAGTCTGACTGATAGATCAATGCATCTAGGATTATGTATCACCCTAACTGCATTATCAGGGTTAATGTCAGCAGACGACGCACCCACAGCCTCCAGTGTGCTCCCACTCCTCTGACGTGCTTGCCTTTGCAGGAGTTTGGTTTGATGAAGCCACGGCATGGTTGCCTGTTATGCTGTGATTTTACCCAACAGGCAAAGGATTTAAAGCTGCACTAGGCAAGATTTTGATCTAAAAATAAATTTGTCTAATCAGCCTAAATCACAAACTAGGGCTGAAAGAGACAAGACTGCCATCTCCACCAGCTGAGACCTGCTAGTTTCACCTCATTTAGCCAAATTAAATTGTAGAGCTGGGCATGTTTACCCAGAAAAGGAAAGTAATCAAAATGAATCGGTGGTATTAAAAAGAACAGACAGCAGCGAGTGACCACTCCAAAAATAGCTGTTATCATGCCAAATTTCCTTGTACAGGATTCAGTCACTTCCGTTAGTAATAGTCAGTGTTAAAGCACAATTGTAATGTCAAGGTCATGATGCATGGACAAAATTTGTCAAAAACACACCACTCAAAGTAATTTATGGGTATGCATTATACTAAAGCACTGATTGCCCTTTCTCACATTAAAAAGTAACTTCATCCAGTTTTCCTCTTCCCACTGATGCTAATAGTACAATACCGCCTCTCAGTTCATCCAAAATCTTCCCCATGTTTCATGACCTTTAAGCAGGACAATACAGCGTTTCAGCTGTTCAGCACATCTGTGTTGCTTCAGGCTCATCACAGAGATTATGTCAGAGGTCACCCACAGTTCACACACAGATGAGCACCTTCGAAGACAAAACTGCTCCACAATGAGTGAAACATGCATATTATGGTAAGAGATTCAAGCCACTGCAGCTTCACTACATACCTTGTCAAACAGAGACTTCCATTGCTGAGACAAGGAAAGAGGGGAAAGACAGTGAGTGAGAGGAAGAAGAAGGTGCAGAGTAAAAAAAGAAATAAAAACTCAGAAACAGGTGCCAGAGCAGAGAGGAGCACCTGTTTGGAAAAGATGAATCTCGGTCAGCATTTGCCTTAATTGCAGTCTTGCAATCACACGCTGTTATTAGGCTATCTGATCATTGTGGTCAATGAGCCGCAGCGAAAGATAATAATGTACCAAAATGTGGATCATTATGTGAAGGGGTCTTTTATAGTAGACTATCTGAAAGTCTGAGACACCTAATGGAGCGAGAGTGGTGTGTGTGTGTGTGTGTGTGTGTGTGTGTGTGTGTGTGTGTGTGTGTGTGTGTGTGTGTGTATGCGTGTGTGTGAGTGAGTGTCCCTTTGAAATATCATACTACTGTTCCAAGAAAGGATGTGCTGCGTGTCTTTGGCTACTCTCATTGTCCTGTGATACTCAGCATTGTAACATCTCCTCTGGTATCACCGTAAAACTCCAGTTTTGAGTTATGTCTGGATAAATAACCTCAAATTAATTTACGGCTCATGCTGTAGCTTTCTGTTTCATTAAATCAAAGGCACTGTGTCATTTTGCTCCGGTGCCAGAGAAACTGACGCTCCTAGTGCGTAATTGTAAAAATGTGAAACGGTAACAGTGGTCTTATGTGCACTTGAGGTCCCTTTGTAATGTGTGCAGACTTACGTCCTCTGGAGCCACGGGCAGGACGTCGGTGCTTTCCAAAACCTCGATTTCCTCGCCCTCCGCGTTGGCCGCGACCGCCGGAGAGGAGCTTACCGGCGTCTCCCGGGTTCCGCCCGTCATCTTCGGGCTGCTCTTCTCCATTCACCCGCGGAGAGCAGCGACTCGATCCTCAGGGATGACTCCACATAGTTTACAATCCCATTTCGCTCCCTATGTGCGTCAGCAACGACAGAAGGTGAGAAAGCCGAACATCATGCCCGCTTGCGCATCCCTTCAAGTCCGATCTTTGTGGGATTTTGGACGGTCAAACGAGTCCAGGTGAAATGACACACGGAGAAATTAAGGATGTGTGCGCAGGTTACACTCCAGCCAGTCTACTCCCATCAACTGGACAAAACAAATCTTCATCCGCGTAGGAAAAGTTGATTTGGTGATAGTTTAGTAATAGTTCTGGGCTGTAAAGTCCTTTTGCGGTGTCACACTATCGTCCACCGCGTCGTTAGTCAGCAGCGACGGAGGTTTGCAGAGCTGGAGAGGAGCCAGGAACAGAGGCAGCGGTCCAAGTTTGTGAGGCAGGGGGACGCACACTGGCGGAGCGGGTCTTTCTCACTTCGAGGGATGCGACGCAGCGGCAGCAGCCATCTGAAAGAAATAATGACATCATCAAACACTGACAGCAACATGAAGCTCAGGACACTGATGACAACCCGGACTGGATGACGCACAACTCGCATGTGGCTGCTACCATCCAGGGGAGCCGCTGAAAGTCCACTTAAACAGCGTGGGCACGCTGGCACGGCACACTCCTGGAGAGAGAAGACCAGGCAAATGCCCAGTGCTCTTTTATTTGGTGCGTCATGATACCTGGCACGCTGCTTTCTGACGGTCGGCGACGCAGCGCGGGGACAGCCGTCTGCCGCGTGCCCTCAGGAAGCCTGAAAGGGGAGGGGGGGACCCACCGACCGCCTCCGTTCCGTTGGAATGGTTGGTTAAGCCCCGGGAGTCGCCGGGACTCTGCTCCAGCCGCATGCGTCCCTCCGGGCACAGTGAGGAGAGACATGGAGGGAGGGAGGGGGGGGATTTGGCCGGAGGTGAGGAGGCATCACCGACCACTCCCGCTCAAGGATTTCGAGGAACTCTGTATCCTCTGCCGTGGAGGTTGTGGGTCATTTGGCCATGATGTTGAAATGTAGCAGCTGTATCGGCTAATTAGGCTATATGGCAATTTATTACAGCAGTTTAATATTCAATACTCTAAGATATCTTTATGAAACTATGACAAGCAATTGCTGTCTAATTTTCAATAAATCACTTGTCAATGATTTACTGATCATGTGGTTTATCCTAATTGTTATAAATGTTGGTTACCCATTCATAAAGGGACATGAGTTTCTCACTTTCTAATAAGGTGGCATGTTGGCATTAGTCATTAATTAGTCACTCATACATATTTATGCAGCAAAAATGTATCCAATGTACAGTTGTAAATGTCAATAAATCGTTAATTAATGAATGGGATTTGGTTATAATTACTATGCAGATCTTTCCCTGAAGTTAAGTCATCTCATGGTCCATTGAAGTGTCTTCCTAAAAAAAATGAAAGCGCTAAAATGACAAAACAAGTGTGAAAGAGGATAAACACCAGTCAGAAGTGTTTGTCACGACTGTAACTGATCTGCAAAGCATTAATTAACCATCGACAGACATTAGTCACAACTACTAAAGGATGCCTTATAAGAAAGTGGTGTCAGGGAGGTAACAATATTTTACTGTTTCAGTTAAGACTTGTTCTCATTCAACCTCAACCATCAAGTGAAAACAGAAAATGTCCGGCAAAATATTCACCGTTCAGCTCCAGTACTTACTTACAGTCCAATGACCATAATGTGTCCTGAAAAGCTTTAATATTGACCTCGGAAACAGCAATTGAATTTTATAACTGCTGCAATTCATCCGTCCCTCGTTTCCAACAGAGGTGTTCCTGTGTCTGTGTCTCAATGAAAAATCAGTATTATCAAACAATCAAATCAATATTCCTCCTGTATGGTCCTCTAGTGTGTCTGTGAAACTCAGGAGGAGATGTAGAAACCTCCTTGTAACAGCTCTGTTGAAGGTGAGTGGCTCCAAACAATCATGACACAGTATAAATCTGATTAACACCTATGTCAACCCTAGATTTCAAATTTCAGATTTCAAGAGGTCACAATTATTCTTAAATATAATTAAAGGAATTTCTAGTTCTTGTTGGTATACTGTACAGATTGGATGTTTTGCTCAGTAACAAATATCAAACGCAGCAAGCATGACCTCTTAAATTGTTTCCTTTACAGGCTCAGACAGGAGGGAGTGTCCACAGTTGTAAATTCCAGTGTTGTTTGGGGGAAAATAAACTGTCCCCTCCAATCGTGCTGCTACAGCCGCCCAAACCAAATGACGGCCAGACAAACACCCACCTATTACCCCAAGAGACATCAAACAAAGCTAATAGTTGGGTGGAATCCATTTATGAGGAGGAATTATGTGATGGCGGTGTGGTCTGCAGTGTGTAGGTTGATAAGTATCCTTCTGGTGAAACTCCCCCAAGTCCAGTATGTGATAGCATTGCCATGGAAACAATGTGGCCAGCTGATATTTTTAACCTGAGGGGTCTTTTTCTGACTCCTACACAGTAGTGTTGGGTCAAAGTTGGAATCTGTTATGTTGGTTAAAAAAAGTATTTGTGGTCAGAGATCAACAAACCATGGCCAGACATTAAGATTCTATCTTTCATATGGAGTGAGGGGAGTTACTGTCTGCTTTAGTTACAGGCACCCATGGGAATTTCCATTAAAAGCAGCTAATTGGACAAAAGAGGCTTTGACGGCTGCTTTCACAAGTTATGTGCTAACACCAGCTGAAGAGCTGTAACAGGAGGGATGATAGAGGGGGATGAGGGACGAGAGTGTGAACGGAAAGGAAAGAGAGAGAGAAGATGTACGACAAGAAAAACGCCTGCTATGCAGGAGAATTAAGCTCATACATAAATTAACAGCTGGGGAGTGTGCTGTCTTTTGACAACTCTCAAAGCTGTTTGTAGGCACGATCTACCTCACCCACAGCCCCTTACTGAGTAACTCCGTACCTTTCATCAGCACCATCAGTGATGCTCCAAATGTGTTAAACTGAGTTTAAACCAGAAGCTACATAAAAGTATACGCTTACAATATGTTTTTCATACCACTGAACTGTCAGTGTGTTAGTCAGGTTTTCATTCGTGCTACCACACCTGCAGGAGCTGGATGTTTCAGTCTTTTATTTACTACTTTGCGCTAACTTTGTCAACAAAAGCGTTACCCATTACTTTAAGCTAACTGTGTCAGCAGTTTAGCATTATCTGTTACTTCTAGCTTACTGATTTCAACAATTTTTTCACTGCTTTTAGTGAACTGACAGCAATTTAGCATTATCCCTACTTTTAGCTAACCACTTCAGCCATTTATCCACTATTATCAAATTATTTCAACCATTTATCCATTACTTTTAGCATAATATTTTGAAATATTTACCTGCTACACTTTTTGTTATTTCATCTGTCTATCCATTATGTTTAGCCAAATATTTTAACCATTGCTCAGCTATTTTCAACCATTTAGCTGCTTTTAGCTAGCATTAGCATTAACATTCACTTTTAGCGACATGTTAATTACTCTTAATTAAAGATTTTAAGCCATTTATCCATTATTCCCTTGAAAAAGAGATGTTGTGATCTCAATTGGACTTACTTAAAATAAATGGTGTAATAATAATGATAAATAATAACTTTTAACTAAATATTTTCATCCATTTATCCACTATTTTTAGCTAATGTTAACTATTTCAACCATTTATCCCTAAGTTTTAGCTTACTAACTTTATTACGTTTGGCTATCTATGTCAACAATTTAGCATCATCCATTACTTTTAGCTCACTATTTTGACCATTTATCAATCACTTTTAGCTAACTAAATGTTTATTCATGGGCATTAGGGAACAGTTTCAGGTGTTTTGTCATGCAACAGGGGGTGTTCAGGTGTTACATCTGATGCAGTATGTGTATAATATGCATATTGTATACACCCTGTGGAAACTGCAGAGGTACCCTCTGAAGTGTATGGATGGGAATCTGCAATCACTGCTCTAAGGAAAGGCCTCAATGTCTTGCTGTCAAATGCACTGGCACCTGCAGATTACTTTACTGGTATCAGCAGGAAGTAGCTTTACCAGCAGGGACTTCATTGTCACGGCTAAGAAGAAGTTCTCATGCAGCACAGTGTCCAAATGTCTCATCTAATTACAGATACTCATTAGTGAGAGAACCAGTGGTGCTTTAAATGTCCTGACACAGCAGCTGCAACAGACAATCCAGCTTCAGATGTCCAAATGCCATGTTTCTGAGAACAATTTAGATTAAAAAAAAACCCAGGCCTTTTAGTGGCTCTTCAGAGGCCCAGGGTGCCGCTTGATTTAACAGGGCTATGGGATCTTGGGTTAGTCTGGAAAAGATGAAAGTTAAACCAGAAAATCCTCTCACATTCCTCATATAAAGTCACTCCTTATCCAGACTAATATGCTCCTAAAAATGACATGTTGGTGGGAAAACTAGTGACTAAGGTCGAACTGAGGTAAAATCAGTACTGGAAGAGAAGAAATTATCACCAAATTATTCAATATTCAATGTGAATTAAAACATCCTTCAAATCTGTGTGGGTTAAATCTATTATTAGCCCAACACCCACTGTGACCCAAGGGTGCTGCTAAATTATAGAAGGATCAGCTTGATAAGCACACTTTATAAATTGTATTTCATTTGACTTATTAAGAAGCTGTTATCCAGAGAGAGAAGGTCTATTTGTTGAAAAATAAAATGGGTTTGGTGAGGTGATATTGATCCCATCTTACAACCACACTGGAACAATAATGCAGTAAGATAGTGCTCTATTATTTAAGACATAAATGTATAATATCCCTCAATGACTGCTGATGCAGCTCTTCCTATGCACTAAAAAGCCTTACCTTCTGCAGTATCGACGCCTAACCACTTTAACATGATCTCACCGAGGTTCATCTCCCCTTGCAGACTGGCTCATTATGGAAGACGGCATACTTATCTAAACACATGAACAGGCTTCAGTTTCAAAACATACATGACATGGCAGCCACTCAGTTTGGTGACAGGTTTTATCCACTGGTGATTTTTCTTTTTTAAGCAATGCTGCCCTCCTGTGTCTTTACTGTTCTCCTATGACATAAGGCGCCTTACTTATGTCATAACTTACTGTCCTCTAATCTCTCAGCAAACTGAAAAGAAAAATTCCATCACACCAGATGTAATAGAGATATTTGTTTATTGTAAACTTTTGTAAAGGCAGGGATGAGTGAATACGTCAAACTGAGCCTTGTGGCAAACAGTTGCATTGTATGAAAATTAACACATGGGGCCACATTATTGCATCTTCTGTGATCAGGGGAACTAACTGGGAAACACAACAAAGGTCAAATGATCATTAAACTTCACTTTGACGCAAGACTCAACTATCCTCTGTTCAGCGCTCCTGTCAACGAACTTAACTACATCGTTGGATTACTGTGGTGCTGGAGAGCAATGCAGACAAGCTGCCGTGGTAATTCTTTTGTACAGTAATTCTTAAAACACTGGAATGTGGTCGGAAATCCTGAAGCATGCAAACACAAAATGTACAGAATGGCCGTAAAGATTTTCAATATCTTAGTGCACAAACACACGCGCACGCACACACACACGAGCTGACAAAGTGACCAACATGGGAAGACGTGAGATAGCAGCAGACCCGTCCACACATCCACTGATCAAACACTGACGTGCTCTGATGCACAAACATTAGGAAAAAAGTGTGCGTCCAAGCGTTCGGCCTTGAAAGGCAAACCGATATCTGTCAGTGTGAATAATCAACGCTAATGTTTGTGTGAGTTCATGACCAGGCTGTTAAACTAAGACCTTTGCATTCAGTGTTTTGAGTGGGAATCAGACACGGCCCTTTTGGACAAAGACAAACAAACAGACAGTCTAGTATATTATATACACTATTTACATCTCGTTCAGTCTAATAAAAGCATCAGAGCTACTGCACACCTCACATATCACAATCCTCATTACCATTGACACCAGGTTGTTCATTTCAATCAGCAAGCAACCAAAAAAATAGCTATATATGTAACTCACCACAGCTCGTCAGCAGCTGACCCTCACTTTCAATATAAATAAAGATATATTACTTTGAAAATACTTGCAAACAAACAGATTCAGCAAGTTATCAACTTTGGTACAAAATTAAATAGTTTTTCCTCTTTTATTCCTAAGAACAGTAATTTACAGTGGAATGAAAATGTTTGCTAAGGTCAGCTTTTCACTTTTTTTTCCCTCCCACACAAAAACAAAGTACATTTTTTCAACTGGAACCCATGAAATCACAAAACCATGATGGATTTTCAACATGTTTTTTGTTTACAAAATGCAAGGGTGAAAGCCTAAAGTTGTGTCTGGTCAAAACGGCTCTACATGTACCATGGAGGGGAGAGAGGGTTGGACTCGGCTCGCCCGAGGATCACCGGGGTTTGAGCAGCACTCTGTACATGGCGAAGCCCAGCACTGCAAACACTGTGGCTCCCACGCTCGCTCTCAGCCAGAAGGTGGAGCTCTTCAGGTCTGCTTGGCTCACATGTCTGTTAAACAGAGAGAGCGGGTCCACAGGGGATAAATAGAGAGACAGAGTGAAGGGAAGGACAGTAAAGGGATACAGACAAACAACTATTCCTCTTCAGCTAACATGATGAAGTGAGCCTCAGCTGTGTTGTAAAGAAGGATGACGTGAAAATAAGCAACGTGAAACATAAAGAAAAGCTGGATGAACTGATGCCAGAACAGCGACGAAGCCTCGAAACATGCAGACGCTGAAGTAAAAGCCGGTCAAACAGATGAGGGACATGCAGGATTATAGTTATGACACGAGACAACAAGACCAGAAATTAGCTGCGACATCTCGGTTAGATGAGACGGCTGAGGCAGAGTGACGTGAGCAGAGGAGGAAGGAAGCTGACATTGACAATAACGATTTCAGTCCTAGCACAGGAAACTCACAAGCAATGTCACTGAAAGCTGAATGAAAATGAAGATATGAGAATGGTTTCTGAGGGGAAAGGGACGAATCCAAGAAGGTCTCTGACAGCACGAAACAAGGAGAACGAAGAAACATGGCAGGAAATTATCATGTAAAAAAGGAGTGACGTAGAACTAAGCAAAAACGTAGAAATATGTTAATATTTAGGATGTAAAATGAAAAAAATTTTTGCACAAAATGAGGGGAAATGAATGGGACAAGCTTCAGGTGACAAATCTGAGAGGTAACCAGAGGTAAAGACAGGGTTGTAAAAACATTAAAAAAGGACCTTCTGAGCACAACGGCGTAGAGTTTGGCCCTGACCGTCTGCAGCAGCTCAGAGTTGAGGAAGTTCTGACACAAGCAGAAGGTGCACCGGTTACAAGTGCACATGCAGCGCAGCCGGGCGTGGCTGAGGAGAGATACGGGGAAGACAAACACCAGCCCACAGTTTACATATCAAAACACACGAGAGAATGACACAGCAGATAGTTCAAAGATGCCACCACCATGAAACGAGTCGTTTGCAGCTCATCACCTTGGAGCCAGAACCCACGAAGGACAACGAAAACAGATTTCGACGACAATAAACCCGACTCAAATGAGATTCCTCAATTATCTCTTTGGAAGGAGGAATTAAGTACATTTATCTCTAAAGGATTATTTTATTGTGAAGAGACAGTATTCAGAATGAACTGAAAGCAGTCATAGGCTCATTCAATTAAACTCATTACTGCTGTGATCTCATAAACATCAGACTGCTGCATCAGTATATCACAGCAATTGCAAGCAGTAAATCAATAGGGAATAAAGCGTTTCAACAAAAAGAAACTTCATACTTCATAACATCATTTGTGAAGTATTTAAACTCTGTTCTGAATCTCGAGGATAGGAGCTGCCTCGGCTGTGGATTCAATAAGGGCTGGTCTGCTGAGTGTAATTATATAACTGTGTTGACTGCACTCTGCAAGGAGTGTGAGCCTCTGGGAGAGATCAACATTACTGCTCAGCAGGGAATCCCATTTACCCATAATGCAAAGCACTGTGGCATCCCTAGTGCAACATGTCCAGAGGGCAGTGAGGTGCATTAATGTGGAGTGAAGTGCATCATGTCTGATAGCGACACTTGCAGAGAGGAGGGACATACCCACAGGGGGTATCCTGAGGTAAAGTTGCACACATTACTCACAGAATTCAACCTGTTTCACACTGATTCATTTGTGCAGTGGGATGATCACAGTGTACAGGAAGTACAGACCAGATTAAAAGACAGCCCTGTCTATTTAACAGCAGCAGACAAGCACTCAGTGTCTGAGCTACTTCATCACCTCAGGCCACAAGAAGACAAGAATTAGTTCAGATGATCCATAGCTGAGGAGCCACAAGACTATTTGGCCCACGCAAATCTCCGTAGACCCAGAGTTTGACTGTGTTTAAAATATCTCCCAGCACCAACGATCACATGGGCAGTTATAAAGCACAGACCTTGTGTCGTGTTTTGAAGGAAAAGAGACAATATCTTCACACAATTTACAATATGGCATTTCCTGTTTTCACCCAGCTGGGAACAAAAAATTGGAAATCTTCATCTGGTGGGTGACAATTTGTACTAGCGCTCATGGTCCCTGGAGCAGGGTGGCTGATTCAGTGCAAAGAACTGATTTCACTACATGTTGTTCTGTGGGTGAAGGGATCCAGATCAAGTGTCTCTGTACTTACGGGTACATGGCCATGGTGGTAAGTTTGGTGTAGATGTCTCTGCTGGGTGCTGCTGCAGTGTTACAGGTGAAGGACTGGGGAGGTGGCATCTTGTGCCTCCTACAGAACTCCAGAGGAGTGCAGCCATACATCTGTTTGATCTCTGGCAGGTCCGACTTCGCTGCTATCATCATACATGGAGTCTTACTGTCCATGAAGTATTGCTGAGACGAGAAAGAGAGAGAGGAATAAACATGGTTTAGATGTTTTCCCAATCCTGTGTGTGGGTAATCATTTATTTTTGATCAAGACTCAGTTTTTACCTTGAAGACTTTGGCGCAGTATTCAAAGGAGTACGGGTTGCTGACGTCATAGACCAGGCAGACAATGTCACAGGCCAGATCGGCATCAGACAGGTAGTCGAAGTCAGGGAACACTTCATGAAGCTGAGAGGAGAGGAGCTTTGTTGAAAAAGCTGAACACAGTCAGCCATAAATGCAGAAAAGCCCCTCTAACATCAAACGCACTGAGATAAGCTGAGAGTTAGTCCCATACAAATGTTCTCCGTACCACGGAGACCAGCTCTGGTGGCCTGGGTTACTACAACCATCACTTTATGGCGCTGATAGGATGGTGGAAAGAAGCACAGGGAGAGTTTGTCTGTGCTTTTTTCTCTCCATTTCTGGGGGCATTATCGGTATGCAACCGCAGCTGAGTGTGCGTACTGCTTGAACAAAAGGACTTGTTATCATACACACACAGCATATGGATTACTGTGAATTTCATAATATGCTGTCAGAAAAAAAAATACTTAAATGAAGAGTCTTGTGCTGAGGATGTTCAGCGGCTGCTGCATGACTCACAGCGGCAATAAAGACTGAACCGCGCTGGAGCATCACCACAGCATCGAGGACGCCAACAAAGACGGGAGCACCTGGGCGTGAAACTTTCAAAGACGAACAACAAGTGCAGACAGCAAAGAGTGCAGCTGACGCACTGCAGGAAGTGCTGGAGTAAACTAACGCCATCAAACTACCCGTACTTCAGCAGACGCAGCGCCGACTGCGTTTGCAAAGCAGTGCAGTGATGATGCTTTTGTCAAGCAAGTAGAAATGCTTGCTTGACAAAAGCATTAGGTGAACATGATAAGAAGCTTATGTAAACAGCTAGGTAAGCACAGCCGACCTCAGGCTGGGCCGGTTTACAGCCGACAACCTCACATACAATCCATAGTGTCACACATACGTTTCTTACGACATGGAAAGAAAAGAAATATGTAATGTTAGTGAATTTCTCCAGTGTTATTAGAATGACTGTTTTTAGCACTGGGAAAGCTGCATTAGAGATGCAGTCACGACTGCAAAAATATTCTAGTGATTGAAGTAGTATTAGAGGATACTCACGAGAAGGTATTTCTCCTGGCCGTAAACATAGGTCGTGTTGATGGCGTAGTAGGATCTGTGTTCCTCTCTTATCATTTTTTGGCGCTGAGAAGAGTAACAAGAAGAAACATCGTGTCAAACCAGATCATGACACTAAAAATGTATGTTATTTAATATTGATTGATAAATTA
This sequence comes from Chaetodon auriga, assembly GCF_051107435.1. NCBI lineage: Eukaryota > Metazoa > Chordata > Actinopteri > Chaetodontiformes > Chaetodontidae > Chaetodon > Chaetodon auriga. Next base: position 4,624,395 of record NC_135077.1, on the reverse strand, counting down.
TTCCATATATGCAAGAATGAGAAATCAGAGCTGAAATATTTAACTGTTCATATATGTGATGTACTGTATTGTCTGCTTTTTGCAGCATCTGTGAGGTTGTGGCTCATTTCCCAACATTTGGGACACTGAAATATCCGTATGAGGCAAAGTATGCATCAAAATGTGTCATTGCTGCTGTTCATGTCCCTTTACCATGAGGTTACTGCCCAGGAAGGCCTGGAGGAAACCGCTCTTGCCGCTGCCAATGTCTCCAAAGACATTACAGCGGAAGACGCTGCGCTGGGTCTGCTTCTTCTGCAGGTCAATCTTCTTATCTCTGGTCACTGCGGGGGGCAAACCACACACGGGCATCAAAGGATCAGTTTTAGACTGCTGCTGCACACAACACATGGCTGCAGTCAGTCAGCAACAACACTCAGACTGAGCTGCTGCGTCACTACTGTTATGACAGGGTTGTTGCGATTACTGATGGCGTGACGGCACAATGAAATCAGCGACATTCATTCAAGACGCTGAGCTCAGAGTGATACTGAATAATACTCAAGGCTTTAGACTGTATGAATATATATGAACACTTCAAGATGTGTTGTCTACAAATCCGCAGCTTCACTTGAATACAAATATGCTGATGGACAAACATGTGATGAAGCTGCTCACCTGTAATCCCTGCTGCTTGGGACTCCTGCTCAGCAATTATTGAGTAACCGAGGTAACCCAAATACTCCAGACATCGCTGGACATCCAGATACGTTGTTAACCTGAACAAATGTACGTTTTTGGGCAAAAAGAAAAAGATTAAATGGACATTCATGAAATATTGAAAGCAACATGAATTAAACTGTGTGTTTTCTATCCACCTGGACAGAGAGTCATAAATTGGTATTTTCCTGAAAACAACTTTGAAAATAGTTAAATATTAACAAATTAACTAATTTTGTTGAAAGCCACTACGTGTAGAATTTTAATGCATCTGTCGTATGTTATAAGTGTCATGGTGACGGGTGGACATTGTTTGGCAAATTTTTCTATAAAAACCTTCATTCCAGCGAACAGAATAAGCCAAACGAATCAGTGTGACAAGAACTTTGCTGAAATAAAACTGAGTCTGAGGCAGCAAAACTGTGATTTCTATCAAGTAATACCTATTGAAAAGTTACGTAAACAAGATTAAGGATGTGATCGAGCATTCAAAGCCAACTTTTGGTCCTCAACAGCTTTTCTGTGCTACTTCAGGAGTCTAGTTAGATGTGCTTTGCATGTAGGTGTAATGCTGCTGGAACTAGATGAAACAGTAATGACACCAAACCACAACTTTACTTAAATGTTTCAGTCCATTTAAATGCATTTGTGGTTTGGAGTCACAGACATTTGGTGGCACAGTTGTTAAAGTCAGACACAGCATGTTTTTTGATACAACCACCAGGGAGCACCAGAATCAGACATGGTCAAATTCTACACACAGAGGCCTTCACTTAAAGGCCACTCACGTCCACTGGGAGAGATATCCCTGGTAGGTGATCCAGCCTTGGTCATTAGTGCAAACTGTGTTATTGACATCTGGACCCCAGGGCATGTACGGAAAAACATCAAACAGGTCCGCCAGCTCCTCTGGTGACAAGGCACAGTCACGGTCCTGACAGACACAAAGGTCAGATACTTGTCAATGAGGAAAAACGGTGGTCAAAGCAGGAAAAACCTCAGATGGGATTTAAATTCAGAATTAACACATATTTACAGAAAGCAATGAAGTTGACGAGATCACACTTTAAATATATTGTCTGTTTTCAATTGACTATAGGTAAAAAAAAAAAAAAAAAAAAAAGGATTAGCAAGTTATCACATCCTGTTTCATTTATGTTTAACCCCGCTTCCCGACTGAATCAGGCTTGTCCTTGCTCAGTTGACTTCAAGAGCAGAATTCACTCAGTTGGCAGCCTGTCACTTCCACCTGAGAAAACAAACATGAGTGGCGCATACATTCACAGTTGGACGCTAATCACTACGACAGAAACCAGATCCTGGCACTAGCTGCCACTTTCACTCTCCGACTTTGATTCTAATCTCGCCGCTAATTCTCCGGTCAATCCTTCCTCAGTGACAAGACGTTAAATCACGCCTCAGCAGGTGGTCAGAGCTGGCTGTGGCAGTGTATTTTGGTGTTGTGTTGCGCTGAGCAGCTTCTCGTTAAGTGCCTCTCCGGGGCAGAGGCGAAAGTAAATACAGGACCGGAGGGACGGGAATTCACCTTGTCATGTTTGTCAAAGACGCTCTGGAGGAAGAGGTAGGCATTATGGTTGAGCTCTGTGGTGCAGTCTGGAGGAATTTTCAGCCTGGAGGATGAAATATTACAATGTTAATGATACAGTCTGGGCACATACAGGATAAACAGGATAAACACTGCCACAAAGGTTCAAGAAGAGGATAAAGAATACAGTTCCCTTACAAAAGTGGCTCAGCAGTCCTCAGTAGACATACTAGTACCAAAAGTGAAAGGCAGGTGTTGCTACACCTTCAGGGCTGACACTCACGGTGGGAAGAGGTAGTCCTGATTCAACTCCAGGTCGTCATCGTACCCGAACCTCCGCAGCACGGTCCACGTCGTTTCATGGCGGCCTCGCTGGATGAACAGGGTGTGGAGGAACAGGAAGCCTGGAGAGGAACATCACGGAAATAAACAGTCAGGAATAATGTGACGGGAGATTAGCGTGAACATGTGGAGGAGGCCGGCCCATCCGTTCCTACCTTTCAGAGAGAGTCCGTTGTTGCACACTCCGTCGCTCAAATTCTTCCTCACCACATTTTTTACATCCTCCAATGCCTGAGGCTCGAGCGGGGTGTTGAAGCACGTCCGCTGTGAGGCGTCGCACAGAAACATTGTTGCTGTCAAAGTGAGCATAAAAAAGGCTCCTGCGTCTATCGTGCTTTCGCTTAAAGCGTTTGTCAGCTGCGACAGCCATCAGTTTACCTGGAAGAAGTTGAGCTCATTATCGTTGAGAATCCCGTCATTGTCTAAGTCAGACACTTTGAAGATTCGAGTCAGGGCTTTGACACAAAGTGACTTCATCTGGGAATCAAATAGGCAAATCAAAAGGCACGACAACAAAATTCAGTTCATATGACACATAGAATTTCACACAGGATTGTGGGCTGAGACAGCAACTAAAGCATTCAAACGGCATTACATAACTCGTGCAAATGTAGATTCAGAGAGAGGCTTTGATGGAAAACAAGCTGCACTGGGTGACAAAGACAGTGTGCAGTCTTACAGCTTTCTTCTCTGGACAGTAGAGAGGACCTGTGGGGTGCAGAACTGCCTTTTGGGCATAGTAGAACAGCTCTGAGATGTTCTTCAGGTTCTTCGCTGAACACTATAAACAACAAGAAAAGGAAGTTTAGTTACGCATATGTGTATACTGCATGTATGTATGGGCAGTGATGGGCACTGTGATGCTAACAGCGTCCTGGCACGGCACGGCACAGCACAGCACAGCACAGCACAGCACAGCACAGCACAGCACAGCACAGCACAGCCATCCCTGTTTACCTATCTGTCTGTGTGTGTTTGTGCGTGTATATGCCTGTATATACCATGTGTGTGTGTGTGTGTGTGTGTGAGCTAAGTCAGGCCCAGACAGGGTATTAACACACAGGATCTGTCTGAGCGACGTGCCTGGTTTAATTAACCAGTCTGAAGACACACAAGTGTGAGAGGACAACAGGTTAATGTACACAAACTAAGACGACAGAGCACAAAGTGACACACTGTACGTTCAGTTCGGTCGATCGTGGGGGTCATAAACATAAACATGGAAGAGCAAAGGTTGTAAAGAGCTCCACTTATGTATGTCACTGTAACTGACCAGATAGGAGGAGAAAATACAACGTACACATAATTTGGGCCTTTTGATTTGAATGTTTTTACATCAATTTAAGTGTTAAGTTGACAGTTGGCAGCTAAAAGGTTTCTGTTGAACTGCTGCCATGTTTCTTCCCCTCTTTAATGAGAGCATGACAGAAGAGCTTATTGATTTCCATTTGTGTTTGTGTCCCTTTTGACCTCGTCCACTGGACAGACAGACACGTGTGGTCTGTCTGTTGTCTGAATCGGTAGCATCACTGCTGCATTACTGGAATGTCGACGCATTAATGAGGCAAACCGACAGAGTGGTCCCCCTCTCACCTCAACACAAGTCTCGATCTCGCTGTACTGGTTCATAATGGGCAGTATGGTCTCCATGCTGCTGTGCTCCACCAGGTCCGACTTGTTCCCCACCAGGATCAGAGGAACCCTGGACACACAAAAACACACTCAGTAAACAGAATAAAATTTAACAGATGTAACTCAACCACACCAGAGCTGCAATGATTACTTGTCAACTTAATCGGCAACCGTTTTGATAACTGATTAATTGGTTTGAGTCATTTTTTTAAGAAAAGAGTCAATATTCTCTGATTGCAGCCTCTTAAATGTGACACTGAGCTGAATATCTTTGAGTTGTGTACAAAAGAAGACATTTGAGGACATCATCTTCAGCTCTGGATAACACTGATTGTCATTTTTCACCATTTTCTAACATTTTGTAGACCAAACAACTGACAGATTAATCAAGAAAACAAGAAATAATAATCATTAGCTGCAGCCCTGAAGTACACATTTTATTCAAAAAGAGTACTTTTCTTTTCATGTATTTTAGTATTTTCCCTCCCAGAAAAGCAGTGACTCATTTCTCAGTGAGAAACACAACAGGGAGAATGCGGCTGAGTGTGAAATGCTGCTCTTCCACTGCTGCTCCCTGCTTACAAAGAAGGCTCGGTGAGACATTTTCCACCCTGTGACTACAGGTCATCACTCCAAACACGAGCAGGAAAATCCATGACCGGCCTCTCGCTACAGAAAATGGTCTTTTGCAGACTGGTCATGCTGTGAAACGTTCACGGACGTAATGTAGAAACCGGCACCCTCTTCGCCCCATATTTCACTGTCCAAAACTGAGCTAACAAAGTAAACTCTGGACTGTTTTTGTGCAAGTTCACACCTGCTGTCCTTGTCTGTGTTCTCAATAATGAGAGGGATCCAGTGGCTGGTCACCTGAGGAACACGAAAAGGCAGAAAAATTAAAAACTGTAAAAGATGACAGGCTGACAGTCTCACACGTGCTATAAAAACAAATTATGGAAATGCTCGGAGCAGAAGGAGCTCACCTTTTCTATGGACTTCTTGTTGTTCACAGAGTAGACAATGCAAATCACATTTGCCTGTGAGGGAGACGGACACACACGTCCATTAGGCTTTTACCTGGACTCAGCACTTCTCTCCAAGTTAACAGACAAGCAAAACGCACGGACTGACCTTGGAGATCTCCTGAAACAACTGCTCGTCGGTCTGCTCGGCCTCTGTGAGGAGAAAGACGAGTGCACCTCAGTTAAAATCAGGAGAGTGGTCTCAGTCGCTGCAGAGCCAAACAAACAGGAACGGTGGACTTCATGTACCTGAATAGTCCACAATGTGTGTGGGGACCCTCTCTGGTGTGACATCTGCAGGTATGGTGATCTCCTCAGCTCGGTAGGGAACCTGGGATGAACAATGTTTACGTAATGGGGGTAATCTCCACAAAGTGTTGATTAAGATGGAGGTGAAGAGGTGCCATCAAGGTGTTTAATATCTGATGTCATAATCATTTCTACATACCACATCTGGGAACTCTTCGCTGACCAGGGACATGATGAGAGACGTCTTCCCCACTTTGGCTGTGGAGGGAGGAAGAGACAAGACTGAAAAATGATCTTTAGCAGATCAGAGACTCCTCACAATTCATTACTGAGCCGCAGCTGATGGATTCAATACGGACTTTATTCATAACTGTTCTGTTAATAACCTGATACCTATTCATTTACAAATCAGCTGAGCCTCCTGTGGAGAAGAAGCCACAGTGGAAAAATCAAATCCTCCATCTGTCTGCAGTTCACTTCCCCAAATTCCAAGAAATTCCAGGAATTCAACGATGAGAGAACGAGAGAACAGAACAGCATCCATCTCTCTGGCTTTGCTGTGATGGAGTGCCTGTCTGTCTGTCCAATGCTCTGGTCAATTGTAATTGTGCAAAGCTGAAGCAAACACAGGACATTTTATTCATTTCACGTTAGTTTTTCAGAACACCACCATCATGAGACTCTGGTGAGGCTGTCAGCATCACATGGCCACAAGCAGCATCAGTCCGAAGTGAACAGTAGCGGCTGACGCTGCAGGTTAAATGGCAGCTTTACTTACGTTCTCCCACTAATAATATCCTCACGTCCTTGCGCATCCTCTCCGGCGTCGACAAACTCGGTAAAGTGGTTCGTGTGAAACATTTATGCTCCTGTCTGGATGAAGGGTACAGCCAGCCAGCTCTCTCCTCGGCCTGGCTCGCTTGCTAACGGCTACGTTCGCATTTCAGCTCCGGTTTCCGCTGGTTCAGAGCAGACGACACGCCGTTAGATATCTGTTCAATCGTTTGATACTAACGAGCTGCTTTCTGTCGCTATTTTCCACCTGTCAGGTACAGTCCGACAGAGCTGCCGCCGCTGTGCTCACCCAGCTAATCTACACACAAACTTGACCGTCACAGCAGCGTTAGCGGGGGGCTAGCAGCCGTGCGTTCCGCCCCGCCCCTCCGGTTCAGCTGACTCTGAGGGCGAGCAAAGATCGTATATTGTTTAAAAATAATAATAATAATAATAACGTGAATAGTCGGCTATGTGCACATCCCGCATATGAGAGCTTTTGCTGTCATTTTAAAGTAAGAAATGTTATGACAAATTTCCATTTAATCAGCCGGTTTCTTAATATTTTTCAGACTAACGTAGCTCCGTTGGTTGTGTAGCGTGATGACGATTCCGGGAGAATGGCGGAGAGTGAGACGTCTAACGTCTTTTCCCCAGCTCGACAGCGCCTGTCAACGGCCACAGGCAACAGAAAGCAATGGAAGAAGTACTTGGATGTTTTACTGAAGTAAAACTACCAGTATGACACTATAAAACTCTCTGTTGCTAGTAAAAGACCTGCATCCCAAATTTGTACTTTTTTTTGGTGTGTGTGTGTATGTATATGTATATATATATATATATACATATATATATATATGTGTGTGTGTGTGTGTGTGTGTATATGTATATATATAAAACCCCTATGAGATGGATCATTATTCAAATTTATTCAGAAAAATAAAAATAAATAAATAGAAAAACGTAAAAAGCTTCAAGGTACAAGACTGTACTATTATTTTAAGGGAGAAAAAAAACATTTTTTACATTATGTTTGTTTGTCTTTGACAAAACAAGTGAGAGAAGAAAAAAAAAACAATTACTGACAATATAAATAAGCAAAATAACAGTATGGAAAAGTCAATAAGTGAATATAAAAAAGGTCTAATGTGAATTCATGGCATAAAAGTCGGCTGATAAATTTAATTATTCATTTATTGTTGGACTGATTAGTTTGAAAGCATTAAACCCATTTTGCAAACAGGAAGGGGGAAACAGCTGACTGTGTGTATAAAAATGTACCCTGCTCAAAAATACCTGAAAAGTAATTTCAAGTATTCAGCCCCTTATCTTTTGATTTTGTGTATGTGTAAATTATTAACTGCAGGAATCAATTGGGTCTTACTTTTATTAAAATCATGAAGAGTTTTCAGTTTTACAGAAGTACAAACATACAGCTAAAATGAAACAGTGTTTGAGAAAAGTAAACCTAATTTTGTAAATGTGCAAACTGAGTTAAACATATAGCATCAAGTACAAAATAACTAAAAATGATATATAAAATTTAGTCCTTCGTTTTAATAAATACAATATTTGGTTCCAGTGTATAATGTATTACAAAGAATTCCTTTATGTGGTGTCATTGTGCCAGTGACACTAAATTCAAGAGATACTGCTGCTACATGGTGTCATATTATAATCGCAGACACTGACGTCTGCCCAAAGTGTTAGAGTTGATCATCTGTCGGTGGTGGCGAGCAGTCCTGCCAGTAAAACAGAGAGTTTGTGTCCACTTTCCACTGACAACTTCAGGGGCATCTTCCAAAAGTAAGGCTTTCGGTCTGTTATGCCACAAAAAGGTACTTATTCCATCCTGGACTCCTGCAAACCAGCAGGTAGAACTGTTCACTTCCCCCTTCTCAAGTTGGCTTCATCTACAGTATATCAAAGAGTGACAGAATTAGTATTCACATGTTATTCGATGAACACAGGAAGCCGTATCAGCTGAAATGACCGTATCTTACTGGCGTAGTCCTCTGGGGTCATGGGTTGAGAGATGACTTTTCTGAGGGCCTCCAGCCACTCCCTCTGCTCCTGCTCCTGCTCACACATAAACACAAACTGCCTGCCGGGAGTCTGCAGCATGATGCCACAGTGCCAGCGGCCTCCCCTCGAGCACCGGCCGCTGCTCTCTGAAACAGAGTAGCCGTGACTCTCTGTGCCGATGAAGACGGCGCCCAGCTCTGTTGCGTCCTAACGGTGATAAAGCACAGAGATACGCTTCAAAGAGAGCACCACTGTCATTAATTGCAGTATTGATAATTCTATTATCTAGAAATTTGACTGATTTTTTTTTTCTATTTTCTTATTATTTCTTATGAAATAAAAAAGATATTTATTTCTTTCCCACAGTCTTTTGTCACACACACTGTAGACACTGTGGGGTTGTCTGTTAATTACCAGGGGAGTTTTAAAATACAGGAGCTTTCTTTTCGTGGAGCACAGTGTGAACCACCTCTTCTTGAACGGCTCCCGTTGCTGAAAACACACCCAGAAAGGGACACAGAGACCGAGCGAGAAAGAAAGAGAAAACAATGGATGAAATTTATTTGTCAGGTGTAACAAAAGCAAATAAATCCTGTTGATTTTTTTAAATAAATTCGGAAAGCTGACAAACCGTTGGGCCAGTTTTCTCCATGTAGCCCTCCTTCAGGCAATGTGTCATTATCTGAGGTATTAACTGAGCAAAGAAAGGCAGATGGCACTGGTAACTGAGAAAAATCTGCAGTTTAACTCTTAAACTTGAATCTGTCGAAGCTACATGTTTTAAAAGTGTGTCTCACGTCATTATCTCGAAGAGTGGGATGTTTCTTCTGGAGGTATGCCAAGCGTGTTGCCCTGATAGCATTGAACAAGGATACGATGACCTGCAAGACATTAGACAAACGAGAGCACATCAGGAATACATCCATGCAAGTACACTTTCTGTTTCACACACGTTAGGAAAGCCCTGAGCAGGAATACACGTTTGCTGAGCTTGGATCACATTGTATTTCTCAGATCTAACCACAGCCGTGAGATTCAAAGGTAAGCCACTCCATACATGCACTGATTTTGTGTCTGTGCTGAAGGTTTTGTTTGCTGCGTTTGCCAAGTCAAGACATTTCTCTGTTAGAAGTGCACATCAAATAGCACGAGAGCGCTGGAGCCCACCTGTCCATCCTCGTGATAAACAAACAGATTCCTCATACGTTCATCATGCAGGTAGGAGATCTGCAGACCGTGAGGGTGACTGATCTTCTCCGGCTGGAAAACTGCATTCAGATCCTTCATGGAGATGACGGCTTTGGGAACCTTGGTCTTGGTTGGTTTTAATGAGCCGATTGAGGATGGATTACAGAAACAAAAAGGTATTCACCTGTGACCCATGCTTGCTCATAAAACACCATGGCATAAATGATGATGATAGGGCAAAAGAACTACTCACATCCTCTTTGATGAAGTATCTGAGGGTGAAGTCCTTCCGGGATAGCAGGAAGATCCTCTTTAGGAACTGCTTGTTGTCTTTGCCCTTCTTCCATAGCGTTGACTCGAACAGGTCTGGGTTAGATACATCAAAGAAATACAAGAGATGAGAAGCGCCTAAACTGCAACTTGTGCAAAGAAATGAATGCAGAATTGTGAATATTCATGTTAGTTCAATCATAGGATAATTACCGGCACTGTACGCTTGCTGGAAGCAGTTTTCTCCTGTGAATTCTCTTCTTTCATACTTTGCACGGATCCACTGATCCTTAAGAACACTAACAGGGAAGCAAAGCGCTCATTACATTCCCTTCAGGATGAAACACAAGGGTTTAAATAAATACCAGCTACTGAAAAGGTGTAGACTCATCACTGTGGCAGAGGTTCCACCATTGTGCCCAGCTCTCAGTGTTTGTTCCCCTTTCTGCACCTCTCCACTGCCATTCACAATGACAGCCTGCTTTGCTGATTCTTCCCTGCACTTCCACTGCACTAATGAGGCTGACGTGTTGACGGTCACTCACACGCAGTCATTTTCCTGCGGCCGGTAGAAGAAGGCAGGCACACACTTCTCATAAATGGCTTTGGCTGCAGAATTTCCCCTCTCCTGCATGAACTGGAACCACAGGGTTTAAAACATTATGACAATATTCATTTCGTATTTGTAGATAACTGCCTTGTGCAGCAGGACCACTCAATTTGCAATCCAAGACAGAACCAGTAAGATTCTAAACAAAACATCCATTGAAAAGGAATGTAAACTACAAATCTCTACCTCCACTAGTGAGTCTTCCCAGCGATCCAGGCGTATGGATTTCACTTTGCTGACAGCAGGCAAATTACGATGCATCCCTGAGCAGGTCAGGCACACAAAGACACCAAGAGTGTAGGAGGCCCAGTCAGGCTCTGTGAGCCACAAACACATCACAATGTTGACACTGTGAGAAGGAACTAAACGCAGGACAAATTCCAGTCGTGTGAGCAGCAAGTACAGACAGCAGCAAAGTCACATCATCGGTTTCTTTTGTAGGTGAATGAGCATAAAAAAAAATAAAAAATCAGTGAGCAAATTGAAAAGTGAATGTAAGTTATTTCAGTTCTTGTTCGTCTTTCGCTCTCACACACACAAACACTAACCTGTCAGTGACGGCGACAGACCGTTACAGGAGGAACAGTGAGGTCATAGCACAGAATATACAGCAGTCAACACTTCCCTTTATTTAACTTTACCATAAAACGTGGTGATAAAACATCACTTTCAAGACAGTTCTGTTAACAAGCAACATCACGTGGCCTGTTGGTGCCGGTTGCTGTTTCCATTTTTTAAACTTTAACGAAGAAAACGTGTTCATTGGCACAGAAATCAGGCAGAGTGGCTGTTGATAAAAACACGTATTGATGGGAATCATTTAAATGACGACATCATCATATCAAAATGAATATCTTGTGTTAATGAATCTTTGTCAGTGTACTCACCAGGAGCTCCACAGTCAGCACACAAGCTGTTACCAGGCTGTCGCACCAGATCGAACAGGATTTTGTTATTTCTTTCCAGACTGGCCATAGGTGATGATTGTTTGCTCCTGTCAGACTGACCGTTGAGTCCCAGCAAAAGAGCTACTAGGTAGTGACCCCATATTGACTCCGCACAGTGGATGGCACAGAGCTCTGGAGCAGGTGAAAAACGTAAATCCCTCTCACTGACCAGTGGCCCAGCATTTCCTCTTACCAGCACAGCATCATGAAGTTTATTGTTCTGCACACAAACGCAGAGGTCCAGAAATAACAGAAAGGAAGTGAAACAGACGTCACCGCGCGACAGGGTGATTTACAGCATCAGGCTGATAGACTCGCATGTAGCTTATAGAAAACTAAGGTTTGACTGGTGTGGACGAGGTCTTACCATGTTAGGAGAGGCACACTGGAAATATCTGAAATCAAAATTTGTTCATTTATGCATATTTTACGGCAAAATAAAATTCAGGCTTGGCAAAATCATCTCTTAATCATTAGATGATGGATAAGATGTTAACACTCACCTTTGTGTAAAACCTCATTTTGGGATGTTTTAAAGACTCTACTTTTTTTTTCATTTATCATGTCTGAGTTTTATCTTTATTACCAAAAGATTCACCAAAAATTTACCAATTTTAATTGTTCGTGGGTTTTGATGACCTTCTGATTCCCAGTAGAGCTCCATTCAACTTTAACCTGAGCAGAGGTCTAAAAATTCAGACCAAATGATGACACCTGTGTGTGTGTGTGTGTGTGTGTGTGTGTGTGTGTGTGTGTGTGAATTCAGTCTAACTGCTAAAATCTGCACTATGTTAGTTATGAAATGTGACAATGTATTGACCTGTTTGTTTTACTTCAGGTTTTGTCTTGTAACTTCCCGTTGCAATTGCTACAGTCAGTGAAAAGTGGCGGAGCTCACCTGCTCACACGCCCTGATACATTTTTCTTAAAGGTGTAAAGTCACACCCACATTTTTGTGGTGGTCATAGGACCTGCCACGACCACTCCCACCTCTTAGGTCACATTTAAAATACTTCTCCTGCTCAAAGTTACCTATGGTGTTAACTATCTTAACTATTTCAAGTTCAAGTTCTTTATTGTCATGTGCACATCAGTTACAGTGAAGCAGCCATTGGTAATAAAATTCTTAATTCTGAAGCTCCGTTCAACAATGCTCAAACAATATAAAAAGAAAATCAGGCAAGTAAAAGTAAGAATCTAAGATAAAATAGTGCATGTGCTGCTAATTTAGCCTTTTAGCATTAGTAGTTTTTCCTCATAAGAATATTGGCAATTGTACTTTAATGGCAGTAGGATTTTTATGCCACTTAGTATTTTTAGAATCTGTACATCATATACATATACATATCTTACTCACGTAAAAGTATGTGAGTATTATCAGCAAAATGAACCTAAAATATTCAAAGTACTTACAGCAGAATGGCTCCTCCTAGTGTTGCATTTAAGCAATGTATTGCTTTTATAAAACAGTTACCAATAATGGCAATATGAAAGAGGAATACACAATAATTTTCATGTAGTTTTTAATTAAAGAGAAATACATATTATCTAATAAAATAGCCCCGCTGTGAAAAAATAGTCCCACCTCTCCGTACGTTAGCTCTGCATGTCGTCTATTCCTCTATTTTTTCGGGAGAAAGTCACTGCTCAATCAACTCTACCATTGTTAACCCTATCTGGAGGTGAAAGTTAACCTTAAACATGTGAATTCAACTAATTCAGTCTATTTGTTAACGTTGTCAAAACACCGCAGCAACTTTTTGCTACCGACTGTAACAGTTTGCTGTCATGGAAACATTGTTGCTTCTCTGACAATCAGCCCCGTAATGTGAACATGCGAGGCCCCCCCGCAGGTAACTATGAGTGAGTGGTCCGGAAGAATCCACCCAAAACCCCAATGAATGAGAGAGGTTTTGTTTTTTTTTGGTTTTTTTTAAAAATAGTTTTAGCTTTGAGTGATCACTGACTTTATTAAGCCGACCATATGTGACATCGCGGCAGGCACCTGGAGACGCAGCAGCGGCATCTGAATATCATGAAAGCACCAAATTACTTTGCCTTAACGAATTTCGTTAGTAAATAATGTGAAGAATTGTCAAATATCATTTCCATGAGGCTGTTCAGTCAGTGACAGATCACCCTATAGAGCCCTAAGTGTCACAGTCGCTGCCAAGGTGCTGATCCTGTGACTGACCGTGAACATGTTTGAATGTTGTTAACGCCTTAAAAAAAATAGACGGCTACTTTTTGCTGCGTACTGTATCAGTTGGTTGTTGTCATGGAAACATTGCTGCTTCCCTGAAGTGGAGTGATATGCTGTGATAAGGCTTTTTAGAATAGTAGCTGTGGTATACGCTCATTATATCACAGTTAACAGCCAATCAGATTGCCGGATTTCACCTTTCTGTTTTATAAAACTGTGTAACCTACGTTTTCACATTTTAGCTGATCAAGGTGAATAAGTGTGAACTCTGTTATACAGTATGTGGTTGTGTACGTTATGTCGAACCATCACACTGGCATACAGTAGATGGCGGCATACATCTTTAACGTCGGACACGAAGAAGAAGCAGCACATACACACGCACACAGCGGAACCAATCGAAGCGGTGTATTGGTGCCACGCCGACCCGTAGAAAAGCGTCGGACAACAACCAAAGGACAACGTTGTTCAACTTGAACGATGTTGTAGCCGAGACTAATATCTCGCCCCTTTTAATTAACGACGATGTGGTTCGCCAGGCGACTCCTCTCGTCGGTCGCTCAGAGAAGTAGGTTTTTGATTTTTCTTGCACTCGCTGTTTGCTGAAAGCTGAATTCGCAGACTAGCGATGTTAAGCTAGTTCACATTAACTCACGCGAAGGCTCTGTGCTCACGTCACACGTTCCATTCCATCTTAACACGCGCGCCCTCCTGTACTTCCTCTGCAGGTCAGTATGGAGGACAGTCTGGCTTGTTCCGGCGCCCTCAGCACTGCGCCCTCCCCGAGCTGGAGCCGCGGTACCTCCAGTGTACATGCTGCTGGCGGAGCCGGGTTCCCGTGGCGGGCTTCGAGACCCTGGACGCCACCCTCTCCTCCACCTCAACGCCCTGCAAAGAGGACAACAGGTCGCTGGACGCCTGCTACACCTCCGAGCAGCGAGACGCCATCCTCCAGCTGCTCAACAACGCCTCACCGTCAGAGCTGGCCGGCGTCAAACTCCTGAGAGGCCGCAAGTCACTGAACATTGTGGAGTACAGGACTAAAAACGGACCCTTTCAGACTCTGGAGAGTGTGGTGAACGTGCCGCTGCTCAAGCATAAAAGCGCTGTCACGGTGTTCAACTCCATCCTCAACCCGGTGAAGAAGGAGAAGAAAGTAAAGATCCAGCTGGCCAAGTTCATCAGGCCAGAGGTTGACAGGTCCTGGTTGGAGGTGGGCTTCCCATTCCAGTGTGTGGTCAGAACAAGCACGTGTTCACGCACCTGCCCACGTCTTTATTTCAGAAACATTTAGTCCTCAGTGTGGGTTCAGTTGCAAATATACTGGATCCGACATTTCCCACAATCAGTATCGCTGTTACACCCATGCCCTTCAAAGTCTACGCTCCCTGTTTGTAACGCAGGATGTGTTTCAGCTACTCTACTAATGTCAGCCGACAAAGATCACCATGAACCACAGATGATATTACATGCTGTGTAGTTGTGCCTGTCACTAATAAACTGACCTGTAGGGAAAGACAGTCCCCTCCCCTGTTTGAAAGCTGGCCCCGATTTCCCTGTGATAGATTCAGAGTTCATCTCATTTCAGTTGTCAGATGTACTGAGGAAGCGTGGTACTGTCATTCATCATGACCGCCTTTCAAAGACTTCGTATTTGTTTCCTCAGGATGCCAGCTCCATCGTGTCTCTAGTATGTGGGACTAATAAAATCGCCTGGACTCATGTGGACCGTGGGATGAAAGTGCTGGACTGGCAACAGCTGGAATGTCCCAATTTCTTGAGGGGGACATACATGGCGTCTGCTTACTTGAATGATGTGAGTATGACGATCAGAGTCCATCTTATTGTTGAAATGTTACAGTGATGAGTCAAATGATGGGGAGGAAGTATTCGCCGTGGTTCTTGTGTTTAACTTGACATTTGTGCAGAATCTAAAACCACGAACAATCCGTCGTTTTCCCTTTTCTGCTGTCAGGTCTCCACAGTCGTGGAACTCCTCCCATCAGCTGACTTCTACATAATTGAGAAATCCTCCATCTCAGTCCAGAATACCACTCTGGTCCCCATCATGGTCCACATGAGGACTGTGGAGGCCATGCTGTTCGCTCTGCTTGAGCCAAGAAACTCACCACCTGAGTCCAATATTCCTCCCAGGTGGGAAAAAGGGGAAACGACTCGTGAGCTTGTTTTTCAGTCGGCGAGGGTTCGTGAAGTAACTTCCCTCCTTCATCTCTTCCTTCCTTTGCAGGGTTTTGAACATGATGCGCAGTGCTGTGGGACGTCACTTTGGACTCATGGTGGGTGAGTCGCGGACCAGCGGGGCGCAGACGGTCCGACAGCTGATGACCGAGTCGGTGACACAGAAGCTTCCCAGGATAAACTTCCCCCCGGAGCTGCTGGTGAAGTACAGGAATTATTTCCAAATGGGCAGCAGACGAGGAGGCGAGGAACTGTGCGACGCGCTGCTTCAGGCTGTCGCTTTTTACGAGCTGCTCAGTGAATCTTCCAGTTAGCCACCGCGTGGGCTGATGTCACGCCCCAGCCGAGCACTACACTCATTAAAACAAGCATCCTGAGTGGCATTCTGAGCCACTTTGGACTTTCACCGCACATTTACCCCTTGAATAGATTTGGTGGTGGTTGATGGTAAATTTAATGTATTTTTTTTCCTGTCTGTTGCATAAAAGTACTGTTTTTTGGGACGCTGAGTGTGAGGGTTGCTGTGGTGTTTTATTTCGACTGTCGACGTCGTTCCATTTGGACACCTGCATTGAGTGACAGCTGTCTGGGGATTTTCACTCCTGTTCAGTTGGGATAACAAAAGAGTTTTTTATGATTATGAATGAATTCGTGAATGAAAATCACAGCACTGATCCCACATCCTTTGAAAACGATCAACGTCATTTACTACAATATCGTTTTTTATTTACTTTTCATGGTTGTATGTACATATAAATAAAAACTGATTTCTCATCACAGCTGCATAATATTCTCACAACAGCATTTAGATGGAGGCACAGTACAATAAATACTGACTGCATTCAGGTGAGGTGAGGTAGTGAGGATGTGAGGTCTCTTTCCAGATGTTTCTTTATGAGAAATCTTCTGTCAGGAGCCGAAGAGCTGACTTTGAGAGGCCCAGCTGTATGCCGCTGAGGTGCTTCACACACCTGACGTGGGGAATAAATCATTAGAATTTTTTCTGCAAGTACAATTATTTTGTCACACAAAAAATCACATTAAACAGTCAGACGGACGTTTAATACAACCACCACCACTGTCACACTGACCGCCCTGATGTGATGGAGTTACCATATGAAAATCGATGCTGCCACTCTAAATGACTGTTTGAACTGACCGTCCTGAAGTGAGCATGAACGTCTCACCTGGCTGGCTCCTCTCTCTGTCGCTGCTCTCTCTTGAAGCGACAGATGTGGCGGAGGAACGGCATGTAGTCCACACCGACAGCTCGTCTGTTCCCCAGCAGGCTGACGGACGCGCTGCCGAGCACCATCCTGCTCAGCTCGTACCTCCTTTGAGACACACTGGTGGAGACAGACGTTTTTTGGTTCCTGCTTTACAGACAGTAAACAATGTGAATCGATGTTCAGAAGCTGACATGGAGAACACTCACCTTGGTGCGCACAGAGGCTGAAAACTAAAGCTGAGGCTCCGTCTTTTGGAGGAGGCAGGTAACGTCAGTCCCACTTCCTGTCCGTACCTTTGGGCTTCAGTCCACGCCTCAGACACTCGCCACAGGCACCTGTGACACCCCAAACCCTCAACAGCAGCCTGAATATCCAGCAGACTCTCCTGGCTCCAACTCCTGCCCTCCTCCTCACTCATCTCATCCAACAAGCCATCCTTTACCTCAGCTCCCGTCCAGACGAACGCATCAGGCCTGCACGAGCCTGAAACGAGCGGCGTCGCGGCCGGCATCGTGGCATCAAGGTATGACATGAGGTCAAAGAAGTCGGTCAAGGCATCCAAGCAGTTTGTTGCCACTTTGGCTGCGTTTTGTTCGGTCTTGTCTCTCCAACTAGAAGCTCCTGAATCAGCCCTCTTTCGCAGTAACGATGCTCTTTGGGGAGTTTGTGCCAGACTGGAAGATGATGTGGTGATATGTTTCCTTCTGCTCAGCCTGGAGATATTCCTGACAGATTTGCTGTCGGTGACTGACGTCTTTGGACTGACATTTCCATCCAGATCAGCGGGTGCCAGCTCACTGTGCAGCCCAGAACGAGGCCCCTTGTCCGGGCAGTGGACTGACATTCCCCTGGTCCAGACGGGTAGAAAGAGCTCTAGGTTGGAGTACAGAAGAGGCACACCTCCTCTCCAGCTCTCAGCTAGGAGCCTCAGGAGCTTGATCAAGTCTATGTCAGACCAGACCCGACACTGAAGAATGGAAGGAAGAAAATATTCACAGATGAAGTTGATGTTTCTTTGGTAAAAAGCTCATGGAGTTCATATATCAATACTTGCCTTTAGAAGGGTTAGTAGTTGGTTTTGGGTGACAGGGTGGAGACCCAGCATGCTAGCAGTGCAGCCGGAGTCACAGTCAGGACGCTGGCCGTCTACACTGTCCCCTCTTTCAGTAACACTCGAGTCTAGTTAAGAACAACAGAGACAATTCCTGCAAATCTGTTCCGGTGCTGATCAGAATCCTTCTGTAAAGGACTTGACTGTGACTCGTTCACAGACGGGCTTCTGAAAGTTTCGATGACTGAGTGCCAATTTAAGCATTTTGATATAGTAGCCAAGTAGCGCATTAAATGTAGACTACTGAAAGTGAAAGTACTGAAATGGACAGCGGATGATTAAAATGTGATGCGTGCACATTTGCGTGCTGTTCAAAATGCTTCTGAGGGCAGACCCTGGCCCGCAGGCCGCACTCTGAGAGCCCCTGATTTAAAGCACTTACCCTGTTTACCAGCAGGCCCCTCAGACAAGCCTCCACTCTGAGATGCCCGTCCTCCACCACTGCGCATCCAGAGCTGCAGCTGCAGCAGGCAGCATCTGACGTCACCTCTGGACAGTCTGAGGAGGCTGCTAACGTCGTCCAACTCCAGCTGCACATTCTCAGCCAAAGCCACCAGCTGCAGGTAGCTGCACACGTTCACCTTGGAATAGACGGAGGAGGTTTATGACAGACGGGGTCATCCATGCTTACAGATGCTCTAATGATTCTGCATGTGTGGGGAGCCTAAATAGCTCACTGAGCAGCCAGCAGAGGGTTATTCTTAATCACAAACATACAAGGAAAATGCGAGCAGCTTCAGGAAACATGCACACGTTTCACACTGAAGCTGAACGAGGGGGATGAGATAAAAACGCACCGCTGACGGGGTTTTGAAAAGGATTTCCTCCAAGCTGCGGTTGAATCTCTCTCTGAATGAGGGATCTGAGGAAGACATTTAATTTGCATCAGGGCTTGTCCTGAAATCTATTCTATGCAAAATTACAGCGTGTGTTTACCATTGGTGGTCAGAACGACGGGCCTTTTAGTGGTTGTCATGAAAGCCTTGATGGCAGCGAGGAAACCAACATCATCATCAAATATGACATCAACCTGCGGGAGCAGAGCGGACCAGGCTTGGGCTATGTTCGGTCTCATATCCATTAAATTACATGTCTCACAGTGTGGGGATGCCAAATGGTTTACCTCTTCAAACAGAATGAGTGATGTGGCTGTCTTTTTGTTCTGTGGCTCTGATTTATCACAGCCTGGTGATGGGCTGCACGATGTCTTGCTGTCTGGTTTTGCGGATGGCATTAGGCCACCGGAGTGTAAGTGATCCGCTTTGGCCTTCATCTTAAAGTAGTTGGCCAAAGTGACGGTGGCTGGATTAACTTTTCCTTTGCGACGGGAGCAGCCAAAGTTCTGTGCTGCTCTCTTTTTTGAGGTGGAGGTGACGTTTTTCAGAGGCACTGTTTTTCCTGTTGAAGGAAAGAATGCAAAAGCCTCCATGACTGTCTGCAGATACACATTAAACACTACAGAAACCTGAAAGCATAAAGTTTGTTTTAGTTCTTTTTTTAGATGTTTCACAAAACAATCTTTGTTGCAAGCTCGTCTAAGTAAATTAGTGAGTCTTTATATAGAAAACCAACCAGGTAACGTGTCAGGTTTAGGAGCAGAGCTGTAGTTGTTGAAGTACGTCGGTTTCAGTGGGTCCTTCCCTGATGTCTCCACTAGGTGGGACTGGGTAGCCTCCTTCAGCTGGGAGAGAACATGGTGGCCACTGCGCTGTGAGGAGCAGTTCACCTCAAACACCTTTGATCGAAAAGGAAAAGAACAATTTAAAGGATAACTTTGCCCTGACAGCAGTCTGGAACCAGGTGAAACTCACCATAAAATAGCAACATCAGCCAAGAAATCCGCTTCGACAATCAATTTCAAATGTGCCCCTTTGACTCGCTTTCATTTACAATTGTTGATTTTTGGACTGCCAAATGGCTACATTCTTCTCTGAGGCCAAAAATCACATAAAAGTGTTTGGAGACATCATTTTAATGAGCGACTGAGCTATGGAAGAACAGCTGTACTGTGCGCGCACACATTATGAGCACAAAAGGACATGGATGTCTGGTGTGAGCGAATAGTGAGATTTTTCTGCCTCCGATTCAAAGATTTTGGTCCAGTTTGATTCTGACCTTGAAGCCAAGCTCCTGAGAGCAGGCGTATACCGAGGCGGTCTTGCCCACCCCTGGGGGTCCTGTAATCAGCATGGTGTTACACAGCGGCTCCCCCCCGTCGTCCTCTGGCCCAGCCTCGCCCTGGAAGTCTCCACAGTCCCATGAGCCTGCACAGGAGGACAGTCGTTACTTTTACCACCCCCACATGGGAAATTCTGTAAAATCCTGAGTTGTTCAAATAAAACTCAGGAGGAGAGCCAAAAATAACCAGGCAAAATGACAAATGCTTGGTCACGGCTCATTAGAAACCACATTAAATATCTGACTGTGAGCTGAGACACTGGAGCAAAAGTGAGGAGTGTCAAATGCTAGTTCACACTGCACCACTGCTGCTGTCTTCCTGCTTCCTTTCCTCCATCTTTCTCCTCTCCTCACAGTCTGCTCTTCGTTTCCATTTCTTCAGCCAACTGAATTCCAGAGAAAAAACAAACAAAAAGCTTTGCTCGCACTGATTTTAAGTTCAATATATCATTTATATTTTAAAATGCGTCCTAACTGCTCTGGAATCAGGGTTGTCCAAAGCTCACCTCTGCAGTTTATTTACAGAGCCAGAGTTACCAATGACTTCACTCGAATGCTGAGGACTGTATTTGTCTGTCCAGAGAACGTCTTCAAACCTTGAATCTAGTCACAGGAAAGGGGGGGAAAGTTAATTTCCAGCAGTTTAAAGGGCAAAAAACACATCCTGTATGTATCAGTGTATGATAAGTTTACCTCCTAGGAGAATATCAGAGGTTTCCACCGACTGGCTGTGAGACTGTGTGTGATCAATCACTCCTGAGTCCAGCTCACAGCTGTTCACTGGGCCTGCTGGGTTCCCACTTTGCTGCCTCAGTCTGTGAGTGCGACTTAGCCTGTTGCCTCCGGGCTGCTTCCCGGCCGCCAGGACAGCACTTTCCTGGACGCCCTCGACTGACATGTGACAGTGGCCCATACCATTAGTGCCGTCTGTGATGACACTCAACCTCAGGCGTTTGGGCGCCCTGTCAGAGCTTTCATTTACCTGTTTCCTCTTCTCTTTTAAGGGGTTCTCTAGATTGAGGGAGTTTTCTGCTTTGGAAAGGAGAGAGAGGCATAACTAGGCATGGCAGCACACATTCAGCTGGATGGCTAAATACATTTAGAGTGTATGAATGAATGAGTTCAAGTCTCCCTCCAGTGAAAAACATACTTTTCTTGTTGTTCCTACAGTTGAATGTTTGAGCTTCACCGTGTACTGATGTATGTTTGACACGAGAAGGCTGATTTCATATTCATTGCTAATTCATCTGGTTTTAAGAGGGAGGCCTTAAAGCAGGATTTGTGACGTCACAAATAATTTGGAAGTCAATCCTGGTTCAATATTCAGCACACACAACAGTGATGAGGACACTTGAGGCTTGCACATACACTGAAAGCACCTTTAACAGTGAAGTAGGAGACATCTTGTGTCCAACAGTCAAACTTGCGGAATAAAAAAAAAAAAAATGTTTGCATATTCACATACTCTGGAATCTTTATGTCCATGTCTGGACTGATGCACATTCAGGATAATAACAGACTGTTGCTTAATCTCACCTGTAGGTCCAAGATCCTGCAGACTCGTTTTCCTCTGCAAAGAGCGGAACACTGCTCGGACCGGAAATGCAGGGTTAGATGTCTGGATTTCCTGCAGACAGCTGTGCAGAGCTGAGGGTGACAGCTGTCCTCTGCGTCTCTGTGTCGGATGAGAGACTGATGCTGTCCGCTGCTGACTCTTCGCAGTCTGCGCATCCTCGCTGTGAGCAGGGACCACTGCTGTCTGCAGCTTCACATCACTGCTCCGTTTACTCTTGCTGCGCTGCGCTGTACGCAAGAAAATCGGCGCAATTTTAATGTGTTTTGTCTGCTCCTGAAGCGGTTTGTCGTCTCTGGTGGAGATGGCTGCCGCAGGAACATTAGATGTCACCGAGGCTGAATCTGTGCGTTCACTGGAGCAGCTCCACCCTGATAACTGCGTTGTCTCCGCGGAGGCTCTCGGTCCGTCTTTGCTTGAGTACGAAGCATCTTCGCCTTTCTTGGTCCGTTTGAGTTTGTTTCGCATCGTTAAGGACTTCAAATTTGAAGACTTTCCGGTGGCATTTTGACTTTGGCGCTTGGCTGTCACGCATGACGCGGCAGTAACGTCACTATGTGCGACGTCACATTTAAGCAAAAGCGTCAATGTTCTTTGACGCCCACCATGTCGGCTAACTTCGCATCTTAGCCCGTGAAATTCACAAAAAGCACAAAAAGGCAAACGATACAAATAAACACACCAAACCTGTGAGCGCACTCACGATTGGTGATACGTGGAAAAAATGAGCGATGACGTTTAAAACGAGCGCGAGAAGCTTTAGCGTAATCAAAGATCGTGTGTTGACAGGCAGGTCACGCGGACGCTCTCGTGCAGTGCAGCACCTGAAACGGACTGATTCGTATAGGACGGAACCTGAAGTTAAAGCGACACATCACAGCGGCCTCATCGTCGTTTTTAAGTGCTGATGGCATGAATTAACTTTAAAAGTCACGGTGGACGGTTTTTTTTTTTTCCTCGACGGCCATAAATCCAACACTCAGCTTCTTCTCTCACACCACAATAAAGTGCAGAGTGGCACCTCTCGCTGTTATCGCCTGCTGTGCATCTTAGTGATCTTGTGTTTTTGTACTTTTGCAGTCCTGACCGGAAGAGAATCTAACCTGCTGCAGTGTCTGAAATGCATTATATTTAGAGAGTATGTCAGTGCCTCGACTTTAAGTGGCTGCAAAGGAGAAATATGGGGTTTTTGAAAGCGCCATGCTCGAATATGAGGAGGAGTTGACACGCTGCAAACGGGAGATGGACCATGAGCAGAAGGTGTTGGACAGGGACATGAAGGACATGTCCCACAGTGCGGGACTGATGATTTGATGTCAGGATTAGCTCGGGACTGGATGCCTCTGCAGAACACTGCTCATGTGGGGAATCAGTAGTTATAAGACAATTTAAATAATTTAAACTAGGTGCGTGCTTATAGAGAAAACTCCAAAATGTAAATTTTTATAATGAATTTTTCAAATCAAAATACACTGAAAGTACTAAAAGTAAAAATACTAATAAAATGCAGAAGGCCATATGTCAGAATAATGTATGTTGTTAGATTATAATTATTCATGCTTTAATGCGTCCATCACTTTAATGTTGAACATGAGTAAGGTGGTTTAACTGCTTCATATAGTTTATCTGCTTACCAGCTTGTTACGTTCTTCTCGGGGATCAGTAGTTTTTTCTGTATCTGTAATATTACATCATCACTTATTTGTTGATTGTATTTTGTATTATTACTCTAAATCTGTGAAGTAGCTGTAGTAGTTAGTGTAATGTTTTGAATAGAATGTAAATAGACTCTATAGTTGATTTTATTTTGTATCTTTCTATTGTCTATTTTTCCCACTTGTTCTTTTTTCTACCGTCTTTTCATTCTTGCTGCTGGAACAAGTGAATTTCCCCAGTGTGGTATTAATAAAGGCTTGTCTTACCTTATTTTAGCCACTTTCCACCATTGCTTTCTATCAACCAGGGGTCGAATTGTCAGTGAAGACATGGAAGGCAAACAAGCACAAGAAGAATTAGAAGAAGAATCGGGGGGAGACATTCCCCTTTATTCATCACACACATGCACACTGCACTGCACACAAGGTGAAATTTATCCTCCGCTTTTCACGCATCCTGGTCGTCCCTCCTCCGCGGCAGACCAGGAGCAGTGGGCAGCCAGACCGGCGCCCGGGGACCCATCTCGTCGTCACCATTGGTCAGGTGGTGATCTTCTTGCATGTTTTTAGTGGGGGTATATTTTATGGAGGATACCCCAGGTGAACACGGGGAGAACATGCAAACTCCACACAGAAAGGCCTTTTTCCTCAAGCATGTTACCTAAGAGCTTTGGACAGAATTATATGAACTCACAAATGTCTCAGCACCAGGAGGAAGACAGAGTGAGACACACGGTTTCACATTTCTACATATGTGACATGAACTAACCTGAGTCTGAGGGAGAAAAGATTTTCTGACACCTTCAGGCAAAAGGCGACTCTCAGATTATTAACCAGAAATAAACAGAGAAAGACTCCAAAAGGCAGACGAGATGAGTCCTCCCTGCAGAAGGAAGGCACATCAGAGACTTCTTTCTGAAGACAAAGTGTGCAGTGAATACCACGAGACGAGGATTAGACCAAAACTCTTATTACGAAACTGTGAGCCAAAGTTAAACATCAAACTGTGAAATGTCCCTTTTTGTTTTGTTGTTGCACAGTTCGTTAAACCACTAAATCATGACACGTGTGAATAAAGTCAAATGTATTTTATTTCTTTAAATATAAAAATCCCCTTAGCCAGAGTATACAGTTCACAACAGGGTGTTTTGACAGTGGCGAATATGTCGGCCTTTTCCCAGATGAGTACAGACACCCTCCATGACGGCTGGAGGGAGAAAAATAAAACTTGAATTTGGTTGTCCTTAAGGGAAGACTGGTGAAATAATGAGTCACGATTATCACCAATTTGTGTGCACACTACAAAACACAACTACTGCTGCTTTTTTCAAAAACCTTTCATGGAGCGAAAAACAAAATAAGAGACAAAAAAAAAAAGAAAGAAACAAACTAAAGAGTCTGATGAAAATATTCCCCTTTGGCATAAACTGCACCTAACAGGACAGACAACTGACTGGGACCTGAAAACCAACCATCCAATAAACAGCATATTGCTTAGAGAGAGAGAGAGAGAGAGAGAGAGAGAGACTGCAATCTGTTAATTATTGGATTGAGAACGGGGCACAGCGACACATTGGATGTGGCTACATGTACACACATTTCTGTCAGTGAGCCCCTGATGCTCCCACCCGTGTTTAAAAGTCAACATGTTCAAACCTCAAAGTGAAAAGAAAGCACAGGCGCCACCGTCGACAGACAGCTGCTGACTTTGACGTCCTGAATGCTCTGCACTCTGCACAGGTACGTGAGGTGATGTGCTGCTGGTTGTTTCAGTAAATCTTAGGAAAAAGAAAATGTACAGAAAAGTTTGAGTTCCCTGACTTCCCTTGAGCTTTTATCAATGCAGGCCAAAAGGCTTCGGGGTGATGAAGTGGGAGTTCTGAATGTATTCTCTTGTCCAGGATCCAAGGCTTTACAGTATAACACTATTGTCATGGCAGCCTACCAGTAAAACCCACTATCCACTGTGGGGTCCTAACACAAGCTTTACAGCTTTATATACTCTAGACACTGATGCCATGTGTAGTTTTTACTGTAATGTTCTCTCGACTGTATGAGCCTTCAAATTAAACGTCATTCACAACAGTGAAATCAAACTCACTAAAGGTTCTCCACTGATGACAGTGGACGAGCTGCTCTTAACATTTGGCGCAGCACAAATTAAAACAAACAAAACAAAAAAAAAAAAAAAAGACAATTTCAACGCAAGCTTTCTAAATACAAACACCAAGTGCTAAAATAAATCAGCTAAAAGGATAAGTTGTCAACAAGGTTATTGTGTATGTGTACAAATAATCAAGAGTGACAATGTTAGCAGTTCGGTTTGAACTGTAGTCTTGATACGGTCGTCCAGAACGAGGACGTACGGTACCAAAGACCGTCGTGCCACATCAGAAGACTCTGTTCACTCTCACCCCCGTCCCCCCCCCAAGGCCGATACTTCATTGGCACCTACAAAACGCTTATCGAGTAGGTTCAACGGGCATCATCCAGTCCTCAAATTCCTGGTTTGTGTAGGTGTGGGTGATTCGCTTTTATATTGTTCATATTTGGTTCAACTCTCAAGTTCCAAAAACTTGTTTACCTTGTATACTGTTTGCTTCAGGTCAGATCCTCCGGCGACCAGTCCTCCCACCTATCTAAGCACCAAAGGGTTGGTAAAGTTCATTGAAAAAAAGAAATCAAAAACAAAACAAATAACCCCCCACGACAATCATTGTTCCATCCGCCCTACATCAGTCCGTTAGTGCGCTTTTTGTCCTCTTGCCCTGTTTTCCTCCAGTGGAGGAGACGGCGTTGCCGTTGCAGGCTCCTGCTGATATCAGAGTTTGGTCCTGCGGCTCCTCCTCGGCATCCGGCAGCTCCTCTTGGATCTGTCGCAGACGGGCCATGGCGCGGTCAATGGTGGCCGTGCTCACAAGGTTGAAATCGTGCATGCTGACTAGATGCAGGAGGAAGTTGCGGCAGAGGTTGCGGCGGATGATGTGAGCGCCGCGGTTCTCAGCGAAAAGCATGATGGCCTGATTCATCTGGTTGTCCGCTATGAATCTGCAGGGAAAACAGAGACCGGAAGAGTTCAGTTTGGAGTGTTTCTATAGGATGATGGGACAAGAGCAGCTGTGACAAAATGAAACTATGCAAGTACTCTTTGCACAAACATTATACTGCTTAAATATCAGCCTCAGGAATGCTGAAGATGGAGAAATGTCCAGCACTGGGACAGTGAACGCACCCATGCTTCATGACGTGAAGGTTCCACAGCTTCATCACTTCCTTCTCTCCTTCATTGACATCTGTGAACTCGTCCAATTGCTGCAAGTAAAACAAAACATTTCCAAATTAAGATTCAGTAAGAATGACGCTGTGTGAGCACATCCCGTAAAACACCACAACTCTACAAGAGGGGCAGATTGCCTTCAGTGGATTTATGAAAACACACAAAACAAACCACTGCACCGAACACTGTCATGCATGTCCTACTCCAACACTTGAGCTGAACTTGTGATGGTGATCAGTCCGTTACAGACACTTTTTGTCGGCCCTGGTCAGGGACTGAGCAGTGGCTCAGTGCAGGAAGTGATGCTGGCAGGTTCAGGAAATCAATGCTGAAGTGCTAAAAATATAAGAACAAGCTGAAGAAGTGTTGGCAACAGTTTTTCCTTTGAGCATCTTTAAGTTATTTATGGGGAGCATGGCTGACCCGAATGCAGTGACTCTTTG
Organism: Chaetodon auriga; assembly: GCF_051107435.1. Taxonomy (NCBI): domain Eukaryota; kingdom Metazoa; phylum Chordata; class Actinopteri; order Chaetodontiformes; family Chaetodontidae; genus Chaetodon; species Chaetodon auriga. The sequence continues at coordinate 4,597,223 of NC_135077.1, read as the reverse complement.
TTGCCATGGTAATCCAGCACCAACATCAGTACTCCAAAGCTTCACTTTTATGTTTTCTCCTCATCTTAAGACCTCACAAACGGTCTGGCTGTGCCGGTTTACTGGCCTCAGTCGAGGTTACTACAAATTCTTCCTTTGACTGATTTAATTTCTTGCTTCTTCCATCAGTGAAACGCACGCAGACGTTTTAAGAGATGAAAGTGTTGTTGTCCATCGCAATCAGTGACAGTTACCAGCTACACAAGAAGCTGAGAAGTAAGCTTTCCACTCATATTTGGCGATGCCTCGATGTACTCGCCTCAGAGTGCCTCTGAGAGTACTTCTGTGTTTCCCACAGCTCACAGTCGGTGGATTTCAGTACCCAGCAGTGAAGATAATGTGAAGCCGAAGGCCGAAATGTCCTGCAACAGGCTGTTGATGTGCTTTTTCACAAAGTCATGCAGCTTTGGTAATACGGTTTCTGTGATGTGGTGACAGCTGGGAGTCTCATACTGAGACGACGACAAACTCCTGTTATTAATTACTAACTGCCAATGGCCAGACATCAAGAGCAAGGCACTGGGTGAGAGCTTTCTCCTTTTTACTGCCCGCTGGTCGTCTCTGGACGTCATCTCTCGCTTCTCCAGCGTTTGAAGGAGCTTCTTTTCAGCCCAGCTCTTGACAATTTAGCAGAGCAAAGTTTGTAGTTTGCTCTACTTTTGTCATCATTGCTTATCCTACAATATCTCCAAACTGCTGACATTGCTCCTCCTCTGCCTTCCTGCTCAGCTGACAGGAGTTTAACGCCATGTTGCCCTAAACTGGTATCGAGTGCTGTTGTACTGGAGTAGTTTTACAATTACAATGATGAGTACGTGAGCACGGTACTGGACCAGATACTGGTATCGGTGCATCCCTAGTCGTAACACTGTTTATGTGCTTCAAAGCCGAACTCATTTATGTATCGCTGCAAAGCATTAGAGTGTAAGCTGAAGTGTCCATTGTGTTATGAGGTTCACTGTGTTATTGATGTGTAGAAACTGCCCAGATGGCTTTCTGCATATTGACAGGATTTAAAGTAGAAGACTCTAATCCAGTTTCTCTTTTTCCTCCTTGTACAGCCCCACAAAGGGAAGAGCTGTCGACACAGTAAAACAAGTGTAAAGACCCAGTGAACATGTTTGCTTTTGCAGGTGGGAATAACTTCCTCTGTAGCAATTCTCCGGACCTTTAAGGGTGTCTCCCCAAGTCCTGTGACGGCAGACACGAAGGACACAATGAGTAATGGCTTCTCACCGTGGCAGTCTTCTCTCGGAGCCACTCTGGATCTCTCTCGTCCTCACTGTCCAAATCCATTTCCTGGGGCCGCAGGGGCATGCAGCTGTCACTGTGGAAGTAGAGGCGGTTGTGTCCGCTGACGTAGGTCCTCTGCTGTTCCAACTCTCCGTCCTCAGTCTCCAGGAACTCGGACAGACTCGGTTTGGTCCTCTTGGGCCTAGTGGAGTGAGGGGGAGAGAAAACAGATTCCGCATTGGACCTCATGTATGCTGGAAATTCAAAATTGTCCTATTTTCACTCATTAGACATCACTGACCGGCCATTTAACTCAATACCATTTTTTATACCATCTTGAATTTTCATGATTTTATTTACCTCCTCCGTATGAGAAACCCACCAACTGAAAGGAGCTGATCTATTTAAGGTCTCACTTGGTGCCTCAGACTGCACTTGTTCAGTCCTAACTCAGCTCATTGCTCATGAACAACTCATTAAAGTTAATTCTGACTGAAAGGCCAATTAAAGCGGCCATTTAAAACAAATTAATCACACTGTCTGACAAGCGTCGACTTTGAGTGTGAACACACTTTTGAACAGAGGTCACAAGTTCACCTGCAAACCAGTATGTGAGTCACAGCGGTCCTCTTGACTGGGCCATTGCGGCTGAAAGCAAAGCCGGGCTGGCTGTGGATGTCCTGAGGGTTGCCAACGTATGAGCCGTCGTAGCACTCGTTGATGGACACGTCTATCCTTGCTCCTTTGGGGTGAGGCTGCAAATAAGGAGAAAAAACAATCAGGGAAAGTGCCTGTGTTTGTTACTGACGCCGGGACAGTCGGGAGGGTCGCCTCATTTTTCCACATGTGGTTCTCAGCAAAAATTCTGTGATAATACTCAACACAGGTGAAGGTGGGCGGCGTGTGCCGGGTGGTGGTGACTGAGATATGGCTTTACGTGCACACTACCACTGCAGACCACTGGTTATCTTACATTTGGAGACTGTTCCTTACCACATAGTTGAAGATGAAGCGGGAATGGGAGAGTTTGAGGTGCTTGAGCAGGCTGTAGAGTTTGCTGCAGTTCAGGGTACACCAGGGACAGTGAAGATCATCTCTTGCCTCCGTCTGCTGCCGTGTGTTATTGTTGTACAAGAACTAAACAAGGACAGATGACGTTAACTCCAAGGTAAAGCAGAGAAGGCCAACCTACTGCAGACATACAAGGATTATTCTAAAAGTACTGCACAACATCACAGTTAATGTCTCATTTTGGGAAACAAAACCTGAGGGCCGAGTGTTCAGCAGGCTCACAACAGTTTATAGTTTAAGTTATGCTCAAAATGTCTCAAAATGTGGCAGTGATTACAAACATTTTTAAAAATAACAGACCATAAAAAACATTTTGCTTTTCAACCACTTCAAAGATTCTTGTAAATCAGTGCCAGAGGCCCACTTGGATATTCTTACTGTAGTGTGGTGTACCTGATAAAATATACGTAGCTTCTGCCGCGGCTCACATGGGACCTGCTCTTTCCTCGTCTGAATGTCTGTGCTGACTGACTCTTTCACTGCTGACAGATGGAGAGGTTATTTCTTGGAGAATCACCAAATCGTAAAATTTGACTTGATACATTCAACATGGATTTGATCAAACGTACAAATTGCACTGTTTTCCCAGGACATGAAGATCTGAAATGACAGCACACATGTGACTGTTGCTAAAGCCCCTTTCAGACAAGGAATATGCAACACTTCTGGCTGCATCTCGCTGTGAAAGTAACGGCTCCCTGGCATTCAAACATGGGTCTCTGTTATGGAAATGCTCCATTAAAAGGTTCTGTGCAAAACATGGCAAATACAGCTGCAATGTTTGAGCAATATGTGGCATTTGGTGCACAAGAGAGGGACAAAGAGCTCCCATCCTTCCTGCTACAACAGTTGGAATGTAATAAGAGGGAAGAAGAGCGTTTACAGGTCTCTTGTGGGTTGCATCAGCGGTGGATTCTCAAATCTTATTTTGCAGCTGAACGATTGTCTCTCTGTGGCTTAATTAATAACCATCATGCATCATGAGTGCCGGAGGAAGGCTCGACCCCCGCTTGGCTAAGCCTTGCCGAGACACCCTAATGCATTCCTTCATTTATTAGATATATAAATTCCGCTGCCAAGCTGACACAGCCTGAACGGAGTTAAAAACGATGAGATGTAGGGTAATGACTCATGTAGTTCCCATTTGCACATATTCAGTATGCGTTCATTGCGCTGAATATTCATACACACGTACTTCATGGCTTCTGGAGAAACCTCACCGGGGCCTTTTTCACAGAGTGACATGTTACGTTGCCAGTACATTCATGGACTGACGTGCATGTCTGAAAGGGACTCAACAGCTCTGACTCACAAAGTGCTTTTTGCCAAATTCAGCTACAAATAGACCATCCCACACAAACATCACAGTGGGTGAAGAATCCAAAACCATGACCTATACAGCTTTGCTCAGAGAATCTGGCATGAAATAAATGACCATTTCTTAGTTTGATGTCCTTTATGAACACTTTTACGGTACTTTAAAAACACAGAAGGTGGAAATGTAAACTGAAATCCTTCATCTGTGGATGGTTTCTGCCTCCCGCTCGTAATGTAACACAGGATTAAACGCACTTCAGGAATATTGTTAGAAATCACAGCACATTTCTAAATCAGCCTCATCCTTAAAGTTTAAACTACCCTGTGGTGGTTTTCTACATACTCATGAGGGCAGCTCGGTGGTTGCTGGTTCTCGTCTCCATGGGGCCCGAGCTGTCAGAGTTTCTGGTAGCTAGCGGTTTGGCCACTGGGGCGGTGGACTTTCCGCTAGCATCACCTGTCCAACGCAGCATGAACTGCAATGTGGGTCCCTGAGAAAACGTCTCAAAAGGTGGCAGTCTCTGCGGGACAGTCACAGAGCATCAGTCAGCGATGTGAGGAGGGTGAGGGTTACACACACTCCATGCCACCACACACACACACACACACACACACACACACACACACACACACACAAACTACCCTACCTTCCCATCGAGAATTGTTTCCCACGTAGCTCGCTTCTTGCTGACAGGGCTGTCCTCCATTCCTTGCATTGATACTTCGTACTCCCCATCCAGCAGCTGCAATCTCCTGCAGAGAACAAATCCAGAGCCGTGATTTTTTGCAGAGGAGGTGATTGTGTAACTCCAACAATAAAATCTTACCTATTCTTATCAAAGACAGTCATCTGTGCAACGTAGGTCTCTGCGGCCTCTCCGTCCTCTCTGTGGGATGAACTTCTCTTCTTTCTACTGGGCGTATCTGTTACATCTTTGCACAGAAAACAAAAATAGATGGATGAGTTTCATATCCAAGCAGCAACCATTTCAGTTACATCCAACATTAGTTTTTAGATGATGTGCCCAGAAAAAAGGCTGGCTCCATGTAAACAGCAGATTGCTGTGGTCCAAGTCTGATCTGTCATCGTCTCTCTATTGTGATCTCTGAACAAAATGTACCGTTAAATCATTCATCCCCAAACAAACTGCACCTGGACAAAAACAGCACACAAAGGGCTTCGATGTGCATTTCCTACCGATGTTCTCGTTGGCCTCTCCGTTGACCAGACCGTTCGTATCCCTCCTCCCTGTGCGTGACACCCTGAACAGGAGCGAATAGGACTTGACCATGTGGCTGTTGCTGGGCTCAAACTCGTTGCTGGAGACCAGTAAGGAAGGGTAGGAGCCAGGCTTGGTTTGGTTACTGTCGGGATTCAAAGGCACCTGCTTTTTACCTGTAGGCACTTGCTTAATCGGGCAGCTGACATCCTGGACGGAGAACGACCAAACAACAATTATGAGTAAGTCACTGCAGATGGAAAGAGCTTTTACTGAAGTGACAGACTGACTCAATAATGTTTCACTTACCTTGCGTTTTTTATGGCAGACTTTGACAAGTAGCACCTCTAAGGATACAGAATTTTGTTCATTTTCTGAATTCTGAGATGGCTTTTCTGTGGGACAACAACAAGAGTGAAGTGTTAATCCTTCTGCCCGTTTTCTGATACACAACCAAACTTTCGAGTGAAGCAGACATGATTTTCATTCGTGGCAGTTGTAAGGCTTTCTACTGGTACACAAAACATCTTCTGTCACTGGTATCAGTGTGTGTGAAACTGCTTCATTCAAGTGATGACACGGCAACACTGCACTTCCAATGAGCGTGTACATGCGCACTCGTATCCTGGTTTTGATCTTACTTGAGATATGAGGTTTGCATGGAACGCGAGACACCTGGTCATTCATGTCGCTCAATTTTAACAGTATTCTGGTTTCTGATAGGCTGTGAGTTGTCCTGTCTTGACTTCTCAGCATCGCTGCCACGATGCTCTGTACCGGCAAAGGAATGATCAGAACCCAGAATAAGGTGTTCACATGTTTCTATTGGAGGATACTACCATGCGTGTAATTGCACTCCCTTCGTAAGTATTAAGAAAAACAAAGTTTACTCCGAGTCTCCTTTTAAACAAACACATCAAACACAAGAACTTGGTAAAGTGTAAAATCTCCTTACCATCCTTATGGAAGAACCCAGTGAAGGTTAACTGTAGATGTGAAGACAAACTAAAGAACCAACAGAAAAATGCACAGGTGAAACTGAGTTAATGTGAATGCTCAGAAATGGTGTCAGTATGGCTTCTCTGGTATTTCGGTGACTAAAACCTGTCCAGCACGACAGGGGCACAGCTTTGTCTTGCACAGCTGTTACCTTGGAGAATCCTGCTCTCCCTTCATCTTCTCCACTGTCTGCAACATATCATCCACTTTGAATGCTTTCCTGGAGGAAGGATTCAAAGTCATACTTGTTAAAAACGAATTCATTAAACACTGTGACACAAATGAGATTATGAGCATATCAGTTCTGAATCATCTTTTAAACCCTGCTGTTGCACCTTCGTGTGTATCAGAAGGAACGCTGTTCATACATCATAACTGGAAAGACATCAGATTTCATACCTTCTGGCATTTGATCGACCATTTCTGTGAGACATGAAGGTGAGCGTCCGGTGCAAAAATATGGGCTAAAAAAAAAAATCAAAAAGGAAATATGAATCAGTCATTCATTTTAAGTGGGCTGGCTAATCAAAGTGACTCAAAGTAAAGATATGTGTAGTCATTCACTTACTGCAATCAAGTTCCTTGTGCGGAGAAATCTGTATATCTGAGTTGGTTCTGGAAACAGAAACAAGCCTTATTGTGATGTTTTATTTGGACACTGTCGCACAGCCCTATCACTGCATTTACTCGATCACTTTGTCACGTTCGACCAGGAACCCACTAAAATCTGGAATATCTTGAATTTAACAGCTGCTTTGTGGGACAGGCCCCTCCATCAGTCTGCTGACATTCAATACCAGCATCTGAGAGATTAATCCATTTTATTGCCAACATATGGCAAAAGACGGGGTGTTAACAGGTGGTGGCTGGTTAGACCAAACATCCCACAACTTAAACTGAACAAATAACAACGCTTTTTTTTCTTTTCTTTTTTTTAAATTCCAGTCTAATAAATGCCACATATGTTCAGTTCCCAAAGATGCGTTCAGTTACACCAAACAAAATCTGGACCCCCTTTAGAGAGCCACTTTGACTAGAGAGGCCTGTCAACCAAAACCAAATACTGACAACAAAATAAGTGACAGGAAAGTTGAGCGGGTTACTAAGTGCTAACTGAAAGAAAGGAAAAGTTCTTATCACGATACAAAGACGGACAAGCCGCATTACAAAGTGACGAGCGGTGAAATCTCACTTTCAAAGGCCTGTAGGAACAGCTCATGGTCGGCCTGAATCTGCTCCATCTTCGGCTTCTTCACGGAGTTCATCATCGCTGATGAGGCAGGGTACACGGCGCCGTTAGCTTTGCAACTCGCCCCACTCATAATATGACCTGAGTTCTGCGAGTGATGTTAATACAGAAATTACTACAGAAGAAATGGTGGCAACACAGCATGTTAGCTTAGCCAGTAGGCAAACACTTGCGTTAACAGTCGGGCTAGCTAGCTCAGCTAAAAGCACAATGCTAACATGTTGGTTAGCTTGGTATTTCAGCATAGTATTCAGTCGTTTATTCAGACTACCATTAACGAAAGCCCTAAAATCGACATGCGGTAGATACAGGGCATATATAGAGGCTACCCACCCTGGCCGATGGCATTAATTTGTTAGCCTCGCTGCCTCCAGCACAAGCCTGGCAGACTCAACAGCAGAAACCCATGAAGATGAAGAGGAGGCGACGAGACGCTGGCTAGTTAGCTAGCAGTGCTAGCATGGTCCACTAGAAAACAAGCCTCCGCGCGCCTGAGGTCCCCCCGCATTCAGCTGTCACAAATGTCGTTTGATATCCGAAAGGGCTGGAGTATTTTAGGCGAAATTATTGATTATCTATCTGTAATTTATTGTCGGTGTGGTTTCCTTCAATTTGTACTGAACAACAGAGTATTAGTCAGTTGTCAGCCAATGGGAGACGGACTAAGAGAATGCAGCACTGTGATTGGCCGCTAACCTCCGGAGATGACATACAACCCGCTCTCGCTTTCTACGATTTTGCGGGAAATCGAGTTTATCAGAGTCCACATCAGGACGACGCTGCAGATGAAAATCTCATGTTCATATGAAACTCGACTTTTTACAGCACAGCTCACAATGCATGCCATGAATACCTCTGTTTGATACTGTTAAATAAAATGATTTCATGGAAAAAGCAACGACAAAATGGAACTATGGTCTGAAAAACAAAACAAAAAAACAATCTACAATTCAGTCAGGAGGTGAAAGTTATTATTTTTTTTTAATGATAACTGATTGCTAGGGTATCGGAGGGTTTATCATCCGTTAAATTACTTCAATTACTGTCTTTACATGCTTCAAGTACACGTAACTTAATTATGTATCAGGCTATTATGAATACAAACATATAAATAAACAAAGCCACAACTTTCTGAGGAAAAGATGTCCTCGGGCTTTTCAAACCTATTTCTGCAGCATTTAAGGAATCAATCAACCTTCGATTCAAACAAGGAAAATAATGTAAACTCCACTTTTCAGGATACAGGAGTGGGAAACTTTACAAGCACTGAATAATTTATGCTTAAATCAAACCAGAACGACACACAAAAAATACAAACAAATACAAGATTCATCGATCCTCAAACAGAACAGTAAGCAGACCCACACCTCACACAGACGGAGGATTTTAAAATGTATTTCCTTAGTTGTTTGTGGCGTTACCCAGGTTGTGTTCAAATTCCCTACGAGAAATTCTCCACCAACAATTAATCATTTATTATCATATATCTCTTGCAAGTATTTGACACAGATTTGTCATTTTATGCCATTAAAAAGCAGTGACGATACTGTGTCGGCCACCCAAAGCTCGGCACGCGACTCCCACAGTAAACTAACTAACGCTGTCCCGTGTTTCCCGACGGAACTATTTGGTGACGGAACCGGAAGAGCAAACGAATCACAACTTCCACACATGTGTGGAGGAGAAAATCTGCCCCGCTGCCAACAGTTCTATGATTTCTCGAGTTAAAGTTTGATATTAATAGCTTTAATATCACCACGTCGAGCCTAAACCGATAACGGCGACGTCGTCAAGATGGCGGAGATCGTCCAGCAGCGGATCGAGGAGAGGATCCCCGAGCTGGAGCAGCTGGAGAGAGTGGGGCTGTTCACCAAGAAAGAAGTCAAGTAAGACGACATGAAACGCTCATCTCAGTACTTTAGATTAAAAGAAAGATAAAGCCTAAAATACATTTCACATAGTGTGTCCTGTTTTCTTAAAACAAGCTTTGGCAGAGTGACACGAAAGAAACAGATCCTGGAGCAGCTGCAGGTGCTTAAAGCAGCTTTAGTTACACACAAATGAAGAATTTGGAAATATGATCTTTCAGTATAAATTAAACTACCCAACAGTACACAAGTACAGCTGGAGCAATTAATTGCACCTATTTTGATTATTTCAGTCAAAAGCAAACAATCAGTTCAGGGAGAAAATAGTCAGCAGATGAATCCATCATTAAAACCATCATTAGCTGCAATCCTGTACAAAATAGTTTGAAATTAGCTCCACCTCAACGCAAAGGATCTGAATATTTGTCCCACCACTGTGGAATAGTGGAACCCCCTGTATAAGACATTTTCTGATCTGCAGCTCCAGTCCTGTAAATAAATAAAATTTCTCTCTCCTCTAATTCAGATCCATCATCAAGAGGATGACGGCCCTGGAGTACAAGCTCCACAGGCTGATCGTAAACAAAGAGGACTTCATCGCATACGTCCAGGTAGCTGTGTTCAAAACGGAGGTGATGAGTGATCTGTTCGAAAAACACTGACTCCAACATTTTCTTTAATTACAGTATGAAATCAACATCTTGGAGCTGATCAAGAAGAGGCGAGCCGTAAGTGAAGCGTTGTGTCCATTAACCAATGTTCATATTTACTTTGGGTGGGATCCACGTGATGGTTGACACATTTTTTCATATACTGGAGTCAAACTCAAATGCAGTGAGTTATGCAGTTATGCAGTGAGTGATGAACAGCGCGGGGCCGCTCGAGTGGACGCTGGCGGCCTTTTCAGTGTCACATGGTTTAACTGTGGCTTTGCTCTTGCAGCACATACATTACCAGTTCAAAAGAGAGGAGATTGAGTTCCCCATCATCCACAGAATCAACAGCGTCTTCAGAAGAGCGACAAATAAGTGGAAGGTACCGCATACAAAGCATTTCTGTTGTATTTCTGTTGTGTACCAGTGAAATCATCGCGGTGCCTTCTTGTCCTTCAGGATGACGTGCAGCTCTGGCTCTCGCATGTTGCTTTCTGTAAGAAATGGGTGAGTAATGAGCTCATCATTTGCTTTAAGTGCGACTCAAGCCAAACACTGTGTCGGCTCATGCTAATAACACTTTTTTTTTGTCTGGGTTTCACTCATCAGGCCACCAAAGGCCAGATCAGCAAGGTGTTCTCAGCCATGCTTGCCATACACCCCGACAAGCCAGGTGCGGAAGATTGTGCTTTTCAGTCTGTTGTAAATCCCATTCGTCCCTTTTGCTGTCGCGTTTAACCTGCACATGCTCAGGCAAATTAGATATGTCACCTACAAATACATCCGAGTAGTAACTTTGTGTATCTGTGTCATCAGCCCTGTGGATCATGGCAGCCAAGAGTGAGCTGGAGGATAGAAGTTCCTCTGAAAGTGCCCGACACCTGTTTCTAAGGGCGCTACGCTTCCATCCAAACAACAAGAAAGTCTACCAGGAGGTAAAAGAAGCTAAATACATGTTTCTTTTGTGTGACTGTGAGTGACGATTGTTTATTTGCCAAATATTCTCTTCTGAATCTCTCCCACAACTCAATGTGTTAGTATTTCCGTATGGAGCTGCTGCATTGTGAGAAACTGAGGAAGCAGAAGGAAGAGCTGGAGAAAGCAGAGATGGACCTGGTGAGTGCGTCACCAATCGAACACAAACTGTGGGAAACGCAAAAAGTCAATACACACACACACACACACACACACACACACACACACACACACACACACACACACACACACACAGAAGCTCTCATTTTCTGTTCACTGCCTTCATACCTGCTCTTCACACCTTCCAGGGCGAATATGAGTTTTCTCCAGAGATCCTGAGTGCTAAACTGGCTGAGGTCGTCTACAGAGATGCTACAGGGAAAATCAAAGGTACATTTTTTTTTAAGTTCATTTCCAATTCTGTGCAAAAAAAAATCAAAGACTGAAGGATAAAAAATGGAAAAAGAAAGTGTTTTTTAAAAGTGGAAACTTCAGTTTTATCACATTTTCTTAAAATACTTTTTATAACCAGCATTTGCTAACTTTTGGACCGACACAGGCTTTCTGTTTCCTTCACTTCCTGTCTTTGTGCTAAGCTAACCAGCTACTGATCTTTCTGTCCAACAGATGCAGAGTTTGTCATCTCACTTCTGAACACAGCAGCGATCTTCGACTTCACCAAAGAACTCCAGGACCTCATCCTGCAAGAGTAAGACACCTCCTGATTTCTCTGCATTCTCAAACAGAACGTCATCACTGAGCATGGACGTACCTGCGCGTCCCCTTGTTTGCAGCTTACAGGAGAACTACACAGCAGACAGCCTGACGTGGGATTTCATGGCTAAGAGGGAGCTGGAGGCTCCGGGGGCCGGGGAGGAGCTGCAGACAGCCAAAGGACGGGCCTCCGATATCAACCGCAGAGAGGAGCGCTGCTGCCAGGTCTATGAGGAGGGGGTCAGGAGCCTGAACACCGGTAAGAGCTCGTACATGCACAGGAGGGTGAACAGACCTGCTAAAGTGGGCTATTTTTCCAAAAGACAAAATCACTTGTTGACTCAAAACGTTGCTGTTTGAATTTTGATGAATGAACTTCTGATCTCGGTAGCCTGAAAAGTCAAAAACATCTTAAATTTAGCTTTAAATCTGGCTTTCAAAGCACGTGATGAGAACCATGGCTGTGCTTGTGTGTGCTGTGCTCTAGAGCCCATGTGGACTTGCTACGCTGCCTTCTGCTTGGAAAGGCTGAAGAGGAAGACCAACGTCCAAGAGCTGAAGGAAAAGGTAAGCGAATGACCTTCAGTCTGAAAGCGTCCGTCTAATTCTCACTGTGTCACTGCGGCAGTTTGAGGATGAAAATGAAACATGGAAACATGTCGGCGTGCTCGGCGTGTTTGGAGGGGGATGTTTAAAGGGTAAATCCTGACACGGTCTTATGTGTTTGTGCATCGCAGAGGCAGGAGAGGCTGCTGGGAGTGCTGCAGCGCGCCCACGACTCCTCGCTGCTGAAGGAGGATTATTATAAGAACTGGGTGAGATAATAGCTTCATTAAATGTGTAACTGGAATCACAGGAGCCCTAAAGCCTTTACGGCTCTGTCTCCTTTCATTTGAATAATGACTTGTCAAACGTCTGTTCACACAAAGCGCGTTTGCCGCGTCGCTTTAGTTTGCTTGGGCTGTGTGAGCACAGCGCCAGTCAGAGTGTGGTGACACCAACAAACGACAAACGTCTTTCAATGCCCGTCAGTCTTCCTGATTGAATTTTCTCTCTGATTTTTAAATAAAGTTGCAGCTCCTGCTGTCATCCGGAGATGCTGAGGGAGCGGCCAGTGTCTCCATGGCAGCCATGCAGCGCCACAGCCAGTCGGTCTCGGTGTGGAGCCTGAGCCTGCAGACGCTCATACAGCTGGGGAGCGGAGACGTGGGAAGGCTATTCCAGGAAGCTCTCACACATGTTAATCCCAAGGTGCACAGAGCGCGCGCACACACACAACCAGCACTGCTATATAAGTGGGCCACCTCCTTGTCCCAGTTAGTCTCTATTCCATTATTATTATTAAGTTCGTCAGATGGTCTCTTCTCTTCATTTAAGCCTTCAGTTATAAACACAACATGAAAACTCAGAGATTGTTGTTATCATTGGAAGTTGTTTGTGTTAGAGTCCCACTGTTGCGCAGTGCATCGCAGCACAGTGCTGTGTGTCTGTGAGCACACACGCTTCGACTCAGCCGCGGGCCGTCACAGCACTGAGCAGAATAGCTGGTTATTGTTGCGGTGCGGGTTTCACAAGACTGTGGCCCTGAGAAGTAGCTGTGTGAGGAGGATTACTACACTGCTGCTGATTAGGCAAGGCTTTTCTCTCAAGATAAACACTTTCTTTAAGTGTTTAGAAACAGCGTGAACTCCCAGGGGGCTGTGTCTGGTGTGTCGAACAATATAATGTTTCCATACTGCACGGCACATTAGTCTAGATGCATTAATGAAGAAAATGTTAATCCAGCTCAGATGCTACTCTGGATACTGACTCTTTACTCCTTTTCAACATCTCTGTGTATAAGCTAAACCTGCAAGCGTGGGTCGAGTTTAAACGGGCCGTGTTTGCTCGAAGGCTAAAAATAGATGGAAATTTCGTACAACATTTTAAGCTGTGAAAGATCCTTTAGTAGAATTATCAATACCACAGTCTCAAAATACTCCACTACAAGTAAAAGTACTGCATTCAAAATCCTACTGAAGTAAAAGTCCAGAAGTATTATGAGCTAAATTTAAAGTATCAGCAGTAAAAGTACTCAGTAAAAAGTTATGTAAAAAGAACAGTATTCACCACTGAAATGTAGTGGAATATTCTCAAGTACAGTGCAAGTACCTCAGAATTGTACTTCAGCACAGTACTTGAGTAAGCGTTACATTCCACCGATGGACACAGGCAAAGCGTCTAATGGCTGAACCTCGTCTGCTCCGTCCTCACAGGACAGTCTACCTCTGTGGCAGCTGCAGATCCGGTGGAGCGCAGCCAACCAGAGTCCTGAAGAGACGGAGGCCGTTTTCAAGGTAGTGCACCTGAGCCCACTCCCAGCTTTGGACAGTGTTTACCGTTTTGTATTTCTTCAGTGACAACTGACAGGAAGAGCACCACAAAACTGTGTGCAGACGAGCTGAGCGGGTGTTGTTCTTCACAACACTCGCAGAAGAAAACCTAGAAATGAAGCAGAGAAGGTTAACAGCCCCTCGTGTCTGTCTGCGCGGTGTTTTGTCCTCCTCTATAAGAAGGCCTCGCAGACAGTTTTGTTTTCTCGTTTGTTCCCAGAGAGGCCTGCTGTCTGCAGTGGCAGCTGTTGCCATGGAGATGAAAGAGAGTTACCTTGATTGGTCATACTCCACTGGAGGCTATAAGAAAGCAAGGAGGACGTTTACAAGGTAAAAGCAAGTACCTCCTGTCTGCTCGCCCTGCCGTTAATTGAAATGATAAATAACACAAAGGGAAGAAAAAATGTAATTTGTTCCCAAAACATTCCAAAAGCGCAAAACAAACTCTTGAGATTGTAAGTGTGTCGTGTGACAAAGCTGTTTCTTCTTCTTCTGTAGCTTACAGGAGAACCGTCCCTTGTCCAAGGCCTTTTTCACCAGGATGATTCAGATCGAGAAGGAACAAGTACGTACAGCGACTGCTCTGTGAAAACTAGCGCTCAGTCTGAAACCCCGACGTTCCAGGTCGAGGACAGATAAGCCGAGACAAAGCTGAGCTGTGATAACAATGTTGTTTGCTCTTCCAGGAGACTCCAAAGATGAACAATCTGAGAGATTACTATGAGAGGGCCCTGCAGGAGTTTGGCACCTCCGATGACGGTGAGCAGAGTCTAAACTGGAGCACGGAGGGACGTTTAATATGGCTCATTAGCACACAGTATCCTCAGTGTAATAACACAAAGCTGGCTGAAAATTGGCAAAGTTTCCCTTTAAAAGAACAAGAGTCAAAGGGAAAAGTAGTGTTCAAAATATTTATTCCTGTTATTCAAGTATCAAGGACCAAATTCCAGGTTTCTAACTAACAAAACAACAAAAAGTGTCACTGCCAAATACTTGAATGGTTATTTGACCAGATGGAGCTCAGATCTACTTAGAAGATGAGAGTGACTCAGGATTGGTCAGAGGCTGGATCCCACACATATTTTAGTCTGGTTTCATGGCCAAAGAAAATGCTGGAAGTTGATGAACCCTTGTTGAGAGAGCTTTAATTTTAGCTGCTGTTTTCATTTCCCTGAAGATCTGTGGCTGCAGTACATCCAGGAGGAGCTGGGACCTCTCGGACAGCCGGAGAACTGCGGCAAGATCCACTGGAGAGCCATGAAGTTTCTGGAGGGGGAGAATGTGGAGAGGTTCACGTCCAAATATACTCTCCTTCAGACCGGACACTTATGAGAAGCCCAGAGGACGTCCAGGTAGCTCCGATCGAGGCCTGGAAGTTCAGCCAATGTTCAGCAACCATGTGGAGGTTTATCAGAGGAAGAAGCGGCGTGAGTTCTCAGAGCAGGTGTTCCTCTCGGTCCTGTGGGAGACTGCTGCTAAGTCCATTCATGAATTGTTTCGTTGCCTTCAAGTTCTGAAATCTCTGAAGTTTGCTGTCGGTCAGGAAAAGGCCCGTTCTTCCAGAGGTCCCAGCGGGGCTGAGGGGGGAAATGTTCTTCGATTCGATTCATTTACAGCCGTTTGCACTGCATTTGATACCAGACTGATGTTGGAAACGTGTAGTGTTGTAAGGACATCCAGTCGAACTGAATTCCACATTTATTTGGCATTTATTTGAGAAGACAGACTTTGGCGCTGTTCTAATGGTATTAAAACAGTCTTTCACTCTGAGTGTGTTCTCTGCTGTGCTCCCTCTGAGTCACTCACATAAGTCATGTACACAGACGAACACACACACTCAGGACTCACGCTGCAGTCGTTTTCAATAGGCACCACTCCTTTACTCAGATTTAAGTTACCATGACAAAAAAAAAAAAAACACCATTCTTTATCCTCTAAATGCATCATTTCATCCAGTGTTTGCATCTCAATTCAAATCCCACCTTTGTTTAAAAACTGAAACATGAAGCAGCAGCTGTACTATCGGACAGCCGCACATGTAAGAAACTGTCCATCAACATCTAAATATATTTACAGTTTTTAAGGACACTTGAAATCGTTGGTTTTTACAGTGGTGGCACCTACAGTAATGTAACAGCTGTGAGGTATAACAAAACATGAGTGGAAGAGGCGTTTTAGAAATGGATCACACTGCTGAGCTTGGATAATATTGATAAGACGCATGTAGAGCTATAAAACTATCACAAGAGATTTTACGATGTCTTTTCTCTCATTGGACACAAAAATGCTTCCAGGCGTGGAAAGTTTAACGGTTTCTACTGATGGAAAGACCTGACCATTGGAGAACCACAGGGCCAGTTTTGGGGACATGAATTAAAGACACTTACAGAAATTACAGTCTTTGAGATTAATTAAAGGACCTCGGCCCTCTGAAAACATCTTTTTCACACTCTAGTTTCAGGGAATTAGCTTCTGCTGATAGTCAGGCTCTGAGGGCATTAGTGCAAACAAGGAAACAAGAAGAGAGCGAAGACAACGTGCCTCAAGACACAAGCTGTTATGGCAAATGATTGCTAATTACTAATGATCCCTTTAGGAGACGAGTGAACTACGTCGTCGAGGCAATGCACAGGCGCTGAGGCACAGGCACACACTGCTGCTACAGTGTGCGTAGAGGTTTTTTACGTACTGGTCTGCTGATATACTGAGCTGTTTGGGCTGTCAGTAGCCAAAAAAAAAAAAGAAAAAGAAAACGAAAAAGAAGCAAATTGGCCGGTTGTTTTACTGCAGATATAATGGAGTGTCTGTGCTGACACTGGGAGTTTTTATCTATCAAATAGTTCAAATGTGTCAAGAACATTTTTTTTTTTAGTCAACAGCTTCAGGCTGCAATGAGCTGCTGAGTCACTTTGTCCCATGATGGTCCAAATGCCTTTCAGAGGCCTTTTAACCCACTTCCGAACAACATTTTGGGGCATAAAATGAATCGTTTTGGGAGGAACGCCGTTAAAATGAAGCACTGAATCAAAACTTGAGATGAATATGTAAAGAAATTGAATATGGGCACATAAAATCTGTCATCATCAGTACACAAATGATCTAAACCGGCCTTTAAAAAGCAGCTGGACCCTGTAGCTCCACATGCCACTCCATTACTGACATGAATCTCAATGTGTTTTGCCCAACATTTAGGAAAATGTGGCACAAAATAGATGTTAGAAAAGCTACTTAATGTCTTTTTTTTTTTTTTCACATGATGCTGCACCTTCCTTGTCTGAGCAAAGACAGTGCACCAACGTGTGTGTTGGCTGTGCCCTCTAGCTCTTATGAGCTCTTATTCCCCTTTGCTTGTCCGGTGACTATTAGCTTTACCACGATATGCCTGATTCTGGTCTGTCCACGTCCTCCATGTGGCCTCCAGCCCACCCTTCACACATCTTTAGAGCTTCTTGAAGAGGATGTAGGTGAGGAGTACCAACACGCCTGCGGACAGCAGCCCGATCACACACTGGTGGATGGTGATGACGTTCTCCAGGGCGTGGATGCGCTCCTCCATGGCGTTGGTGTGGATGTAGTCATAAATGGAGGCCCCGATGCTCCACACGGCCCATACAGCATCCACCAACGCTTTCATAGTGGGAGAGACCATTGAGAGGGCCGCCTGCAGCCGGGCGCCGGCCGCATCCGCTGCTTATTGGCCCCACTGCACTACAGAGAGAGAAGAGGGTGACACATGGTGCAGTGAGGAGGAAGCATCGTGTGGGCATACTCATAGCCTCCAAAACAGCAGCCACAGTTACATATCTACAACCATGAACGCATCATTTGATCCTGAGGAGCTGCAGCAGAGGAGACTGTAAAAAAATGGTGAGAGGAGAGAAAGGTCTGATAAACAGCAGCCATCTTTCCATTTTCTCTTTCTGTGAGGACGTTCAGGAACAGAATTTGCCGAAACAAGTTACTCAAGTACTGTGATTACCTACTTTTTACTCCACTACACTAACCTGACAGTTATAGTTACTGTGCAGATTGAGAGTTTACTTCAAAAACATGTATTCTGCTTATAAAATATGTTGTGTTCTTATAGACAAAACTACCCAGGATACAAAGTAGGTAAACTATCTCCAGCTGGCCTAACTTTAACACTACAGCATCACTAATAATCCAAACCAGTGCTTTTACTTTTGATACTTTGAGTCCATTTTTCTGATGCTTTTTAAAAAGGGGCCTTGCACTGGTGCATGTGATTGCAGTGAGGTACTGCTTCTTTTACTGAAGGCATAAGTCATATAATCACTCATTTTAGTAAGAGCTGCATCATAACTATCAGGCATCATCTGTGACTTTTGCCTGTGTCTTCATGTCTTGAGGGTCTTCACAGTCCTCCACATCTCTCTGCTCCACTAGTCGACTGACTGCCTCCTTCAACATATGCTGACGTCATTCCATGATGAATAAACTCGCTCCAGGACTGAACTGGCTGCACCTGATCTGGCATTTGGTCTTGTCAGGCCAGAAAACTTCGACCCTGCAGTGCAACAGGAACCCGAGTTTCAGCAAAATGGGCAACAAGACGGGAGTTTTGCTGTAGCTACACAGAGAGTAAAAGCAGGCGGGCTGCAAGACGGAGACATTTATTAATGGAGTCAAAACTCACCGACGGGTGTCTGATATTAACGTGAGGACACAGATGATGCTGAACATCCGCCCTGCTGCTGCTGGAGTGAGGAGATGTCTTAGTTAAGCGAAGCCGGGCTGTTCCTGTCAGGTACAAAGTCGGACATCGCTGCTTGGTGTCAAGGCAGCCCTAATCGAACGCACCACTTCCGGGCGACCCTTAAAAAAATAAAACGATTCCATATTAACGTCAATTACTGCAGACTTTGGTACAAGAAATCGTCCTAATGAGCCGAAAGATGTCTGGAAGAAGGAATGTGACGCCAACAGTCTTTACGTAAGATGTTACAATTGCTATTCAACTAACTAGTGAGTCCTTCGGGACTAAGTGTCAGATCATTTATTTTATCTTGATAAGACAACGGCCACATTTCCGGTGATACGGTGGGCTTCTTCTGTACATGAAGCAGCTGACTGATGCCATATGAGAGCGTCACCACATGCACTAAAAGTGGATCATGACCTCGAGAATGGAAGAGAATGGGATGAATACTCTGAGGAGAATTAAATGTAAAATATCACAGTAAAATGAAAATGCCACAACACATTAGAGCAGAATGCAACATGTCACCGCAGAATACATTGTAAAATATAACTTTTCAGCAGAACGCAAAATATCACAACAGAATTCGAAAAAATAGCTAAAAAGAACAGAGTAAACAAGGATAGACTAAGTAATGTAAACGTATAAGACAGGAACAGAAAATAATAGAGTAAATGCTTCATGGCACAGTATATGGTAGGATGCCAAGTCAAGTTATGGCGCACACACAAGGCAAGACAGAACAGAACAGAAACTTAACATAACATTAAATATATCCAACAGATTCCAGTTGTCACGCTGTAATCACCTCCTGATGTGCAGCTTCACGTGATCACACTCGGCGATCGAAGGAAACAATAAAAGCTTGTGCTGGACACATGCACGCAGCGAGGCGTCATGGCGCGTCGCCGCCACCAGGTGTCGCGGCACACTAACATGTTGCTGACCAGAGAGGTAACATGAGAGGTGTGATGAACCTGGGATGCATATAGCCTCCTGAGCAGCATCGATAAAAGAGAGGAACACCTTGAGAGAGCCGCAGACGAGTCGCCGGAGACGCAGACGAGCGCGGCAAGGGCGTGCGTGGCGCATGTGGACGGGCACACCGCAGGAATGTGTGCGGTTCCAGGCGAACACGCACGCTGGAATATGACTCCGTGCAGTGCTCTTGGCCGTTTTTTAAGTCCTCTTTCAGAATAATTGGGAATGGGGGGCCACATTACTGCGCCCCCCCTCCCGCCCCCTCCCGCCAACCCCGACGGAAATCTATAATTGGAGACGAGCCAGTGACGCGCTGAAAATAACCAGGTTACCACTTAGCACCGGTCCATTTTGGGGAGGGCCCAACACGAGGGCGCAGCACCATATATCAGCTCCTTCCAGCTGTTTGGGAATACCCCGCTCATGGCAGCAGCAACGGCAGGCTCCTTTCTCTCTCCTTCTCCCTGTCTCCCTGCTGGTCTCTTCCCGGTATGGATACTGGGTGAGTGGCTGGGTGCTGGGTGCGCACCGGGGATCTCTCGGTGGGAAACGCAGCTTTTTTTTTTTCTTCTTCTTTTTTTTTTTTTTTTTTTTTAAAGGGAGGGAGGAGGGGGGAGACTGGCACAAGGCGCGACACTGTTGCGTCTGCATGTTTTTCCTCCTTGGACAGAGGGGGAAAGATATAGACCGGGAGGGACTGTCCGACTTCTTCCAAGAGACAATTCGCCCCCCCTCCCCCTCCCCCAACCCCCCAAAGGATAATTTGCTAAATTTGGGATGCGTGCAACACCAAGTGATCAGATATTACTGGGGCGGCGGTGGTGCTGGTGCTGGCGGTGGATGGAATGGAAGTTCAACTTCTCTCGCAGACGTGATCTCCTCCAGGCAGCCAGACGGACGAGCAGACAGCCGCCGCTTTTTACACACAGTCCCCATATGGCTTCGGGATGCTGACACCTGCCCGGTACGCAGGTAACAGCGGCTGGGCAGCATCACCTACTTCTCCAGAGGCTGGCAGGCAGCGGATCACGGGTATGTATCGGCGTGGACACACAGAAAACCCTTGTAATTCCCTCACTGTCGCCTCTGGAAGTCAAATGTTATAGTACGAGAGACATTTCCAGAATCTGTAGGTAAACCTTTGGAGTTCCCCCCCAACATAGAGTCCCCGGCGATGGGGCTGATGGTGATGATGGTGTGTGTCAGAGGCTGGGTCTTTGCGGGCAAGGTGAGTCCTCAATTCGTTCAACTGGCCTACAAAGTCCCAGTTTCTGGCTCATGTGACCACCAAGTTATACAAAATACCCTCCCGTTACACATTAATCTGTTAAAGCACAGAAACAGGGCACAGATGTGAAGTCCTGCGGAGAAGACTAGTAGTAGACTATCGCGGCAGATAGGCCTAGAGTGATATCATAGGAGATAAACTCACAGTAAGGTCAGTAAACGCACCACTGAATACCGCTGATATAGGCTATAATATGATCTATGATAAATTTAAGGGAATCTCATGGCCAAACTAATAAATAGCATAGACCCAATATAGGTTGCAGGGAGTATAATACTAATATTACTCTTAAGTTTTGAAAGGTTTAATGTGTGAGTTACACAAGAAATTAAAGTGTCAAAAAGGACTGCGATAAGATAGTCTACCAAAGGAAATGTAACGCTATGTAAAATGAACTATTTAATAGCTCAGAGGGTCAAACGGTGAATGCCCTTGCCTAATAATTGGCTAAAACCTTTGATTTGTTAAACTTGAACTTTACAGCCTTGTGAAAGAGAGGCATGCCTCCACCAGAGCAGAGGTTGTTTCTGTCTGATGCATACAAAGATGAACATTCACATACCATTACTCTCTAAAAAAAATAGAAAAGAACCTGGTTTCCTTCTGCTGCACAGCTCTCGATAAACAGTTTTCACAACAAATCAAAATTTTCAGGCTTTTTTTTTTTTTTTCCAGCCCAATCCAAAATAGCCCAAAGTGGAAAGGATGTAAAAAGTTAAAGGGAAAATCAGTTATGTTATTGAATTAATCTCCTTCAAAGAGTACACATGATTAAAAACTTAATTAGCCGCATTACAAGCAAATTATTCTTCCTCCTTGAATTTAGATGAGCAGTGTCATAGAATGTTTTACCATTTCTGTAGAAGTTTACAGCTCAGCCTCTACATAAACATATGGAAATGAATAAAAACAAAATGGCCATAAGTGTCCGTACTATTATGTTGAACAAGTGTGTCAAGTGGGGAAGAAGTTGTTTTGGAAGCCTGTTTCTATATCTGTCCTGACCCTAGCATGCCGTACATACCTCACTAATGAATTTAGCATCCCGACACTAGATGCTTTATGTAATTAATAGAGCGCAGGGCCATGGTGGCATCTCCATGCTGCAAGTGACACATAGGTAAGACATTCGCTGAAGCATGGGATTTTTATTTTAAAAACACAAGACCTCGGTGATTATTGAAACACACGCCTAGAAACAGTCCTGTAAATGAAACGGACTCCCCTGACATCACGGTAGATGGCAAGTCGCTTTCATTTATAAAAAGAGTTAACACTCGATCGTGTGTTATTTTGCACGGCGTGTGTGACAGATCAGTGGCAGGCCATTTGTTTTTACAAGCCTGCTACGTCTTATTGCCCCTCTAATAAGTCGCCGTGAGGAAAGGTGACACTTTGTCAAATTCTAATTAAATTTCTTGTAAATGTAGGTGACATCCCACTGCTAATTTATGCTATATGTAGAAGATATTCATACAATCATAACACGCACTTCAAATCAAATATAAAGAATCCATGAAAATGTTTCCAGTGCACCTCAGATTGGTGGAGGTGCACTCAATTATCAGCACTGATTCCCTCCAACGTAGCCCACTAAAGCGCGATGACACATCACAGAAAGCAGATAAAACCACTCCAGCCAAAAGCTCTCCATATATGCTGCAGGAAGAGTACGAGCCAGTGCGGGTATGAGAGCTGAGGGCCTAGTAAGGGAGGCTTGGTGGAATGGGCCTGGTTTGAATAAGCAGCGTGGCTACGGGGAGCACTGGGATAGTCACCAAGTGTGCTGATTAAAGTTGTGATATTAAACAGTGCTGGCTGCTACCGCCTGCCAAGCCCCTCTCAGTGGCATTTCACATTGTTTAAAAGGCCCAATCGGACTCATCTCGCCACTTGCTACGCAGTGTTGCTTACATCTTTTTATTTTCTTCCACGGCTGTCTCATATTCTCTCCTCACACCATTTGTTAGCGGGGTTGTGAGACTTACTTTAAATAGGCTTTCCCTACATTTCTCAGGTTGTTTGCTGCTCTGGGTCACCGGGTTCACTTCGTTCTCGAACCGACCATAACTATCAGCACTGTGTTATTGTGAGCATCATATAGAAAAAACTGCTAAGGTGAAAGGCTTCAGATTGTGTTTACCTTTTCTGTGAAAGCTGGACATCTAATGAACACACGGAGCGCTCCTTCTCGGAAATTCTGCTCTGAACTCATTCAACCCCCTTTAAAGCGTCACTGTAAAACCCAATAAAACTCTGCCATTATAAATATACAATTCATAAATACTGGAAAGCAGGCGCGCTCTTCGTGAAATATGTGACCCGGGCCCCCTTAAAAGGTCAAACTTAAGATGCCACGGTCACTCCAGGTTGTTGCTTTTCTTCAGCCATGACTGAACAGATACCAAAGTTATGCACCAAATCGCACTCAGGGAGCCAGCAAAATGTTGTAGTTTGATCTCAAAAGTCTGGAATGAGACATAGAAAGATTAGAGAGGGAGGGAGGGAGAGAAAGAAAAGGCAGCAAGAAAAGTGAGGGACTTTTAGGGGCAGCTGTGTTTTATTAACCCAGTCATAATGCCCCTAAAAATCCTTATTGCTCTTGCAATGGTCAACAAATCTCCTGTTACAACTTGCAGAGGATCTCTGAGCCGCGTGCAGGGATTCACATCAAGCAACCTGTCGCACCGCAGGGCCATGAACATATATACTGCATGTATGGGTCGCATAGGTTCAACCCCAGTGAAACCAACTGTAGAAGTCACAGCGTGGAGGGATGCGATCTCATGGGGAGCTGCCGAAATCGAACAGTAACAAGAGCAACCTTTGTCAGATGTTTCACAACACGTTTGCTGATGCAGATTAGCGCAAAGTTGAATGTGTTAACAAGTCTATCTGGAAGCTGCACTGGCAGAATGAAAAGCGACTCTTTGCTAACAATACCAATGTTTCCCCCTGGCAGACTTATGAATTACGCCATCATTATATTTCTGCCCAAGTCTTCATAGTTTAAAATGCAGACAGGGGAGTCAACGCTCTGTGTCCTTCTGTATTTTGACTTTGCAATCGAGTGCCAAGGGACAGACTGAAAAACAGAGACAGAAAGGCAGATAGGCAGGTAGACTGACAAATAAGACAGGCTGGCAAGCGGCGAAGGCAGACCGAGACAAATTCAGAGAGTATTAAGATACACAGTACAGGCTGGTAGAAATACAGGCAGGCAGATGGAGGTATAAAGACAGGTAAACAACGAGACATCTTGACAAGGCAGCAGCCGTACAGCGAGATATCAAAAATGGCAACCAGGCAGATGAGGAAGACGCAGAACGAGAGAGTCAAGAAGACAGGCAGCGATACAGGCAGAGAGAAAGAGAGACAGAGAGGCAAGCAGGCCGTGGAGGACTGGGATCCAGGCCTGGGTGTGGTGAGGTGGGCTGTCGTGGCTGGAGAGCGGGTGGTGTGGAGTGTAGTTCTCGATGTTGGTGAGTGAGTCATCGGAGGGAGGCTATTCTGTCGAGTTCCCCTGTGGGACGGCTGCCGCTGAAGGAAGGAAGGAAGAATCCTCTTCACATCGAGGGAAAGAGAGAGAGACAGAGACAGACAAGGAGAGAGGGAGCGAGGGAAAGTGTGGACGATGACTCAGGGCCACGAACCACATGGTGATGGAGGAGGGAGGGAGGGAGGAATTACTCATCAGAACATGTGGAATCTCATACGGCTATCACAGGACTGACAGTGTGCTTCCCCCCATGGCTGCTGCTCAGCCGCCATCACTCCCTCAGGCACCAGTCAGCCTCGCTGATACCGAGCGGGAGCAGAGTGAAGGTGGGGACGAGGGTGAGCCTGGGGTCAAATTCACATGGGACAGTTTTTTCTTTCAATTCTTTCATCAAAGCCGGATGCCATCCAGTTTGGGCACCCTGGGGCGTCACGAGGCACAAACTGACAATAAATTAGTTTTTAAACTCTTTCATCAAAGCTCAATCCACCCCAGTAGCAGAGAGTCACACGACTCCCCCCCCCCCCAAATGTCTCTGGCCTCGGTCGCCTGGCATTCTGCAGCCTCGGTGCGACTGACTAATGCATGCTGAAAATACAGTATCGTTATCTGGCAAAGCCATTTGAATATCAGCAGAGGCTAGAACAGCCCTCCTGATGAGCATGATTGGGCTTCATGATCTAAGCGTCTTTCTGGGTGTAAGAGAAATCACAGAGCTCGAGTTTGGCTTGGTCAAGTGGAGTAGCTGCTATAGTTTCTAGAAACACCTGAGCGTGGGAGGCCACACTGGCTCAGGTCCTGGTTTTAACCAAGAATGAGAGCAATTATCGAGTATAAATATTGAATTATTTTGAAACGCCTCAGTCCCTGTCTGCGTATATTTGAGTTTAAAATTGCGGCAAGTTGGTGCAGGTCTGTCTGCTCTTGAATTAGGCAATACTGTCAAAATATTTAATCAAAAGAACTTTTCTATATGAGAAATGGCCTCATAAATATGTATCTACTGAACACATGAATAGAGGCTGACATTTTAAGTCCAGTGGCTTCTTTTCTTCTCTGTTGTTCAGCTTACAAAACAGCTTTCATGGCTGCGTAAATCCATCTTCACACTGATAAATGTGCATTACAGCGAGCCTGTGGATGACAAAGTTGGACTTTGTTGGAGTGATGACAAGACAGAGAATAGAGATGAGTGAAAGAGTGACCAGCATGACACGCAACACAGCTTTTCTTTATCTACTCCAGACTCAGGAGCATGAACCTGCAGATTTCCCTGAATGTGAGTGGTGCTGAATTCGACCTTAACGCATAGCTTAATGGTTCACTCAGTTATGAACTCAATCACTCGGATTGTATGTTATGTGTTCTGTACAACTGTGCCTAAAGTTTTTGGTCATGAACAGCTTTTAATATCTGCCGATTCAGCGAAAAAGATGGTGATGAGTACACCGTCGTGGCATGACTCAACAGGTGAAAGGGGCACGCCCATAGGACTAGTTTAGGCCCCTCCCTAACCAGTTGCCATTAGGGTGTGGGCTGACAGTGCTTCAGCACCAGAAGAACCACTCAAATCCAGAGCAAACACTGCAGACAAAAGCAAGAGGGCAAGAAAAACTGGAGCAGACCTTCCCTGTGTGGATCCCTGCAGCACCCCTCTTAAAGAAATGAGACCAAACCCTCCTGACCTGCTTTTAGCCAATCAGCCTGTGAGACTGGGCTTTGGCATGACTAAACACAGAGGAGAATAATCAGCATTTACATATGTGATGATAATTTCCTGGTCTTAATAATACCACAAAGGCCAGATTAATGTGACGCTGTTGTTGCTGGTTCAAACTTAACCTCGTTATAATGTTGAATGTTTACCATGCAGGGTGAAAAATGGCCAAATGGCTATTTATTGTTCAAATTTTAGCAGCCACTCAATAGTTTTAATGGCTAGTGAGGGCAACTAATCTGCCAGCCGCTTGCGTATTTTACCAGCTTCTTGCTGGTGGTTGCTGCTAATGTGGTGCCGCTAAAATGAATCACTGAATTAAAATGGGATGCACCACATGCACTTGTTGTTATGCAGAGATTAGCTGTCACTAAATATTTACACAGAATAACTGCCAGGTGTTGCTGTTACACAGCTAACAGAATTAACTTACAAAGCTAATGTTAGCTTGCTAATAGGCGACTCATTTCGAGTGAATATGGTCCAGACACTTGATAAAATGATGTAAAAATGGTGTGAACTTACGGTAAATCTTAAAAATAACATAATATACTTCAAATTCCAAAGTGTAACGTTAGACTTGCACCACGTGTTCACATCCTGCATAGCAAAAGCAGCATGTTAGCATAGCAGCGGCGGCTTCAGTGCTTGTCCGTGTGCGCGCAGGATGTGTTCAGGCACAGCGCTGAGCGTAGGTCACCGGTGTACGGCTGTGCTTAGAGCTCAACACATGATCACAGTGGTTATGTGTGTAAATAAGACAGAAGAAAACGTTTTGTTTACATATTTGATTCCTATAAAGTCTCAACTTCCTAAGTCAATTCTTAATTTTTAATGGTGCAACCCAGTTTATTAAAACACGAGCTTGAAACCGTCTAGTTAGTAGGCTAGATTTACAAATAGCTGAAATAGCTGTCCTGGTCCTTTAAAACTATTTGACGTGAGAGATGCATTCATGGATTCCAGCAACAATAAATAAACTCTGGAGGACAAAAAGTGCAGTTAATCTTTTTTGCACAGGCCCGTCAGCAGTATGCTACAATAGTAAACACATAACACAACAAGGCTGTGCTGTGCACTGCAGTAGGTTTGGGCGGTGGTTAGACTGAAAGGTCAAAACAAACACCACATGACTCCTACTGCTTCAGCTATAGGTGCAGAAGGCGTGTCTGTCTCTCACATTGAAAGATCTTCAGCCTCGGCGGGCAGCACTGTGTACACATGTATGTATACACAGTCACACGCTCATACAAATGCACACAGCCAGATACACTGACTCCGGACCTCTCCTTTACTGTGTTTGCTTTTTACATGGAATGTCAAACCTGCTCGGGTTAGGGTAGGGTACCGAATCTTTGCTTGCGCTCTAACTATAGTCTAAGGAGAAATGCAGCCCGCACCATAGAGGTGCTTCAATTCAGCCTAAATATTTTTGAAAAGTCATTCCCCCTCTCTTGTCCTCCTTCCCTTGCCAACCATAGACAGGGGCACGTTGCTTTCCAGTTGTTTTCTGGCTATTTGGGCTCAACGGTGCATGCTGGCAGACCTCATCGCCACTTTCTCTTTGCATTGCAAAATTTGTTGGAGGCTGAACTCGGCTCAGCGCTTGTGTGCCCCGGTGTTGAGTAACAATGAGCTCCGCAGGGCGATTGGCAGATGCCTGTTTGATGCCTGCTGCAGATACAGTCATGCCATTGTGTGGAGTCAGCAAGTGAAACATGTGTGTGTGTGTGTGTGTGTGTGTGTGTGTGTGTGTGTGTGTTCATGTGTGTTTGTGCATAAGGGTGAGGAAAAGCGGGTGTTTGTTTTGGCACAAAGAACATTTGCCAAAGAAGCGGTTCCACTGCCAAAACTCACCAAACAAACCTGCGGCAGTAAGCGCCTTATCTGTCCAACCTCTCCAGTAGTGATGGTGGAAAGGTGGCCATTTTAATCCACACATCCACCTCTTCACAAGTCTTCTGTGAGCTAAAAGGGCCGATGGTGAGCTGTGGTAGGCCTTTTTCACTGTGCTGCTTATTTAAAATAAAAAGAGACAGCAGTGGAGGTAAGCTGCTGTTTTCCTAAACTTGCATTTGTAGTTAACAAGGGGATGAAGTAAACATTCTCAGTTAATCAGGGGTGTGACAGAGCCCCATGGCTGCTCTGATCTTTTCTTTCTACTCGCTGTGGCTCACTTGAAGTCCCATTGTCTGGCCCAAGCCAACATCCTCCAGTCCAGAGGGCCTCTGTGCCAAGCTTGGCTCTGAGGGTATTACAAAAAGGGAAAACCCATCTTCCCCAAAACCTTCTTCCATTACAGAAATTAGGTTTTCCGCTTCTATCGTAGCTGTCAATGGAAGTTATTCAAGCCACTTGGAACACATCAACTGCTGCTTTTTTCAGTCTTCATATTGGCAAAATCATCAGTCATGGGGACAGCATGATCCTTCCATGGTTGGTTTTTAGAAGAAAGGCAGACTGTGTGTATGCGCTTTTCTACCCTTGATACTCTTTGGTGTTGTATGCAAGTTTTGTTGATCTGCAGAGCACATGTGCAGCTGACGGGTGTGTGAAATATCCGCATCTGCATTTCTTTTTTCACAGTAACCTTTGCAACTCGTGGACATGAATAAATGGCCTGTGCCTGCAGAGAGTACCTTGTAAAGTGTTGAATGAAGAGCTGTTTTATTCACTTCCTCATTGACAGTTAGATGTAAAGATTGATACCACTCTCATGTCTGCACGTTAAATATGAAGCTACCGCAAGCAGCCTGTTAGCTTAGCATAAAGACTGGAAACAAAGGGAAATGGTTAGCCTGGCTCAGTCCAAAGGTAAGAAAAAAAAAAAAAAAAAAAGGAAAAAAGTGTTTGCATCTTTTAAGATCACTAATTGACACTGTTGGACTTCATTTGAAGTACAAATTTCAGTGGAACCACGACACCGTTCTGCTAATACTCGTCTGTTCAGGTTCTGACCACCTGCATCCTCTCTGTATGCTCATGTCAGGTGACATTTCAAACTCTCCGTGCACTCAATTGTCAGATAGCCTCTGGCTTTATTAAGCAAGGGGAGGATAACGATGTCTCAAGGCAACATCAGCTGAGGAGATAGAGACTAAAATCAATGTAAAAAGCATATAGTCCTTGTCCTGCCAGCAGAGCCTTAGCAACAGCTACAGCCATTTCAAAAATCCATTTGTTATAAAGGAAAGTATGCATAGTGGAATCACCGCATACCTTTTCCCAAGGCTGCATGGGAGGATGGAGGTGGAGCAGGGGGTGGTCAGAGGGTGATGGGGTTTGGAGGATAAACTCAGCTTAACTTTGTCAGTGCATCCAAATTCCCCTTATCAGCCCACATTCCGCCACCCCCCACCTCCACCCGTCCATATTAACCTGCTCTAATACAGTGTGCAAAGCTAATGAAGTCTGTGTCTAAAAAGCTATTAACGAACCTGAGCAACTTCATTTCATTATTTTAAATGTCAAAAGCTTGAATAAGCACCCCTTTGCACAATAAACAATCCTTCCAGGAATAATTAACACAAATTCAAGCATTGCTCATTTGTGTGTGTTCGCAGTTTTGTCTGAAGAGCGCTTGCACATTTTTACCAGCGACTGCATTTTCTCACGGAAAATAATCCAATTCAGAAGCAGCAGAACAAGCACAGGTCAAATAAAATCAAACCTGGAGTTTAACAAACTTAATTTTAAAAGCGTTAATGCCGAGAGGATTATCAGTCCCCTGAAGTGGGCTCCTCGAGCGGTGCTTACTTTCAGACTGTGAATCAACTTCAACACACTCTACCAACTGAAACGCAAGCCTGCCATTAGTAACCTCATACCTACACTTAACCATCAACTTCTTAATACCTGAAACTAACCTCTTGATTAATGGAGCTTGTTGGGAGTTGCACCTGGTGTGCGGGATGTTGCAGAGTCATTACATCTGACTTCATTTTTGTGCTGAATGCACTTTATTGTGTATACATTTAAAACAGTGGAACACATCATATAAGCTGCTTAACTGGGAGAGATAAGATCAAACACTTTCGACAGACACGTCTATTTTTTTGGGCGTTGTGAGTCGTCTCACAGGTTGCATCAGTTGTTACACGGGATAAAATGAGTCCGCGCCCGAAGCTCATTTTCTTGCCCAACGCCCCGCATCTGTTGGGTTGGGCCTTATTGGGCTTATAGCTGTATCCTGAATCCTGATCTCGGCATACTTGTATGAGGCACCAGCAGAAACATCTGAAGACCATTTATACTCTTATTGGAACACATACATATGCATTATAGTGTGCTGTTTCGCTTTTTTAAACCCTTTTATTTTTTAAACATTCTCTCGATTTATTGCTAAATAACTAAAAACAAAAAAAAACAAAAAAAACAAAAAAGGTCATAAAATGCCTGGTTGCTCAGGAACGTAGCCATAGATTAACTCATTTTTGGCCACAAACCACACAAATAATCTCTGCATGATCTTGGTGGGACCGAATAAAGCATGTGCCGAGGAGAATCAGCAATATGATGATTTATTTCAAATCTGAGAAAACTGAAAAAAGTAAAAATAAAGGAGAATCTTTCCATGTGCTGTTATTTGGGTTGTTTCCAACTCGTGGCTGTCGGCGGTTAGCATATAGAAGGATTTGTGATGCGGCTTTGAGCGCGTCTTTGTTTTTTGTTAGCAAATATAGGAGCAATTACATGAAGAGTAGCGCAGTGTCTGTATAAAGCCAGAGCCATAATCTAAGATCACAGTTGTCAGAATAAATAACAGATTGTTGCACATGGATCGATGGCTCAATAGAACTTGATACTCAGCTCAATAATACCAAAACAAAACAGACAGGCCTGTGACTCCTGGGATTGAATTTCACAAATGCTCATGTAGTGAAGGGAGGCAGGTAGCGCACCCAGGACCCAAAAAATATTCACCAAAACAGCAGCTCATTAAAGTTTTGGAAGTGTGGGCCACTTTTAGGCAGACTTTCCACTAGGCCCTCGCTCATGCTGCAGGCAATTAGTTAGGCCAACATCAAATTTGTATGTTGGCTGCAGACCTACAGGCCAACAGTATTTCATCCGGATTATGTTATATAAGCAAGATGTATTTGGGTACTTTGGCAAGGCACTGCAACACTGCTGCAGATACTAATGTCTTAATGTCATTTTAGGGGCTCATTTCAACTCCCACCTGATCTACTCTTGGTTGTCAAAGCCAGTGGGGGCCGTATGAAAAGCTCTGACTGGCCTTAATCAAACTTTAGCTGGTAACCACAATGTTAACCGTCTCGTTCTTTGCATGATCTGCCTGGCTCGGGCTCAGAGGGATGTGCTGCGTTGCAGGCATCAAGATAATTAAGCGGTCGCAGTCTTGTTTTCCTGGAAGTTGACTGCATTAGCGAGACCCTTTATTCTCACCTCTTCTTTCATTTTTTTTCCCCCTTTTTTTTCTTACTGGCAACTGTCACACAGGAAGCTTTGGAGTGGGTGTAAAAAAGAAGACGTGCATGTTTAATGAGCGACTGTAAAAATGGCTTAATTCTTCTTCTTTTTTTTTTTTTTCAGGCAATTGCAGCCCTGCTTACTGAACTTAGTGTCAGGGCAGTGAAATTGCTTAATTAAGTTGTTGGTTTACAGAAAGAGACCAGAAGTGACATTTGTTGTTTGTCTCAGCCTGATCGTAACCTGTGTTTAATTCCATACTTTCTCTAAACAAGTCCAAAACATCTGCAACCAAATGCTGAGATTTCACCTTCTGAACTCACTTGTCAAACAGATTAACATCTGACTACGACTTGCCAGAAGGTTATAATGAGTCCAGATTAAATGCTGACAGTCACTTCTTGTCAGTGATATGTGCAGAACCGAAGAGTGAGAAGGGAGAGAGAGAGAGAAAAATTGAGGAACGGTCTTCTACTTTCAGATTTACAGCCACGGGGTCACCAGTGGAAGTGGAGCTGGAGCAGAGTGGTGCAGAACTCTCCTCCTCCTCCCTCCTGGCCTCCTTCGTCTCCTCTGCTCCCTGCTCCCACCCATTTTTTGTTGTTTTTTTTTTTGCTCTCTGTTACTGTATATAGGTCATACTGCTATTGTGTGTACATGCTGGTAAATATGTTCTCTTTCTCAGCGAGCATATGAAAAGAAGTGCTCAAACCTTTACCTTTAAGTAAAAGTAGCCCCACGGTGGAACAGTGCTGCATTTAAAGTGAAGGTCAGGCCTTTAAACTAATACTTACGTAAAAGTGTTACATCAGAAAGTACTGTTATGAAAGTTGATGCCTTTCAGAATTCAAGTTACTGATTCTTTAATCCGTAAGAAGTTTTTCCAGTGTTTCGGCTGGTCTGACAATACTGCGCAGTTTCACTCAAACACTGCGTTTTCGAGTTTTATGAGCTTGTATTATTTGCGTCTAAAACCCTTTTTTTTTTTTTTTTACCTTCGCACTGCAGACTATCACTGAAAAGTTCACAGAATTTTGAGATGACTGTGACTGAGAGAACTGTACTGTTAACGCTCTGCTTCTGCTCTCTTCACATCTGTTATCTGTGTGCATGCATGTGTGTGTCTATGCATGAACAGCCTAAGCCCTATATAATCATTTACACTATAGAATCTATACAGTACACTTTGAGGCTTTTGTGCATGTGGTGCAGTTCCTCCCTGAAGTACATGTTGCAATTTAAGGAAAAAGCAGTGCTGGCAATGTTGTAATTTAGTAGAGAACAACTCTATTTGTTTGAAATGACTGCAACCGAATCACAGTGATTGTTAATATTTAGAATCAGCAGTATGTGATATTCTTTTACTAAAAATAAACTGTGAAGGCGACTTTTCTGTCTTTTTCAGAGAAGCTCCAACAAAACACATTTGGCTTTAACCAGCCGCAGAAATCCGTGTACATGTGCGTGTGTGTGTGTTCGTTCCCACCAGTTCACCTGCACGCCCCATGAGAAGCCACCACAATCTCAGTCCAAGCAGGAAGGCCTGATGTTTTTGATGAAGCAGTGGGCTTAATTTAGGTCCAAACATTCTCAGTATCTGTCACCTAACTCCCAGGGATCTCAACACACACATTACAGGAGGCGTTTGTGTGTGCGCTCATGTTTATCCAGGCAGGCGGGTTATAAATTCAAGAAATGTACACCGACGCTTTGCCTTGCTAAAGAGACCAGACTACCTCCCAAATGTAGAGACAGGCCCATCCTCCTTTAAATTCTAAAATAATAATAAGGATAATTGCATCCTTATAATATATTATTGTGATGCGCTGTCTCTTTGATATGATTTTATTATGAATTATTAATGCTGGCTATTAAAAAAAACAATCCCATTAACCCTGCCAAACAACCAAAACCTTGATTTCTTCTTCTAAAGGAATTGGCTTCGTTATAGCTCCTGCCTGGCTGTAAAATAACCAAACAGTGCATTGCCAGCAAACCAGCAAAAGCAAAAGACGAATGCCAACAACCTCTGCCAAAGACAGCTTGCACCCACTGTTCTCTTACTGGTACATAGAGAAATTTTCTGCCTACTTCTCTGAATTACAGAATTTCTATGCCTGCATGAAAAATCTTTTTATTCACAACACTTAAGTTTGAGCACGCTCTGTTGTAAAGCTACATACCGTCTAATGTAATTAACATGAACCTACAGTTTCTAGTGCCCCCCCCCATGCCTGAGGTATAATGTGGTGTTTGATGAGCACATGCATATTCTGAAAGGCGCAGCGTGGTTTTTGAAAACCCCTGTAAGAGAGAATCTGGTGACCTCGAGCTTGTCATCCTTTTAATGTTGCATTAAATGAACGTGCATTGACTTGTCAAGTGACTGCACAGAGTGCCGAAAGGAGAGGCGTGTGGTCGCCGTGCAACCGTAACGAGTGGAAAGAAAGGAAGACCACACAGCAGCATGGTCAGATCAGGTTGTCAGAGACCATATTTAAAATCTGGGTCAGAGTCCAAGCCGTAACCTCTCGCTCACTAACCGCTGCTCTGCACTCCCTCCTCGGCACCCCATTTCTCCTTCATCTCATCCCACTGCTCCTCTCTGTCTTTTCTCCTTCTCCACAAAGCTTCATCTCCTCACCCACTTTACATATCCACATCTCCTTTTTTTTGAGTGTGTATTTCATTCACTCCTTCTACCTTCGTCCCTCCTTCTTCTTCCCTTCCTTTCTCTCCATATGCCGCGCATGTGCTGCCTGCGCCGTCCGCAGAGGCAGCGGCTTTGCCGCGTGCCTGCGTTGTTTCTCACAGACAGCATCATCAGATTAAGATCACATTAGCTGGACGGTAAATGAATAAGACGAAAAAATGTAATAACAAGCTTAAAAACGTCACTTTAAACTTGAATTGTGGAGAATACAATGGTGGATTCTTAACGATTGCTCTTCTCCCATGAGGAATTAAGAAAATTGGAGGCGGGTGTAAGAACAGCCATATGATTCATATGCAGGTCCAGTGGCAGCCAGACGAGTTATGAATGTTACAATAAGTCTATTCAGTTCTACTTTATAGCACTGAAGAAAAAGCAGGCGCAGCTGTCACTGCAGTACTTAGGCAGGACTTAAAATTCAGGTACTCATATATGGTAAACATAATTTTAATAAATGCTAAAACAGTTTGGGAATTAGTCTCGACAGGCTTGGAAATTGATTACTGGGAGCATGGCAGAAAAGTTCCAGCAGTGGTTGTTGGTCAGTAAATAGCTACAATGCATATAGATTTTTTTTCCCAACAAGTGTAGAAGTGCAGGATTCAGCGTGTGCAGTTGCTTGAATGCATCTTTTCGGGTGCTGGGCTGGTTGTTAACCCTTTCTTTCAGATGTTCTAGTGACAGGCCAAACATGTCAATCTCTCTTAAGCCCTTTACATGGTCTGCGTATGCTTTTGGGGAATGCGATGTGTTGTTGCTCAGAGACCAGTAAAGAGCCAGTGATAGAGTTTGATTTAAGATTTAAGAGGTGACAAGCTGATGCTTACTCTCCAAGGTCGACCTGGCAGGCCTGCCGCAGCTGTAACAGTGCTCTTGCTACCATTCATCATGGGAAAATGGCAAACAGTGTGCAAATCAGCTGGCATAAACGTCCGTGCTTCTTTTCAGCCCGGTGCCTCAGAACCTATTGTGGAGTTAACATGGCTGCCAACAATAAGACATGAAGACTTTGTCCTGTGTTCATGCTGGAGGCCTCCCAGTAAGGAGTCCTCTTGAGTACCTCTTCAGTGTGACATGGAGACGGGCTGTCAGCCACCAGCGGAGCCGAGCTGAGCTGCAGGGCTGCTCTAAAGCCCTGCTGAGACCTGCCAGACCCACAGCTTTCCCTGCCAGGGGCCTCTGCTCGCAGTCAGAGTGAGTTACAGCCCATGCTCCTCACACACATGCTCGTACAGACACACACATACAGATAGCTTTCAACGTGTACAGTATGTAGACATGCAGGCGCATGCATTGATGGAGCACATAATGGAATATATGTGTACAACCATGAACCAGCACACACACACACACACACACACACACACACACACAGAAAAAAAATACTGTCTGTAGGCATGCAGACAAATGCAAATGTATGCATGCATTCAAGTACTCCCACATAATGATACCCCACTGACAGTGAGTGTAGAACCCCACTGGATCAGATGGTCCATGAGGATGGCCGCTGCATGCGCATTTACTCACATTGCTAACCTTTTTATTCAAGTTACTACCACAGTGACCTCTTGAACACACACACACACACACACACACACACACACACACACAATGAATGCAAAACCAAAAACAAATGCCATGCTTGCATGCATACAGTGAAGTGCGCCTGTCCTTTTACAGGAGCTCTCTCTGGCAGGGTTAGTTTAAGGTCAAGGCCTGGCAGCTGCTGGATCAGCTGGATTGATCTGTCTGGGCAAACATGTAAAGTGAAAATGAGCATGCTTGCAATTAAGGGCTTAGCAGAAGGCGTGTGTGTCTGCGTATGCATGAGCGACTGAGGAACAGCATCGATCAATATGTGACTGTATACACTGTGTAAAGACAGCAATGTGCAGATGTATGTGCTGCACAGGTGTGTCTGTGTGCTTATTAATGAATCTTCTTCATCATGACTCCCCTACATGCAGTGTCAAGATGATGAGATGAAGCAAGTAGTCAAAGTTTACAAGCTCTGGGTTCAGTGCCTGTGTTTCTTGTTTTTTAATGGAAAAAAAAGTATTTCTGCATGTAAGACAATGGATTGTCTGTTTTTAGTGATGAAAAGTGTGCAGATGAAACACCTGTAATGCTTCACTCTGTGTCTATGTGTCTACCTGTAAACTATGGTGATTTCCATGTTTATGTTGCACTACAGTTGCATGTTTACATGACTTTCCTGAGTTGAAAAATTCCATGGTGTCATGCCCTTTCAAGTTAATTGAATTTTTGAAATCAATTAGGGACAGAGCATCAAGGACTGTCTTTCTCACTCAGAATGAGGGAAAAGGTTTCTGTGGCTACATTCATGAGGCTGCTATTTGCGGAAGCATATTTACTGAGGATTTTAAAAATTTTCAACCCAATAATTATTCCAACATCTACAAGTGACAACTGCAGAGGATTTGAGGCCTGGCAAATAAACTATATGGTTACGGTGAGCTCAGTTTGAGCAAATAAAAATACCTTTTTAAAGGGGACTTCCTTGGATTTTACACATCAAAGTCTGTTAACGGGCACTGGTGAGTACTACTGCATGTGAAAAAAGTTGTATAAAGTCTTTTGTGGTTACAGAAGGAGCTGCACAAAATCTTGTGAATTGCCTTAAGTCATGTCACTTGAGGCAGGATAGGTTGGGACTGAAGACTACAAGTTTGAGAATGAATAAAAGCTGTGGGTGTGGACTTCGAAAGAAGTGAGCCTAACGCACACCTGTAGGCCGCTCCTCGACTCTGGTTGAGGCTAGCAGCTCGAGGCTACATTAGCTGCTACAAGTATAGCACGCTCGACTCTCCTATTGAACGGTTACTGCTTGAGCTGCATTTTGGATAATGTAGGTACCAGGTGGTTTTGATGAGGAAGAAGAATGTATAAAGTAAAAAAAAAAAAAAAAAAAAGGCGATATCTCTGGTTCTGCTGCATTGTTTTATTTTTTTATTTAATTTTTTTTTTAAAGTGCTCGTGTGTGGATGCACAATTGCGCCAGAGTTTATCCAGGCCTTTAGACAACAAAGCTGGTAGAAGAACCGTGAGAACGTCTGAGGGACACAACACTCCGACCTGTCTTCAATTATAGACTGTGGTTATCATATCAACAGAGCTGTATCTGGACATAAGCACATTTAGCACGCTCTACGAATGCATCTCACAACCACAATATAGCGTGTTTGTGTGTGTATGTGCATGAGTAGCTATAAAGCTTGTGCCTACATTCATCCCAGGAATGTTGATGTTGTTCCACTGTGTAACAGAACAAGACGTGGGTGTGGAAGAGTCCCTCGGAGCAGAGTTGAGGTCTTAAAGTACTAAAAAGACTTGACCCAGACCCTACACACCCACTCACAGGGACACAGCACTGCTCCTACAGCCCAGCACATGCTTTCGTACTTTGGCTACGCAGCAAAGAACACGACAGACACAGACAAGAAGGATATGAACTTAAACAATGAGCGTACGTTTCTCAGCTAAAGATGAGCAGAGAATGTAACCAGCCACAGATGTTGATGCGTTCGCCGGCCTTAGCTCAAACAAACACACATACACGACCAAACACATCCCTGTTGTCTTGTGTTGCTCGTCATGCAATGAGGAGCACATGACTTAAATCGGGCGTGGTGCATGACCTCTTATCGGACAAAAGCGTCCCACAGAGAGAGCTGATGGGGGAGACTGTGCTTCCCTGCCTGCTGGCAGTCATGAGGTCTCCATCCCGTTCGCCACGCCGTGTCTCGTGGTTCAAAGACCATAAAATGTTGGCGGCATCTCATCAATAAATCAGCTGCTTAGCCTGAGGAGAGCGGCATTAACCAGTTGGTGGCGACTTGCAAAAGACTTATTTTTTTGGCATGTTTTACAAGAATGAAGCCTTTATTTTTCGTCGCTTTCTATAAATGTCTCACCTAGAGGGTCTCATATGTCTCTATGAGAATGGGTGGCTTATATTTCAAGCATTTACCCTGAAGCCTCCAAATGCTAACGCAGTCATGCAGAGCGAAATGCAAATATTCCAGTAACGGAAGCTTCATCCTGTTTTATCTCTTTACCGATCTGTTTTCAGCGTCTTGCTGATGAGGCCATACCGTTTCGCTGTCATAATGGTGATAATATCTGCATGTTGGAGTAATGAGTCATGTGTCTCATATCTTATAAGGGCCGTTTCAAGTCAAACCTCACCAAGTCTCGGTTTCAGCGACAGCACTGACTTTCCTACAGTAACGATGCTCGCACTGAAATCTCTGCAACAGTTTTGGAGCCCAATAGGACTTAAACATGCCATATACTTTAATGTTGCACGGTAGGTTTCATAGGCAGGTAGTTAAATTGCTTCTGCGGGTGTTAAAACGGATAATAAAGCAACTTGTTCGACGACCAGGGCAAGGTATCTTTTTAGAAACCAGTGAAACAGACGCCGGAGAGGAAATGAAGGTTATAAAAGTTTAGCACTGAACATCCTCTTTGAAAGTTCCCTCTTTGATTTAGTTGACGGCTGAAACAGGCTAGCAAAGTGTAACCAAAAGGGTGAAATCAGATTGAGCAGAAATGAGCGAGGATACCAGTCCATAATGTATGTGTGTGTGTGTGTGTGTGTGTGTGTGTGTGTCTGTGTAAAAGCTAGCTGTCCCGTGACAAGGTAGCATCAATGAGCAGCAACGCCCCCAGGCAGCACGCCACAGTCCACTGTGGCACTTACGAGCTTACTGGTTTCATCCACTGTCCAGATATGAAAAGGGCCGATTGTCTGGTGCAGCGCTGACGGCTGCATGAAAGCCAGGCGAGGAAGCTTTGAACTGCAGGCCTGTATATGTGACCATGGCCGACTGTGGAGTGAACTGAAGAACTACAGGATGGATCAAGGCTTGTAATGGCGGATGCAAAGATGGCTGTCCCACTAAGCGATGGCTGCCTTCAGGATAAACAATTGAAGGAATGAGTGAAGTGAAATAAGGTTTGTAAAATGTTTTGTTGTTGGATTATGTGCACTAATTATTGATAATAATTTGAATAAAGATCCTGTTCCAAGTAATAATAACAGTGTTGTTGTCTCTGTTTTTTATTCCTAATTAAGATGTAAATCTTTAAAGAAACACAAAAATACTTCAATAAAAAACTATTTCTGACAACAGCTGGTATTGTAGCTTTTAGCTAACATCACTTAAACAGGAGTAAGTAGTACATCTGTTGGGGACTACTTTCAGCAGTGGAATAATATCACTACATTCATCGGTATACAGAATATTTTTCAGAAAAAGGCCAGTATGAAGGGTCATGTGACCGGCCCCCCTGTGTGAATTCGACTTGTTCTGATGAGGAGCTGCCATGGGCTGCAATGATTGCGCCCTGCTCCTAATAAATACAGTACAGGTCAGACTCACTCATTGTGGGTCGCACGCAGCCTCAAGCTTTCCATTTACAATGTCACAAAATATTTTCGGATCATTCGGTGTGTTATGGTTGAAAACACTGATGTAACAATCTAAGAATCATTTATAGTATAACACACACACACACACACACACACACACACACCATTTGAGGTGGAGGCTTATCCAGTTCTTGAAAGTGTTATCAGGCTTCAGTATGGAAAACAGAGTAGTTCAGCCTTCATTCACTATGCAAAGTGACAGCT